>NC_143253.1:6991428-7673571 GCF_984573655.1 Nuphar pumila | reverse complement strand
ATGTTATAGCTGGTTTGTTAAATTAGCATCTTCTAGTTAGATTTGGCTTAACATATATACTATTTTTCTTTTCTCTTCTTTCAATTAGTTAGAGTTGTTTTAATTTGTTTTAATTTTTTTAGTTAGTGTTTCATCTTGTTTCATGATTAGTTAGTTTGTTACTTAATTTGTTTTGTTTTTGTGCAGATTTTTCAACGGAACCAACTCGTGCTCGGCCACCTGTGGTAAGTAATTGACAAAAACAATGCAAATCGGGTAAATACCCGTGGTGAGTAAGTGATGCAAACGTATCACATGTTATTTAATTTATTGAATGCAACACTTTATTGTTCACACACTCACTTAGTTGTTGATATCTAGGACGTCTTTGTTGGAGTTCGGAGATCATGCTGAGCATGATTTTAATGTAGAAATATGGAAGTGTTCTTATTTTTGGAGTACGGAGTCCATGCTAAGCATGGTAGTAGTTAGTGAGATATTGATGTGTGTTTGCTGCAGGTACATGTTTGCCATTTATTTGATATGAATGATTATGATGTATTGCAATGTTTGATGTAATTGTATCCATGCTTGCATGTAGTTACTTTCAATTTGATTTTGACTTTCATGTAAAATTTTATAATAAAAGCATGCTTCAAATGATTGTATCATGTCATTAATAGTTTGCACATGAAAATATTAAGTTATCAATGCATGCATCAAAATTCTTGTTATTGTTTGACATAGTATATTGCATGATAAATTTGATATTTTCTTCATCGTCACATTCTGATTGTTTTTTTCTTAATTCGTTAGGATATTATTCGTAACATCATACGACAGAATGACTGCAAACCGTGAATGGATGTACCGTAGGATAGTGGACAATGAGTTATCGCATGAATATATGGATGGTGTCGATAGTTTTATTGAATTTGCAACGGCGAGTGTCAGTACGGTAGATCCCACAGGTCGGATTAGGTGTCCCTGCAAGATTTGTAAGAATAATCGATTTGTAGAACCTCATGGCATTAGACATCACCTATACAGAAAGGGTTTTGTGAGTGATTATCAGAACTGGGCGTTTCATGGAGAAGAATTTAGAAACGATTTTGATGCACGGGTGAATGTGGTGCACGATAATCCATATACGAATTTGATATTTGATGCTGCAGGAACAGAAATGGGTTCTGCTATGAGTTCTAGTGATGTAAGAACTGTCGTAGATGAAGAATCACCAAACGATGCAGCTAGTAGATTTTATGATTTACTTAAAGATGCTGATGAGCCACTTTGGAACGGTTGTGAGAGTCACACTATCTTGTCTGCAGTTCTTCAACTAATGAATTTGAAGTCCGAGTATAATTTGAGTCAATCATGTTTTGACCGTTTGTGCATGATTGTGAAGAGTATGTTGCCTAAAGATGAGAAATTGCCACAAAATTTCTATCGTGCGAAAGTTATGGTCAACGCTCTAGGTATGGGTTACAAAAAGATTGATGCTTGTCCAAATCACTGCATGTTGTATTTCAAGGAGCAGGAAAACGACATATCATGCCCGTCATGTGGGCATCCTCGGTTCAAGCCAAAGACAAGAGGCAATGGTAGCACGAGATCAAAGGAAGTTTCATACAAGTCGCTCCGCTACTTTCCTATCACTCCTAGATTGCAGCGATTGTATATGTCTTCAAAGACAGCTAAACACATGAGATGGCATGCAAATAAAATTCGACACGATGAAAACAAGATCACGCATCCTGTTGACGCTGAAGCTTGGAAGCACTTTGATCGTACTCATCAGAACTTCGCAATGGAAGTGCGAAATGTTAGACTCGGTCTATGTACAGATGGATTTAATCCATTTGGGGGTAGATCAACTCCATACTCATGCTGGCCAGTATTTATAACTCCATACAACCTTCCACCAAGCTTGTGTATGAAACGTCCAAATCTTTTCTTGTCTCTGTTGATCCCTGGTCCGACCTCACCTGGCCAAAATCTTGATGTATATCTAAGGCCATTGATTGATGAATTAAAAGTACTGTGGGATGACGGTGTTACCACGTATGATGCCCACAAAAAACAAAATTTCAACATGAAGGCCGCTGTTCTATGGACAATCAGTGACTTCCCTGCATATGGTATGTTATCTGGTTGGAGCACACATGGGAAGTTGGCTTGTCCGTACTGCATGGAGGATTCCAAAGCTTTTAGATTGAGGCATGGAAGGAAGCCTTGCTGGTTTGATTGCCATCGTCGATTTCTACCCAGCGATCATCCGTTCCGACGTCAAAAGAATGCGTTTACAGCAGGCACAACTGAAATGGAAGGTCCATCCTCAAGATTGTCTGGCATAGAGATTTTAAGAAGATTGCGATACTTTACAGATGTATTAACAGATGCCCGCAGTCCTACACCCTTCCGTGGATTTGGGAAGGAACACAATTGGACGAAAAAATCTATTTTTTGGGAACTACCGTATTGGCCGACCCTATTGATACGACATAATTTGGATGTGATGCATGTAGAGAAAAATGTGTTTGATAATGTGTTCAATACAGTAATGAATATTAAAGGAAAAACGAAGGATAATCCGAAGGCCCGTATGGATTTAAAATTAATATGTAAAAGACCAGAATTGGAACTCAAAGAGTATAATGGCAAAGTACTGAAACCAAAGGCAAAGTACGTGCTCGGACCTGATCAAATAAAACATGTATGTCAATGGTTGAGACAACTGAGATTTCCAGATGGATATGTCTCTAACATTGCTCGGGCTGTGAAGATTGACGATGGACAGTTATATGGGTTGAAGAGCCATGATTGTCATATCTTTATGCAACGATTGATACCCCTAGCATTCCATGATATGTTAGACAAACCTATATGGGGGGTATTGTCTGAATTGAGCGGATTTTTCAGAACATTGTGCGCATCGGAGGTCATTGTATCAGATGTAAAGAATCTCGAGGACTCTGTCATCACCACTGTTTGTCTGTTAGAAAAGATATTTACGCCAGCATTTTTCGATGTTATGGAACATTTGATCATACATTTGCCATATGAACTAAGGGTTGGTGGCCCTGTGCAATATCGATGGATGTACCCATTTGAAAGGTATATGTTTTTTTATATTTGTCTCTTTAATGACAGATATTTAAAATTTGAAATGTATATTCTTGTCAGATGCATGTTCGACCTAAAAAAAATGTTCGTAATAAAGCAAGAGTAGAAGGCTCTATTTGTGAGGCGTACACTTTAGAAGAGATTTCAAATTTCTCATCTATGTACTTCGAACCTCATATTTCAACACGTTACACATGCCCGCCCCGTAACGATGATGGAGAACAAGTAACTGTAGCTGACAAGCTGTCGATATTTCAACGACTTGGGCATGCATTTGGTAGTTGCCGATCAAGGCTATTGACAGATCGAGAGCAAGATGCAGCACACATCTATATTCTTTTTAATTGTTCAGCGATCGACCCATACATCGAGTAAGTATATGTATATGCAACTCAATTATAAATCCTTTTATGTTCTATATGTGGATACATGGCTCGGTAATATAAGTATTTGTGGTTTGCAGACGATTTGATCTGGAGTTGCAAAGCAAAGTTTCACATCTCACTAATGCAGAAGTACAAAAAGAACGTGAAACTAAGTTTGTGGAGTGGTTGAAACAGTTGGTAAAGAAGCTAACATAAATTTTGTACTTATAAACAACACTAAGTTACTTAATTGATCGTGATCACAATAATTGTTTATGTTTGTGCGTAGGTTCGCCATGGTGATGTTAAAGATCAAGGAATATGTGATTTAGAAAATGGTCCGACCAAAGTTGTGCAATGCTACAACGGGTATATCGTAAATGGTTATCGATTCCATACAAAAGACTACGGTATAAATAAATCAACGATAAATAGTGGCGTGTGTGTCAAGGGTAGCAGCTACGGTGAAAATGAACATGATTACTACGGTGTTATAGAGGAAATAATGGAGTTGACTTACTTAGGCATGAATAACAGGGTTACGGTATTCAAGTGTCATTGGTTTGATCCAACTGCAACAAGACTCGACAAAGCTTCAGGCATTGTGGAGGTGAATCATAAATCCAGGTTTGGAACATATGAACCATTCATATTAGCCTCGCAAGCTCAACAAGTTTATTATACTTCATATCCGAGTATAAAAAAGTCAGATAGAAATGAATGGTGGGCAGTTTGCAAGGTGAAATCCAAACTATACCCCGAGTATGATCAGTTACAAGAAGATGAGTTAGCTGAAGACAGTGATTACTATCAATCAGATGATGTCTGTGACTTCACTTATGGTCACGATGTTGCGCATGATATGCATGTCATATCTCCATTGGCTGATGAAACATTCATAGAGGAATGTGATCCAAATGATGTACCAAGTGGATGGGCAAACAATGAAGAAGAAGAAGAAGAAGAAAGTCAAACTAGTGACGAGGAAGAATTCTCAAGCTAGTGAGCAAAATCTTATACTACAAACCTCTATTTAAATGCATTGTAATACTTGATGTGAGTTGTATTGCAATACTTGGTGTGAATGATTAAAAATTTTATTTCAATGTATTGTAATACTTGATACGAATGATTCGAATGCATTGTAATACTTGATGTGAATGATTTCAATTATCTGAATGTATTATAATTTATGCAATTAACGAATGATTTGAATTAGTGCAATACTTGATGTCAATGATTTGAATTATTTGAATGCATTGCAATGCTTGATGTGAATGACTTGAATGCATTGTAATACTTGATGTGAATTATTTGAATGTATTGTATGACATATGTTATTTGTTAGAATATGGTTCATGGAGGTTATAGTGGTCGCTCATCCAGTAGTAGCCAGGCTCAACCTTCATCTTCACGGGCTCCTGTGATAGGTATATCATATAACTAATTAGATGCTTGATTAGTTCAAATGCACATTCTGAGAACTTGGTGTGTATTTTTTTACAGATGATGTTGCGCCTGTACACGACCCACCTACACCAGTTGATCGCACAAGTCAACAGCCAACACAGGAAACAGGGTCTTCTCAGGCTGGCACAAGAAGACTCATTCGAATAGTGTATATCGATAATCGACCGTAAGTATTTTGTTTTCAATTATTGCATATCTTTTAAATATTTTATATTAATATTTACTGTGTAACAATTCATGTACAGCACGAGGTTTGAGCCACAAGAAGTAGTACGGGAGATTAGGAATTCACTTCTTCAACATCTACCAGGACCAGTTGCTCAATGGAAAGAGTACCCAAAGGAGGTGTTAGATAGATTATGGTCCTCATTCATGGTATACAGTTGTTCCTCATAGTTAATGTGTTTCATATTTAATTTATTTAAGCAATGTCTACTAACTTTCTGAAAATATTTGTAGGCTTCGAATCGCTTTGCAACTACGGTGGAAGAAAATGATGCAAGGAAGGTGTGGCAGAAGGTGGCTGTCAATCGATTTGCAGACATGCTGCACACTATGAAGACTGCAGCAAAAAAAGCATCCGGCGTAGTAGATGATCCATTACTGTAGAAGGGCCATGGTCCTATTACTATCAGGAGAGATTACTGGGATGAAATGTGCGATATGTGGGCGGAAGATGCATTTAAAAATCGCTCTGCGAAGGCTTCACAAAATCGATCGAAGATGCCCGAAGCCCATCTACACACAGGTGGATCTAAAACATTTGGGAGCCACCTAAAGAAAATGGTAACTCATCAATATATAATATTAATTTTATAAGTATTGTTGCAAATTTGTGTACTAAATCTTTTGTCATTTAACTTCGCAGGAAGCAGAAAAAGGAGGCAGTGTACCATATAAGGATGTGTTTGTAGAAACACATAAACGGAAGACCACGGGAGTCTTCGTATCAGAGAAGGCGAGAACGACAACGGTATGTATTAATTCTATTAATAATCATTGCAATATATATGCAAGTCATCATAATGTTATCATTAATTATTAATGAATACTTTAAACATTATTTTGTAGGAGGCATATGAGCAACAAATGGTAGAGCGATATGGCGAAGACGCTACTCAGCATCCATCATTTGATCCTACAGCATGGGTGACTGCAGCAGGTGAACCCAAAAAAGGTCGCGTGTTCGGGTTTGGGAGTAATATGAACACTTCACCAGTTATTGGTTCTTCCAGTTACGACTCACCAACTTCTTGCGCCGACATAAGCTCCAAGCAGCCGACTATTCTTTCCGGTGATGATGTACGCGAGATCATTAATGAATCACTGAATAACTACTTCCAATACACCGTCGCCCCCTTTCTCCGAAATGAGATCAAGGCCGCTGTTCAGGATAGGGGATCTTCGATTCCAGGTCCCTCTCAGGTATAATCACATATATAGTTTTTTTTACTGTCTTAAAGCACATCTGAGCATGGTAGAATCACATATAGAGTTTTTCTAGATGCCTTAGAACACATATGAACATGCTATAATCACATATTCAATTTTTTTACTCTCTTAGCACACATATGAGCATGATAGAATCACATATATATATATATATATATATATATATATATATATATATATATATATATATATAACTTTTTGTCTGTCTTAGAGCACATATGAGCATGATAGAATCACATATAAAGTTTTTTTGATTGCATTAGAACACATAAGCATGCTATAATCACATATTCAGTTTTTTTACTGCCTAAGAACACATATGAGCATATTATAATCACATATTCTATTTTTTGACTGCCTTAGCACACATATGAACATGCTATAATAACATCTAGAGTTTTTTAACTGCCTTAGAACACATATGAACATGTTATATATCATTTATGATAGAATCACATATAAAATTTTTGGCTTTGCCTGCCTTAGAGCACATATGAGCATGCTATATTCACATATTTAATTTTTTTACTGCCTTAGCACACATACAAGCATGATCGAATCACATATATAGTTTTTTGCCTGCCTTAAAGCACATCTGAGCATGGTAGAATCACATATAGAGTTTTTTTATATGCCTTAGAACACATATGAACATGCTATAATCACATATTCAATTTTTTGACTGCCTTAGCACACATATGAGCATGATAGAATCACATATAGAGTTTTTTTATTGCCTTAGATCACATATGAGCACATGATAGAATCACATATAGTGTGTAATTTATTTTATTATATTTTGTTTATCAATACTGACTGTTCTTTTCTTGTGTAGGCTGCTAGCGATAATCAGGGTAGTGGAGCTGAAGGGACAGATAAAGACAATGAACAAGAAGATGCACAAAATCTTGGCGATGATTAGAGGACTGTGTTGAAGAAGTTCTATTTTTTTTATTTTTCCTAATTGTAATTGTTGAATTGTAAATAATTAAACTTCTTAGTTTTAAGGTGGAACGATTAATTATTATAGATACTTGTTATATGAATTTTTTTGTGTGGTTTGTTTTTTATTTACAGGAAATATAAATTGTACAGGAAATATAAATTGTACAGTTCTCGGTAATTAATTTTTAAATAAATTTTTTTTTGATTTTTTTTCGTTTTTGCGACGGATTAGCGACGGATGATTCCGTCGCTATTCATATTAATCTAGCGACGGCTTAGCGACGGAATTAAATCCGTCGCCACGCCGTGGTCGCCGTTTAGTACCGGCGGATTGACGACGGAATATAGCGCTCGTTATTTCGTCGCAATTAGCGACGGACTTGGCGACGAAATTATTCCGTCGCCAGTTAGCGTCGAAATATTCGCGACGTAAGCATACTGTCGCCGCGTTGTCGCTAATCCGTCGCTAACATGGTTAGCGACGGATTAGCGACGGAATGTGGTCGTCGCTAATCTACTGCTTTGTTGTAGTGGTGTTGACCATTCATCCTGAGCGTATCACACAAATTTTTAAAAAAAAATATGTTTTGGCACAAAAATGGGTAAAAATACTCTTTAACGATCCTCAAAAAAGTCAATAATGCAAACCATTATAATTTGTAAGTATATGACCACTATACATCCAAGACAACACATTTTTCTTCCGAGTTCTAAGATATTGTCACTTAAATTTTATACATCTCTCTCTCTCTCTTGCTCTTCTATTCAGCAAGAAAGCTAAAAACTCAAGCTGGATTATAGTTGCTCATTGTAGTAAATCGGGTATTTCGGGGTTCAACCCATATCTTGGCTGACTCACCTAAGACAATTGTTTACATTTATGTTTACATTTAAAAAATGCAATATATATAATGTCAAAACATATGATTATGGCTCCACATATGACTTGGAGTTTGACACGCAGCTTCACAATTTTTTTGAAAGTTAGGATATAGTGACATAGATTTTTTTTTATTTTTAATCAATAAATTTTTTTTACATTTTAATATATAAAAATATATTTTTGAAAATATCATTATAAAGTATTGACATAATATTAAAATAGTACATTCATGTATGTATGTATGTGTTAGTGTCATAGCATGTCCAACCTGTCTGACCTACCACACACTTTACAAATGGTATAGTAATATGCATGGTTGGCTTTCTCGAAACCCGGCATTAGATCACCCGTTTAAAACTTACTGACTCGGACAAGTCAACTCGATGACCCGGATGAGTCAAGTTTTTTTTTTTTGTATTTATGTAATGAATCTCAGACGAGTATTTTATCAATATGTTTCATGAATATGACACTTCAGCATATAAATAGACTGTTCTACTCCACACATAGTACCCTCAACTATAGATCAATTGTGATCCGAGAAAGGCTCAACTGGAACAATCTTTATATAGAAACTCATAATAACATAAAAAAAAAACGAGGATGATCGGATGAACACAAAACACTACTTTTCCAACATATTCACCGCAAAAGTGAAAAGAAATAAAAAAACTCTAATAAAAAATAAAACAAATCACATTGAAAAGTGCAACTCAAAAACTCACAAAAAGTAGCTTGGACTGAGAAAAATTATAAAATTGCATAAAAAGAGAAAAAAAATTAAAATCAAGAGAGAGAGAGAGAGATAAGGGAACCTGAATCTGGTACACACTCCTACCTCAATTCCTCTTATCACCTACATATTTTGAACATTTCAAAATCAAAGCTCACAAAAAAAAAAAACTTAGAAGAATGTTAAAAGATGAGGCAAAACATAAATCTCATTCAAACCACTCAAAATAACATAAATACATTACAAATCTTGAAGAATCAAACAATTTCCCTTTCAAATCCCATAACTAACCTCAAAATCCTAAAATCACTTTAGAATACACTAGTATAAGGCAATGATTCACATGTTCCAACACAAATTTATACTTCTTAGCTTGATTCTGCATGAATTCTTCCTAGCTTCTTTAGTGGATCGGGTCAAAAATCATGATATTGAGACCAAAGGCTAATTGCAGAGGTCAATCGTTAGGGCTTCATCAACACCTTCAGTTCCATGAGCTATTATAGATATTGAGGTGGAAGAAGAAAGGAAACCAGCTAAAGCATGAAAAAAGAGAGGAAATCAAAGATCGAGAGATCCAAAGATCAAGAGATCAACTAGCAGGTAGATGAAGAAAGGAAGAGAATGATTACCGATTCCGATCAAATTTTCAAGAGGAAGAGAGGAATTGAAGTTTAGACTGTGGAGGGAGGCAAGCGCCCGAAGAGACGGAGGATGTGCTCATGCTCTCCTTGCATTTTGTTTATACTATGGTATGGGAAAACAATTTCGAAATTTTCATTTGTGACTCGAACGAGTCACAAATCATCCAAGTTTTACTCATGAACTAGACGAAAGTTTTCTGACTCAGATAGCCCCCAATCCCGAGTTGACATGGCAAGAAATCCAACCATGGCATTATGATATATATATATATATATATATATATATATGTGTGTGTGTGTGTGTGTGTGTGTGTTTTATAAGTACATATGTTGATTTTTCTTCATTAAATGTTGAAGATATGTGTTGTTTTTGTTATTTAATATTCAAAAGATATGGATACGACCCAACATAAGACTCATGCCTGACATGTGTGTTCAAAAACTTTTTTGAGAAGTAGAATATAGACAGATTTTTTTAATTTTTAAATAATAAAAATATTTTTGACGTATAAAGCTTTATTTTAAATACATTTTATATGCACATATATTATTTTCTTTATTATATAGTAAACGTATTTGTTGCTTTTATCATTATATTTTAAAAGTATTTACTTTTATATTATTTTATATGTATATAAATATATATCTATTATGTTTGACTTAAAATTATGATAGCTAAAATTGTGTTTTCCCCAATAAGTATTAGTTGTCTACTAAATTAACTACATGAAAAGGTGAAAAATTGGCTTCAGAAAATAAAAATATTTTATAAGAAAAATATATATATTTTTTGATACAAATATATTCTTCTAAATTTTCTCACACTCAAATTTAGTGGGGGTCACTATAATAGGTCAGATGTCATTCATGGGTAGACCATTTTTTGCATAATGATGTGTATCTATTCTCAATGATGATGCATGAAAACTTTTCTTTCTCCCTTTTATTTATTTACATTTATATAATGATAGTTGTTAACTCCAACTTTTTTCTTGCACAATTATTCATACAAGTTAATTAAATTGTAGATAATTTTTTAAAAAAAATTAAGTCAAAGAGTGTGTGCACGACTGTATACGCGTGTGTGTGCATCAATCTGCTTCATTCATAAGAACAAGTCATTTTCTTGTTATTTAGTTATTAATACCACCATTTGGTGCAAAAAAATTTATGCTTCACTCCTTGAATTTTATGCATTTAATTATGATGTGTGTATGCATGTATCTTCCCCTTTGTAAGAATGGGGCATTTTCTAGCCATCTAGTCATCAAGACCACCTTTTGGCATAGAAAATTATATCTTTTGGATTTTTATATTTAATTATATTTTTTACCTATTTAATTTATTTCACAATCTTAAGTAATGTATGCAGTTGAGCATTCTTCACATACGAACCTTGTCCATGAGGAAAGGTATATTGAATAAAGAAAAAAATTTAATTCTATATAATCATGATGTCCTCAATTCACACACTAGAGTTCCCCTAAAACATCTTGCTATCATATAAGAAATTGCATTCATATACTATACTTTTATTGGTAAAACCTTTGATGCATATAATATCCTATTATATGTTATAGGTCATTTCAAGATACATCCTATAACTTTGTAATTCTTGAAAATATCTTCAATTAGACTCATTCACTAGATGAAGCTTTTACATATTTGTATGAATTTGTTAGTAACTTAAATTTTACTTATGCAGTTTTTTCTATATATTTTATTTTATTTATGCATTTATTCTATAATGACTCTCTTTGATATGCATTGTTTTTGCATACTTGAGAAATACATAAGATAAGGAAAACTGAATATGATGCACATTTCTTTCCTACCTCAATTCTCTTATGACTTACATATTTTGAACATTTCAAAATCAGAGCTCCACAAAAAAAAAAGTCAAAAGAAGGTTAAAAGATGAGGCAAAACATAAATTTCATTCAAAGTCCTCAAAATAATAGAAATTCATTACAAATCTTGAAGAATCAAACAATTTTACTTACAAATCCTATAACTTACCTCAAAAATCCAAAAATCGCCTTTGAATACACCCGTATAAGGCAATGATTCATAGGTTCCAACACAAATTTATGCTTCTTAGCTTGATTCTGCACGAATTCTTCCTAGCTTGTTTAGTGGATCGGGTGTTGAGACCAAAGGCTAATTCCAGAGGTCAATAGTTAGGGCTTCTTCAACACCTTCAGTTCCATGAGCTATTACAAATATTGAGGTGGAGGAAGAAAGGGAACGAGCTAAAGCATGGAAGAAGAGAGGAAATTAGAGATCGACAGCTCAAAAGATCAAGAGATCAGCTAGCAGGTAGATGAAGAAAGAAAGAGAGATTACTGATTCCAATCAAAATTTCAGGAGGAGAAGGAATAGAGGAATCACAAGCGTAGACTGTGGAGGGAAGTAGGCGCCCAGAGAGACGGAGGAAGTGCTCATGCTCTCCTTGCATTTAGTTTATATTATGGTATGGAAAAACAATTTCAAAATTTTCATTAATGACTCGGACGAGTCACAAGTCATCCAAGTTTTACTCATGAACTGGTCGAGTTTCGGTTCATAATAAGTCACCAGGTTTTTTGACTCGGATAGGCCCCAATCTTGAGTTGACTCAGCAAGAAATCCAACCATGGCATTATAACATATGTGTGTGTGTGTGTGTGTGTGTGTGGGGGGGGGGGGGGGGGATTTTCACTACAAGAAAAATGTTAATTAGCGACGGAAATTTGTGACGGATTTTTTCCGTCGCAAATTAGCGACAGATTAGCTAGAGAAAACTTTCTTAATGAATCCGTCGCTAAGTAGCGATGGATTAGCGATGAAAGTTGTTTCGGCGCTAATTAGCGACGAATTAACGACAACAATTATTTCGTCGCTAATTCTCAATACAAGAAAAACATTTTAGCGAGGGATTTAGCGAGGGAATTTTTCCGTCGCTAATTAGCGACGGAAAAATTTCCTCTCTAAATCCCTCACTAATTTTCGATTTAAACCGAGCGCGGAATTTTCCCTCTCTCCCCGTTCGAAATTTAAATCGATCGTGATCGATTTAAACCGAGCGACGTCGGAGAGCGCGTTGGAGAGCATGTACATGAGAGTGGAGGACGGCGACGCTGGAGGACAGTCGGCGATCGCTGGAGGACGTCGGCGCCGGTTCACGGAGGACGACAACGCCGATTTACGGAGGACGGCGACACCGGAGGACAGCGACGCCGGAGAACAGCGACGCCGGAGGACGGTCGGCGATCGCTGGATGACATCGGCGCCGGTTCACGGAGGATGACAACGTCGGTTCATGAAGGACGGCGACGACGAAGGACGGTCGGCGATCGCTGGAGGACGTCGGCGCCGGTTCACGGAGGACGACGACGCCGGTCCACAGAGGATGACGGCAATGCCGGTTCACGAAAGATGACGGTGCCGGTTCATGGAGGACGACGACGCCGGAGAGCACCGGTTCATAGAGGACGGTGACGCCGGTTCACGGAGGACGACGACGCCGGTTCACGGAGGACGGCGATGCCGGAAAGCACCGGTTCACGGAGGACGATACAAGTCCGGCGATGAGGCAGAGCGATCGTTCTGTGCATGCAATGCCTGTCGGTTGCGGTATAAGTCCGGCTTAGTGCTGCCGGAATACCGCCCGACAGGGTTCAATTTTTTTTTATTTTTTTTTAAAATTTAGCGACAGATTAGTGACGGATAATGTTCGTCGCTAATCTGTCGCAAATTAGCGATGAAATTAACGACAGATAAGTTTTTCCGCTAATTAGCGAGCAAAAATTCGCGATGGCCTATATCCACCGCTAATCCGTCGCTAAACAGTTTAGCGACGGATTAGCGATGGCTATAGGCCGTCGCTAATCCACGGTTTTCTTGTAGTGTTTTTATAGGTACATATGTTGATTTTTCTTCATTAAATGTTGAAGATATGTGTTATTTTTGTTATTAAATATTCAAAAGATATGGATACGACCCAATATGCGACTCAAGTTTGACATGTGTGTTCAAAAACTTTTTTAATAAGTAGAATATGGATACAAAGTTTTTAAATTTTTAAATAATAAAAATATTTTTGATATATAAAACTTTATTTTAAATACTTTTTATATACACATATATTATTTTTCTTTATTATATATTAAAAGTATTTGTTGCTATTATTATTATATTTTAAAAGTATTTTCTTTTATATTTTTTTATATGTATACAAATATATATCTATTATGTTTGACTTAAAATTATGATAGCTAATATTGTGTTTTCCCCAATAAGTACTTAAGAAAATAAAAATGTTTTATAAGTATAAAAAAATATATTTTTGATAGAAAGGTACTCTTCTAAATTTGTTCACAATCAAATTTAGTGGGGGTCACTATGATAGGTCAGATGTCATTCATATGTCGACCATTTTTTTGCACGATAACGCATGAAAACTTTTCTTTCTCCTTTTTTATTTATTTATATTTATATGATGATAGTTGTTAACTCCAACTTTTTTATTGCACAACTATTAATAAAACATTGTAGATAATTTTTGGATAATTTTTAAGTCAAAGAGTGTGTGCACGATTGTACACGCGTGTGTGGATCTACCTGCTTCGTTCATAAGAAGATGTTATTTTCTTGTTATTTGGTTATGAATACCACAATTTGGCGCAGAAAATTGTATGCATCACTCTTTGAATTATATGCAATTAATTGTCATGTGTGTTATGTATGTACCTGCTTCGTTTGTAAGAATAAGGCATTTTCTAGCCATCTGGTCATCAACACCACCTTTTGCCATAGAAAATCATATCTTTAGAATTTTTACATTTAATTATGTTTTTTTTTCTTATTTAATTTATTTCATAATCTTAAGTAATGTATGTAGTTGAGCATTCTTTATATACGAACCTTGTCCATGAGGAAAGGTACATTGCATAAAGAAGAAATTTTAATTCTATATAATCATGATGTCCTCAAATCACACACTAGAGTTCACCTTGCTATCATATGAGGAATTGCATTCATATACTATACTCTTATTGGTAAATCCTTTGATGCATATAATATCCTATTATATGTTATAGGTTATTCCAAGATACATCCTATAACTTTGTAATTCTTGAACATATCTTTAATGAGACTCATTCACTAAATGAAGCTTTTACATATTTGTATGAATTTGCTAGTAATCTAAATTTTACTTCTGTAGTTTCTTCTGTTTATTTTATTTTATTTATGCATTGATTCTATAGTCATTCTCTTTGATATGCATTGTTTTTGCATACTTGATAACTAGATTAAAATTATTAGTAGATCAATTCATAGATCCTATTACCATTGAGAATAGTGTTAAGTTAATTCTAGTGAAAGGTACGACTGTACATTGTTTAGATTTATTATATAGTAGTGTCTTAAACAATGGGAAAACCTCCATGGACATGTTAACTCCTCTCGGTGGCACTTCTTACACATGCACAGTCCCCATCCTTATCCTTACACTTTTGTAGGATGTGGTATGTAGTATTTTGTTCATTTTAATTCTTTTATTTGTGAAAATAAATATTTCTCTATTCATTTGGAGAAAATTTTATTCCCTATTCATTTGGAGTAGTCTTATACATGGTGTTGTTGTATACTTATAAATTTTATTCCCTATTCATTGATATATTGTCAAAGTTTGAAAGTATTGTTAAAAGTCAAGAAAGGAGATATGCTACACTGTGAGTCATAGACTCATTAGCGCTACTACTTTTTTAAGTTTCTTGTTATATGGATATAGCTTGTTTGTGTGTGTGTGTGTGTGTGTGTGAGAGAGAGAGAGAGACGTTTTCCGTGCATGCTACATTTCCTATTTAAAAAGGTAACAAGTGTAAAAATTAATTACATAAGTATGAGATCGAGAATATGGGAGCCCAGACTAGACTGAATTGAATGATTCAGAAGAGCCCAGACTTAACCTTAGTCAAGTCCCAACCCCAACCCCCCAAATAATAAAATAATTATCTGTATGTATCAGTGTATGTGCCCATGTCTTCAAGCGTGTCATCAGGGGCACACACGCCACCAAAATGGCGTGTCCCTCTGACATAAGATGTAGGCTATGTTTGAGACTGGATATTGGATAAGAAACTATTTCCTGGAATTAGCAACCATTACCTTTTGGAGGTGAGAGTTGGCAATTCTGGTTTCAGCTGCAAATACAAAAGAATAAGCATTTAGCCTGATCTTCTCAATTTCATAAAGTACCTTGTGATTTTTTTTCTCCCAAATAACCACAATCATTAGACTCAAACTTAAATCATGAGTTCCCAATCAACAACTAGCTCCCAAACAGAGTCCTAATGCCATCACAAGTAAATTTTTGGTAAAAAGTAGCACCATATCAGATGGACATGTGTCGGGTGAATATCCAATCAAACTTTCAACCATTTAAGCTTAGTCTCAGATTCCTGGATTTGTTTCATATTTGTAGTGGCATGGGTGAGGATGTTAATTTGGACGAGTGCACAAGGATGAAAAATCAGCATTGGGAGTGGTCATAACGACTGCGTCACCACCCAACAATTGCAAGAGTTGAGTATATTGGAAGGAGTGCAACTCAAGGACATTGAGGATGAGCTATGATAGGTGTGCAATGATGAAGCAGAGTTCTCAGTTGCATCATGCTAAGAGGCGGAAGGTATCCTCACTCTTATTTGGCAGCCTAAGAAAAGCCTTTGGGGGCAATGAGCTACCCCAAGATCTACATTGTTTAATTGGATGGCTGGTTTTTCATGGGAAAGTGAAAAACAGAGTCATAGATAGGGGCATTAGCCCTTGGTAGAAGACACACTATTTTTATTAAGAACAATATATAAAAGAATAGGACACAAAAGTGATACGGAGTCCTCATATGACATAGATCAGATCCTCAATTAGGATGGTGCCGCTATATTAGCTCAAGACACATCTTTATCCTGGGGACTCTTATTTGTGTAATGACTGTACTTTCCAAAACTAGCTACATAAAGATCTGGCTACATGGAACCCAAATCTTTTACATCCCTATCAACAAATATACCCTAAATGAACAACAAAAAGGTGTTCCCTGGTGGGCAAGTTGTTGGTTACCTTTAAATGTTTACTGAGTTTGAATCTTGCTATTCTCACGAAGATTTCAAACCCTTTTATACAGATTCTCAAAATCCTTTTACATTAAAGAAGTTCGGCCTGAGCTGAGCTGAGTTTAGTTTGAGCTCTACTTGAGCTGATCACAAACACAGGTTGCTCAAGCTCGGCTCGAGCTCCTGTGCAGCATTGCCAGTCCTTCAGTTGGTAAAACCCTTGAAGTCATCCCTTCTCACCGGGGAGTACACCTAGGTTCGACCTTGCAGCAAGGGTAGACCTAAACCCTCATTTTTGCCATTACATGATTGTTAGATCTGGCGCTAAATCACTTAATCGATATTAGGATCCCATCAAGGAGAGAGGGTGTTGCGTCTTCATCTGATCCGAACACGCACTGTAGCTACAGTGCATGTTTGGGTCCCGATTGAGCACAACGTGGTGCTTAGTCGGGTGTACGGGACCCCCCATACACCGTTGTACACTTGCCTGTGTGTGTGTGTGGGGGGGGGGTGTTCCTGTACACCCGACTGAGCACCACGCTGTGCTCAATCGGGACCCAAACATGCATTGTAGCTACAGTGCATGTTGGGGGGGGGGGGGGCATATAACCTCCCCTGCATCTCCGATAATGATGGAAGTAGGCATAGTTAAGGTAATCATAACTAGAGTGATAAAGATAGATTAATCATCTTAATTAGGTTCTGATCATTTTACTACTCAAGAGATTGAAGCTTCTAAAACTTTCAGCAAACTCATTGTTTTAGCTTTAAAGAAGCAAAAAAAAAATAATCGGTGTCTAGAGTTACACTGCCGACCTTTAGTACGTAGTGGTAATTATTATAGTCAATACCTTACAAAATGACCTAAGTTTAAACATATAAAGAACACAAAATACAGTATTTTGTAATCCCAGGTGTCCTATGAACTTGTATATCTCACAGATTGTTAGCATATGGAAGCATGCCAAGACAAATGCTAACTAAGTTGGAAGCATGCTTAGATACTGCAAGGCAGCACCAGACCTTGTACCATTTCTTTCTTCTTTTGATCGATTTTGTGTGGAGAAACCACCAATATAGTTTGAGTGGCAAACGTATCGAACTCTTTATCAATGTTGTCATTATCTGGATCGGCTATTTTTTAATAAATATAAAATTAGCTTAAAATTAATTTTTAATATTATTTTAATAGTTTTTGACACATAATATTTTTAATCTTTTGTCCGATTCAGAACGGTACACTTGAGTATCGATTACAGGTCTGATTCAGATACTGACAACATTGCTCTTGATCCCCTCAACCTGAAAGCCTTAAGCCAAGCCAAGTCTGCAGAATGTCGCAGTTTCTTTTGAACACCAAATGCCAAGAAAGACAATTCACACTGATAAATGTCTTGATATTTTTTAAATATGGAAAATATTATTTTAATAGATTTAAAACACTGATAATAAAAATAATTCTCCTGGAGTTTTACACCACGAAAACCAAAACAAAGTCACGGCCAATGTGACACCTCTTCTTAACCTATGAGGATGTTGGAATCTTAACAGTAGTTTTTCCGTGAAAAGATCAGGTGAAATATGATTGCACAAATATTTGTACATTAGCACCTGACCACCCTCCATCTTGGGGCTGTGGGGGCAAAGGCCTGGCATTTTTGAATTTATATATATATATATATATATATATATATATATATATATTATTTTTAATCGGGCGCCCCAGGTGCAAAGATCTAACCGCCCTGGTTCAGCCTGCCGTACTTAAGGTCACTGTCCTGACAGCGTAAAACTTTGAGGGTTTACCTCCTGAACCCCAAGGAGTCGCCAAGCTTCCGCTTACTCAGAGTGATGATCGACCGCTCATGAGATTTAAACCTCAAACGGCCTGGGCCCCCATCCCACTATGCGAATTGAGATAAGGTGCAACGTGATTGCATACTTTAAGTGTGATGCTGCACCTGATCATCCACCATCTGCTGTTGGGCTCTCCAGTTGACAAGTTGTATCCCAAAGATGGCAGGTGACTAGGTGCAAGCAAGTGTTAAAAAATAATACTAACGGGGGCTTCACTTGTATGGTAGGAGCAGCTAGTGCAAGTCACCTTGTGTTGGGACGTTGCAAATTCAAATCCCAATAGTATTGTTGTATAGCTGGTAGGGGTCTTCTGCCTAACCCCAGCTTGCCTTTCAAAAAAAAAAAATTTTTGTTAGAAAATAATATGTAGCAGAATATATATGGTTGTGAAGCGATAAAGTGCATGAAAAATAAAAAGAAAACACATAAAAATAATATGAAGTACGGGCGGCATAAGCAAATAAGAAATAACGGGAGCATATGTAAAATAATATACAGTCAAGCTCGTTATAAAAGATATATTATTTTCTAACATTGAAAAAGTAAGAAGGGTGAGGCGAGTGGAAAGTGATAAGAAGCGAGAGGGAATTAATTTTGGAAACTTGAGAAAGTGGGCTTCTAACTAATGGAATCGAGTTTTCATATATCATAAGCAGGTTTTCCAAAAGCTTATCTTTCCTTTCAGGGAAGCACAGAGTTTCTTACTTTCCTAAGCGTACTTCTAGAGAAGTGATTTTCCCTGGGTAACAAAAAGCTTCCGGTAACTATGAGAGCAGCAGTGCCCCAAAGGGGTTGGCTTAGTCGGGTGGGGCCTTGGCTGTTAGTCCAGCAGTCAAGGTTCGATTCTCATGGGCTTTGCTCCTTTGTGCAACCCAATGTGTAGCAAAGGCTTAAGGGGCAGGGGTCCTAGCCTCAAAGTTTTATACTGCCAACATTGATATGACCGTAGATATGGCTGGCTGAGCCAGCGAGACCACGTCTTCGGGAGTGGTTTTTTTGAGTTATATATATAAAACTATGACTAGGGGTGGCAATTTCTGACACGACCCGCCAACCCGCCTCTTAGGCGGGTTCGGGTTGGGCTTAAGCCAACCCGTTTAATAAACGGGTCGACCCGCGTAACCCGTTTATTAAACAGGTCGGGTTCGGGTTGGGGGTATGCCAACCTGCCAACCCGGCTGACCCGTTTAATAAACGGGTTAGGCGGGTGGGTCAACCCGACCCGTCAACCCGACCCATCAACCCATCAACCCGATCCGTCAACCCGCCAACCTGACCCGCGAACCTGAAAACCCGTTTACCCGACCCAACCCATTTATTAAATGGGTTGGCGGGTCGTGTCGGGTTACCCGTTTATTAAACGGGTCGGGTTCGTGTTTGCCACAGCCGACCCGTTTAATAAACGGGTCGGGTTCGGGTTGAGGTATGCTGACATGCCAACCCGCCAACCCGACCCGCCAACCCTACCCGATTGCCACCCCTAAGACACTAAAAGTGGACAATCACATTGCACCTGATCCTCCCTCCTCCTAATGAAGAGTTTGTTTATTTATTTTCTCTTTTCTTCATGCTAGCCCTTATACCTGGTGGTGTGTCTGGCGTCACCCAAAAAACAACCAAGTTCATGAACTCCAATAAGATGTGATCAATATTCGGTGCAGGTCTGAATATCCGGACCGTTGTGTGTTCGGTTCTCACATGAACCTATCCAAACAGTACAGGCCTGGTCCAGATGCAATCACTCCTTTGTTTTGCATCAGTCGATTTGCAGATGATAAATAAATTGTATGGGTCATATTCCGCCTTTGGGCCTTGGTACAACTTGGACCCAGCCTAACCGATCTAGTAATATCTTATCTGGAATCTGACTCAGGTTGTGGGTCCCATAATAGATCTAATTTAATTCGGCTGAGACATCTTCTCAATCCGGATGAAACGATTTGGACATATACCGTACCATGGCTCATCTTAACCCGGATATCTATCTTTACAGAACACAAGCAGGACCCGTTGTGTATCTGAATTGGATCCTCAAAATGGATCAGGATCCAAGTAAGATCTCACCTATCCAGCTAGTTAAGTCCATTTCAAAGTCCAATGTCCAAACACCCCAATGATTCATATCACAACGGATAAAATATTCCGGTGTCGGAAATTTTTGACGGCACGAAAACAGAGAGAGAGAGAGAGCCGAAAGTAATTCAACATTACCACTCATGAAGACCAACAAAATGTTGAACCCATGAAGAGAGAGAGAGTGATGGTGGTGATGATGATCGCATGCCAATACGAAATGAACAAGCAGAGAGAGAGAGAGAGAGCATAGCAAAGATGGGCCAGACCAGTGCAATAGAAAAAAGAGAGTTTAAATGGTAGTTGGTGCTCTCTGCAGAGGTGCAGTAAATGCACCTCTCTCTCTCTCTCTCTACTTCCCCACCACCACCCTCCCCACGATTGCCCTTTCCTCAATAAAGAAGGTTATTCAACGCCCCTATTAATTGCAGTCGGATGCCAACAACTACGCCCAGCACTCTCCCTCCAACCCAGCCCCCTCTTCCCCTCCCCCACCCAATCCCCTCCTCCACAATGATCACCAATTCCCACCACCACCACCCCCCAAGACTGAGACACTCCTTACCACAATGTCTGTCCATGGGATGGCTGCGTTCCTACAGCAGAACTTCACCAACTTGGGCCTCGGCTACGCCATCGCCATCGCCCTCGGCTTCCTCGTCCTCCTCTCCACCCTCCTCCTCGCCTCCTACATCTGCTGCCGCGTCGCCCGCTCCTCTTCCGACGATCCCAACGCCCCCCGCACCGTCATCCTCCCCAGCATCATCTTTGTCGCCGAGGACGACGAGGAGAGACCCGGCGCCCCCGGGCTCGATCCCGCAGTGATCGCGTCATACCCGAAATTCGCCTTCTCGGCTGCGAAGGACCGGGAATTCGGCAGCGACGATGGCATCTGCTCCATCTGTTTGTGCGATTACAAGGAGGGGGAGATCGTCAGGATGCTGCCGGACTGCAGACACTTCTTCCATGTCGGGTGCGTGGACTCGTGGCTGCGGCTCAACGCTTCGTGCCCGGTCTGTCGGACGTCGCCGCTGCCCACGCCGGTCTCGACGCCGCTGTCCGAGTTCGTGCCGCTCTCGCATTATCCGGTGAACGGGAGGAGGTGATCAGGTTCTGTGTTTGGGGAAAATTTCGCCTCCTTTCTTTTCTTTTGGGTGTTTTTTTTTCCTTTTTGTTTGGTGGGGACGGGATTTTTAGGAGGAGGATGGAGGTTGGGTGTTATTGGTTGTGTACAGAGTGGCTTAATTTAGAGGATGAAGAGATGTGCATGTCTTGTTCATCTTTGCTTAGTACAGTGAGCTTGTTGGGTAGGAAGGATTTATTTGGGTTTCCCTTTGTGTGTGTGATGCTGTTTTATTGTTAAGAGTAAAGATGGAGAGTAGAAACAAATTTAGTTTTATAAAGAAATTGGAACTGTAGAATTAGTGTTGAAAATGAATTAGGTGTGCCAAATTTGCACCTTTTTTAACATATCTGAAGATGATGTTTGATGTTGTTCATGGCATTTTATGGTATTCTCTTTTGAAGGGGCAGGTTGGTATCTTCACTTTCTTTCTTTTTATGTTTTTCATGTGAATTTGTTACACTGATTTTTTCATATTTATTTATTTTTATTAATTTGCTACACTGGCTTAAAAAAAAACTGTAATTTTGTATCATGTTTCAATCACGTTGATTGGATACCATCCACTGTACTCAACAGGGATGTTTTGGGAATGTGTGTATGTGCCTTTTAAATTTGTAAATGCTATATTTGAAAATCAAAGTTTTTTGGCTGCTTAATGTGGAAATAGGTCCACCAAAGTGATGCCACTCCATGAATAGTTCCTTTTCATCTCAATGGATTAGCATCATGGTGTCTGTGTAGCTCTAGTTGCCTATAACATCGAGGAGCTTTAGCGGTAGTGGCGTTGAATATGGAACCTCTAATTATGAATAAGTGAATGAGGTGCACTGTGGTAAGGTGTCGCAGGTCGTTCCACTTCCTTTAGCTATTGATTTCACATATGAAAACTTTAGAGAATAGAATGTTGAGGCTTTACAAGACATCATATGAACTCTGTCTTGCATCATAAATTGTTTATGAGAGAGGAGCTTACAAGATTCACTGTTCCATATATCTTTCTTTTGATCTGTTGCTTCCAACCTAGTTACTTTTGGTAGTAGAGAATGTCTTGACATATTCCTGCTACTTCCACAGTCCAAGTACATTGAAAATCGGTTCTTTTGAAGCACCCACATGGCTAACATTAGAACTGTTTCTCTTACGATTCCAGAAAGGGTTCAGTGAATAATCATGTTATTGTTAGGCTATTGATTGGCTTTGTTTGGTAGTTCTCATATTCTGTTTAAGAAAGGACCAATTATGTTGTATTTGTTTTGGTTTTGTTTTAGTTGTGGTCATTTATACTGCACAGAGCATAGGAATTATGTGAAATTCTTATTCTGAAGTTTGACATTTGGAAATGGCAAACCAAACTAGGATTGAGATGATGTTTAAACTTTAAATGAAGATAGTAAAGGTAAAAAGGGACAAGCTATTTTTTAACTTCAAGATTACTTCTTGAAAGAAATTGGTAGTGGTTTTGATTCAGGTTCCTTCATTTCTAGAATACAATTGGTTTGTTTTTCAAAATGAGTAGCAAGCGATTTGCAATGTATATGCTGCCCATGTAGGTGTTTTTCATCATGATCTTTCCATTGGTTTGGTCTGCAGGCTGTGGAATGCAGCATTTTGGTTCGTGCTTTTTTTGTTTGTTTATATTAACAGTCATTATCTTTTCTTGTTCATATCTCTTGCATACTTTTGAAAGTGCTCTCAATGTACTGTATGTTCCGTTTAGCTTTTCCACTTTTACTAGTTCATATTATGTAGTCTCTGTATCATAATTATTGTGCTAGTTTTTGGGTTTTTCTTGGCTTGTTTGTGCCTCTTCAAGTCTTCTAGTTATCTGTTCTCATATTCTTTTCTAGATGTTGAACATAACTCTCCTGAATCAGACTCAAGATCACCAGATTTTTCAACTTTCAGTAAGCACATAATATCCTTTCAGTCTAGCAATGATGAAACACCCTTTCAGGTCCACCTATCTCAACATGGTCTTGTTTTTTCAAGGAGAGATATAAATCACATTAGCTTCAGTTTTATTACCAAAAGATAATACTTTGGCATCGGCAAGAATTAAATGGATAAAATCACCAAATGCTAGACCTAATTATTAGGTTCTGATTTGAACAGTCTTATTCTGAAGTTTTCTTTGTAAAGGTTTGCCATGTTTAGGGTTTCATCCCTGTTTTCGAAGCCATGAGCAAGAAAGAGACATGTTGGCAATATATCGTCAACCACTAGGATAATATCATTGAATTAGGCTTTTGACTTAAATCTATTTGTTGAGCATTACTGAAACAATGATCATCTGTTTGAGAATAGAAACTTGAAGCACTGGTTTTGTGGGTTATTTGAACATGTGGGGTCCTCTCATACATGTGCATTCTCTTGTGAAGACGGAAGCACTTGGTAAATTACTTTGCAGGCATTGAACTGTGCCTTGTGCATTCATTGGTGCCAGCTGTAACTGGGAACTTGAAATGATTTTCCACTTACTCTGATCATCTGAGCATTCCACTAAGAGTCACTGGATGCTCATAACCAGCACTTATCATGCAAAGTAATGTGCCCACTAACCGTACATGATTTCCATCTACACGATAACTCCATCAGCTGCTTCTGTCACAATCTGTAAAAACCCCTCCGACGAACTCGTCGGAGGGGATAGAGATAAAAAGGGGGGGGGGGGGGGGTCCCCAAAAATCGGGGAACCCCCTTTCCTCGATCTGCGACGACGGGGGGAGAGGATAAACCTCATCCCCCCACGGGGGGGGGGGAGGGTTATCCTCACCCCACCGTGAGGGCTATAAGTAGCCCTCACGGTGCGCCCTCCCCCGCATTTGAGTAGGAAGAGAGCGCAGAGAGAGAAAAAGAGTGAGAGGGAGATTGAGCAGGAGAGAGAGAGAGAGAGTTGCAGGGGTGGTTATCGGAATCCGACGCCAGCAGCAGGTGAGTCCTCCCCCATTCTCTTCTTCTTCATTTCGTTTCCGTCAGGGCAAAGGTGGTCGGCAGCCATGGCTGCCGGTGAGCACCTGTCAAAAAAAAAATCAGAGAGGTAGCGAGAGGGAGTGAGAAGGGTCGGTCGGCAAACCGACGCCGATGTCGATCCCCTATCGCAGGGGGGAGTCGGTCGGCGTCGGCCCGGACCTGGTGGGTACAGAGCAGGGGCCGGCTGGTGGTTGCTGCCCCTCTTTGTGAATGAAAGGGGCTTTGCCCCTTTCGACCCATTTATTGAGACCGGGCTCGGTCTGGGTGTGACCCAGACTGAATCGGGTCGGTTTGGGTCACGCCGAGATCGAGGAAAGTTCAAAAAAAAAAAGGGATTGGGTTTGGTCTGGGTCCGACCTAGACTAGACCGAGTTGGTTTGGGTCCAACCCAGACCAGAACCCGAGTCTGGGTCGTGAAGAAAGAAAAAAAATAAAAGTAAAAATAAAATAGGAATCGGTTTTGGTCGAACCGGTTTATGAAGGTCTAAATGTTAATTAATATCATGCATTGTGATGAGAGTATGTTAGATTGAAGTCTCATATAGTCTATTTGTGTTGTATGAATAAATGTATTGAGATCAGCATGCATAATCCCTTAAATCTCGGAAGTGGTGACCTATGGCAAGGGCTACCTGGTTTGCGGCCAGAGTGCAGCCATCACGGAGAGTGGGCCGCCGGTGATTTAACGATGTAGAGACCCTACATATTTGCATGCTTAGTAAGAGATGTGTGAGTCCTAAAGTCATCATGGGATTTAAGAATGAGATTCGTTGTGAAGAGTTCACAACATCACTCGTGAGAGAACGAGTGTATGTCGAGTTTGAGAATATGGTTCAATGGGTTAAACTTAGTTATGACTTAGGGTTTCACTCACACCAGGTTGGGACTCTAGAGGATCAGGGATGGTTGATAACCATCATGGTTAGGATGTAGCATGAATCATACCGAGATTGAGAGTTTGACCTCCCAACTAGCTACCGGTAGGGTTTCCGTGGTGGTTCACTGCAGTGCCTGGTGGTCCGGGGATCACTGAGAGTGTATGGTTCATTGTCTGGCCAACATGTAGAATTGAGGTGTTCTACGGGGTTGCTACGTTCATAAACGGCTATGATCGGTATAGCCAACTTAGTGATAGTTGTGTGAGATAGTGTTTGAGAAAGTTAATGGGAGAAATTAAAATATACCAACTTGTGTGGTGTGTCAAAAATTAAACTAAGACTAGGGGCTTAAAACCCACTATAGTTGTAAGTTAATTGTTTAATTATTTATAATTATTCTTTGATGGGTTGTAGACTCACCCCATGTTTAAGTACAATTGTAGGTTTCAGGCATATTAACACAAACAGTTAGTGAGTAGCTTCTTCGTCATCAGCAGAGTATTTGGTAGATTTCATTTCTTTGTCATTGAATAAAAATGTAGTTGTTTTTCTTTTGTTATGAATGATGAACATTGTAAAGAAAAAGTTGATTATGGGAATAATTTTTTTTTTTTTATCCACGTTTTCTCTGTGTGAACTTTGAACTATTTCCCTTTGGAAAGTAATACCAACCGAACTCGGACTCCCGAGGTTCCAGACAATCGTTTGTGGTTACTGTCCCATTCTCATCTGCTGACACATTTGTCACTTAATGGATAATACATTATCTTGTACGATGATTTAGAGTTTTAGACTATTCTAGCTCTGCAAAGTTACAATGCAATGGAAACACAGTTATCTAGAATCTAGATAAAGGAAGTACTGAGAATTCTGTAAAATCAGTCAATAAAAGACACCACTGATTTGCCTATTCTGGCAAGTTACCCTTTGTTTTTCATAACTGAAAAACCTTGGAACCTGAGATATCTTAAGACTGGAACCATAATTTGAATTCATGCACCAAACTTAATGGTCTTGTGTGATTGATTGACCTCTGTCTCGTACTTGAATTAGTGACAAAGAATGATGCCTCATTCCTAAATCTTTTGGACTTTTGACACTTGTTTGCTCAAAAACTAAAGAATAACTATCTTGCAGTGCTATAGAACTCTTGCCTTGAGTCTAGCTTTTGCAAGAGTGCAGGATTCCTGGAATTCTACCAAACCTTGTCTAGCACATCGTAGGTCTTCTCAAACCCAGCTTGATGATCCCTCTCCGAGCCTGCAGCGACCAGTCACGATCCCTATCAGATACAAAAGAAGAAAACACCAAGGAACCTGTTATTTCCTTTGTTCACTGCTCACTGATCCATGACTTATAAACAAGGGATCACCTTCCTCGCCCCTAATTAGTTAACTGGCGTGATCCTTTGTGCTTCAAAGTTCATTGTTTTGCCCAACTGAAATTCTGTGTATCATATTTTAGACCAGAAACAATTACAAGATTGGGGTTTGCTTCATGGATTCTTTCTGCAGAAAGCTGCACATATGTGCCAGGTCTCTTCATTTTGTCTTGTCCTCAGTTCATTTCTCATACTCATCCCTACCACATATGCTTATTATGCTACACTCCTGGATCAAAATAGGGATCACCAAAGAACTCAATTGTGATCAGTATCTCCATCATATCACTGTCTTGCTGACATTGTTATCTATCACCACCATGAGCCACTTGCACAGAGCTCATTGACTACTGCATCGCGGTCTTTTAACAAGGTGAAGTTCATGTTGGGAATCGATAGGCACACAACTGATGAATCGACAAACAAATAAACGGGAATAAACAAAAGAAGAAATCAAACCACACGAGGAACAAAGATTTACGTGGTTCCGCAATAATTGCCTACGTCTATGGCCGTGCCAAAACCCTGTTATTCCATTCTGAGATACCTTACAAAGGGTGGATGGCCCTCTTTAAATAGAAGCAGCAAAAAAAAAGTTACAAAAAACTCTGCAAGTATATTTCGGATATTACAAGGATTGTGCAAGACTTGTAATCTGTAATCTGATTCAAAGAGTTTAAGTGACTTTTTTAGTCTGATCCTATAAGAAGTCTAGGGTAAAATTACAAAACTATCTTCCATATCCAGGTAGGAAACAGGTTGCACACTTCAACAGTTGAGAAGTACAATTTTTGTTGCCAACCCTGCCACTGCACCACCAATATAAAGAGAGCGATTCAGCAATCTGTATGTTTTATATAATGTAGGTTGGTGAACATGAAAGTGGCACAGAAGGTATTATCGAATTAGTAGCGCATGAAGATAAAGAAAAAAAATACGAACAGCTTTGCAATATATAAAAGCAGAAGCAGGGGCAGTTATAACCAAAATAATTTTCCTTTCATAATTTAAAACTGTGCTTAGTTACAAAGCCATCAAATGACACATCCTCTCCCATGCAGCTTCTCAAACTTTAAAACTTGGAGACTCTCTCTCTCTCTCTCCATTACATTATTAATTGTTAACCTTTTTTTGTAGGAAATCTAGGGGATAACGACCATTGGATATGAATCTGCTCTCTCCATTACATTATTAATTAACCTTTTTTATAGGAAATCTAGGGGATAATCGGATTTGAATCCAAGATCCCTCAGTTATGATAATGCGACTTCATTATTGGCTATCCCATTGGACTTTGACATGGGATAACCTTGGTTCGAAACCCATAGGGGGCGTTCTTTGCCACAAGGTCAAAGCTGGGTATACTCTCCTCTTGGCAGAGGAAATCTCAAGGGTTTTACCAACTAAAGGACTGCCAATGTGCTATCCAAAATACCAATTACAAAAGTTAAATATAAAAAAAAAAACATGTCATTATTTTCTTTTTCCAATACTACTGCAATTACGGGAATAAATGTCCTTTTTCTCTGAAGTGAGGTACAACAATTTATGGGCAATTACTCATTTCTTTTGTTGGCCGCTCTGACCAATCATGGAAGCCTTGTTTCAATATGACACCTGTCATGTAAAACCAATGTCACAAATCTCTTTATTGGGATATTTTTTTGGCATGCAAAATCCTGAGATTAGTTTTATAAAATTAGGTTTTTGGATATATATATATATAGAGAGAGAGAGAGACTAATGGGTAGGTGCTAAATGAAATATGCTAAATGTGTTTTTCAGGTTTTTTCATTTTATTTTTAAATTCTCACCTACAGATGTGATCTGTATACTTGATTTTATAGGGATCAGCTGTTGAAGTGTTCAATTCTCACACATGGTTGGATTTTTATAAGGTTGGAAAAAACAACTATTCAAAATCTTTGTAAATGTTTTTAGGCTTCAAATATCATTTTTTTCATAGAAAACACATGATCCAGGTGTGAATTCCTGGTAAATCGACCATCCCCAACACATTTATGGGGTCGGAACTGCAAAACACCTACCCACTAGGTCATTACTCTCTCTCTCTCTCTCTCTCTCTCTCTCTCTCTCTCTCTATATATATATATATATATATATATATATAGCTTTCCATGGGTAGGTGAGAAAGCTAAAGTGATAGAACCTTGGGGATATAAGATTTGGTATACAGGAATAAATAGGAATAGGAATGGAGTAGGGATTGTTATGAGTCGTCAGTTTATAGATAATGTAGTTGAGGTCCGTAGGAAGGGTGATAGAATTTTACTTATTAAATTAGTATTAGGTACAGATATTATTAATATTATTAGTGTTTATGCACCTCAAGTAGGTTTAGATGATTCCATTAAGCATCAATTTTGGGAAGATTTAGATGGAGTAGTACAAGAGACATCTTATGGAGAAAAACTTTTCATCGGCGGTGACCTTAATGGACATGTAGGCATTAGTAGGGATGGATTTGAGAATATCCATGGAGGCTATGGTATAGGAAAAAGAAATGAAAGTGGAGAAAGGATTTTAGATTTTTGTTTGTCCTATGATATGATCTTAGCAAACACTTGGTTTAGGAAGAGGGAGTCTCACCTAGTAACATTTAAAAGTGGGGTTAATACGAGTCAGATAGATTTTTTCCTACTTAGAAAGAGAGATAGGGGTTGTTGCATCGATTGTAAGGTTATACCAGGAGAAAGTGTAGCTACACAACATAGAGTCTTAATTTTAGATCTTAGAATTAGACAATGCCGCAAAAGGGATAGACATAGGATAGATCCTAGAATTAAGTGGTGGGCACTGAAAGGAGCTAAACAAGGAATGTTTGTAGAGCAGGTAGTTAAGGAAGTTGATTGGTGTCTCGAGGAGGATTCAGAATCAATGTGGAATAAGATAGCGGGTGGTATGAGAAAAGTAGTTAAGGAGGTATTGGGTGAGTCTAAAGGCGGTGCACCACTAGGTAAGGATACATCATGGTGGAACGAGGATGTCAAATTAGCTATTAAGGTTAAAAGAGAGTGTTATAGAAATCTAAGTAAGAGTCGTGATAATGAGAATTTAGAGAAGTATATGATAGCAAAGAAGGAAGCTAAAAAAGTTGTTTGAAACGCGAGGGCTAAGGTATATAAGGAGGTTTATGACAAGTTGGATACCAAAGAAGGCGAGAAGGATATTTATAGGCTTGCAAAGATGAGAGATAGGAAATCGAAGGATTTGGGTATGGTTAGATGTATCAAAGATGAAACGCAAAGGGTTTTAGTCAAAGATGAGGAGATTAAGGAGAGATGGAAAGATTATTTTGATAAGCTATTTAATGATAGTCATGCTCAAGATCTTGGAGACTTCTCCATTCCTTTTCATGAGATAAATAGTGACTTCATGCGCAAGATTCAAAAGAAAGAAATTGCAGAGGCTTTGAAGAAAATGAAATCAAGAAGGGCAGTTGGCCCAGATGGTATACCTATCGAGGCTTGGAAATGCTTGGGAGAGAAAGGTTTAGAATGGTTGACAAATCTTTTTAACTTGATTTGGCGAACAAATAAGATGCCTAATGAGTGGAGGAATAGTACTTTGGTGCCTTTATATAAGAATAAGGGTGATATACAAGATTGCACAAACTATCGTGGTATAAAACTCATGAGTCATACTATGAAACTTTGGGAGAGGGTGATTGAGTCTAGGTTGAGGAAGGTTGTCATGATATCGGAGAATCAATTTGGTTTTATGCCTGGAAGATCAACTATGGAAGCTATACATCTTCTTAGACAACTTATTGAAAGATATAGAGAGAGGAACAAAGATTTGCATATGGTTTTTATTGATTTAGAGAAGGCATACGATAGAGTACCTAGGGACGTTCTCTGGTGGACAATGATGAAGAAAGGTGTTTCTCTCAAGTACATTAGTATAATTAAAGATATGTATGAAGGAGTAGTAACCAATGTCCGCACTTGTAGAGGGGTGACAACCAATTTTCCGATAACGGTTGGGTTACATCAAGGATCTACTTTAAGCCCTTTCCTATTTGCGATAGTGATGGATGAGCTTACGAGATCAATTCAAGAAAATGTACCGTGGTGTATGTTGTTTGCTGATGATATTGTTTTGATTGATGAGTCTAGAGCTGGGATTAATGCTAAGTTAGAATTATGGAGACAGACATTGGAAGCTAGAGGTTTTAAGTTGAGTAAGAGTAAGACTGAATATATGGAATGTCGGTTTAGTAAGCAACGAAGTAGTGATGGGAGTGTAGTGAAGCTTGGTGAGCAAGATATACCGATGAATGATTATTTCAAATATTTGGGATCCATCATTCAAAAGTATGGAGAAATTGATGAAGATGTAAATCATAGGATAAAGGTTGGGTGGATGAAATGGAAAAGTGCTACTGGAGTGATGTGCGATCGTAGAATGCCATTGCGGTTGAAGGGAAAGTTTTATAGGACGACTATTAGACCCACTTTACTATATGGTACGGAATGTTGGGCTGCCAAGAGACATCATATTCAAAAAATGAGTGTAGCTGAGATGCGGATGCTTAGATGGATGTGTGGAAATACAATAAAAGATAAGATTCGGAACGAAGAGATACGTAAGAAGGTAGGTGTTGCACCCATTGAAAATAAGATGCGAGAGAATCGTTTACGGTGGTTTGGACATATTCGGCGAAGGCCTAATGATGCTCCAGTTAGAAGGTTGGAGAAATGGGAAAATATATTAGTTAAAAGAGGTCGGGGTAGGCCTAGGAAGACTTGGATGAAGATGATAGGAAAGGATATGAATGCTTTGAACCTCACCGAGGACATGGCGTTGGATAGAAATGATTGGAGGAAAAGGATTCATGTGGAAGACCCAAAATGAATTTCTTTTTTGGTTCATATCGCTGACCCCAATTGTTTTGGGATGAAGGCGTAGTTGTTGTTGTTGTTGTTCTCTCTCTCTCTCTCTCTCTCTCTCTATATATATATATATATATATATATATATATATATATATATATATATATATATATATATATATATATATATATATATATACTGGCCGAATCAAGATCTTGCGTGATTTGGGAATCGGTTTCTGGGGCCTTTCCTTCGCAATGCTTCTTCGATTTCTCCTTAGCTGTAATTATATTATCTATTGTATTTGTATGACAAAACCTCTTTGTCTCCGCTGAATGAATTTTTAATAAAATCTTCTTTACTCTAAAAAAACACAAAAGCCTGCATGATATTACTCTTATAAGCAGCTGGGAAACACATGAAAAGGAAAAAGGAAAGAGAAAGCAGTACGACCTGAATTTAGGGGTGTCAACGGGTCTGGTTTACCCGGACCAAACTCTATAGGGTCCGGGTATGGTGACAAATAAGAAGACCCGATTAAGACCCGGGTCCAGACCTGCAGGTTTGATTAATGCTTGAACTCGGCGGGTATAGTTTGTGAAATTTTATACCAGACCCAGACCCGATCTGAGTTCCGATTAAGACCCATAATTTTTAAATGTAAAAATGATAAAAATATTATTTTACCGGGTCTGGTTAATGTAGTTTTTGTTGGATCTGGGTACGGTTTTTCTTATATTAGACCGGGGTTCGAACCTATTTCATACCTGAAAATCTGATTCAAGTCTCGTTTCACCTGAGTCTGAACCAAACCCGACCCGTTGATACCCCTACTTGAAATAGGTTAATAAAACCATTTTTGTATAATATAACCATTCGTTGATGTATTTTCTAGGACAATAATAATAAAAAAAAAAAAGTTCTCCCATGTTGGTCCCTAACTTATTAGCCAAAGACAAATCCATCCGTCACATGCCTATTTACAAAATCATCCTTGCCTTATTCACAGTTAGGACAACTACATCCTACCATCATATACAATTGTTGAATTAACCATGATCACTGATAGTCCATGGTTAGTGATTATCAAAATGGCCAAATTACCCCTTTCTATACTTTTTCAAAAGACTTCTCTCTTCTCTCTCTGTAGAGAGAGAGAGAGAGAGAGACCTTGGATCCCATATGAAGATGAGATGGACTTGTTTTGCATCAGTTTTAGTTTGTCGAGGGTTTCTGTTCATTAGAAGAAGTTGATGGAAGATGGTCAATCCAGAAGACTTATGCTTCCTCCTTTTTCCATTTTATAATAAAGTTGAAACTTAACTAATTCATAAAGATTATAGGATTACTTGACAAATTACAAAGTCATAGATGATAATAATATTTAAATCCAAAAGTTTGAGATGAATCGAATACCAAACCTTGCTTCAATCAATGTTTCCCTAATCTATCAATGATAGGGAGTCCTTGAGGGTAAATTGGTCTTTTACCAAAAGGATGGAGGTTCCCGTCATGTGCATTAACGGTACTTAACCTTTTGGATCATTTTTGGTAGACGGGGATGATTTTGGAAATGCAGTCAAGGCAGGGATGGGTTTCTCTTTGGTTAATAAGTGAGGGACCAATATGGAAAAAAACCCCAAAAAAGAAACAATAAAGTCATTACTCACAGCTTCATCGGTTGTAGGAAAAAAGTTGGTAATTAACAATTGTAATAACCCGATAACAATGCATTGTTAAAAAGATGCATGGTTCTCATATGGTCATGAGCATTCCCTCAAAGAAACAAAGAGGTGCGGCAAAAGGGTTTGGTTCCTTTTCTCCCTTAATTGACGAATCATTTTCTATTTTTAAGTCCTCTAATATATATATATATAAAGAAAAGGAACCAAAATCTTATATTTGCAATCACGTGAGACTTTGATTCTCTTAAGAATCATTTTCTCCAAAACTAGAAATTAAGAATAATTCTAAGAGAGGCAAAAGCCAACATTGCCTAATCGACATCTTAGAAATATCACTTTTTAAATATTATATCAGCTCTTAAATATATCACAATTTTATGGTGACATTTCTAGTATCGTTTTCGCCAGGTCAACAACTATTGTTAGGATAGTTGCGAAGAAAATCACGGAATTTCTGGTTGCATGCAAATATTATCATTTACCGAGTGAAGCTCCTAACTTGGACCTTAATTACAGTGAGGGCTATGCTTCCTCTAATATCGAACTCATGACATATCTTCAACTTGAGACATATTAATTAGTCGACCCTTAGCTGCCCACAAGGGCTCCGCTCTCATGCTAGGGTCTACTTGTAAATGTAACCAAGTTGACAAGACATCATAATTAAGTTTCAAACCCACTAAAAACATCCCCTTGCTGCAGGAAGCAGATCAGGTCATGCTGAATATGAGCGTTTTTGCTCATGCCGACATCGTGGCCATCCGATTTGCATTTTAAAAGGCTTAAAAGTCAACAAAACCACGTGGCATTCATCCAAAATGCAAACAGACGGCCAAGATGTCCGCATGAGCAAAAGCGCTCATGTTCAGCATGACCTGAAGTTGGGTGGAAAGAGGACTTACAGGGTTTTGCCAGTCAGTGATGAGGGGTTTTTCAGCCCCTTAGCTAAGAATGCAAGCTGGTTGGCTTGCTTTTGCATCATTGCCAATATTATCATTCTATCAAATTATTAGATTGTCACATAAGAGATTATTGTTAGGTGGGTCCCCCAGGTGGGAGCAAGAGCTATGTGGCAAGGCCAACAGGCAGGTGGGTCCCCTTAGGTTGTGACTATCCTCAAGAGACACATGGTTGGTGAGATGGACCTTCAAAGGCCCCATGCTTATAGGGAATGTACAATGTTGCTGTTTCTGATTCTTTATAGCCTACTGGTGCTGCTTTTAAAAAAAATAAAAAATAGGAAAAAGTTTGGAATCAAATCCAAGACAAACATGGGCTAAGGATTTCTTAATTCTTTATGTGAAGAATTTGCATGACACGTGCATCAAGCACGTGTGGATGTCAACACTTTGTGACAGTGCCGTGCATGTTATCTGGGAGGGGAGAATGACTTTTGGTAGGTTGGCTTTCTTTTCACATGTGACAAAGAGATGAGAAAAGCAGCACTAGTGAAAATTGAAAAAGAAAAGGTGTAGTGGAGCTAAGTTGGGGGACAAAATTAAGTAGCTAATGGAACTTTTTTGCTTTTTTTTTGGGGGGGGGGGGGGGGGGGGGGGGAATCTTGGTCAAGCATAAGAAAAGCCCTTTCTTAAGAATGTTTGATAATTAATGGCTTTTTTATTCATTAGTTTAATAGAGAGCAAGAAGCTTTATGTCTAAATCAATTGTTTTTATCAAAAAACATGGGGCACATTTTTTGAACCCCAATGAGAATTGTGAAGTGCGAGATTCTGATTCACAGTCATTTTTGCACCTTCAATCAAAACGCGTGTAAATTTTTGTGTCGTAAATAGGGGTCAACGGGTCGGGTTTGGTTTGGACTCAGGTGGAACCAGACTTGAACCTTATTTTCAGGTATGGTATCAAGTTTGGATCCGAGTCTAATCAGGTCTACTATAAGAGAAACCATACATGGACTCCATAAAAACTACATGAACCAGACCCGGACCATACCCGATAAAATAATATTTTTTCTAATTTCTGTTATAAAATTTCACAAACTATACACTGATCCATATATTAATCGAACCTTCAGGTCTAGACTAGGGTCTTAATCGGGTCTTTTTATTTATCACCATACCTGAACCCTATAGGGTTTGGTCCGAGTCAGGTTCAGGTTCGGGTAAACCCGACATGTTGACACCCCCTTGTTGTAAATGAATCAAATATGTAACCATTTGCATAGAAGGTGTGTGATTTTCCATCCATATGGGCAACCCTATGAATGTGAATCACATTGAGCAGTTAGTGCATGTCATTGTCTTGGGACGTTGCAAGTTCGAATCTCAACGGTATAGTTGTATAACTGCTGCCTAACCCCCGCTTTCTCTGTCAAAAAAAAATGTTTTAAAAAAGGCAAGCAAACATTTGGTTTGCCGTGGGAAAGGGCCACCTCAAGGGTTTTAGCAGTGGGAAATCAACCAATGTGCGGTTGGTGATGAAGGGTTTTTTCTTAAATTATACAAACTAAAAAAGCTACCGAACATGCTCTACCAGTTGGTTTTGAACTTGCAAAATCTCAACACAAGGTGACCTGCACTAACAGCTCTTACCAAACAAACCACAGCTCCTACCAAACCCCCCGTGATTCAAAAGCTTATTCTTTGGTGCTAAATGTTAACCATGTCATATGTTATGGACAGGACACTTTTTGGCCGTGAAACATGATGTACAATCATTGTTATATTATTTTTAATATTTTTTAGTTATTTTTATAATAATTTAATACTAAACCTACTCTATACATTAAAATAATCGATCCATTAAATAATAAAAAAATCAGTGTCCTTGTAGTCCTATTTTTTTGATAGAATTTGTCCAATTGAGTCACGGTTCTTGTACGTGTCTTTCCTCCAAGTTGCGTGATGTCAACGGGTTGGATGTTACCCAACATTCAACCTGAATTGGAATCGATTGGTCGGATTCCGTAGTCAAATTCAGATCCGGTTAATAAACAGATTCAGTTTTGGTATTGGGTTTTGCATTCAAGCCCAAACCCGAATCCAACTAAGATCCAAATCCAACTAAAACCAGAATCCGATTAACTGTAAATATCTAGTTTTAAGCCAGTCGGATCCAGATTCAATTTTATCTGATTCCATTCTACTCTGAATCGAACCCAATTAAGTCAGAACCAATTAGGTTGAAATCGATGATTCCTAGATCCGACCCGACTCCAATCCATTTACATCCGTATCACATATCCGCGGGATATGCTCAGATATGAAATCTGGGGTTCGATCCCCCAATTCAGATCTCAGATCCTCCCCTTTCTTCCTTTTGTAGCCACAAAAAACAGATTTATGATCTGAGGTAGCCTGAAATTAGGGATGCAAATGGGTCGGATATATGATGGAGGTTTTGAAATTTTTGGCTGTTCTAGATCCTACACCGCCATGAATTTAGCTGTCCCAAATTGAATATCGTTCGGATATGGGATTGTGCTTTTAGGGATGGCAGTGGATCGGGGGAAAGCGGGGCCCCGAGCCACCTCGCCCCGTTTGGACCAGGGATGAAGGGTATGAAACGGGGATGGAGGCAGGGACGAAGGTTAAAATCCATCCCTGTTCAGGGATGGAGGCGGGGATGGACGTACCCTTTTCCCCGCCCCGCCTCATCCCCGTTTGAACCGGGGATGGAGAACATGAAACGGGGATGAAGGCGGGGGTGGAGGTTAAAATCCATCCCCGGCGGGGATGGAGGTTCTAATCTTGAGGCAGGGCGGGGGTGGAGACCTTGTCCCCCGCCCCGCCCCACCCCACTGCCATCCTGCTTTTGTAATTTTTGGCTGTCCCAGATCCGAACTGAACCGACTCCCTAGTGTATTTTCTGATCCAAATTACGAACCGTTTGCAACCCTGGCCCAGGCTACACCAGTGCGCCCTACACCACCTCAGATCCAAGGGTCACCCATAGTTTTTTTTTTAAAGTCTAGCTGGGTTTAGGCAGACTATACCATTGGGTTTTGAACCTGCACCGTCCCAACACAAACTGACGTGCACTAGCTGCTCCTACCAGACAAGCGGAGGCCCCGTTGGCCAAACGCACCCATAGTTCTTCCAAAGGAACATTGAAACTAGGGATCTAATTAAACTGGCGGGTTACGGTTCAAATCCCGGGATAAACGAATCTAATATAATTATATGCGTCTAATTGGATCCAGATTTGTACTAAGATGAAAAAGCTTTCTATGTGTATTAGATGGATTCCGGGTCATCAAGAGCCGTTTAGCTGATGCGATTTAGAATGATCTACTGCACTTTGAGTAAGCAGTAATCCATCAGTTGACTAAGTTAACTAAACCTGATCCATTAACACTCCAATTGGCAACGGCCATCAAATTCAGCTTGGATGTCAAACTCTAAAACGGAATCCGACCCATTTAGCTAATGGAGTCTGCAACATTCTATTTCATCCAAGTAAACGGCAACTGATTGCCCTAAGGATGGTGGCTTAGTGGGGTAGGGCCTTGGCTGCTAGACCGGCAGTCAAGGTTCGATTCTCATATCAACTACTGAGTACATATCGCCAGATTTATGAAAATCTCGCAAGAAATTGCCTCAAAGTTTAAAACAGAAATTTCTCACGAGATTTTCAAAATATCATGAGATTTATGAAAAAACATAAATACCGGCTATTTATCGTGAAAAAACTGTGTATTTTTATTTTTAAATAGTTTTTATTAATAATTTGTTATAAAAATATTTTTTATACCTTTTTATTTATTTTTTTATTTTCGAGATTTTGCTAAAAAATGAGAGATTTATGAAAATTTTTCAATTTCTCACGAGTTTTTGACAAAACAGATTTTGCCAAAAAAAAACGTTTGTCACACTATGCATCCAGGGGTCACTAAGGTTTATGGGATTGGGTTTCACTCATCCTCTACGGGGTCCCTATCATCGTATCGCACTTCTAAGATCTCATTTTCTCAATTAAATCTGAGCTAGTAAATGGACCATGCATGATCAAATTGACATGAATCGATCCTTGGATCATGTTTTCTGGACAAAAAAAAAATATGAACTTTTAAATCAAAAGATTTTAGCATGTTTACAGCCTTTGATTTTTTCAGTTGCTGCAACATTGTACACAGATCAGATTCTGGTGATTCAAGATCGTCACTAAAAGAGACCTGTAGATCGCATCTATGGATTTGGATAACTTGAAAACTACAGGGTGATAAAAGGGATGAGTGTCTCATGCGGTAAACGGGGTCCTGTGTCAAGCTGAAAGCCCAGGATCGAATCCCTATATCACATGGGGCGGCTGTTGTTCTGGTAGGGCCTGACCAAGTGCGGGTACCTACCCGATTTCCATTTTGGATGATAGGTCTTTGCAGATAAACTCCCATGGTTCAGTTCACTCAAGTGGGCCTGACCAAGCCTCACATCCTATAGATAGATTTAAGGGGAAGGACAGATCAGGTGATTAGGCAAAAATACTATTTTTTTGTGCTTTTAAAATCACCACCCTCCATGCCTTTCATCGCCACCACTCATTTGTGGGCATAAATTGATTTTCAAAATGATTCAAAGAACCGGCCCAATTAGGCATGAAGTTAATCGTGTTAACTCGGATTTTTTTTTTTCATCAGATGACACGTGTTATTAAAAAGTCAAAAATTGATAAAAAGAACAACATCTACGGCTTCATACCAAAACAATTGGGGTAGGCAATTCTTCTTCTTCTACGCCTTCATCCCAAAACAATTGGGGTCGGCGATATGAACCAAAACTCCAAGTGGTTCATATACATAGGGTGTGACTAAGTTTTTATGCTGGTTGTCACTGGCCTAACGCAACCCTCCTTCTTTATCCGGGCTTGAGACCGGCACTAAACAGTTAAACACATGCGGAGTTTAATCAAAAAAGAAAATCATTCTGAGTCTTCTACCTGAATCCTTCTCCTCCAATCATTTCTATCCAATGCCAAAATCTACAATTGATAAAAAAATAATTTGATTTTTTTGAGCCCTCATAAAAATAATATAAAACTAAATTTGTCCCCCTTGTAAAAATCGATTTTGTGACGGTTCGATACGAATTGGCCGATTCAATGCAATGCTTATGTTTGAATAACTCGAATTTGATGAGAGCGAGACAATGCGACAAGAGACGCAAGCGCCTTAGTATCAAACCCGTGATGTGCTTGAACATTTTGGGGTATTTTTTGTCATTTTCGTATAATGAGAATTGTCGCAGTACAGGATATTGAGAGCAGATCGGGTGATCTGCCAAATCACTTTTACGAAAGTGATTTGGCATTCTCACCGCCTACAATATACACAAAGACCATGAGGTCCTTTGAGTTGAGTCAATAGACGGTGAAGATGTCGAATCACTTTCTTAAATTGTTTTGACAGATCACCTGATCTGCTCTCCATGATATCCCCTTTCACAACGTTATTAAGACGTTAACAGGATCTCGGCCGTCCACTGCCGGCCGCCTCTCACGGCTCGATCCTCGCCGTCCATCAGCTTACGTGCCTCACAGCTGTTTTTCAGGCTACGTGTCGCTCTCTTCGCTGGTAGAGACAAACGGTCCCCAAGAGAAAACCAGACATCCGACGTAGCAAACCCCTTGCTGACGTGTCTAAAGTGGGTCCCAGTCGCCATACCCCTCGGTTGGCAAAACTGCGAAGCAATTTCCTCGGGATTCTGGAAGAAAAAAAAATGAAAAGGATGATGACGTGGCATACACTTGGGAACTAGGTAAATGTAAAGCGAATATGTGTCCATCTTCTTTTTTTTCGTGTTTTTCTCTAATAACATGAAAAAGAAAATGGCCTCTTTGCGGCTGCCGAATCGGCTCGGCTCGGCTCGGCTCGGCTCGAGTTTTTCTTCTTTTTCCTCTGGGATAATATAAGATATCCCGATAATTGCTATAAGTCTGGCATGGCTTATCCCACTCTTCTAGACAAATGAAGTGTTTGGTTGCACCAAGATATCCAGATAATTAATATGAGTTGAGATGTTGTAATGCAACGGAGGAAATTCTAGCTCACAAAAAAAAAAGGAAATCCCTTAGATTTACGTATAGGCCTTCTCATGGACGTCCATAATCCATATTATATAAATGTGGAATATGCTTTACGTGTTTACATAGTGAAATATGCAAATACAAACCTGCACAATTTGGTTAAAGAATAAATACATGTTTTTGAGATATCTTCCATCCAAGTAAATGGTTTAAAAAATAATCATAAAATCCCTTCGTAACAGCGAGCTCTCAGCACATAAGCAGGATTCTTTTAAAGCTTAAAAATCGACGGCTCAAAACTTTTGTAAATAATTCAAGCAACTAAAAAGCTTGTTTTCTCATCAAACAAACACAATTCAATACCCGAATCTCGACCAGTAAATCATGTTGAACACATCTGCAAGGTTGGATTTGCGAAAGAAAAAAAAAGTGTAAAAAATACAGAATACATATTAAGAGCGCAATTAGGTCTTTGATGATCATGAGGGCGGTTTCTTGGTATATATATATATATATATATATATATATATATATATATATATATATATATATATATATATATATATATATATATATATATATATATATATTTTGTGTGTAGGGGTGACTACAAATACGGCCTCCCACGATTAGTGGACGAATGAAAGCCTTAGAGAGAGAGAGAGGTTTGGGGAACAGTTGTAAGGAAGAGGTGGTAAACGTACAAGAGAGAGAGACCCAGAGAACAGTTTTTGAGGAAGAAAGTGGTAAAGGAGAGAGAGGAAGAGACAATAGCGGGGAGACAACCATACTTTTAAAGGGCGCAGATCAGGTCATGCTGAACATGAGCATTTTTGGTCATGCGGACATCGTGGCCGTCTGTTTGCATTTTGGATGAATGCCACGTAATTTTGTTGACTTTAGAGCTTTTTTAAAATGCAAATCGGACGGCCATGATGTCAGCATGAGAAAAAACGCTCATGTTCAGCATGACCTGATCCGCTTCCTACTTTTAATAAGGTGCTAAAAACACAAATAAAAAATAATAAAAAGTTGATAGCAAGATGGCGACTTATCATTGGTCACCTAAATTAGATTTTAATTTTTAATTGGTTAATTGATTTTGACGTTATATAAGTAAGCACTAAGCGTTTATCTCGTCGGTTTTCTCGCCGGAGCGCTGAACTTGACGACCGGGTTCCGAGCGGGCGACGGCGGGAGTGACATTTTCTGGTTGGTTTGAGCCGAGAATTCGGAAGTTTGCGTTTGGTTTCCCTGGTTTTGGTCGCGATTTCTGTTGCGTTCTGATCGCGATTTTTTTTTTCGTTAAGAACGGGCAAGAAGTCGGGGTTTCTGGCTGAGATAGAGTTCCTGTGTTTCATCTCGTCTCTTCCGCCTTGACGTCTCTCGGTTTCTTCTTTCGGTCTCTCCCGAAAGAGTCGTTTTTTAGTTAAAAATTTTGAGGAAGGATTTCGGGATAAAGCTCGGTTTTCCGTCGCCGATCTGGTGTTTTTTTTTTCGGCTGGCGGAGCGAGATCCGGCGGAGGAATCGTCTCGTTTTCTTTGTATGTTAGTGTTAGGGAGAGCGAAGTTCGGGTTGCGAAGATCGCGGGGTTGGGATGGAGCAGAAGCACATCTTCATGTCGGCGTTGGGCGTCGGAGTCGGCGTCGGGCTGGGCCTGGCTTCCGGCCAGACGGTCGGCAAGTGGACGGCGTCGTCGTCGTCGGTCAATTGCGAGCGGATCGAGCAGGAGTTGCATCGGCAGATCGTCGATGGGAAGGATAGCAACGCAACGTTCGATGAATTCCCCTATTATCTCAAGTAAGCTGAGTCTCTCGTTTACATTGATTGTATTCGACGCTATAGAAACAAACATGTGGGCTTTCTATTTGTTTCCTATCATTAATCATTGTTATTTTGTTATTCTGATGGTTATTGTATTAACATTTCGTTAAACAAGTTGAAATAAGTTATTTTGAATCATTTTTTATCTATTGTATTCTATTAATCCATTTCACTCCCCCAAGAATCAAGCGTGCTACTCTAGGAAATATTTTTTGGGGGGTTGACTCTGTACTGCCTAATTTTAGATTATTAGTGTGGTCTTTCTGATTCTGATGATTTGGGCGAAATGGGAACTTACCCCATTAACGAGTTTTTCTGTTTAAAAATTAGGAATGTTCGTGGAAAGCCGGTAATTTTTTTTTCTGAATGGAATGCATATTCTATAGAAAGCAAAGAGAAAATTAAAAAAAAAAAAAACCATTTCCTTTTCATAGTTTCGAGATTACAGATACCTATTCAACCTTGGTGGAACCTGTTTGCCTGTATACTGCCATGGTCGTGACTTCTTTTTTAGACACGATATTGAAGATGGGACGAACCCTTAAGATTTGTACTAAAACATGTCATGGTGGTCGATTTTGAAGATGCACGGTTCAGATTGGGGCACGTTTTTTCAATCTGGAAGCCATGCTGGGGCGGAAATCCTTGTGCTAGTGGTACCTGTAGATGTATAGGCATTGACCTTCCTTGCTATTAGCCCCCGTCTGTCATCACAATGCAATATTGATGTGCGTGTACTATAAAACGCCAAGCTCATAGATATTTCTTCTTTATGATGATGTTCCCTAAGTAGTTTATGGCTCAATGTGCAGGCGCACAATATCACTTTTATCCCTTTGCACTAATTTCTGCCTTAAGGTGGCCCATTGTTTGAAGGGCACCCATTAACAAAGTATGTCAAGATTTGTTGCATTTCACTTGCACTAATTGCTGGGTGTTTTTTGGGTTGGTCTATAGGTCAAAAGATTTAATGAAGACAAAAAAAATTAGTCTGCATGTCAGACTTGCTAGACGAAAGCTGTTTAAACTTTAAACTATCGTTTAAGACGACCACGTATTTTTGTATCTTTCTAAGTATACTCTATATACCATGAAAGTATTTTGACATTTTATTGAAATGATTTTGCAACTTTATATTTTCAGTGCATGTTGATGTTTATTTAGTGTATTAATTTTATACGTTGGTTAAAGAAAATTTATGACGTTTATTTACAATGTCAACAGCGAGCAGACGAGGGTGTTATTGACAAGTGCAGCCTACGTACATCTAAAGCAAGCTGATTTTTCCAAATATACCAGAAATCTTTCCCCAGCTAGTAGGGCCATTTTGCTGTCTGGTCCCGCTGGTACGTTATGTGAAACGTCATTGCGTCCTTTCTGAAGTGTTGTTTTATGTCAGTAACGATTCAAAGTTGGTGAAAGTTTTCTCCTGCCCGCAGAGCTTTATCAGCAAATGCTTGCAAAAGCTTTAGCTCATTATTTTGAGGCCAAGCTCTTACTACTTGACGTAACTGATTTCTCATTGAAGGTAAGAACCAAGAACCGTGTTCAATAGTTTTCACATACATTACTTTTTTACAGCTGAGAACAAAGTAATTTTTCTCGGTTACAGATACAGAACAAATATGGTACCAACAGCAGCAGTAGTGGCAGTGGTGTAAGTTCTTTTCTTGCCTTGATGAATCGCATGGTTTTGTGTTCTCTCATGTACTTATTTGAGTGCGTGTTGCGGTTCTTCTTCCCTCTAATTTACATCATTCATGTTTGTGTTCTGGTGCCTGCAAACAATCTGTGATCAGATAACTTCCTTATGCCTAGCTCCTTTCATGCACTGTGTGATTGGGAAAATGAGAAATGAGATGTAGGCTTCCATGTATATTTAATTCCGTGTCTCTTTCATGTGATAATTAATACTCTGGTTGCAGTCTTTTAAAAGATCCATCTCTGAGATGACATTGGAGAGAATGTCAAGCTTGTTGAGTTCCTTTTCCATCTTGCCACCACGTGAGGAGCCTAAAGGTATTGGGTTTTATAGTGTTCTCTATGTTCTTTTGATAGAGATAATCTGTTGGCATCATGCAAGTGACGACCCTTTTTTGCCTGAACACAAGTGATGCCACCTTGTCTGGCACATTATCTCGAGCTCTTTGGCAGGATAACTGTGTATTCTCAACTGTTTTCAGTTCAGCATATTCTTGATATATGCAGAAGTTGGATAACAGATTTCAATAACTTCAGCAACTGACAGAGTCGAACTTAACTGCAATACTTCTGTCAATTGAGAAAGGAAAAAAAAAGAGAGTTGACCAGGAACATGCCTGAAATCTAGTGTGGATCAGTTAATGTGATGGATGAATTGTTGTATTTCAGACAATCTTTGTGTATGGTTGTTGGTTCAAGGTATCTTGATAATTGATAGATGACATGAGTGGTCAAGTTTACTTTTATAGTTTTGGAAAGACTTAGGTAATGTGAAAGACATCTATCGATATGCTGTATTGCAGGCACCTTACGAAGGCAAAGTAGTGGTTTGGATTTGCGGTCAAGGTATATCTTTTTATGATAATCAAGTTACAATCCTCTTTAGCATGGTTGTAAATTTTTTCCTTAAATGTCATATCACTTCATCTGCAGTTCTGAAGGCATGCAAAACGGTTCAAATCTTCGAAGAAATGCCTCAGCAGCTGCAGATATCAGCAGCCTTGCAACCCAGGGTGCTCCTGTTAATCCAGGTAATGTTAAGCTTGCTTAGGCTGGTTTATCAAATTTAAATTGTATATTGTTTTACATAGTATATCTTGTCATTTATTCTTCTATGTTGCCTGTCGTAAACTGTAGCTACACTGAAGCGTACTAGCAGCTGGGCATTTGATGAGAAAGTTTTTATACAGGGACTTTACAAGGTAAAATTTCTAATGCTTTATGCGTTTAATTCCTAGATGTGAAACTGCATTCATGATTACTGTCTTTTTTTCTGTTTAAAGTCTATTTGAAGGCCTTTTGCTTTGTTATTTTGTGGAGTTGTTCCTACTGCCACTAGCTAGTGCTATGCTTGCTTTCATAAATTCTTGGTGTATGACTGCCAAATTTTAATTCTGATCTTACTGGATAGGTCCTGGTCACAGTCTCAAAAACGAAACCTATTGTTCTTTACATCAGAGATATTGAGAATCTTATCTTTAGATCCCAGAGGGTCTACTCCTTATTCCAGAAGATGTTGAAGAAACTCTCAGGACCTGTTCTCATCCTTGGCTCCAGAATGTTGGATCCTGGTAATGATTACGGGGAAGTGGATGAGAAGTTATCTCTGTTGTTTCCTTACAACATTGAGATTAAGCCACCTGAAGATGAGACCCACTTAGTTAGCTGGAAAACTCAATTGGAAGAAGACATGAAAATGATCCAGTTTCAAGATAACAGGAATCACATTACAGAGGTTCTGGCAGCAAATGATCTTGATTGTGACGATATGGCTTCTATCTGCCTTGCGGACACAATGATTTTGAGCAAGTACATAGAAGAAATTGTAGTATCATCAGTCTCTTATCACCTAATGAACAACAAGGATCCCGAGTACAGGAATGGGAAGCTTGTTATATCATCCAAGAGGTGAGAACAGTTGCCTGTTTTTGCTTTGTTTTAGTCCTATATCTGTCATTTCATACTTCATATCTTTATATAACAGTCTGGCACATGGATTGAGTATTTTCCAAGAAAGCAAGTTTGAGGGCAAAGATACTCTAAAACTGGAAGCAAGTGCTGACGCCCCAAAGGTTGGTTTTATTTACAATATGAGGTCCAAAGATTTCTGCCTCCAGCTTCGGTTTATAGCTTCCGCTTCTTTCAGGTGAATGAGGAGGAAGATCCAGCAACTGGGATGAAGCCTGAAGAAAAAAGTGAAGCATCAGCACCTGATAACAAGAGTGATGCAGAGAAGCCAGCTGCAGCTGTAAAGAAGGATGGTGGGAATTTGGCAGCTCCAGTCAAGGTTTGCCATGTTAGCCATTTTGCCATGAAAAACTGTTTCCTCATTTCTTCCTTTAGTTCTACCTAGGTTTAGTATCTATATTTGACCACTTTATCCAAAATATAGTTATAGAAGCTTGTAATTTTGGCTATTCAAATTTGTCTTCTATTATTCGCAATATAGTTCTGTTTCTGTCGATAATCCTTTGCCTTTGCATTCTTCAACAGGAAGTTCCTCCTGATAACGAGTTTGAGAAACGTATCAGACCTGAAGTTATTCCTGCAAATGATATCACAGTGACATTTGGAGATATAGGTGGTATTGAGGAGATAAAGGAGTCACTTCAGGAGCTTGTCATGCTGCCCCTTCGAAGGCCAGACCTTTTCAAGGGAGGTCTATTAAAGCCTTGCAGGGGTATATTACTATTCGGGCCACCTGGGACTGGAAAAACCATGCTTGCCAAGGCAATTGCCAAAGAAGCTGGAGCCAGCTTCATCAATGTCTCGATGTCTACCATCACTTCAAAATGGTTTGGAGAAGATGAGAAAAATGTCAGAGCTCTCTTCACTCTTGCTGCAAAGGTTTCTCCCACCATCATATTCGTGGACGAGGTTGACAGCATGCTTGGGCAGAGGTCCAGAGTTGGTGAGCATGAAGCCATGCGCAAAATCAAGAATGAGTTTATGGCCCATTGGGATGGGCTTTTGACAAAAGCAGGGGAACGGATCCTTGTCCTTGCTGCAACCAATAGGCCGTTTGACCTTGACGAGGCGATCATCCGACGGTTTGAGCGCAGGTACATCACATAATATTTGCAAGTGGACTGCTTGCATTATGTATATGTTTATGCATGTAGACATGAGCTTAACAATAACTGTGGACATGGTATACAGAATTATGGTTGGTTTACCATCTGCGGAAAATAGGGAACAGATCTTGAAGACTCTCTTGTCAAAAGAGAAAGTGGAAGGACTCGACTTCAAGGAGCTTGCTGCCATGACTGAAGGATACAGTGGGAGTGATCTCAAGGTAGGTTAAGATGCATGCACATGGTTATACTGCTTCAACATCTTTCACAGTTTCTTTTTCTTCTAGAATTTGAACATGATCTCTGTCCTTTGGTACAGAATTTGTGTACGACTGCTGCATATAGGCCTGTTAGGGAGCTAATACAGCAAGAAATGGAGAAGGTAAAGTGCTAAATCAAGATGTTCTTTGTGCAAGATTATTATGTTTTTTCTTTTCAGCATAAAATGTAATTGCACTGTAACTTGTAGGAGAGAAAGAAAAAGGCAAGGGAAGAAGCAAGCAAGTCAGGGGAGGAAGTTGAAACTGCTGAAGTGACTACAGAAGAACAAGCAATTGCTCTTCGTCCTTTAACCATGCAAGACATGAGGCTTGCAAAGAATCAGGTGAGATCATTTCCAATGTTGTGAGAGCAATTGCTCTATCAACCGGTAAGGTTCACTGGTGTCTAGACTTGAGGGTTTCTCCCAGATTGATCTCATGCTTGGCGTGCTGAGTCTAACCAGTACTGAGACAAGACAACCTTGATCCGGGTCTTTGTAGATAGGAAGAACTCAGAAATTTGTTGATTTGATTCCATTCACTGTTTTCTTTTTCTTTTTCTTTTTCTATCGATACATTTGAATCACTTTGTTGATGTCACTCCTCTCGGTTTTCAAACTTCTCCACATCATGTGTAGATCCTCGCACCATTTATATTAATCAGACTGAGTTTGTAACCTTTCTTTTCCTACATCAAAATTTGTATAATATGTGTGTTGCAAGATCGTTTAATATTTCATTTCTGATGTGTGCATCTACAGGTGGCAACAAGCGCTGCAGCTGAGGGTTCTATAATGAATGAATTGAAGCAGTGGAATGATTTGTATGGGGAGGGTGGTTCCAGGAAGAAGCAGCAGTTGACATATTTCCTATAAGCATAGTTGCTCTTGAAACAAGTCAAGGTTGCCAGAATCTGATGACCCTTGCCACGCGGTTGTCTTATGGGTTTGTGTCATTAGTGAGGCCCCTGCTTGTAGTATAAGAAATCTAGAGCAGTTTTTCTTTTCCAGATTAGCGGTTGTATGTATTATGACTAGGTTGGTGGGTTCTTGGGTAATAGATGGTTGTGTATTATCTTTGTAATAAAAACATGAAATCACAGCAGAGTTCGCGTCCATGTACCAAAATATCACAGTTGATAAAGGAAAGCCTGCATGCTTGGCTTTGTTTGTTTGTTTGTTTTGAGAGAGAGAATGGTTTTGTTGAATTAATAAGGCAGTTTTATAATTTTATGTTATGTACATTGCATTAATCTACTGGGACACCAGAATATTTTTGGAGTGGAAAATTTCAAGAACTTAGAGCATGTTTGCGACGAAAAGAGATGGGGAACCATTTTCTTTGAATCGCAGTCACTTTCTCCACCTTATGACTCCCTTTCTCTCAATAAAGAGTAACCATTATTTTTTGTAGATGCATTCCCTCTTAACACAGAAACTTTTGTTTTTCTCTCTTTTTTTATCCCCATAACAGAGCTGTGGGGAATTAAGGCCCTCTCTTTCCCCATAATGATCCGCAATTGTTGTAATCAGAGCCATAGTTGGCAGAGACAAGTACGGGAATGAGATACTATACGGGTACGCGAGGGCCTCCAAAGTTTCAGGTACGTTTCAAGCCTCTAAAAATTTGATGATACAAGGTTTTGGTATCATTTTCTAAGAGAATTAGGAGTTTTTAAGAGCAATGACGCATCCAACATGGGTCTCTGCATTTCTTGAGCCATTTTCACATCAATTTCATTTTTTTTATTTGACGAAAAATCCTCACCTACGTGAGAAAACCCTCGGGTGAGGCCCCACAACCACCCTGCCTTACGTGGCCCACCTTTGAAAGCTACACACACATGAGCCAGAAGTGTTTGATACGGATTCTTCATCTCAACACCCTCACAACCACCCCGGTGGCCATGCGGGCACCTGCAGTGGTCACCTAAACTTCATGTTAAACCACCAATTTAGGTTCATGCATAATCTATCTCCATGGTGGTCATACCAAACTTTGAAATAATATGTTTTGAAACATTTGGTGCTGTCAAAAGGAAAAACATTTTGTTGCCGTATTACAAGTGAAGAAAAGTATTGTGGCATCAATTAGTAGTAAAACACCAAATTAGAGTCTATTTTGGAATTTTTTTTTATGCTAATGCTACCTAACCATCCAGCTATCTCATTTAATCTCTGGTTTGGGTCAATAGTATAATGCAATATGGGGTCATGCTTAATGCAAGATCAACCCTATTGGCACTGCAGTTCTAGCAGGTCAACTGTTGCTTTAAAGGCAATAAAGGGCAACACTTATATGTGTGCTTCCTATTATGTGATTGAGCGGTTAATTTTCAACAAGAAATGATTTTTCATCGCCACATAATACTCTTCAAGCCCATGAGTGCAAGGATATGACCAAAAGAGAGAAACTTTTAGGTTAAGGTACTTATCATTCTTGAATCTTGCATGGAGAATGTTAGCACCCAACATGTCCTAGCCAAGTCTATGTTGGCTTCTTCAACCTCCAATAGCCTCCTTGGTCTAATCTTGCATTTAGTTTTGAGCTAACAATTGACAGCCTATAGCCTAGCTTCGCACGCTTAATCTCCTCACCTCGATTCCAATGGATGTTCCTGAGGCTCTTCTTAAAAACCCGTGTTGGAGGGAGATGCAAAGAGTTGAGGAAAGTACAACTATTACATTTCAAAGGAAATGGATTTGGAAAGAGTTGTGGACTCCCTCTTTTTGTTTAAAAGCATTAACACCTTCAAGGATTCAACTACTACTGATTTCTCACCGTGTTTGAGAACCCATAGCCTGGTATTTGAGAAGAAAAGAATGTATAAAAAAGTTATATTATATTTAATTGCATCATTGGCATTTTAGTTTTTTGACAAACAAGTAATATTTAAATTAAACATAAATATTAATTAAACCCACTACAATCTCAAATATTCTAAAATTAATTCAAAGATAAAAATAAAAGTCCAATAAAATGAAGTACACTTTATTCAAAATGTCTATCATTAAAAAAAAGAGAATATGATTTAGTCTTCATTTAGTCTCATCTCACAAAGTAATATCTGCAGGCAAAGATAGGAATAAATTCTCCAAGTGCTTATTGTCAACAACAAATTTTATACCATAATAAAAAGTCTTCTCAAGATTTAAGGCACATAATTCCTTTCACATTTTTTTGCAAAGTAAATTTAACATCTTTGGTCATTGTCTCTGACAAATTCTGAATTGCTTTAGATAATGGAGTTAAATAAAGGGTATTTACAAAATGGTGCAATAAAAAACTGTTTAAAAGAGGGATTTAGTGTGGTAAAACCATCACCAAATGTGAACCATCGAAATTTCAGAAAGTCACCAGTTCCTTGTGATTCCATATACTTCATCTCTACGAAGGGACTTCAAATTTCAAAATTCAAGGATTTGGAGTTGGCAGATTACCTGGTGTGATTCACGCTAACTACCTCCAGTTATACCATGTAACGCCCCAAAAAAGTTAACCCAAATGTTGAGGATTTCAACAAAATACTATGAGGTTAAGCATTCCGGAATATTACAGTGGAGAGCAAGACAAATCATTTATTTCATTTCATTATCAAATGAATAATAACATCAAAGTTTAATGACATGTTCTAATAATTAAAAAGAAAACCAAAATATCCTGAGAACAGTAAATCCAAAATCTATATCGAAGCCTCATCCCGCAGTCGCTCATAAACTCTATTCTTCACCTGAAAAATGATAAATTTATAGGAATTAGACTACAACTGTTTAAGTAGAAATTACTGTAAATTTTCTTGCAGGTATATCATGTGTCAAGTATGTGATGTGGGTGTCGTGTGTGATTTTCAGCATATACAGGATCAAGTAAATAAACTACACAACAACAGTAACATGTATATCATTTAGCTACCAACCACAACATTAACATGGATAACATTTAGCTAACATATTACACATCAACAAAAATCAAATATCTCACATGTTACCAACTCTGCAGCATGCTAAAAGTAAAGAGATACATTCTAAAATGATTGTTTAACTGTGAAATTGCAAATCTAGTAATTCTACTCAGTGTGATACCTAAAATGTTCTAATTAATGTTTATTTTTATTTATCCCGTGGGTACACGCGGGCCGAATCATCCATAACAGAAGAGAACATTTAGGGGTTTATTATTCATGCGTGTTTTATTAACCCGAACGTTCTAACTGAAACTGTAATTCCTAAAGGAGCGTGAGAACCTCCCAAAGGCCGAAACCACACAATGATGCATCTCTAACTTTTGCAGAAGAAAATGGAGTTGCCACCTAGGACACAATTGGCAGTCCGAGTCTCCTAACTCCGAGGACGGGGACCAACAAGCTATTTTTGCTCGAAGCATAAAATACTTGTTTCCAAAGTTTTGTACCACCTACCCTCTCTAAGATAAGCCTGAATCTGAGTGGGTTGATCTTTTCATTTATTTAAATTTCTCAAAGTACAGGGGCTTTTCCCCCAACTACCTCCTACTACCATAGTAGTAAGTTTCTAACCTTAGTCATTTTATCAAGGTACACATACATCCTCATTTTTTTCATATTGATTGCACAAACCTACTCATAATGCTCTGGTACCTTTAAATCAATCAAGCATGGATGCCCCGGTACCTTTAAACCAGTCAGGTCCACACAAAATTTAATTTAAGTTTCTCACCAGTTTTATTGGCATTGCACACAAGTTAACATCCCAAGTACCTGCATCGAGTATTCAACCAATATTGCCCATTACGCAAGGTTTCTCAAATGACCCACTCGTGAGAAGGCACATATCCAAATGTCACTAAGTGCACCATGATATATTTGAACTCAATGTAACAACCTTAAGCATACACAGGCTTATGTGTATGTTCAACAATGGTGTATGTGGTCAGTTATCATAATTCATTATGCAATTTTGCCATACGCAGAAAATTGAGAAAAAGTAAAACAATGTATAGGCATCAATTACGAGTAGGCTTTTTCAATGTAATATCCTACCCAGTTAGGGCTACACTTCATATGCTACAGCATGTTGAACAACAACATATTCAACAACATATTGCAATATCAATTGAACATAGGTTAACCAAATTAATGTGCACAGGCACTAATCATGCTTCACACCAACAATTCATATAAAACTTAAAGAAAGTTACACAAAATTAGATCATGAAATCTCCAAAAATATGCACAGAACCTAATCATGCTTCTGATCTCGACTTTTCACATGAAACTCAAAAGAGATATACACAGGACATAATCATCAATATTAACATTTCAGGTGTTACTTCGTTTTACACAACTGAACTCAATAATTATTATGTATTAGTTCTGATATGAAAATCCAATAATTGAAAATCTATACTATCCTGTTATGAGGATCACAAACAGACTCAATTGTTTCACTGTAGTAGATTTTTAAGTCTTGCAACAATTGTATATGGAAAACTATAACTACAGTTCCAGTTTGGTGCACTTGAAGAATATTAAGACTACAGAATTAAAATCATAAAACTAATACAAAACGTATACATGTGTGAATTTCAATCAATATCTTGAATACAAGATTCCCAACTGTTAAGAGTCTTTTAGCAGACAACATACTGTGATTAAACTTATACAGGAAACTAATGCAACTAACAGGTTAGGCAGATTCTGATATAGTTTGAACCCTTGGCCATATTCAACAATTAATCATTTATAATCAGTCCTTTACAGTAATCAACCCCCTTTTTTTTTACATACACAAAGAAATAATAGTTGATGTAACCTGCATATGTTGTGTTTTTTTTCATATTAAAACATAGATCATTCTGTTGTATATTGAAAAATTGCATTCAGACGTGTATGGTGAATACATGAGCTCAACCCCTATCGAGTTAAAAAATGGCAATGTAGTAAACGCTCAGCTTCTTCCAATATTTGCTAAGATTACAGAAATTGCAAGGTAAAACGGGCAACTCTTAAACATGTATGGATTCATTTAGATGGATTTCAAAAGAAAAGTATAAGCCATATGACATATTCAAATGTCAGTTAAGATGCGAACACTCAGTCAGGTAACATCAATAGAAAACAGGAAACATAATGTCATGCAAAAGCTCATTCAGGTGTGTATCGAATGAAAACAGAGATAATGGAAAAACTAGAGTGAGCATATTTAAAAAGTAAATGATGGTATGCAACTTGAAGTTAACAAGATAACGCAGTAGGAGCTGTTAGGAATGTAATGCCAATGCAACAAAGACCATTGAATACCTTTGTTCCTGGCAGTCGAAAATCCCCAACTAGAACGATTTGGGGTTTCTGATGACCTTCGCTACCATTTCTTGAATAGAAACATGAAACCCCCAAATCGAACAATTTGGGGTTAGCAGGAATCCCCCCCCCCCTGAGAATTTCCTTTTGGTTTCCCACACGCACACACCCGGCACACTCGATACCCCAAAAAGAATTTACATAATCCTACCTCAACCGAAGATCGGAGGCTGTTGTCGAGAGACAATGGTCGGTCGCCGTTGTCGGCGTCGCCGCATGCCAAGCTCAGGCCGAGAGGGAGAGGAACCGAGAGAGAAATAGGGAGACAGAGCATGAGGAAAAGAGGAGAGAGCGAGAAGATAGAAACGGGGAGGAGAGGAGAGTGAAAGGAAGAGAGAGGAGAAGGGATTTGTAGGAGGGTGGCCCCTGAAACGGAAGGTCCGTTACCCCCACCCCCGACGGCTGCGCTATCGTGAACACCCCAAATTTTTCAAAAAATTCAAAAATTCCCTTTCTACCCCTGGCCCCCAACTTCTGAATAATTGGGTCAACTTCTGATCAAATTTCATTCATTTCTCAGATTCACTGGTTGAAGATCCGAAATCCAAATTCAATTTCCGTATCTGACCCAATCTCGGATCCAAATCTGATATCTGAATCCAACTCTGAGTCTGGATCTCGTATTTTTCAAAAAATCAAAAAAATCAATTCTCTGTATTTTCTCAGATATGTGATCTGGATCCAATCTCAATTCGAGATCCAAACTCAATATTCTCTCAAAATCCTGGATCCAGACCCATTTTTTAAACCCAATTTCTGAAATTTAACCGTATATTTTCATAAAATCTTCTTTTGTAAAAACCCCAATTTTTAAAACAAATATTTTATAAAAACTTCCAAAAAACTTGTTTGGATCCCATATTTTAAAATCTTCGTGTTGTCCTTATATTCCTCTTTCAAAAAATGCAAAATAAAATTTTTAGCCTCATCCCTTTTTCTGAAAAAACATTGTAAAAAGAACCATTGTTTTGAAATATTTTGAAAACTAGAGGGACCCGATTTGTAAAAATCCCAACAGCCTTTTGTTATAAGAAGAGCCACGATGGTCGATCGATAGGCATCGCCTTTCACCCCACCATCGCCTCTTCTTCCTCTTGATCCTTCTTCTTTTGTTTCCACTTCTTCTTCTCCCTTTTCTCGTTCCTTCTCCTCTTGATTTCTCTGGTCTTCTTCCCCAACCGATTGAAGAAGCTAGCCTTCCCTGCAGCAGATAGCCGAGAGGTTTGATCCGCCATTAAGGAGAAGCTTTCTCCCCTCTCAATCGGAGCCAGCTGCATCTACGGTAAGTGATCTTCTCCCTTCCTTTTCTTCTGTAAAATTTACATCTACAGCACCTATTTAGCATTGGTTATCCCCCTTTTTTTCTTTTTCTTTTTACTGTTCACCATAAGCATCATTCGTAGTGTCGATCTGCATCTAGCAGTATCGACCTATGTATTGCAATATTGATTGGAATGCTTGCTTTCCTACATCTTTTTTTGTTTAAGTTTTTGTAATCTATTCCTGAATTTCTTTAATTTTCGTACATTTTGAATACCCGTCTTATGCTTCAGCATCTGCACGCATTTTCTGTTCCACTTTCATAGTCTCTTTTGGTTTTGATGTCTTGTTTGCATTTCGTTTACTTGTTTTTTTTCACTATGATTTTCAATTTACATTTTTCATGTTTTCATCTGATTTCCTGTCTCATTTTGATAACCTGTTGCATCGCATAACAACATTTGGTCGTCATATCCCTTGTCCTGCATTTTGTTTTGATTGTTCATTTGCATCTCTGTACATCACATTTTCACTATTGTTGCTTCATTGGTTCAACTGCATTGTTTGTTTCATCGATCTATTCAGCATCATTTTCTTTAGACTTTTGTCCAATAGAATCATCATTAACATCATAGGCATTGTCAATTGATGTAATGGATCTGCATCATCCGTACATTTTCACATCTGTTTTCTCAAACGTTCATATGTTTGTTTGTTTTAATTTCATTACAGCACTCGTATGATTTTGATTCATTAAGGCATTTGTGCATTCTTTTTTCATTTTACAACATTCGTAGGTTTTTGATCTGCTCCAAATCATCATTCAGCATCGTAAAGTCACCCATTCACCTGGCCAGTTATTATATTCATATTGCCCTCCTGTATTTATCATATAATAGCACTCTCTCACTCCCCTTTCAGACACCACCTAAATGATCCCTTCAAATTTTGAGTTATGGATCTTCTTATTAGACACCATTCATTGGTCTTTTAATCACTAGTGTCGTATGTGGTTAGCATCTTTTATCTGTTACAAGTGTTAGAATTTTACTTGTTTGTTATATCTCATTATAGTGCTTCATCACTTCATTTGATGAAAATCTATTATATATTGCTGAAAGTATGGGTGATTTATCAGTTAGCAGCGCCTAATCTTGGATTAAGGCCTATGAACTCTCCTAATTTTGCCTATGAGCAGTTGCTTCAGCAGTAACACCACCCAAATCAATCATATTTTTGTTTACAAGTGATGTCTGTGCAATAGTCATATAGGGATCAGAGCCCAAAATCCTTGCATAGCATTCAAGCTGCTCCAGATCGTTTTGGGTTGCTTGGTCCACTAAATGTAATAAAGATGAGTGATCCTGATCTGACATCACTTGCTTTGGGAATTGATCTGACGACATTAGGATTGAGTTCGAATTCAAGAGACAATCTCCATGAAACTTTTGCTTCCTTGTGGTCTGGTGGACCTGCAAAAGCATGCATAATGTTGAAGCTTAGTTGTATGCTACCCCTGAATTGGCAAAATCTAGGGTGGATTTATCACAGAGAACAGCGGTTGTGGCTCATTAAGGCCCCAGATGTGGATCCTCTTGTTACGACACAAACATATGAGAGAGGAACCTACCTTGCTTTTGATCCCAACGCATGGGATATTGTTCAAAAGGACAATTTTATCCTACAGTATGAGATGATTGAAAAGATACTAATAACTCCTCAGCATTAGATAAAGCTTCTATGTAGTTCTACCAGCACTGTAGCCTTTTTTATATATATATACCTACAAGCAGTGCCAAGCACTGATGTACCCCTTTTAGAACCCACATCCATCCACCTTCTCATAGCATATCACATTCCTCATTACACTTATCTACTGCACACCTTCAACACTTATGCCTTGGGGCACTCATAACAACAGCACTACATCTTCCCCTGCTGCATATAGCATATTGCCCTCTGCTGCAATTTTATCACAATCACTTCTTCCAAGAATGCAGACTTTAGGCTCGCGGCTTATTGGGAGATCGGTTCCATCTCCTTCTGCACCTTCTTCCTTTGACAATACAACCACATCCCCCTTGCCATATGCTAACTCACCAAGACAAGCAACAAGCATGATGAATGCGCCCTCACTTCCAGCACCAACACCTCGATTGTAGCCTTTCATGCATCTACAACAATGCTTAGCACTGTCGTAGTCTTTCGTATACCTATAGCAACGCTTGGCACTGTTGTAGCCTCGTATATACCTACAGAAGTGCCAATGCACTGTTGTGGTTTTTCCCTCTTGATAGCTACAGGAGTGCTTAGGCATTGTTGTGGCTTCATTTTGGGCACCTGTAGAGGCGCTAAACATTGCTCATCACCACCTTCATCAGCCACTTTCAGTTTCTCCATCCGAACCTGCGCATTCACTGCACCATCAACACCTACTACACCTACCTGCTGCCACTTACACTCTCACACTCACTACACCTCTGTGGCTTCCAGCTCCAGCATCTTCACTCCTTCACAGAAAGCACATCTTCACACCTCTATCACACTTGCCCATAGCATACCTTCACGACCTTTTACTTGTATTTACCTTCCTGCACTATGCTTCCAGCCACACCTCATCATTTGTTTCTACACCTGCTACAGCATATCCAAACCCCTTTGTGAACTTACCTCTTCATCATCTGCATTGCAGTGTCACCCACTTCCACAACACCTCACCTCAATGTTGCATACTCATTTGCATTGCACATCATCTCTATGCTTCCTATGCCACTTCATGTCATTCTCCATTACCATAATTCATCACTTGTTCCATCGTTTGCGCATCCATCCCATACTTCTTTACATACCAATCCCTTATTGTCGGTATCTAAATATTTGTTGTTTGAAGTCAAGTTATAGTAGTGTTAGATGTGGGGCCTCAACTTGTTGAAATGGCTCAAGCAAAAGCCCATTTTCTATTCGTTCGGTATGGTGGAACTTGCAGTCATAACATGACATTCACAACTTTTTTTTTTAGTTTAAGCATTTAGGTAATGTAAGGATTTCACATCTAGGTGATTATCCATCGTTATTCATTGGATTCATTAGGCTCATTCAAATCATCTCATATACACTCTCATGTATTCACCTTTATTAGCATTAACACTGCATAAGTCTCATTTCATACATCTCCTCATTAAAAATGAAGGCTTCCTCCTATGGATTTCTCCATTGCATATATATTTTTCTTTCCATTCAACAAGTCTCTTCTACATGCATTTTTAGCTATGCATATCATATGCATTTTCTCATTTAGTTTAGATGTAATACTTAGGTCCTACATATACACTCTTCATCAATATAGACATCATACTTAGCCATATGCATATGGGTTTTTGATATGATATTTTTCATTATCTCCTATATTCTTGTTTTTTGCTAACTCATTTCTTTGTAGGAAATCATGAAAGACTTAGATTGCTCTTCTAGTTTAGAAATTTGAATCTCAATGTTCAAGGTTGTAATAATTTTATATTAATGAGAATTGCTACTTTTCAGCTTAGAATAGAATGTATGAGCATATAGATCTCATAATTGCATGTACCATCTCATTTTGATTTTATTTCTATTTCGAAAATCCACAATGGTGAAACAAGAATGGCACGTGCACCATTCTAATAAGAGGTAATTAATCCTAAGTAAATTATTCACATTTATGGCCATAATCAAAATGTGAACAATACTTAGGATTTTTATCTTTTATGGAATAATATTTGACCTCCACTTAGGTCTCTTTTGAAAATCATTATATTTTTTTTGAAATTCTTTTCTTCCTCTATTAGAATTTGAAATATAAATTATCTTGAGATATATTTGTGGCCATAGTCATGGATATATCAAAAATTAATTTTATTTTAAATCTTATAAAGGCATCAAAATTTATTTTATTCTTTATTAGAATTTAAAAAAAGATTAGATTATAATATGTTCGTGACAATAGTCATGAGTTTATTATGATTTAATCTTAATTCAATTCTATTAAAGAATGAAATATGCTTTTAAATTCCAATCTTCAAATAAACCTCGAAGCATTCATCATTTAGGATAGAATTGCATTCTTTTTCAACTTATTTCAAATTATCTTCAGAATTTTAAGTGATTTTTGAAATAAATTTTCAAATATAGTTCTCATTTTTAAATTCAAAAATCATTTTCAATTTTTATTTTACAAATTCAAATTCATCTTTTCTTCTATTTAGTTTTAAATCTTATTTCAAAATTCAAATTTTCAATTCTCATATCTGAATTTCACATTTTAAATTCCAAATTTCATTCAAATTCTTTATTTCTATTTCAAATTCTCGAATCCTTTTCAAATTCTGAGTTTTCAGTAAAATTCTAAATTGGAGTTTTGAAATTCATTTTGAGATTCCAAATCAAATTTTGAGATTTACTTTGAAATTCAATCCTGATTTTAAATTCCACGTTTAAATTCAAAGTCTATTCTCAATTTCAAAATCTAAATCCAAAGTTCATTTTAAAGTTCTAAATTTCCAAATTCTAGATTCATTCTTTGATTCAAATTCCAAGTTCATTTCCAAAGTTCAAAATTCAATTTCAAAATCAATTCAATATTCCAATTTCAAAGTTCAATTCAACTTTGAAATTCCATTCTGATTTCAAATTCTATTTCTAATTTCAATTTCCAATTTCATTTCAAAGTTCAAATCTCAATTTCAGTATCAATTCCAAATTCAACTCTTATTTTCAATTTCCACCTTTCAAGATTTCACTTTATTTTCCAAACTCATTCTTTTCCAAATTCCATTTTCAACTTCAAGTCTTTCTTCTTCCATTCAAATTTTGATCTATTTCAATCCTTGATCTCAGTTATGATTTAAATTTCAAAATTTCAAGCTTTCCTTTTCAAAATATCAAATTCACTTTCAAATTCCAAGTTTAGATTCAAATTTCAATTTTTTTTTTCAAAACAAGTTCAATTTTTGAACCACTTCTTCAAGGATAATTTCAAACTTATTTCAAAATCACTTTGAAAAATCCAAAATTTTTGAAGCATTTCTCAAAAGCATACATCTTTGCATTTTCATTGCACAAGCATGATTCTTTATGCATTTTAGGATTTCAGAATAAATTATTTAGACAAATTTAGGCAAAGCAAAAGGCATTGATTCGACCATTGGTTGAATTACCCCTGGTAAAAGCGCTAAGAACGGTTGAACCTCGTACCGACGAGCAAATCCTGTCTCTCCATATTTTTTCGCAAATTTTCAAAAATAGAGAGTAATTTTTCAAAATATCTTTTTCAAATGAAGGTCAAGTGAGACCTTGCAAAATAGTTTCTTTTATTTCTTTCTTTCTCTTCTCTCTTTTTTCTTTCTTTTTCTCCTCCAAAAAGGGAAAAAGGCGACAAAGGAAAAAGAAGAGGAAAGAGAGAAAAATGAAAAGGAAAAATCTTGCAACGATCACAGCTACCCCTTCCCCCAGCCCCTTTCGCTTGCTGCGTTAGGGTTTGAACCCTAACACAGTTTTATCAGGTATGGCAAAAAAAATCGTTCTTTCATTTTAACGCATGAACGAGTGCGGGTTTGGTTCGACCGAACCTATGACCCGCGACCCACCTTTTGTTGGGTCCATGCTTGGGCCTATCCGGATCCAGATCTTATAAAAATTTATTTGTTTATTTATTTTCATTTGGGTCACCCTCATGGTGACCCGTTTAAACTTTGGGTCCAAACTAAAACCAACCGGATCTACGGATTTGAATTTATTGATTTGGACCACGTCCTAATGGATGATAGGGGTCCATGACCCAATACATTTATGGATCCAACCAAAAAAAATCTGGATCCACCCAAGGATCCAAAACACTATAAAAATTTTGGTATGTTTTTTAATAAAGTACCATGGATCCCAATAAACCATTATGGACTCTATATAAGATTTTTTTCATTAAAGATCCAATTTAAACTCAAGGATCCACCAAATATTGTTTGGAATAAATCTAGACATGATATTGAGGATCCGATATCAAAGATCCAAACAGAATTTCAACCTCTATTATTAAATGTTCGTTGGGATCCAATATCGAAGATACTAAACATAATATCTGAGATCCAAATATGATTTACCAATTAAAACAATAGAATTATCATTATACTAGCTTATGGCTATAAATTTCAAGTTTATTTATCTGATAAAATTCATGGGTATTACATCTTTTCCTCCTAGAAAGAATTTCGTGCTCAAAATTTTATTGCAGGATTCCCGTAGAAATCATAGTTTGAGGAAATTTGTATCGATGAGGATGCACATATGTGTGCAATCTCCCAACATATATCCCAACATATGAGGATCAGGACAACACACAATGAGTTTCTAAGAAAAGTTTGGAGCTAAAATTTGGTCTCGACAAAATTTATACATGATTTCTTTGATGGCAAAAACATACTAAATCACGGGAGAGTCTTAACCTAAGACAGTTAGAGTGTATGTTCACTACTTTCTACTTGTTTAGTCACAGATGATAGACATGACCTGCTATTCCTTTAGTTTGTTCTTGATTATTGGATGGAATTTTTTTTATTTTATCATAATCACGTTGTTGTTTGTTGTCCTCACTATTTCTAACAGACTCTTTGTCCTAAATAACCTCCACTTATTCCAACTTCCCAAGGCCTTGCACGGCTAATTGTCACATGTCGTAACCTCGCTCAAGATGTTATTCTCAAAATGACCTCATCTTTTCACAGAAGACCCAAACATATCCTCAAATCAAGGTCTAAAATCTCTCATAGAGTAGCCCATCTATCCACAAAAGACACAAACATGTCATTATATCGAGATCTAAAATTAATAATGATTCAATTCTGCTATAACTAAAGTCAAATCTATTGATCTCTAATTGGCTATATCAATCAATCTTGGCAAATTCTCTCAATTTACCATAACTCTTTATTAATTAAAGATTATCAAGATCCACGCCGGATCACCTAGTCTGAAAAATACACGGCCTCACAAGAAATTACCGCCTAGAGGGTATACCTGGTCTTGGACAATACACTTTCTCACATGAATTCACCGTCTTTGCCGCTACCCATCCTTGGACAGTGTACTTCCTCACAGAGATTCACCGCTCTAACCGGACTACCTGATCTTGATCATACATACCCTCACAGAGAATCCTCTATGAAAACAAAAATCACAAGATCCCATTAGAATCACCTGGTCTAAGAAATGTACAACCTCACACGGAATTATTGTCCTAGATGGTATACCCGGTCTTGGACAATACACTTCCTCACAGGAATTTACCGCCTTTGCGGCTGCCCGTTCTTGGATAATATATTACCTCACGAAGATCTAATGCTATAGTCAGATTACCTGATCTTGGTCATAAACACACCCTCACAGATAATCCTTTGGAGACAAGTCATCAACAGGTGCCAAAATGGTGATATATGCATCAGTATAAATAACCGCTCTCAGGGTCGACAACCATCAATATGGGCACAAACATACCTATCTTCAATATGCATCACATCACTTCATATGGCACTAAAAGTCATGAAATCACACATTTTCACCAATAAGGCTCTAGGAACCATAGTTCACTATTGAACTTAAGCATATATCGCATGCTTTCAAAATTGCAAATCACGTGGCATTTCAATCATATCATACAGAAGCATATTATCCTATGCATCATATCATTGCCACGAGTAACATTACATTTTCTAAATTTAACCTCGAAGCATACGTAACCAAAGCATGAGTTCTATACAATGTGATCCTGTATATATCAAGAATCAACTAAACCTCAAGATACGTAATTCTTACATAGTTCGAGTTATGCACACATGATTCAAATCATATATGCATCTAAGATATTCAGATTATTTCATCATTTCATGTGCATTGATAATTCTTACATCATATCACATTCGATTATTTCAACGTGAAACACACGCACATGTCTACTAAAAAATTTAGTCAGATATTCATGACACACGCATCAATCAAATTATGCAAGTATGCTAGATACATTCAGACAATCATAATACAATCATCAGTAATCAAACTATGTAGGCGTGATACATCATTCACCTAGTAGATTGATACTAATGATTTATAGGCAAGATAACTCAATAACCTAAAAGCTAATCATATGTAGGTGTGATGTGTCATTCACCTAATTAATCATTTATAGGCGTGAATTCACCTATATGCTAATATAAGCATCACACTAAAAAAAACAAATAACATACCCAATAACAAAACAAAATAAATTATACTCACAGAGCGCTTGCAGGGTGTGGCACGATCGCGATCTTTGATTTATTGTTCTCAGTCTCTGATACCATAACTGTAACGCCCCAAAAATTTAACCCAAATTTTGAAGATTTTTTAAAAAACAAAATGGAAACAACAAATACTATGAGGTTAAGCATTTCGGAACATTACAGTGGAGAGCAAGCCAAATCATTTATTTCATTTTATTATCAAATGAATAATAACATCAGAGTTTAATGACATGTTCTAATAATTAAAAAGAAAACCAAAATATCTCAGAAAGAGTAAATCCAAAATCTCGATCGCAGCCCCATCCTGTAGTCGTTCATAAACTCTATTCTTCACCTGAAAAATGATAAATTTATAGGAATTAGACTACAACTGTCTAAGTAGGAATTACTGTAAATTTTCTTACAGGTATATCATGTATCAAGTATGTGATGTGGGTAACGTATGTGATTTTCAGCATATACAGGATCAAGTAAAGAAACTACACAACAACAGTAACATGTATATCATTTAGCTACCAACCAGAACATTAACATGGATAACATTTAGCTAACAGACTACAGATCAACAAAAATCAAATAACTCACATGTTACCAAGTCTGCAGCATGCTAAAAGTAAAAAGATACATTCTAAAATGATTGTTTAACTGTGAAACTGCAAATCTAGTCATTTTACTTAGTGTGATACCTAAAATATTCTAATTAATGTTTATCTTTATTTATCATGCGGGTACACACGGACCGAATCACCCGTAACGAAAGAGAACATTTAGGGGTTTATTATTCATGGGTGTTTTATTAACCCGAATGTTCTAACCGAAACTGTAATTCCTAAGAGAGCGACCAGTGACCGAGAGAACCTCCCAAAGGCCGAAACCACACAAGGATGCATCCTTAACTTCTGCAAAAGAAAGTGGAGCTGCCACCTAGGATATAATTGGCAGTCTGAGTCTCCTAACTCCGAGGATGGGGACCAATGACCTATTTTTGCTCGAAGCATAAAATACTTGTCTCCAAAGTTTTGTACCACCTACCTTCTCCAAGGTAAGCCCGAATCTAAGTGGGTTGATTTTTTCATTTATTTAAATTTCCCAAAGTACAGGGGGTTTTCCCCCAACTACCTCCTACTACCATAGTAGTAAGTTCCTAACCTTAGTCATTTTACCCAGGTACACATACATCCTCAATTTTTTTCATATTGATTGCACAAACCCACTCATAATGCTCCGGTACCTTTAAATCAATCAAGCATGGATGCCCTGATACCTTCAAACCAGTCAGGTCCACACAAAATTTAATTTAAGTTTCTCACCAGTTTTATTGGCATTGCACACAAGTTAACAGCATAAGTACCTGCATCGGGTATTCAACCAATATTGCCCATTAGGCAAGGTTTCTCAAACGATCCACTCGTGAGAAGGCACATATCCAAATGTAAATAAATGCACCATGATATATTTGAACTCAATGTAACAACCTTAAGCATACACAGTCTTCTGTGTACGTTCAACAATGGTGTATATGATCAGTTATCACAATTCATTGTGCAATTTTGTCATACGCAGAAAATTGAGAAAAAGTAAAACAATGTATAGGCATCAATTACGAGTAGGCTTTTTCAATGTAATATCCTACTCAATTAGGGCTAGACATCATATGCTACAGCATGTTGAACAACAACATATTCAACAGCATATTGCAATATCACATATTGCAATATCAACTGAACATAGGTTAACCAAATTAATGTGCACAGGCCCTAATCATGCTTCACACCAACAGTTCATATAAAACTTAAAGAAAGTTACACAGAATCAGATCATGAAATCTCCAAAAATATGCATAGAACCTAATCATTCTTCTGACCTCGACTATTCACATGAAACTCAAAAGAGATATACACAGAACATAATCATCAATATTAACATTTCGGGTGTTACCTCATTTTACACAACTGAACTCAATAATTATTATGTATTAGTTCTGATATGAAAATCCAATAATTGAAAATCTATGCTATCCTGTTATGAGGATCACAAACAGACTCAATTGTTTCACTGTAGTAGATTTTTAAGTCTTGCAACAATTGTATATGGAAAACTATAATTACAGTTCCAGTTTGGTGCATTTGAAGAATATTAAGAGTACAGAATTAAAATCATAAAACTAATACAAAACGTATACAGGTGTGAATTTCAATCAATATCTTGAATACAGGATTCCCAATTGTTAAGAGTCTTTTAGCAGACAACATATTGTGATTAAACTTATACAAGAAACTAATGCAACTAACAGGTTAGGAAAATTGTGAGATAGTTTGAACCCCTGAGCATATTCAACAATTAATCCTTTATAATCAGTCCCATACAGGAATCAACCACCTTTTTTTTTACATGCACAGAGAAATAATAGTTGATGTAACCTGCATAAGCTGTGTTTTTTTTTTAATATTGAAACGCAGATCATTCCGATGTATATTGAAAAATTGCATTCAGACGTGTATCGTGAATACATGAGCTCAACCCCTATCCAGTTGAAAAATGGCAATGTAGTAAACGCTCAGCTTCTTCCAATATTTGCTAAGATTATAGAAATTGCAAGGTAAAACGGGTGACTCTTAAACATGTATGGATTCGTTTAGATGGATTTCAAAAGAAAAGTATAAGCCATATGACACATTCGGATGTCAGTTGAGATGTAACATCAGTAGAAAATAGGAAACATAATGTCATGCAAAAGCTCATTCAGGTGTGTATCGAATGAAAATAGAGATAATGAAAAAACTAGTGTGAGCATATTTAAACAGTAAAGGATAGTATGCAACTTGAAGTTAACAAGATAACACGGTAGGAGCCTTTAGGAATGTAATGCCAATGCAACAAAGACCATTGAATACCTTTGTTCCTGGCAGTCGAAAATCTCCAACTAGAGCGATTTAGGGTTTCTGATGACCTTCGCTACCCTTTCTTGAATATAAACATGAAACCCCCAAATCGAACGATTTGGGGTTAGCAGGAATCCCCCCCCCCTTGGGGATTTCCTTTTGGTTTTCCACACGCACACACCCAGCACACTCGATACCCCAAAAAGAATTTACAGAATCCTACCTCGACCGACGATCGGAGGCTGCTGTCGAGAGACAATGGTTGGTCGGCATTGTCGACATCGCCGCATGCCGAGCTCAGGCCGAGAGGGAGAGGAACCGAGAGAGAAATAAGGAGACAGAGCGTGAGGAAAAGAGGAGAGAATGAGAAGACAGAAATGGGGAGGAGAGGAGAGTGAGAGGAAGAGAGAGGAGAGGGGATTTGTAGGAGGGTGGCTCCCGAAATGGAAGGGTTGTTACTCCCACCCCGGCGGCTGCGCTACCCCTTCCCCCCAGCCCCTTTCGCTTGTTGCGTGAAATGAACCTTAACATTGTTCCGTTCTTTCATTTTAACGCATGAATGGGTGTGGGTTTGGTTCAATCGAACCCGTGACCCGCGACCCACCTTTCGTTGGGTCCACGCTTGGGCCTATCCCGATCCATCCGTGGATCCAGATCTTCTAAAAATTTATTTATTATTTTTTTTCATTTGGGTCACCCTCATGGTGACCCGTTTAAACTTTGAGTCCAAACTAAAACCAACCGGATCTAAGGATCCGAATTTGCTGATTTGGATCACGTCCTAATGGATGATAGGGGTCCATGCCAAAAAAAATCCGGATCCACCCAAGGATCCGAAACACTATAAAAAATTTGGTACATTTTTTTTTAATAAAGTACTATGGATCCCAATAAACCATTATGGACTCTATATAAGATTTCTCTCATTAAAGATCCAATTTAAACTTGTGGATCCATCAAATATTGTTTGGAATAAATCTAGACATGGCGTTGAGGATCCGATATCAAAGATCCAAACAGAATTTCAACCTCTATTATTAGATGTTCGTTGGGATCCAATATCGAAGATCCCAAACATAATATCTGAGATCCAAATATGATTTACCAATTAAAACAATAGAATTATCATTATACTAGCTTATGGATATAAATTTCAAGTTTATTTATCTGATAAAATTCATGGGTATTACATACCCCATCTCCTCCGACAACACGCTCCCAAACACAGCCTAAAACATTTCACCAAGAACCTTATAGTAACTCTATGAAGTCTTAAAGTAGGTGCAAACATATAAGATATTGTTGTATTTCCAATCCAAATTCAGTATATTGTTTCCACATTCAGATCCGAACTCGAATAGGATTAACCAGATAATTTTTGGATTTGGATCAGGCTTACATGTTTTGAGTATGCATTTACAAAGAATAAAAATTCAAGTTCAATCTTATGACATTGGATCTTTTTGGATTCAGATCAAATGTACAAAATTCAGACTCAGGTTTGGATCGTGCAAGATCCAGCCCATAACCAATCCGTTTTTTCTTTTGTGAAGATTACAAACCCGGCCATAAGAAAATAGAAGCCACTGAAAAGAGGCAAACCAAAATACAGTAACAATAAATCATGCCCTGCTCATCAATGAACTTAAGCGAGTGCCTATGAAATTTTTGCATCCGAGGAGAGAAAGGACACGCCATCACCTTCATTAGAAAATAGTTGTTAGTTAGGGATAGTCAAAAGCAAGCATGGAGAAGATGGTATCACCATTGTACAATTGATTAGCATTGCAAAAGACACATAGGGCACGTTTGGAAGCAAGAAAGATATAGAAAAAGTGATACAAAATGGAAAATCCCCCTTACAAACAAGAGTTTTTTGCTGAAAGAGCTTTTCTAAAAGGTACACTCCTCCGTAAAGAGAGATGGAAGAATGTTTCCTACTAAGAGAAAAATTATTTTTACACTCCCCACCACCCATCTCACCAGCTTCAACACCACCCAACTCCTTACCTCTCATTTTTTCACATTTTCCCACTGTTTTTCTCATGCTACACAAACAAGCGAAAAGCTTTCTTTTGAAAAAGTTCTCGTATCAAAAACTCTCATAGGCAAAACTTTTCCTATGAGAGTTTTTATCTCTTCCAAATGTGCCCTGATTACAAGATTTTTGTACAATACAAACATGGTTTTACATCAATATCATTCTCTTAAGAATTTGCTGAAAGCCCATGATTCAAAACTCAAATCTTCTCTTTTGTTTAGTTTAATCTTTGTCACCAAACACAATGATGGCAAACACCATCGTTTTTTTTTTCATAATAAAGCTGGGGCATTAAGGCCTCCTTTTATTAGATAACAATATATACAAACAATCTATATAAAGGCTCAATCAACCCAAGTATTAGAACCCTCCCAAAATATTGTGGGTCGTGACAATCAAGAAACGGTAACAAATTTTACAGGTAAGAACTGAAATAAAATAAGAAAAATTAAAAAGAATAAAACCCAAAGTTACGAGTTTACCAATTAGCGCTTTAGGGCCACCAGTTTGCCTTAGACTTTTAAGTACAAACTTTTCCCCAATGTTGTCAGCATTGGTAACAGCCCTGTATCGTTTGGCCAACAATTCAGGTGAATCAGCGGATACCGATACTCAAGTGAATTGTGCTGAATCGGCCAAAAATAATAAAAAGATATTATGTGTAAGTGTTAAAGCCATTAAAATAATATTAAAAAATAATTTCAAGTATTTTTTATATTTATTAAAAAATAGCTGATTCAGGGGTGAAGCATATCGATTTTCTGTTGATGCATCGAGTATCGGCTGATACAGGCCAATATGCACCCATATCGACAACATTGCTTTTCCCGACCTGACAAAATCTTCCATTGAAAATAGTACAAACGGTAGAAGAATTCCGGCAATGTTCTGATATGCTGCTCATTGGAGTGAATCATTATGAAGCTTTCGGCAGACCACCAGCTCAAAAAGGTCCAGAGCTTAATGAAGGCAGTAAGATGGCAAGGTGTTCGTAAGGCAAGCTTCGAGACTCTTATCACGGTATATGGCACTCAAAGCTGGAACTCCCCAAACTGATTTTTATTTTCGTACAGTGAAAATGTATATTCCTTCAAAAAGGTGCCTCGTGTGCACGGCTAAAATGAAAACTGCAGTATATAGGACTTCCAAACCATCTTCAAGAAATCATATGTATGGAGGTCAATTCCTGCTTCAGACAGCTCCCCTTCGCCAAACAGTGCAAATGGTGGTAACTCTCAGCTTGGTGGAGGATTTGGGAGGAGAGGAACAACAGACTGTTCCGTCCCCCCCCCCCGAAATCTGTGACCATGGTGATTCAAAGTGATGTTTTCCTCTCAGCCAAACCGATATGGCCTGATACTTATACATCTTGGATTAGCTGATCACGTCTCTGCCCCTTCTACCATCACTGATCGGTGCTTAACTATCATCTATTTCCACTCTCTGTTTGTATTGTCCCTGATGATACCTAAGGCTGGTAAGCGAGCCGGGGCATGTTCTCGTTTACAAGTTGACCGAGCTCATGACTCTGCTCATACTCATATTTAGCCAAGCCAAACTCGAGGTCTACTTGTGCCTGAATGACACAAGCCTAACACAAGCTTGCTCATGTAAAATAATCCATATTAATTATTACATAGAATATATATATATATATACTTAAAATGGGAATGAAAACCTCCCAATGGAAATCCTTCCAAACCTCCTCAATGAAAATTTTTTGGTGTGTTTTCAAAATTTTAACCATGCATATGTATTAGGCATGATTGATTTACTATAAATCCACACTTGAATCATGGATTTTGGATGAAAAAAATGGTATTTGGAGCATCAAAAATTTACGAGAACCGTATACCATTAATTTTAAAACTTATAAAAACCTATCCATGCATCGTAATCAAATGCTCCAATCAAATGCTCCAAGAACTGATTCCTATAAAAACAAGCATATAGATCAAATCCGTAAGGTCCGAATTTAAAAAAGAAAAATAAAAACAAAAATTCAATAAAGCTTCCATCAAGAAGATTTGGGAGGGTTTTCCATAATAGAGGTTTTCATTCCCCTAATTAAAATTATGTATTTTATATATTAAACACTATGTCACAGGGATTCAGCCAGACAGGTGCCACACCCGCATCGACGCGATGCGGGTGCGGTCAATCCAACCCTGGGTTGGGTGTCGTCAACGCACCCAAAGTCATGTTGATTCATTTTTAAATTTTTTTTAAAAAAAAAAAATGCCCCATGAAATGGGCTGCGGAATTTTTTTAAAAAAACCTTGGGGGGCGCTGCCCCCACCCCCAACCGCTGATCGCGCAGCAGGACCTGTGCCGGGGGAAACCCTGACCCCCCTTCTCTCTCTCTCTCTCTCTCTCTCTCTCTATATATATATATATATATTGCCGCACACCCGCACCCAAGGTTTTTGAAAGTGTCACACCCCCCACACCCTTACCCATGTGACATAGATTAAACATGATAGCTCATATTTTATGTATATTTTCATGCATCTTTTTCCTTGTATTTATATGGGTATTTTGCAAAATGGTTGCTGCCTTATACACGATTTGCAAAATAGTCCTTGCCATATGCGATTTTTCCAAATAGTTCCTGTCTTTTCTACACTCAGTGTAAAGAAGTGCTTCAGTTAACTAGTCTCAACTTAACCATGGTTACACTTATCCTAGTTAAATGGTAAGGTAAATTTATCTCTTAAGCCCAGATAATAGAGATGATGTGTTTCCAAGGCCTGTGGTGCTCTCACCACTCTCGCCTTCTATAGTTTAGACCCTGCACCACACCATCCAGCGATCTGGGCTGCACATTCTCTGTCCGTGTGAACCTCTCTCTCTCAAAAAAAAAAAGCAACCAAATTTTCATCGGTTTTCTCTAAAAAAAATCTCTCCATCAACGCATAACAACGCATAAAAGGCATGATGAAAGACTGATAACATTGCTCTACTTAATTTTTCCAGTATTTTGACAGGTTTTCCTTGCTTCCTCTCTTTCTCCCTTGTTCCACCCGTATCAAGAAAACTAAGAAACAAACAAATCTCTTTATCCTTGTCTCATTTTCTAGCTTTTTTTCTGTTTTCATTTCTTTATCATTGCGGTTAGGGTTTTATTCAATATACCGATTATCAAGTGAATAGTTCTGAATCGGCCAAAAAACAATTAAAAATATTAAGTGTCAATCAGACTGTCACACGTGTTAAAGCTGTTAATATAATTTTAAGTTACATTTTACATTTATCAAAGAATAGCCGATTCAAGTCAGTATCATATTGATTTTCTGGCGATACTATACATATCAGCAATGACAAACACTGGTTTTATTTGCATTTGTTGGATATTTTTTATTTATAATTTCTCCCCTTTATTTTGGCTTAACTTGTGTTATGTGAACATCCATTTGCCGTCTACCCCAAATTCTAAGTTTCATCTCATTTATCCAACAAAAGATGCATATATGGGCAAACTGGATCACTAGACACTAGGAATGGGCATGAAATCTTGCAGAGAACGAATCAGTCACTTTTACTCACCTTTTGCAAATTGATCCCTTCATTATTCAATTTTTGCACTACAGTCCTCTTGTGAGGGCACAATTGTCAATTTATTTGCTCTTAACAGTTACCATCAGGGAAGACCAACGGCCGTTAACCGTAGGGACAAATTTGCAGGGTCAATGAAAAGAAGAATTATTTCTCAAAATTGGCCTATTTTCCAAATCGTGTATAAAGCACGGGCCATTTTGGCAAAAAAAAACCCTATCTATATTCTATGCATTTTTTTTCTCTTTATATGTTATACTAGAAATATTTATATACATATTTTATCTATACAGGCTCACCCGAGTCCTACACCCTATGTTTGAGCTCGACTCGTTCAAGATGAATGATGTTTGGGCAAGACTCGTTCAAGATGAATGAATTGCTCATGGCTCACCTTGACAGTTATCATGAACTAGTTAGTGACAAGCCTAACCGAGCCGAATCATAAGCTGATCAATTCATTTACCAGCCCTAATGATACCTCTAGGGCTGGCAAACAAGCCAAGCCACAAGTGCCTCGGGCCGTAAAGAGCTCATTCATATTTGTAACATAATCGTTAAGCTAAATATGAACAATAAGCATTTGCTCGGCTCAACCAGTATAAGCTCATTTACATATTTTTTTTGTAATCCTATTTCTTTCAGCTCTAAAGCAATGTATTTTCTCTATAAAAAAGCCAGCTAGAACTCCGTTCATTTAACTCTGTTCATTAGGAGCTGGCTCAAACTCAGCTTGGCTTTGTTATAAGAATGAGCCAAGCTTGAACAATTTAAGCTCGGCTCCTTTACCAGCCCTAGATACCTCATGGGATGCTCAATTTGTTTTTTTTTAAGGCAAGCTGGGGTTAGGAAGACCCCTACCAGTTATACAACTATACCATTGGGTTTTGAACCTGCAAAGTCCCAACACAAGCTGACGTGCACTAACAGCTCCTACCAGACAACTGTACCATTGGGCTGCTCAATTTGTTGTGCAATTTCTATAGACAATATTTTTTTTAAGGCAAGCTGGGGGTTACGGAGACCCCTAACAATTAGACACTATACCATTGGGTTTTGAACCTACAAAGTCCCAACACAAGGTGTCGTGCACTAGCTGCTCCTACACTCACTAGTAATTCTTAAAATTCCAGATCCAGATTTAGATAGAAAAAAGAAATCATAAAAGAGGATGGCTTAAGATTGGTTGATTTTTTATGCAGATGATAGTCCAAGAGAGCTATCTACCTATCTTTGTGTCATGGACACAGAATTTTACAGTCTTCAGTATCCATTTTCTGTGCATGTTTTGATGGCTATCTAATTGATTCCCACAACGCCAGTTAAATTTGTGAAACATAGCAGCACCCACTAGTACCATACTTTTTAGATTCACATTATGGTCATAGAATTGATTATTTTTCTTTTCTGATTTTTAAATAAAATAAACATTCAAGGCACATTGTGCCATTATCAAAACAGCAGACTAGTATTTGATCATCTTTTCTTAATACTTCCACATGATTTTCTCATTAGGTTTTTGCTCTTTCTTTTTTTCCACTTCATGAGTTCACTAGTATCATGCTTTTTAGATTCACATTATGGTCATAGAGTTGATTCTTTTTCTTTTCTGAATTTTAAATGAAGTAAACATTCAAGGCACGTTGTGCCATTATCAAAACAGCAGACATGTATTTGATTCATCTTTTCTTACTATTTACAGATGATTTTCTTATTAGGTTTTTGCTCCTTTTTTCCAACTTTATGAGTTCTCCATAATAAGATCTCCTTGAGCAGACCCCTGGGATCAGATAGGAGGCAACAATACTAAAATATAAAGTTTTCCAACTAGTGTTAATGCAGATTGACAAGAATTTATCAATACATCTTCAATCTATAAGAGAATGTTTAGATCCACAAGACTGATAATCACCAAAATGCAATACCCCAACTTATCCCAATTTGGACAGGCAACAATACTGAAATATAAAGCTTTCCAACTAGTGTTAATGCAGATTGACTAGAAAATCTAGAACTTGTCAATAAATCTTCAATCTGTAAGAGTGTTTAGATCCACCCGAAACGCAGATAAGCTACAAGACTGCTCTTCTCCAAAATGCAATACCCCAACTTATCCCAATTTGGACTGGCTGGTGCACCACCCAAACACACTCCCTAAAAGAAATACAAATGTAGATCTACAAAAAATGATTTGGACAAAATCTATACCACCACTTGCAAGGATAAAACAGGAGTGAGATAAGCCATAGGAAAGCAAAATCATTTCTTAAAATACCACAAAAATCAATGTCTCACAAAAACATCATTGTTGAACTTTCTCATAAAAAATGCAAATTTACCAAACATTTTAGAGTCACATGAGATACTTGGATGATGAAGTTTCACCCTAAAGGGCCTTTGGGTTCACAATTATTGCTTGTTAAGTATGCAAATGTAGACAAGAATCCGGATGCTCCAAAAACGGCGAGTTTTGGGCATCCTACGACTTGGCATCTCCCTTTATCTGCGAAGGTTCTTATCTGTGTTAGGGAGGCCTCACTCTTTAGTCTGCCTCTCTGCTGGGACCTTCGCTCAATGTTTCTTCTCCTTTTCTCTTTCCTATTGCCCCTTTCTTGGGTTTCTTTTGGTTATAATGATTGTGCGAACAGCGAGATGTAGACCAGAAAACCAACAGAGTGGATTTCCCGGCGGCCATCTCGGTCGCGAAACTTGCTTTACGAAGGCAAACTTGGGCGGAAGTGAATTCCTACAACAGGTCACTCCCTCCATAGGTCCTTCGATGACGACCCATCTACCCAAAAAACGAAAACCCATCAAGAAACGACAAAGCAAAAGAGACGTGCGATGAAACTCCAGCAAAAGACTCCTTCCATCAGCCCCCAGATCGGAAATACAGCGACCCATCAGAATTGAAAACGAAAGCACCAACAAGAAAACATGAAGAAAAGGAAAGAAATTAAGAGGAGAATGCCGCAAGATGCTCAGAGAATACGAACCAATAACACTATTATTTCTCATCCTGTTGACGGAAAGCACACAGTCCATAGATAAAGAGTAGCTGGTCATCATGGCATCCTGGCAACATGGGGGAAGGGGAAAACAAAGAGAGAGACCACCATCAATCTCATCGCCGGATTCCGACAAATGGGTAGTCGATTAGGGGAGTAAATGTTACCGGAATCCGACCGGCGGCATGCGCTCTGATGGAGGCTAGGGTTTCAGCCATACGCTATGGGCATTAGGCAGAATATGAGCGCGCATGATAAAACCCTAAAAACTATTTCATGATTCATCTGATAACCGGGTTGGACAAGCGTTGTCATTTATAGGGGTGGAAACGGATTGGATATAGGCCAGATCATGATTGATCCGAATCCGACCGAAATTTTTAAGTAGCAAAATGTAAAGGTAATCCGTATAGGCACCTAACGTATGGAACATTTACTTCTGGCCAGCCCCAAGTTAACTCTTATTTAAAAATTACGGCCGGGAACTCCACAGTGGCAAAAGTTAAAAACGGCAAATATCGGCAGTGAAAAACTCGCACAATTTAATAAAAAAATTGAAACTCTTGCATTTTTTTTCGGCAAATTCTCAGCAATAAAAATATAAAAATTATTTTATAAGAAAATATAAATAAAATATTTAAAAATAAAAACCATACATTTTTTCAGGATAAATAGCCATTAAAAAAGTAAATATCATGTTTAAATCATGATATTTATGTTTTGACAAAAAAAATGACATTTTGAAAACATCACGAGAAATTTCCGTTTTTAACTTTCAGGTAATTTCTCGAGATATTATCTCAAGATTTTCACAAATCTCACGATATTTGTCACTATGAACTCTAGCTAACCTTCTTTTTTATAATCCAAGGAAAAAAACCCTTTTACCGACTGCACCTTGGCTGTCCTGCGGTTGGTAAAACCCTCAAACCTTGCAACCCCCCCCCCCCCCCCCAACGGAAAGCTTCACAAAGGATGCCACCCACAACAACAACAACTACGCCTTCATCCCAAAACAAAGGATGCCACCGGTGGGTTTCAAACTTGTACAATCTCATCCGGATGCTCCAAAAACAGGTGTCAAACGCTTAGTTTAGTGGGTCAGCTTAAAGCATTCAAGTTGAAGAACAAAGCCAGCTTGATACCTAAGGCGTGCATCCTTGTCACAAGATCAAAGTTGGTAGTACTGCCAAGGGCACATGAAACCTCATTAGCTGTAGCTATGAGTCGCTAGATTCATTAGCTGTAGCATCCGATTAACTGAGTCATGCTCCCTCCTAATCGACCTGGTTGATGGATTAACAATACTTGAGGCTGCATTCCATTAGCAGACTGAACAAGGACATTATGTTCTGTCAAGTTTTGTTCTGACCCAGTCCAGGGTAATTACATAGTGTCTTGTCTAGTGTTTAGATGAACAGCGTTAAAACACTACTGTTTGTGTGTCCTGTGTTTGATTCATCATTGTGGACAACTTTACAAATGTTTAAAATGTGTATTTTGATAAAATAAAATTATATTATAAGCATTAAAAAAATAGATTTAGCTTGAAATTCAAAAATCTAGCACCATTCGCTCAATAAATAGTAAAAATTAAAATTAAAATACAAATCCCCTAAACTCTAAAGTATATCTGACAAAAAAATCAGATTTAGTTACTCAAAAAATTACAAAAATAGGGATTAAAATACAAAACTATTAAAATGTATATTAAAAAAAATAGATTTAGCATCATTTACTCAATAAATTGCAAAAAAAATATTAAAATACAAAACCCCTAAAATCTAAAGCATATAAAAAATAAATTTAGCATCATTCACTTAATAAATTAAAATATAAAACCCTTAAAATCTGAAGTATATCCAAAAATAATAATTCGGATTTAACAATCATTCACTTAATAAATTGCAAAAATAAAAATCCTTAAAATCTAAAGTATATAAAAAATCATATTAGCGAATAAATTGCACAAATAGATATTAAAATACAAAACTCTTAAAATCTAAAACATTTATAAAAAAAAAATCAAATTTAGCAAACCCTGACCCTAAATCGGATTAGGATTAATTCAACAAAAAGAAAGAGGCGTCAACTGAGAGAGAGGAGAGCACCTTCGATGGTGCCAAAGAGGAATGCGGGTGAGGACGCTACACCAGAGAGGTGTATGGTGCTGAGAAGAGAGGGAGAAAGGAAGGTGGTATCAAGGTTCTCCCCCTTTATTGTTTTTTGAGTGTCCATCACCATTCGAACACCCCTGCTCCATGGGGGGCGGAACGGTGGACACTTCCCAAGCACCCATGCTGGACGCGTGGGACGCTTGATTTGGCAAGGAGTAAACGTTGAATCTTAGAACCATCTTGACCCATCTGAACCGAAAGTTTAAAGACCAAAGTCACATTCTGGAACTCGATCACCAATCCAGGTGGATTTTAAAAAATATCCACGCACAGAACTTCTCAAATATTTATATGCCAATATAAGAAATGATCAGTCCACAAGGGTTCGGCTCATTTGGTAGGGGTGGTTTGTGAAAGTCACCAAGCTGAAAGGACATCACAAGTTCAAAACCCATGGGTGCATGTCTCCTACCATGGACCCATGAGACCAAAGCTAGGTTTACTCTGGTGGGCTGGACAAGAAAAACCCGAATGAGCTCGCCAATGAGTTAGGTGATCCTCTCCGATTATCTGAAAAAAGAAAAATATAAGAAATGATCTTATGAAAAAATAGGGAGTCCAAGAAATGATCCCATGAAGCAACAGGGAGTCCAATTCTTCAAGTAAAAATAAAGGTATGTAAGGTACTTACATTCTTTGGATAAATAACTGACAACAAACAGCAAATACTTTAGACAAGACGATAAGAATATATTTAAATGTCAGCGATGCACATTTGAAAATAAAAAATAAAAAAATGCAAGAATAGCCTTTGAAAAATTGGCTTATCTGTGCCCGCTTATACAAATGAACCTCTACCTTATACACAGAACTGTTTCTAGTGTTTAGGAAGACCTGAGAATTGATAACCACTTTCAGACAATGAAGATGGCAATGAATTCAAAGGTACAGTTGAGAATTCGGAGTCAGCATACTGAAACTGCTCAACTCCTCTTGAAGATAGAGGCCCGGCCCATTGAGTCTTAGGACTGCTGTAAGCTGTGCCATGAATTCCTTCGCTAGTTTTCCTAGATCCTCCAGAACTTGCACCAGCTTCTTCAGCCTCCCTCCTCTCTCTTTCCTGAGTTTCTTTAAGAAGGAAATCAACCCAGAGATCTGCAAATGACTGAAGAAAAGCAGCCCTTATATTAGTAAGCTAGATTTTCATTTGATTCGTTTAATGTGGAAAACTAGATTAAAATATTACAGACAAAATTCAACAAAAGTTCAAAGATCACATTTTCTTCTTACTGGGACAATTATAGACACAAGGACATTGTACCATTTTGAAACCCATCTTTAGTTTCATTAAACTTATTTGGGCACAAACACATTGATTATATGCATATTGGCAAAGTATCATATTTCCTGCATAGTTCACTGCTAGAGCTCGAAAGGCAACTAGTACCAGTTCAAATCATACCACCTTTGATTTCAACAAACTAATTTGCAGGCGCATGGATTATATGAAGTTGGCAGAAGCCGCTCAAGTCACCATATGAGTAAACCAGGTAAACAAAACCTGTGTGCCAAGTTGTTCTAAATTGCGTGTACAGCATTTTCAGGTTATCAGGTCCTTGTAATGAACTGCCTTCGGGCCACAACCTTGAGACAAATTCTCAAACTCTGATCAACAACAACCATGTGAAGCTTTTCCAAAATGGAGACTTAATCATACTAAAGACCAATTAATCCATATCACTAGCTACTAACAAAAGAGGTGCCCCAGTAAACAAAACTATTGACAACTAAAATGTGGCCTTGAAATGCAGTGACTTTTACAAGACTTTTCTCAGTAACATACAGTGGGGTCAAATGAGATAGCTAGATGGTTAGATCACACCATCATAATTCATAACCAAGGGATCTTGGATTAGAACCTCACAGGGGTTATCCCCCAGCTTGTGTATCAACACCAAAAATAAATATATAAAAGTAACATTGGGTGCTAGGCCAATTCAGGACTGGCCGTTTCTTTTTGAGATCACCCAAAGTCGATTGGGACAAATAAAGGAGTTAATTTGTTGGATTTAAGTGTGGTTTCTGGTTATAAAAAAACATTTATTGTTACTCACAAATATAAACGCTAGTTAGACAGCCATATTGAAACAATTATGTTTTGTTTCCATCAATGTCATCATTAACAGCAACAGTAATAAATAATAACATTATCATATTAACAATGTCATCAATAACATAACAATCATTATCAGATTGACCGAGTATAGCCTTAGTATGCTCTCTCTGTCAATAGCAAATCTCTTGAGTACCAGAAAAGAAGAGAACAAAAATGGCAGAAATTTCAGAGACTGACTGGCCTATAAGTTAATCTGTCAAAAGCTAGATTGTGGGCAATGAAACCCTGCATTGCTCCATGAAAAACTGGATTTATTATGCATGCCAATATAAATGTTCTCACTCTCTATTGTAATGGAAAGCTGTAGGCACCACTTGTCATGCAATCTTTTAGTAAAAGACACGAAGAATGTTTCCAGCACATTACGGTGTTTGACGTATCATGCTTGCAAGCAAATGTCAAAGACATCACTCCCCTTCCATAAGTTCTATGGTTTCTTCCCAAGTAGAAACTAGTTGACCAAGTCCATCTGAAGCTCAATTTGGATCTAAACTACATTATCTTCTAACTCATCCTGAGATATCTACATATTGAAAAAAGAGAAACACAAGTATACTAATTAACATCAAAATACCATATTGGCCAGACTGACCTGGTTAGCAGATGAAACATGTGCAGGTGCTGGAGAAGAGCTCCCACCCAAGATGCCCCCGACAAGGCGTCCAGGCAGACCCAGTACACCTCGAACAACACCTTTTCCACCAGCAAGCTGAAAGCCTATTCTCTTCTTATCCTCGTCAGAGAAACCCAGCATCCGAACCATAAGATCTAGGACCTGTAGATCTCTAAATAATCATCTCATTTTAAACACAACCCAAAAACAAAACTTTTCAAACAATCTCGATGTGAAAAGATAGATCTTGGAAAGAATCATGAACCTCTTTGCTGTGATTTCTCTCCAAATATGTCACGAGCAATTTGATTACAATTCGCCTACCATCATAATCGTCAAATCATCATACCATCCAACCATTTCTAACCCATAAAAAAGAAAGAACACCACTACTACAAATTGAAGGTGCAAATGCAACGTAATTGGATCCTCAGGCCCCAAGTTTTCTTCCTTGATCAATTAGATTATCAATGTTTATGAATATAACAAGTGCATTAACCAATAATACCACAGTACTTAATTGCAATTTTGTCAAGTGAAGCCACAGCAATACCTCGGTTAAAGACAAAAACCATGGTGCCACGTATGTATGTATATATATATATATATATATATGAGAATGGGGATTGTGCTGCACTTTTTTCATTAGGTCACGTTGGGACCCTCCTAAAATTATAGTTTTAGGTGCTTTATGCTAGATCTGAACTGTTAGATGTGTTTATCATTGCTTATTTATTAAGAAACAAGCTTTGTGCCACGTGTATATATATATATATATATATATATATGAGAATGGGGATTGTGCTGCCCTTTTTTCATTAGGTCACGTTGGGACCCTCCTAAAATTATAGTTTTAGGTGCTTTATGCTAGATCTGAACCGTTAGATGTGTTTATCATTGCTTATTTATTAAGAAACAAGCTTTGTTTAGAATTTATTTGATGTAAAAATGTAAATATTTTATCATCAAATTTTAGTACAATATCAACCATTGATTTTTTTACCTCCTTAAAATACATATCTGAGCATAAGGATGCTTAATCAAAAACATGTTTTCTATTGAATAAACAATGATAAATAGATCTATCGGTTCAGATCTAGCATAAAACACCTAAAACTATGATTTTTGGAGGGTCCTAACGTGACCTAATGAAAAAGAGGCAGCACAATCCTCATTATATATATATATATGAAAATGGAAGCCTACAAAATGGGCACGCTGCAAAATAAAACATGCTAATGGATTTCCGGTGTTTCTTCGAAATTCTGACTGGACAAATGTGATCTATATGCTTGTTTTTATAGGAATCACTTCTTGGAGCATTTGATTCTGATGCATGGATAGTTTTTTATAAGGTTTCAAAAATCAACAGCCTATAATTTTCATAAATATTTGAGGCTCCAAATACCAGTTTTTCCACCCAAAATGCATGATCCAAGTGTCAATTTCTAGTAAATCAATCATGCTGAACGCATCCAATAGAATGTTTCATTTAGCACCATGCCCATTTTGTAGGTTTTTTTTTCATATATTTATTTATTTATAAATATTTATATATAAAGGGAACCATCCAACCAAAAGAAGGTACAAACCACCTAAATCACTTTTAAAATTCATATTTAAAAGTATTTTTTGGCAAATCCAACAGCATGGATGAGATCCTCATGATCACAAACCTAAGAACTGACTTTTATTGCAAAATTTTTTGTTGCATAAATTGGATTTTTATGATCTAGAAAACTTAAAAAGTTCGAACTGTTGGTTTTTAGCACATTATAAAATCCTATGTACACATTGAAAATAATTGTTATAAGAGTCGGTTCTTAGGTTTTTTACCATAAGGATTGCATCCATACCGTCGGATTTGTCAAATAAGATTTCTAAAATTGACTTTTGAAAGTGGTTTGGTCTCTCTCTCTCTCTCTCTCTCTCTCTCTCTCTCTCTCTCTCTCTCTCTCTCTCTCTCTCTCTATATATATATATATATATATATATATATATATATATATATCATAGTCACAAATATCAATATCGGCTATATCTCAGCGAGGCTATTTATCGCAATATTATAGGTTTATTGATAAATCTCAAGAAAATCTCAAGGCTTAAAAAAAGAATATATATATATATAACAAAAATAAGTAAAAACTATGATGTTTAAATAATAAAATACATATATAATAAAATAAACAAGTAAAAAATGCAAAAGAAAAACATATTTAGGATGTAGAAAACAAATAAAATCAGTAACAATAATTGATAATATCACAATATTATCACAAGAATATCACGATATTCTCGTGATAATATCATGCTATTATCAAATTGGTGATATTTTCAAAATATCGCGATATTTTACCTATAATAGCGTTTGCTGAAAATACTGTGATAATATCGCAATTTTTTTAAAATATCGTCGATATCTGTGACTATGATACACACACACACAAAGAACATGAGCAAAAATTATAGCATATTGTTTACATTGATTATGTTACAACATGTTTATTAATCTATTAGATTATAATGCTATCATGTGCACTGACGTATGCCGGTTTCATCAAATCTAATTCATGTTGTTCATATATTTATTAACCATATAATATCTACAAGCTTCACAATATATCTTTAGGTTTAGGTTGAGGAGTCAACCTGTCAACATAGTAATCTGAATCCACTGACATTCGATTAATTCTTGTCATGCTCTGCTCCAGGGCACGTTTGAGTTTCAAATTATCTTCCTCCATTGTTCTGAATAAGTTTTTGCTCTCCAATAACATCCGTTCAGCTTGCGAAAGTTTATGCAATAGATTATCCTTTTCCTTTTTTGATATCTCCAACCTCTGATTGGATTCCTGTGAAGAAAAAAAGATTTATGTATGCACATATCTGGAGTAAGACAGCATAAACAAACATCTGACAGACTAAATAAGATGCAATTATTTGCAGTCTAAATCATCTTAGCTAGATTACCTTCCTGGATTTTCATGAAGTCTTTTCCCAGTGATACATTTCTACAGAATAGCAGTTAAGGCCAAACCAAAGCCAGGCTAACAATCAAAAAGGTATTACACAATGCAAATAAAAAAACACAAGGTTTTAACAAAATTTTATTAATCAACTGATTCACAACATGAATTACATAGTGTACACTAGATTATATGCACCCTTTGCTTATCAGAAAACATGGAAAGACCACAAAGAAATGCAATTGAATTTAAGCAACAAACAGAAATGTTTAAGTAATTTCTCCATAGAAGTGCAGTCAAATACCACCTCATGGTTATAAATGTTAATTAACAGATGGAAGCTTAGGGTATGGAGAGTGTAGAAGATGGGCTGAACCCTAGAAATAGAGAAGAGAGAGAGAAGAGAGAGAGAGAGAGAGAGAGAGAGAGAGAAGAGAGAAAGAGAGAGAAGAGAGAGAGACGGCTGCAAAGAAAACCTCAGAACTCATAATTCGATTAGGGCCTCTCTCTATGTTAAATAGAGAGAGGCTTAAAGACTTAATTACAATACTGCCCCATTATAAAGAACTAAATTAAAAAAGCACCTTAATGAAAGATAACTCTACTTAAAACCACCTATTCTCAACACTCCCCCTCAAGCTGGAGCATAGATATCGATCATGCTCAGCTTGTCACAACATTTTGAAAAATTTGGTCTGGCAAGAGGTTTTGTGAACATATCTGCAACTTGGTCTTCCGACTTTAGATATTGGGTAGTGATATGACCCGCTTGAACCATATCCCTTACATAGTGGCAATCAACCTCAATGTGCTTTGTTCTCTCATGAAATACAGGATTGTTCGCTATATATGTTGCAGCTTTGTTATCGCACATCATGGTCATGGGAGAAGAAACCTTCACCTGGAGATCAAGAAGCACAGTACGAACCCACATCAATTCAGCAGCTGTTTGGGCCATAGCCCGATATTCTGATTCTGCACTAGACCTCGAAACCACATTTTGCTTCTTACTTCTCCAAGAGATTAAGTTGTCTCCCAGGAACACACAAAATCATGTGGTAGATTTTCTATCTACTACAGATCCTGCATAGTCAGCATCAGAATAGGCCACTATATCCAGAGGTCCACCTTTCTTGAACAATAACCCCTTTCCAGGAGAAGATTTTAGATATCTGAGAATCATAATAGCTGCATTCCAGTGTACCTCAGTAGGTTTGTCCATAAACTGACTGACTTTACTCACTGCTAAAGCAATATCTGGCCTGGTCACAGTTACATACAGTAGTTTCCCAACTAGGGAGCGATAGCTTTTGCTATCAACCAGGTTTGACCCTTCTTCAAACAACTGAACTTTATGGTCCATGGGAATATTTGCTGGTTTAGCTCCCAACATTCCTGTTTCCTTTAATAAGTCAAGAACATACTTTCGTTGAGACAAAACCATCCCTTCACAGCTCCTGGCAACTTCTATACCCAGAAAATACCTGAGTGAACCAAGGTCTTTTGTAACAAAGTGTTTGTGAAGATGAGCCTTTGTGGCTTCAATAGCTTTCACATCATCACCTGTAAGAATGATGTCATCCACATATACCACCATAACAACTATGTCAGAGCTAGTTTTCTTTATGAATAGTGTATGATCTGCTGCTGACCTATTAAAGCCAAAACCTGACATTACTTCAAACAACTTCTGAAACCATGCACGAGGACTTTGTTTCAAGCCATAAATTGCCTTTTTCAATCTACACACCTTCTGACACTCCCCCTCAACCTTGAATCCTGGAGGTTGTTGCATGTAAACAGTTTCAGATAGGTCCCCATATAGAAATGCATTTTTCACATCTAATTGAGACAGGCTCCAACCATGCTGCACAGCTACTGAGAGAACAAGGCGAATGGTACCCATTCGTGCAACAGGAGAAAAGGTTTCAAAGAAATCAATACCATATGTCTGAGTATACCCTTTTGCTACTAATCTGGCCTTGTACCGTTCAATGGAACCATCAGATTTGTACTTTATCGTATATACCCATTTGCATCCAACAATGTCAGCATCTGCAGGGGAATCAACTAGGTCCCAAGTATGCTGAGATAGTAATGCATCCATTTCTTCTTGCATAGCCCTCTTCCAGTGAGTATGAATCTCGGCCTGCTGATAGTTCCGAGGAATAACTTCAGCAGATAAAGCTGAAATAAAAGATTTCATCTGATTTCCAATTCGGGCTTCAGAGACAAAACGAGACATGGGATATAAAGTACATTGTCATGTCCCGTTTCGTAGAGCAATCGGCCTGTTATCATCATCATGAAGATCATTATTGTCAGTAGAACTTACCTCAGGGGAAGAAGATGGAGGCACTTGAGGAGATGGATCTCTACGCACATATACCAATGGAGGATTATGAAATCTGGAAGAGGATGAAGTGTGGTTCGGGAATGAGGGCACGGATTCCAAGGGAAAAGGGGGTATAGGTAATGGGCAAGACTTAGCTGGATCAACCTGCAGCGGGGAACCAGTATTAGAGTAATATGGAGTGGATTCCAAGAAAGACACATCCGCACTGACATACTCTTGGCGAGAAGTAGGATCATAACATCGATATCCCTTTTGATTTTTGGGATAACCTATAAATATGCACTTTGTAGCTTGAGCAGCTAATTTATCACGGTCAGGACCAAGTTTGTGTACAAAGCAAACACATCCAAACACTTTGGGCGAGAGGGAGAAAAGAGGGGTATTGGGTTTTAGGATATGAATTGGAATTTGATCACCCACAGAAGAGGAAGGCATGCGGTTGATCAGATAGCAAGCAGTTGTAATTGCATCTCCCCAGTATAACGCAGGAACATTTGATTGGATCATAATGGTCCTAGCAATATCAAGTATGTGACGATGTTTTCGCTCAGCCACCCCATTTTGTTGAGATGAATAGGCACAGGAAGTTTGGGGTTGGATGCCACTATCATGGTAAAATTGTAACAGACTTTTTGATTTAAACTCGAGAGCATTATCAGTGTGAACAATCTTGACACTCGATTCAAACTGAGTCTTTATTTCAAGAATTAAAGATTTGATAATATTTGGAACATCAGATCGTTCCTTTATTAAAAACACCCATGATAACTTAGAGAAATCATCAACAATAACTAGATAGTATCGACACTGAGTCCTAGTAGGAATCTTACTAGGACCCCATACATCTGCATGAAGAAGTTCAAAGACTTTATTACTAGACTGACTCTGACTCGAAGGGAATGAACTTCGATGATGCTTGCCCAGCTGACATGCTTCACACTGAAATGATGTAGTGGAGGGAATCTGAGGAAAGACCGAACGAAGCTTTGACAATGAAGGATGACCAAGACGACGATGCCACTGAACAGGACTAAATGAATGGTCCACTACTGCGTGCACAGTACCCATTGGATGATGTAAGTAGTAGATTCCATTTTCTTCATAGCCACCACCAATCTTCTTCCCCGTCAGTAAATCCTGAAAATGACAACCCATTTGATCAAATATTACTCTACAGTTTTGTTCTTTTACAAGACAACTCACAGAAAGTAAACTCTGAGGAAATTTTGGGGCATGAAGAGCATTTTTCAACTGTAATGAGGAGGATATAGAAATATTTCCCTGACCAACAACCGGGGAGGTACTCCCATCGGCTAATGAGACTCCAAGTTGAGCCTTAATATCCTTCAGATCTGAAAAAACAAGTGAATTTCCACACAAATGCCTGGATGCACCAGAATCAATAATCCACTTACTGTCAGTCGGATGAAGAAGATTTCCGGTTGAATAGGCAACACCAGCAACAGGAGAGGTAGAGCTCAAAGGACGAAGAGCTATCAGCTCATCATATTCAGCACGACTGAGGGTTATACTACTGTCACTTGCAGAAATATTGTCTTGTGCCTTTGTTGCCTCGAGAGAAGTAGTATTAGCCCTAGGAGTATATGACTTTGATGAAGATGAGGTTGGTCGGCCATGCTTATCCCAACAACGATCGTCTAAATGTCCAGATTTTCCACAGAATGTACATTGAAGCTTTCCTCTGCCTCCCACACCTCGGTCGCGACCTCGTCCTCTGATGTTCTGAAGATTTCCACGTCCATAACCAGATGAGACAACTAAGGCAGAAGACTGAGTCACAGGCTGAGAATGTGGAAGAGATATAGCAAGTCTGCTTAGACGGTTATATGCCTCAGCAAGAGTAGGCACATCCGACCCAGTCAACATTTGGACTTTTGCAACAGAAAATTCTGAAGATAAACCTGTAAGAAACCTAGCAACCATAGTTTGTTCTTGATGATCATTTTGTTTCGAACAACAGAGAGGTCTGTTAGCATTAAGTCTTTCAAAAGCAGCTTTTACGGAGGCATAGTACTGGGCCAAGGTTTGATCTCCCTGCTGTAAATTGTATATTTCCTGTTCGACTTGTAGGATACGACTCACATTAGTTTCTTGTGAGTATGTATCTCGAAGATTGTCCCACATCTGTTTGGCGGTATTATAATAAATTAAACCATCTGCAATATGGGGTTCGACACTATTCATAATCCATGACATGACTATGTCATTATCTTCATCCCACGTAACATATTTTCCCACCTTTTCAGTGGGTCCATCTTCCAACAAGATATGTTTTCTACGATGTCCAGATACCGACATCATAAATGTTCTGGACCACCTGGCATAGTTGGTTTCATTTAACCTCACAGACGAGCCGTACGAAAAGGGATTGGCAAATGCCTTATATTCTCCCATATGTTCCAATTTTGAATCACCTTTCGAAGTTTCAGCCATACTGCAGGAAAAAAAACTGGACAGTCTCCACACTATCCAAAAAAAAAAACCCCGCGTGTTACACCCACACGCCAACTGATATTCCAACCAGCAGTTGTTCACTTACGAACAACAAATAAAAAAAAAACCCACTACAGTAGTGAGCAGCAGCCCACAAGCAGACAGAAAATTCAGCACTTCAGTGATTCACAGCTAACACGACTTCTGCATATGCAGAAAAAACTTTCCATAACAGGGGCAGCTCCCCAGACATATACAGTTTGACAATACGTCATTAATTTTTCCCGAGCAACACCACTAAGAGTTGGATTGCTGGAGAAAAAAAATAAGCAGGAAGTACCAGCACCAATCAAACTCCACACAGCCACGATATCACCAATCAAACTCCACACAGCCACGATATCAAGATACACAAAACATTTTCAGTGCAAAGAGTACCAGCACCAATCAAACTCCACACAGCCACGATACTCAAAACATTTTCAGTGCAAAGAGTACCAGCACCAATCAAACTCCACACAACCACGGTATCAAGATACACAAAACAGGCCCCCCAACCATATGTAAAATCACCAACAGTAATCAGACTCCCAACAGGTAGCCACGAAACCGAGACAGTAGGCAGTCATGAAATGATAAAAACAAGCTGCGAACTCACAGCAAGCATCCACGACAAGAAGCTGCGAACTCACAGCAAGCATCCACGACCAACTGCGTGATCAGATCTGTCAACAGATCCAGAAAAAAAAAATTATCGCTGACCTGATTAGGTATTTTTCCTTTTACTCATTAGATCTGTTGACAGATCTGGTGGCCTCCACGATCTGATGGCCTCCACGATCGAGCCTTGTCAGACTCGATCGAGCCTTGATCAGACTCGATCAGGCTCCCACGATCACGCTCGATCACGCTCCCACGATCGGTACAGCTCTGATACCATGTAGAAGATGGGTTGAACCCTAGAAATAGAGAAGAGAGAGAGAGAGAGAAGAGAGAAAGAGAGAGAGACGGCTGCAAAGAAAACCTCAGAACTCATAATTCGATTAGGGCCTCTCTCTATGTTAAATAGAGAGAGGCTTAAAGACTTAATTACAATACTGCCCCATTATAAAGAACTAAATTAAAAAAGCACCTTAATGAAAGATAACTCTACTTAAAACCACCTATTCTCAACAGAGAGCAATGGAAAAAACTCTAATACTGCAAATAAATCTTTAAAAGTAACAGCATTACATGAAAAAGGAGTTCAAACAATCTTGACAGCCAGTGCCAAGAATCTAAGATTCTAAACTAGGGAGAAAACAAACTCATAGTAACATTTGGTGTGTGTGTGTATATATATATATAGAGAGAGAGAGTAGAGCATACGTGCTTAATGCTTTTTCGGGGGGGGGGGGGTCATTTTATTTTTTTAATTCTGACTGTACAGATGTGATTTATGTACTTGATTTTATAGGGATCATCTCATGAAGTGTTTGATTCCGACACATGGGTGGGTTTTTATAAGGTTTGAAAAATCAACGGTCTAAAATCTTTGTAAATTTTTGAGGCTCCAAATATCATTTTTTTCATCGAAAATACATGATCCAAGTGTGGATTCCTCGTAAAATGACCATGCCCAACACATTTATGGGGTCGGAACTAAAAGAAAAACATCAGAAGAGCAGAAAACGCATTAAGCACCAATGCTCTAATCTGTCTCTGTCTCGATATATATATATATATATATATATATATATATATATATATATGTGTGTGTGTGTGTGTGTGTGTGCGTGCGTGCGTGCGTGCGTGCATGCGCGTGTGTGTGTGTGTGTGTGGTCAGATCTGGTAAAGAAAGAAGACTCTGATTAAAAATTGGATTCAGATTCAGTTTGAGGTTTCACATCCGAATCCAAATATATGTAGAAAACATATCTGGTTAGCTATCTTATGGTAATGCTAACCAGATCCAGAACCAATGCTATCCTTTTTTCCATTTGAATATGAAATCTGAATATAATTCTGAATCTGACTAGGTCAGATTTAATAAAGGCTACATTCGAACTAAATCTGTCCCCTTTACATATGTGTATGTGTATGTGTGTTTGTGTGAAGATTTGTAGAACAGGGTTGCAAACGAGTTGGATCTGGGTTGATCTGGTGCTGACTTCTATTTTCAATAAGTGGGGTCCAATTCCAGACATGGATGTTATTCCGAACAAATGATAGCATTTTGGATTCAGATGTGATCCAACCCCCTCTAACTGGATCTGCAGAAAAGGTTATGAACACTGGTTTTCTAAACCATATTAATGACTTCATTTAAAGAACTAAGATTAAAATCTAGAAAAAGAACCAATCCTCAAAAACAAATCTAAAATCATATTTTTGTATTGCATAGCATGTGTATGAATCCATGTCAGATCCATAACAAATATATTTAAGTTTGTTCATATTAGATTGGAAATGGATAAGCATTATAGTTGGGTTTAACTCGTTTTAGGCAGACCCAAGATCAAAGTTTGCATTCTATAACCCATTAATTTTGGATCAGATCCGATTTTGGAATAAGGATGCTATGTGATATTGGAACTGGATCTGAAATTAATGGGTTACATAATGCAAACTTTGCGATTTGGGTCTGCTCAAAACAAGTTAAACCCATTGATTTTCAAGAAAATCAAGTAGGATTAGACCCAATTTTGACCCAAATCAAACTATAATGTTTATCCATTTCCAATCTCAATACAAGTAGATCCAAATATGTTTGTCATGAATCTAACTCAAATTCATATATATACTATTTAATATGAATCATATCCAGTTTTGGATTTGGTTTTTTAAGATTGGTTCTTTTTCTAGACCTAGATCTAACTTAGATCTTGCAATAAAGTGCCGATCTGGCTTAAAAAAATGAGACTTTGTGCTACACATCTACTAAAAACAAATTAAACTTATTGATTTTTATGTAAAAATGGGTTGGGTTAGCCATATCCTAACTCAAATGAGTGCAATGCTTGTCTGTTTCCAATGTGGATCCAAGTAAACCTAAATGTATTTGTTTCAGGTCTGATCTAAATTTGGATATATGTTATCCAGAACCAACAATGGGTCAGATCTTTTTCAGGCTTTAATCCGTTCATAAGCTCACAACCTCAAAAGGTGCCTATAGAGGTAGTTCTCTTATTCTTGTGTTTCAAAGGGCAATCATGGGTGTTCTAATGGGGAAGGGCAAAATAGAAACTTTTAGTACCTTTACATGTATCCCACTGAACTTTGTTTTAACAGAGCTTAACCTAAAGTCCCAATTTGAATATTGTCAGGAAAACATGGGAATGTATCAGAAATTCAGGAAAAATGGTACCTGACAGAAAATATCAGGTAAAAGGTAGGCCCATAACAGGAAATTAACCTACTTTCTTACCCAACAAAGACACATAGGAGCCAGGGTGCAACCTTTTTAGGTAAGGCGGGCAGTGCCCACCCTGGCCCAAACCCCATTGTGAGGGATTTTTTGGGTCGGTGTGGGCACGTGCCCACTCTGAGCCCTACCTAGCTCCGCCACTGGTAGCAACATCATCTGCCGAAAGACATCATAGCATATTAGACAATTTTCATAAGACTGCGCTACTACAAGGTATCCTAGACAATTTATGGTAGCTGATTCAAAGTTGAGAAAAGAGATGCTTGGGGTTTCTTTCGCACATTTTTTCAGCATATGAACATTATCCCTGCTCATCATGTTACCATATGAAGCCCATGGATTCATTTCCCAGTACACCCAACACCTTTTTAGGAAATGAATCCAAAGAAAAACACAAAAAAGGATGGATGCCAACTTTGGGATGCAGAAACTTCCCCTGCAGAAAGTCACTTGTTTGTAACAGCATAATCTAGGCAAAGTACAGATTTTCATGTGCAAAGCATTCCACTGTCTATACCATTCATTCACCATATGTTCTGGTGATACATGAGGAGCATTCAGAAAAAACATCATATGACCTAATTTGCATTATTTGGAGATCTAGTAAGATAGTAAGTATCCATATAAGGGATGCAACAAGGAATACTAGAAAAACATACTGGCTTTGGCTGACATCTGACACCCCACCAACAACAAGCAAAAGGTTTAAAAAGAAAACAAAATTAAACTGAGGGAAACACTCCACATGTTTGTGGAATTAAACAGATCATAAACTCTAACATCAAAACATGTGATACAGAATGAAACAAAAGAGTCGTCCATCTAGAATATCACAAAGATCATACCACTAATGACTGGGACATATGAGATAGATCTTCCCTAACCACAGCCAAATCACCCACCAGTCGTTCCTGTCATGGAGATACAAGCAAAGACTCAAAATCCAAAAAATGAAAATAATCACATTGTCACAAAAGTGTGCATCTTACTCCAAAGGGAAAAACATGATCTAGGTAAAAGTACCTTGGCCTCACTTTCAGCATAGTATTGACCAAGAGCTGTCTGAAGATTCAAGAGTTCAACATTCTTTGAATCAATTGTGTTCATACAACTTGCCAGTTTCTGCTTAAGGTCCTTAATAATTTCATTAGACCTCTGAAGTTCACTACCATTGATCTTCTTTACCTCTTCATGACTTAAAATTGTCTGCTTCAGGGAACTTTCCAACTGCAATATTCTAATCCTTTGAAATTCACAATTTGCTTGGAGTTCTTCAATGAGTTTGCTATCAGCATCCATCTTCTCCGATTCTTCAAAATGCTAAATAATGCCACACCAGGAGAAACCAACTTCAAGTTCAGCACAAACTTTTCACAGAAAACATCTAAAGTTAGAGCTCATTCAACTTGCAAAAATGAAGAGTAGCAAACAAGTTAGACAAGGCACACACAGAGGAGCAGACAGGTCGATTCTTTTTAACCAATATTAGGAACAACCATAAGTACATATATACATACATATATGTGTGTGTGCTTGTATGTATCAAAAATGAATATTTAAATTGTAAATTGCATTGTTCTACAAGTGATACATCAAGAATGGTCAGTTCACAAGTGTCCAGTAGGACATTGAAGATTACATATGGCAGTAAAGAGAAAGTACCCTTATAAAATATGGCCTAATGTAGATCGGGCAATATATTGTCAAGCACAAACTTCCAATTGATGAAAGTGTGCAGGAATTGCTACCTTATCCAACAAATGTTTCTTCAAGCGAGCAACCTCTTGCAATGCTTTGTCCCTGTCCTGGCATGCATCCTTAAGCTTTTGTTCCAAATGAAATTTTGGTGTTGCTTCCTCTTCCTTCTCACTAGAATTTTTTGATAATTGGACCTGAAATATATGGAACTAAAACCAGTCATAAAATTTCAATCAAATAGCAAAAGAAACATGAAAAGGTATAATTATATAAAAATCCAAAATTCCTAATCATCATAATCAAGGCTTAAAAACCTGGCAGCTGACTTGTCAACTCGTCTAAACCAACCCAGGCTGCCCACCTGCTGTGTCAATCTAGAACATTGACCCCAAATTATCTCAGACTTAGCAAGACTTGCTAAGACTTGGTTAACTGAGGCCAGAGTTGCTAGCCACTGAAGACTTGGATAAGTTCTATTAAAAAGACAAAAACCATGTCTAGGATTTCCTGGGAGCCAATTATGACTTGTCTGAGACAAATGAGTCAAAAAGTCATAAAAGATTGAAGGAGTCATGTGTGGCATATTTGTACAAGTAAAAGTTTTGTCCTTGTCTTAAAACTCTCTACCATTAGATGAAGAGAGAAGCTCGAGGAACTCAACATTTAGGATTTCTCACTCTCACCTAAGTTCACCCTCACCATCCACCCTATGAAACCATTTCAGCAAAGAGATTCTCTTGCATCTGGTAGGTCTGTTAGAATTGTATTTGTCTTGGATATGGATCCAATATGGGATCCATATCCGTACGTATGCTCCCCCATACTTGGGCGGTGGCATACTTGTAAATCTTGTAATGTTTTCATGTATTTTGTTTAGAGGTGTAAGATCCTATATATACATAATTGAAGAGGGACACAGATATTACGTGCCCTACTTTTCTCTCTTCTTTTGGCGTCTTCCTCCTCTCTTCCTTTCCTCTCTTCTCTTTCATTACTTTGATTTTCAGATTGAAGATTGTTCTCCAAAGCTTGAAGGCGCTCTATCTTGAAGACTTATTCAGATTCTTACATGGTATCAGAGCAGAACGTCACCTGGTAATCCAAACCCCCAAATCTGTCTTCTTTACCCTAACCCTAAAATCGCAGAAATACCCTAACCCTAATATTTTTTTTTGTCCACGTCAAAATATACTGTCTGTGTCTATTTTGATTGTTATTCTCTTGTGTTCTGTGTTCATCTTGGTGATTTTCTTTTATGCATACTGGTTTTTCATACGTGACCTCTTGCTAGAATCTCTGCCCTCCTTCCTGCATGCTGTATGTTGCTATCTTTCTGCTGTTTTCCTGCGTGCTATCCCTCTTTCGATTGCTTTTCGAACAGCATATTCTCTGCTAGCATATCCGCCATCCTTTGCGGGTAATTTTCTGCTAGTTTCTTGTTGGGTTTCACAGCAGCACTGCTTTTCTCTGCTTCACGTCAAACGGTGCTTCTTTAATCTTACATTCCAGCATTATATCAGCACAACCATGTCTGCCCTCTCTTCGAGTTTCCTCTCCCAACTCATCTCCCAAAAGTTAACCCATTCCAACTATTTGACGTGGAAACGTCAAATAGTACCTTTCATTAAAAGCCATTGTCTATATGGTCACATTGATAGCTCTACTCCAGTCCCGCCTGAATCGATTTTGTGTGAAACAAAGGATGCTACTAGTTCGGTGACTGCTACAGATAATATCCCTAATCCGGCATATGCCGTATGGATGGCACATGATCAGGCTTTAGTTGCTTATATTACTTCTACTCTCTCTGAAGAAGTGCTTGCAGGTATAGATGATGATATCTCAGCTTTTCAATTATGGAATATGCTTGCAAATACATACTCTCAAGTTTCAGAAGCTAGATATCTCCAATTGAAGCGTCAATTTCAAAGCATCAATAGAGGCTCCAGATCTGTACTTGAGTATCTCTATGAGATTAAAAATGTCAGCGATCAACTTGCCATTATTGGTCATCCTATTTCAGACAAGGATAAAGTTCAGCAGGCCCTCAGTGGACTAGGGTCAGAATTTGATATATTTTGCACTGCTCTAGAGGTTCTTCCTACTTTACCCTCTTTTGAAGACTTAAAGGCAAAATTGATCCAGCATTATAAGGCTAGTAGAGTTCACAGGCATGATGCTTACCTTTCTACTTCACCTAGTGTTTTAGTTACTTCTACACATGGTATGTCAGGACAGCGTGCACATACTTGGGCTCACACATCCGGCCAAGGAAAGGGTATTCTTCCTACTCCTCAGGTCAGTACTCCTGTTAACATGCCAAAGCGTATCCCTACATGTTTCTATTGCAACAAGAGAGGACATGTTAAATCTGAATGTTGGCACAATCCTCAGAACAAAGCCAAGGGAGGTCGACGTGATCACAGGCCCAACCCCTCTACCACTTCTAGATCGTCTTCCTCCTCCTTCACGCCCGATGCACAACAACTCCTAATGGCAGCTATGTCTAACCTGAATCTCAAGCAAAATGATGATGGTGTCTGGTATGTGGATTCTGGTGCTGCCGCCCATGTAACAGATGATGCAGGTAAACTCTCTAGTGCTTCTCCATATTTAGCAAAAGGTTTTGTAGTTACAGGTGATGGCACTCATCACAAAATTACTCACATTGGAAATGCATATGTTTCTTTGCCGCATACTTCTCTTCCTTTACACAATGTTTTAGTTGTCCCTAATGTCAAGAAAAACATTATTTCAGTATCTAAACTCATTGATGACTCTTCCTCATCAGTTGAATTCACTCCTTCCTCTGTTTTTGTCAAGGATCCTCTCACCAAGACGATATTCGCTGAAGGAACTCGTGAAGGCAACATGTACGTCCTCAAAGAAGCTCCTCCAGTGTCCAAGTCCAGTCCACCTGTTTCCTTTCCTATTAGTCCGAATGAAGTTAATTTGACTCAAATTGATATGCCCTCTGTTTGGCATAATCGATTAGGTCATTATAGTCATTCTTTTATTTCTAGTCTTGTTATGGATGGATTGTTGCACAAATCCAGTTTGAGTCCTGTTAGTGAGTCAGGCATGTGCTCAAGTTGTCAACTTTGTAAGAGTCATGCCCTCCCTTTTAATTCCATCAATAAAAGAGCTTCTAAATTGTTTGAGACGATTTACTCTGATGTTTGGGGACCAGCTCCTGTCTCATCTTCTTCCGGCAGTAGATACTATGTCATTTTTGTTGATTCTTTTTCTCGCTATACATGGATACACTTCATAAAACACAAGTCTGAAGTGTTCCATCTGTTCACTCAATTTCATGCCCTCATTCAAAACAAATTTTCATCCAACATAGTGCATTTTCAATGTGATGGTGGTGGTGAATATTTATCATCTGAATTTACTGAATACTTGCTAAATCATGGCATCACTAGACAGATATCTTGTCCACACACACCACAGCAAAATGGCATTGCAGAACGCAAGCATCGGCACATTGTAGAGACTGCCTTAAGCATGCTCCATGACACTGATCTCCCTATGACTCTATGGACTGAGGCATTTCACACGGCTGTTTATGTTATAAATCGATTGCCTTTAGCTCTTCTCGCAGGGAAATCTCCTTTCTTCCTTTTGAATCATGAGCATCCTAAGTATGATGAGCTTCGGGTTTTTGGATGCATTTGTTATGTTCATGTTGATTCCAGCCTCCGGAACAAACTTCAAGCTCGGGCTGTTATGTGTCAGTTTGTGGGCTATGCAGATCATTATCGAGGCTATAGGTGCTATAATCCCCTAACAGGTCGTATACATATTTCAAGACATGTTTTTGATGAACTCAGGTTGCAGTTTCACACTTCTTCCAAGGCTCTTCATGATTCAGCGTCGAGACTGTATGATCCATGGTTATGTGCTGATATCTTAGGCGATGGGATTCAACCGACCACCTTCCCAGCCCCTTATGACAGTACTCACATTGAAGCAGATATGTCTGATGCCCACATGGATGATCCTCCTTTAGACAGGTTTTCTAGCTTGGTTTATTCTCGTCGCACTCCTGCCTCTACTACTGATTCTGCCATTGTTCCTTCCCATCCACGAAGGTCCACTCGAGTGAGGCATCCCGTGGATAGATGGGTAAGCTATGACACTTTCACTTTGGATTTTCAGCTTTTTATGACCAGTTTGCATAAACAGACTGAACCAAAGTGTTATTCTCAAGCCTCTAAAAATTCCCGTTGGATTGAAGCTATGAATGAAGAAATGGAAGCCTTGAATGAATGTCAAACATGGGAAGTTGTTCCACGGCCAAGGGATAAGAATGTTGTTGGGTCTAAATGAGTATAATCAAATATAAACCAGATGGCAGTATTGATAGGTTTAAAGCTCGACTTGTGGCTAGAGGTTTCACTCAACAACATGGCGAAGATTATGATGAGACTTTCAGCCCTGTTGTTAAGATGAGTACCATTCGAGTTATTCTTTCTCTTGCAGTTACTCTTTGATGGCCATTACATCAACTTGATGTCAAAAATGCATTTCTTCATGGTTTCCTCAAAGAGGACGTTTACATGGAACAGCCACCAGGATATGCTACTAATGATTCTAATTTATAGGTATGCAAGTTGCACAAGTCATTATATGGGTTAAAACAGGCTTCTCGTTCATGGTTTGAAAGGTTCTCCCTTCACATTCAAGAAGCTGGTTTTCAGAAGAGTGCCCTTGATCATTCTCTATTTATCTATCACAAAGGAGGGATCACCACTTGGTTATTGATATATGTGGATGACATAGTTCTCACGGGTAATACTTCCCCTCACATCGTTCAAGTCAAAGAGGTGTTAGAACAACACTTCAAAATGAAGGATCTCGGGGACCTCAGATACTTCTTGGGTGTTGAATTAGACAGGACTGATGACTCTCTCACTCTTTCCCAACACAAGTATGCCCTTGATATTCTCACCTCCTCTGGTATGACTGATTGTAAGCCCATTAACACGCCCAGCATTTTGCATGCAAAGTTGAACGTTTCAGATGGCAGTCCTGCATATCCTGATCCGACCTTTTATCGCAGTATTGTTGGGAAACTTCAATATCTGACATTCACTCGGCCCGACATTGTATATGCTGTCAATCAAGTTTCCCAATTTATGCATGCTCCCACAGACACTCATATGGAAGCTGTCAAGCGTATCTTACGTTATCTTAAGGGGACTATTGGCGATGGACTTACTTATAAACGCATGTCTCCTACTGTGGATGGTCATATTATCTCTACTTACACTGATGTTGATTGGGGAGCCGACCTTGATGAACGCCGATCTGTTTCTGGCTATTGTGTCTTTCTCAATTCTAACCTTGTCTGTTGGAGTAGTCGCAGACAACGCGCCATTGCAAAATCCAGCACAGAAGCTGAATATAGGGCCATGGCTGCTGGCACTACTGATGCTACTTGGCTTCGTCACCTCCTTGGGGAATTATCTCTTCCTATTGCTCAGTCTTCCGTGTTGGTTGACAATCAAAGTGCCATTAAAATTTCATTCAATCCCATACTTCACAGTCGTACCAAGCATATTGAGATTGATCAACATTTCATTCGTCAGAAAATAGAAGATGAGGAAATCTCCCCTGCATATATACATACTTCTGAGCAAGTTGCTGATCTTTTCACCAAAGGACTCACTGGATCACAGTTTTGGCATTTGAAGAACAAGTTGGGCATGATGAAAACTCATGCACAACTTGAGGGGGGATGTTAGAATTGTATTTGTCTTGGATATGGATCCAATATGGGATCCATATCCGTACGTATGCTCCCCCATACTTGGGCGGTGGCATACTTGTAAATCTTGTAATGTTTTCATGTATTTTGTTTAGAGGTGTAAGATCCTATATATACATAATTGAAGAGGGACACAGATATTACGTGCCCTACTTTTCTCTCTCCTTTTGGCGTCTTCCTCCTCTCCTCCTTTCCTCTCTTCTCTTTCATTACTTTGATTTTCAGATTGAAGATTGTTCTCCAAAGCTTGAAGGCGCTCTATCTTGAAGACTTATTCAGATTCTTACATTTTCAGATTGAAGATTGTTCTCCAAAGCTTGAAGGCGCTCTATCTTGAAGACTTATTCAGATTCTTACAAGGTCATCATCAACAAAGTATTCCAATGAAACAAAAAATTCCTAAGGAGGTTAGTGAGCCTCTTTTGGTTTAAATTTTACAGAAAAAAACACATTATTTTTCTGATTTCTATATTCCCGTTAGCTTTTCTCCAAATTTTATATTTTGGGCAAGGACACTGAGGTCAGGTGGGGTCTCATATCTATATTCTCTGGCATCACTTCTGATGTTTTAACTTTTGCAAAAAATTATACCATGTCAAAATGAAAAAAGAGGAGCCCTTGTATTCATAAGCAAAAAAAGGGAAGAAAAACAGCTACCAAATCTGATTCATCGCTTAATTTATGCAAAGCACCAAAAACTAGCAACAATTCTAGAAGCACATATGCTAAGACATCAGAATAATGTTAACAGAAAAATTAGATGACTTATGACTACATAAAGGTGGCAGTGTTTTCATTTGAAGTCTGCAAGTGCATGCATATATTTTACATAAAAGGTGGCAACATTTCAAAGAATACACTGCAGCAATTTCATTTGAAATTTCCAAAATGCATGCATATATTTAATTATATAAGAGATGGCACCATTTCAAAGAATGTGCTATTTTAAAGGCACATTATTACAGATACACCCCAATATAACAATATTTTGCAATATTGGGTAAATTGCAATATCACCCTATCTTTCCATTTTTTGCATATTTGCCAGCTTTTTGATATGTTATAATGGGTGGAAAAGGTAATATTTGGCCGTGTTTAAATGTTCAAGGAGAACCTAAATATTTGAAATGTAAAATACAATAAAAAAGCCACAAAAATAGGAAATTACCCTTCCCCTTTTCTCCCCTCTGTCTTTGAAAATAGAAAATTAGATGAGCCCTTTCCCTCCTTAAAAATAGGAAACTATCCCTTCCCCCCACTTTCTTTCCAAACAGATATAATAGAATCATATTAGAATAAATAAAATTGCAATATCTTAATGTCATGAATAATAAAATCAAATGTTTTAAACATTCATATATCCTGGCCTAATGATGTTAACATCCCAAACATACCCTAGTAGTACATAGAGAGTGACAATATTCCACACAGCATTAAACAAAAAGATCCAATAGGAACTACCACATTGGAAATATAGAACAATGATAAAACCAGTAATCATGATCATGAATATATAAGCATGGATATACCACATATAAATGACAAATCAAGGTCTTAAAAAGGCAAATTAGTCTTACACTGAAAACTAATACTCAAGGTGCCAAGCCTATTAAAAATAGTGTCATAAAACCATGCCGTGATTCACTGTACGTAAGTGCACTAACCTTTAGGTCAGTGTTCTCTTTCTCCAGAGCAGCAATTGACTTTGACATGCTTTCAGAAGCCTGTGCTGATTCTTCCCTCTCTCTTCTGCTCAACTCTGCTTGCAAGCGTTCTATTTCCAATATTTTCTTACTCAAGTTATCATGAAGTTCTTTCATCTCTGCAGAAGCCTATTAGACAAACATCCAGTTAGGTCATCATACAGGATGAAAGCCCAAAAATGCAACAAGAATCACTAATAAAAGTACCAAATGTAAAACAGTAGGAAAGTACTTTTAATATGACTGGAAAAATTGTGCATATACCAATACAGGGAGACGTCGCATACCCCCCCCCCCCTCCTAAATATTTGTACAGACCACTAATTATTCATAGTCATCTATGAGTATACATTTGTTGATATGGAAATTTCCATCATTTTCCAAACTTCATGGTAACAATTGCTGTATTATTTAGGGATACATCATGATGTATATTCAATAATTTTATTCTCCATTCATCACTAAAAGCACTGTTCACGGTATCAAATTCCAAGAGAGCATTTACTCTTTCTCACAGTTTAAGTGGATCACCTTTATGTAAAAGTATCTCCAACAAGATACCAAGAACAATATTATAATATTCTTTGAAACAAAAGTGAGCACACACGCACAACAAGAACACTTGTGCACAAAGAGCACAACACAAACTCACAAATGCACAAATGTGAACCCAAAAGTCATAAGTTTCACTATAAGAGCTTGGGCTATAATCCCACAAGCATAAAAATACAAGGGAGGAAGCCCTTATTTATAGGGCAAGAGAGAGCCTTGAGAGGGGCTCCACACATAGTCGTTGGAGCCCCTCCAACGGTCACAAATGTGACCGTTGGAGGGGGTCCAACTACTAGTGTGTTGGCCCCCCAAGGTAAAGTACATGAAAAGAAAAAAAGAAAAAAGATTTAAGAAAAAGAAAAAGAAAATTGAAATATATATTATATATATATATAATAAGTAGATACATATCTATGTCACACGAACTCGGCTAGAGAGGCGCCGCACCCGAGTCGACACGCCCCGACACGGGTGCGGCTTCGAACACGGCTCGGACTCTATCAATGTCGAGTCGGACTCGGTCAACAAGTTGAGGCCGAGTCCATCCTTGTTTTGGGCTCGGTCAACATTGACAGTCCAAAAATGTCCATTTTTAGGGCAAAAAACAAAAAAAATGATCCTTCTATATATATTTTAAAAATATATATATAGCATGAGTATCAAACATAAGCCCCAAAAGAAAAAAAATTTGGGGGGCGCTGCTCCCAATGGACCCCCGCCCGCTGACCGCGCAGCGGGACCCGCACCGGGGGGAGCCCCCGGACCCCCCCTTTTTGCAAGGGCAAAAGTATAATTTGCAAAGTTTGTAAAAACACTCATGCTGGTGCCAAACTTTAGAGGACAATATCCGCATATATGCACACACTGGATATATTACTATGTCACACGGACTCGGCTAAGGAGGTGCCACACCCGAGTCGACACGCCCCGACACGGGTGCGGACTCGGGTGCGGCTTCGGACTCGGCCCGGACTCGGTCAACGCCGAGTCGGACTCGGTCAACGAGTCCAGGCCGAGTCCGTCCACATTTTGGACTCGGTCAACTTTGACCGAGACCAAAAATGTCCCTAAAAAACTAATTTTTTATATTTTTTTATTTAAAAATATATATAAAAAAAGGCACAGTGCAGACTGTGACTGTGTTGCGTGACTGTGACTGTGCACAGTCTGTGCAGTGTGCACAGTCTGTGCAGTGTGCACAGTCACAGACTGTGCACAGTCTGTGCCTGTGCACAGTGCACAGTGTTGTGCCTGTGCCTGTGCACAGTCTGTGCCTGTGCACAGTCTGTGCCTGTGCCTGTGCCTGTGCACAGTCTGTGTCTGTGCACAGTCTGTGCCTGTGCACAGTCTGTGCCTGTGCCTGTGCACAGTCTGTGCCTGTGCACAGTGTTGTGCCTGTGACTGTGCACAGTCACAGTCTGTGACTGTGCACAGACACACAGACTGTGCTGTCAGCTGTGGCATTTTAAAAATAAAATAAAATTATATATATATATATATATTTTTTTTTTTTTTTTTTGCCGAGTCCCCGTGTCCAAAAATTTTAAAATTGTGCCGCACCCGTGCCGCACCCGTGTCGCACCCGCACCCATGTGACATAGATATATTATTATAATATATATATATATATATATATATATATATTTTAAAAAATATCTATATATATAGCCAAGTCCCCGTGTCCAAAATTTTTAAAATTGCGCCGCACCCGTGTCGCACCCGCACCCATGTGACATAAATACATATACATATATATTAATATATGTATATGTATTACCTTATATATAAAAAATATATAAAATAGATTACATGGTTGAATACATAATTTAACACCCCCCCCCCTCAAACTTAAGGCAGGATGACCGAGAGTTTGCTAAGGAGAAAATTGAAGCGTGGAGCACACAAAGCTTTAGTGAAGAAATCTGTCAACTGATATTCTGACGTGACATATGGAAGGTCAATGATTCCTTTGAGATACACCTCATGAACATAGTGGCAGTTCATCTCGATGTGTTTAGTCCGCTCATGAAAAGTGTGATTTTTCGCAATAGAAATTGCACTTTTGTTGTCACAACTCAGCTTGGTGGGCCTTTCTATTGTGATCTCCATGTCTTCTAGCAATTGAAGAATCCATACAATTTCCAATGTAGTAGTTGTCATGGCACGATATTCAACTTTAATTAAAGATAGAGAAACTTTTTGTTGTTTCTTACATCTCCACGAAATCAGTGAGTCTCCTAAGAACACACAAAAACCAACGGTGGAGTGACGGTTATTTGGGTCACTTCCCCAACCAAAGTCAGTATAAACAATTAACTTTAAATCTGAAGAAGAGGAAAGAAAAACTCCCTTATTTAGAGTACCCTTTATGTATCTTACGACTCGCAAGATGACACTCATGTGGACTGAAGTTGGTGTGTGCTGAAACTAACTTGCAGTATGGATTGCATGAGAGATATCTGGTATGGTAATACTCAGATACATCAATGATCCAACAAGTTGTCTGTAGGGAGTAGGATCCAAAAGAGGAACACCATCATCAATCTTCATTTTAGCTCCTACTATAGCAGAAGTTTAACAAACCTTTTCATCTGTAATACCTGACCTGTCAATGATCTCAGAAGCAAGCTTAGTTTGAGATAAGAAATACCATCTATGAGAGTATGCTACTTAAATTCCCCAAAACATTTCAAATTTATCTTTTAAAATTGATTTTATACTCTTAACCCCATTAGAATCACTTTCGGTGATGAGCATATCATCCACATACAACAGCAAAATCACAATCCCTGCATTGAATTTTCTAACAAACAAAACAGTGTCAGTAAAACAAGAAGAAAATCTATTTTCCAACATTACTGAGTTAAACCTGTCATATCAAGCCTTAGGGGCTTGCTTTAGGCCATAGAGTGTTTTCCTAAGAGGAAGAACTTTCCCTTTGGGAGTCTCCATTCTAGGTGGGGAATCCATATAAACTTCTTCATTCAAATCACCATTCAGGAAGGCATTCTTAACATCCATTTGATAGATGTTTCAATTGTTAATGGATGCAACAGTGATGAGACAACGAGCAGTGGCCATATGAGCTACTGGAGCAAAGGTCTCATCATAATCAATTTCATATTCTTGACTATACCCCTTTGCAACCAGTTGGGCCTTATATCTTTCGAGGGATCCGTCACTCTTAATCTTAACCTTAAATACCCATCTACATCCTATTGTTTTCTTACCTCTAGGAAGGTCTTGAAATTCCCATGTCTTGTCTTTTTTCAGAGCTCCGAGTTCATTATCCATGGCAGCTATCCATTCAGGATATTTTCATGCTTCTCGAAGTTTCTAAGTTCTATATATGAATGAATGGCGCTTAGACATGCTCTATGTTTAGGTGAAAATGATTCATATGAGATGAACCTAGAAGGAGTTTTTCTATGTCTTTCGGTCCTACGAAGGTTCTCCTTACCTTGAGAAGCAATCTTACTATCATCATCATATCTTTCAAGGGCACTTCTGAAGGTATTTCTATCTCTATGGGTATAGGTGATGGGGTCCCTAGGAGGTTCTTCATCAATACGTTGAGGAAATGGGGAAGACACAGGGCTGGTTTCCTTGGTTTCATTATCACTGGAGTCATTCTGATTTGTCTCATCATCACTAGTATCATCACTTTCAGTTAACAGATCAAATAAAAATGAATAATCTATGTTTTCGTCATTAGAATCAAGGTTTTCGAAACCACTAAGATTTTCCAAAAAACTTACATTTCTGGAAACATACAGTTTGTCATTTTTAACATCATAACATTGAAAACCCTTTTGGGTTTCGGAATAACCAAGAAAGGCGCAAGGAATGGCGTTTGAGGAAAGTTTGTCGTTTTTATCAGTAAGAACAAAACATTTACATCCAAAAACCCTCAACCTACTATAATCAGGTTCTTTCTCATACAATTTTTCAAATGGGAAAATCTTGTTCAAATTTTTTGATGGAAGTCTATTTATGAGATAGACCGATGCAAGAGCTGCCTCAGGCCAGAGTTTCTTTGGAATATTTTGCAAAATGAGCAAGGTTCTAGTTGTCTCAATGATATGTCTATGCTTTCGTTCAGCTAACCCATTTTGTTGAGGGGTTTTAGGACAAGATTTTTTATGGAGGATACTATAAGTTTCAAGGTAACTCTTGAACTCGTTTGAAAGGTATTCACCACCAGAATCAAATCTAAGAATTTTTAAAATTCCATTGAATTGATTAAAAACCATCATATGAAAAGTTTTAAAAGTTGAAAATACTTCATGTTTATGTTTAAGAAAATATATCCAACAAAATCTAGTGTAATCGTCCACAAAAATCACATAGTACAAGAATCATCCTTTAGATATTACAGGAGTCGGACCCCATACATTGGAATGAACAATTTCAAAGGGTTTTGTCGTAAACATGGATCTTTGTGAAAAAGGTATACTTTTCATTTTCCCAAGAATACATTCATTATATACAAAATCATCTTTACAAAGATGTTTAATAAAAGGCAAATAAGAGATTTTAACAATGTTGGGATGTCCCAGTCTCTTATGCCATACATGAATATCTTTGTTTTGAGCAACATTACCAAAATTGATTCTTGGAAATTTGAAGAAAATCAACATAGTAGAGGTCTCCTCTCCTACAGCCTTCCCCAATCAATCTCCCGGACCGGCGATCCTGTATCCAACATTTGTTAGAAGAGAATTTTATATCGCAACCATGGTCCGAGAGTTGAGAGACCGAAAATAAATTTAAACTTAGTTTTGGTATAAGATGAATTTTTGGAATAAAGAAATCTTGTTTTTCAAAATTACATATTCCTTTAATTTCAAGAGGTGTTTCATCCATCGTTGAGACAAAAGATGAAAGAGAATTTTTAGAAAACTCGGAAAGAAAACAAGCACTCAATGTCATGTGAAAAAATGCATCGGAATCTAGAAGCCAAGATGTCTTACCAGGAGGTGAGGAAGTAGTCATAGCGGCTCCGGAAATCCCTCCTTTGAAAAGAGGTTGTAAGGCTTCTACAATTTGTTGAAGAGAAAGGGACACATTTGACGATGACGGTCGTTCCTCCGGTTGAGATGTCATAGTCGTTGCAAGCAATTTCTTCCATTTTGGGCAAATAGGTTTAATATGCCCTGGCTCTTTACAAAAACGGCATGTAAGCTTGCTATAGTCGCTCTTTGCTCCTTGACCACTTGAGTTATGATTCTTGAAGTGAGGGAGCTTGTAGGTCTTTAAATTATTCCCCGGTCTTGATACGGCATTAGCACCTTTATTTTCTTCAATGTGAGGAGTAGCAAGAACACTTGGATGGTTCTTGCTCATTCCCATGTGAGTCTCTTCCCCACTAAGTTTAGTAATTACATATTCAAGAGAAGGAGAAGTGAAGGCGGATAAAAGGGAAGACCGGATTTGTTCAAATTCGGGCCTAAGCCCATTTAAAAAATTGAAGAACCTATCTTCTTCTAATTGTTTATGGTGAAGCTCTATTGCTTCTCCACTCCATTTTGGTTCGAGCATTGCAAGCTCGTCCCAAATAGAAGAGAGCTCGGCAAAATACTCTCTTATAGACATTTCCCCTTGTTGAAGCGTTAGCGCCCTCTTTTGAAGATAATATTTATGGGATAGATCCCTAGACATGTACATCTTCTCAAGATATTGCAAGCTTGAGAGGCCTTCTTGAACTTGATGATATTTGCATTGATTCTTGTTTCTACGGAGGAAAAAATCCAAGAGAGGATTTTAAAATTCCTCATTTCCCATTCCTCATGCTTTTTTGAGTACTCTTCAAGAGCTTTGGTTATTTGTTCTCCATCGAGAATTTTGATTTCACCTCATTAACAATGGTATTTTTCGGTTCCGGTTCGGGGATTGTGTCTTGCACATAACCCCATAGACCCTTTCCCTTTATATGAGCCTCCATGTTCCCGGCCCAAACATGATAGTTGGATCCATTTAGCTTAAAGCCGAGAGCAAAATGAGACTTTTTTTCACCCATTAAGAAGTAAAGAAGGAGGGAGAAATACGCACCAACACAAGATTTTAAACTCTTACTTGCACAAGATTCTTCCAAAATATTTGAGAAGCAAGCTCCACCACTTCAATCTTCAAATGTCTGAAGGCACGGTTTTCGAGGTACTCGAAAAACAAATAAATTCATGATCCTTTATCACCAACGTGGCTCTGATACCATGTAAAAGTATCTCCAACAAGATACCAAGAACAATATTATAATATTCTTTGAAACAAAAGTGAGCACACACGCACAACAAGAACACTTGTGCACAAAGAGCACAACACAAACTCACAAATGCACAAATGTGAACCCAAAAGTCATAAGTTCCACTATAAGAACTTGGGCTATAATCCCACAAGCATAAAAATACAAGGGAGGAAGCCCTTATTTATAGGGCAAGAGAGAGCCTTGGGAGGGGCTCCACACATAGTCGTTGGAGCCCCTCCAACGGTCACAAGGGGGTCCAACGACTAGTGTGTTGCCCCCCCCCAAGGTAAAGTACATGAAAAGAAAAAAAAGAAAAAAGATAAAAGGAAATTGTAAAAATAAATTACGATCATATTCAAGAAATTGAAGATGCATAAAAAGACTAAAGTACCCCTACGACTACTATTAGGAAATATATATATTTTATATATATAATAAGTAGATACATATACATATATATTAATATATGTATATGTATTACCTTATATATATAATATATAAAATACATTACATGGTTGAATACATAATTTAACACTTTATGGATACAATCCCTATGTTTCCCCTCACTATTCTCTGTTTCACATACTTTAGTGATGCCACAGAGCAATTAGAATTTGAAAATCTTTTGAAGAAAAAAAATTAATCGGAAACACCAAAGGAAATTCACTTATTACCTTCTATAGAACTACTGAATCAGCCTTCTGAGTCCTAGAATAGGGGTAGGGGGGGGGGGGGGGGAGAGGAAGAAAACTCATCCTTAGCAGAAGCAGTTTTCAGTTTACCATTCAATTTGACCCATCAAACAGTCCAGTTGATGATAAAAGAAGATCTTCACATCTTCATGTTCAGAGCCAATTGTTTTTTACTAATATAGATGAACTTTAGCATATCAAATATATGTGTACACTATACACGTAAGAATATACATAAAAGTATACATGTTCGTATGAGAAGAAATTTTTGAACACTTTCACTTTGACTTGTTATTTTACGTGAATGACTTAGGGTCTTTAAGTTTAATAAAAATGAATAGTTTTTGCGTTCTAAAGAGATTACTAAAAATTTATTCATCCTTCAATTATATTAAAATTGGTCAACTATGGTTTCCTTCTTATAAGAATCTGTAATTCATAAATTGTGCAAATGTGTTGCTTGTTAGTATTAATATGATTCTCATGTTGAAAATGCAGTGTTCACTGAGGCATGCTTCTGTGACAAGATAAGCGAGCTTTAGAAGCACTTAGCTTGCAGCTTCCAAAGCGGCTTTCCAAAAAAGAGGCTCTCATGGATATGTAGAAGCTTCTGATAACCATGGTCTTCACCCTATTGTGTTACTAATGGTTCTCCTATCCATGGCCATTACCTTTCCATATCGAATCCTGTCCTTGTTGCTTATCAAACCCTACTATAATTATATTCTCAACTTGGCATTCCTTGTTTATGTTATTGTCTGCATGTTGACTATTTTCTTGTTGTTCTTAAATACGGTTAATTACAAGAAAGATTATTACCCCCATCTACACCACACCCTTTTTTCTCTTTTTAGTTGTACATTATTCTACAAACAACTATGAAATATGGATAAAGGCAACGGTATGTGGTTTGAGATCCATGAAACACCAACTGAACAAAGATGCACCTTCAAAAAATCAAGAGTATTAATCCTGGAGAGAGATTCAAGATAGATGGTCAGAAAAGTTCACGTTATTAAGTTTTATACTTGGCATAAAAACTGGAGGCATAAAATATCCAACACATATGGTGTCTACAAAAGAAAATTTACACTGACATTCAACCTTAGTATTACTAGGATGTACAAAATGCAGAAGACCATGCCTGCTTTCACAGACAGCTGCACAGCATAAGTTTTGATATGTTTACTTCCTCTAAAAAAATGATAAGTTTTATACCTTGACGGGATACCCAATAAAAAATTAAGAATTTGTGCCATTATTAGCATGTTTGCCGCCTAAATGAATCAAAATGAAATCAGGGCAACCTCCTGTTAAGTGTTAATAGAAGCCACATCTAGTATAACTGAGGTTGAGAAAAATAACATTTAATGTTAATAAGCACAAAAGTTTCCATCATTGAATATAGAATTCATCTATATGCAAATGCAGAACCAAAACGGAGTCAACCAAAAGGAATAATTGAGAATTGAAACCTGAGGATCTGAATGAGGTCAGGGAAACATTTTGGTCAAGAGCCACAGGCAGGTCACTTGTGAAGTGTTGGTCAATGGACAAACAAATAACAAAGAAAAAAGACCTTTCTCTTTGAGACCAATGACGGAAAACTTTTCAAAATACTAGCCATTAAAGCTTTAAGGAGCAGGACTAACAGTTTAAACGTTTTTTGCATAGCCTGAAATTAAGCACATAATCGAATATGACCTATCTTTCATTGCATAGTATGAAATTAAGCACACAGTTGAATATGACCTATCTTTCATTTCGCCAACATAATGAAATTTAAAAAAAAAAGTAGTAATAAATCTATATAAGCAAAAATATACGCAAACATTCACTTAAAGAATTTACAAAATGAAACTTCTAAAGTTTCACTGTCAAGAGCACCGAACTGCAAAAAAATAATGAATGATACATTCAAACAATATCAGCTAGAACTTACCCTGTCCCTTTCAACCTTCACAGCATGAAGTTCCTTTTGAAAAGATTCATTTGACTTCTGTTCTCCTAGAGAAAGCATGATGTTAAGCTCAACAAATGGAAGAAACTGAAAACATGATCTGTATACCACCACCAGCAGCATGTGTACCTTGCAACTGCAGCTTTGTGTTTGACAAATCTATTCTCTCTTTATCTAGCTGCTCTCTCAGTTGCTTCATTTCTGTCAATGAGGTTTCATGATCAGAACGAAAGGCTTTCATAGCTCTATTGCTCTCTTCTAACAAGCCTGCAAGTTCCTGAAGGCATTCAAGAGAGCAAGTCAGAGAGAATTTGAACCCGACATAATAAAAAATGATTAAAATCTCAATTATGGTCTCCATGCTAAATCATATACCTAAGAATGTCAACTGTAAACCAAGGAAAACAGAGATTATAGATCAACAACCATCTTCGACAAAGGAACAAAGTATAAGAAAATTCAATGTCAACTAACCATGGATTTCATCATTCCTAGGCATCAGGTAGACTAGTCACTAATCAATAACAACAAATAAGCTACAAGATAAAATATAACCTCGTCATGCCCTTGTGCACTGGCATGATTTGATCGAATCTGATCATGATTTGTAGCTTGCAGACTGCCATTACCAGGCCCACCATGGGTGGAGATACTACCCCCACAAGCATGGTTCCCAGAAGAGCGGGAATTTGTTTGGGGTACATGCCTTAGTTGTTGCCTTGTGGGTGACTGATTGCCATCTTCCTGCACAGAATAGTAACCGACATCAATCAAGGCATAGTTACTGAATCAATCAATCAAGTAAACAGTTGCTAACTTGCAACTTTTTCATTTCTTTTGAAGGCCTAAAATTGCACTACAAGTTATATTTTAACTGTTGACTTCCTTTTCATTTGCCTTTCAATTGAGCTTAGCATACATGTTCTACTGATTCTTAGAATGATGTGTATCTTCCAGACCATTTATCTCCCAGACCCCTCTAGAAAAAGTACATGCATGTTTTTTATTTAATCTAAACCCATAGATGTGATCTCTATGTTTTATTTAGTAGAAAACATGTATTAGTTTAAGCATTTTTTATGTTTGATGTATTTTTAGCTCAATGAAAAAATCAACGGTATATATTACACCAAAAAATTGATTAATTAAAAATCAAGAATTCTTGTTAAATTGATTCCATCCAAACCATGACTTTCAGTAAATAAGCAATGTTAAACACATCTATAGGTTTGGATTAAGCAAAAAACTTGCATAAATATGTTTTTTAAAGATGTCTGGGAGATAAATGGTCGCTTCTTGTGTGTTTCAGTTCAAATAGGGGATCTTTTTCCCTTTGTCCTTTGTTCTAGAGTAATTTCTTCCCTATCATTGAGTTCGTCTGTAAAGGAATTTTGAAACTGGCAGAGAATGTACGCCAATGTTGAAATCAGTGTCATAACTTATAACCATTTAGTCCCAATAGAATTTGGCTTTCAGGATGATATACCTTACGTCCATGCATGTACATACTATCCACTTCTGACACATAACAGAACATGGTTTTGTTATTTGTAGATCATATAATGCTTATTAGTCCTAGTGAAGAGGTGAACAAGAAATTGGAACCATGGATGAAAACATTGGAGCAAAAAGGATTAAGAATCACCCTGAAGTTGTCCTGATAAAGCGTACAATCTCTCTCTCTCTCTCTCTCTCTCTCTCTCTCTCTCTCTCTCTCTCTCTCTCTCTCTCTCTCTCTCTCTCTGATGTACCAAGCGTTTTTTGAGCTTTGATAGATTGCTATGGTTTAAACTTTAAACTCGCTGTGTGTATTGGCTAAATAAATAAATGAACAAACAGTATTGCAGATCACCTTATAAACTGATACAGATTATTGGCTTATATATACAATGATAGTGTTCACATTGTATGCAGTGGTGCTGCATGATGCAGCGCCACTGACAGCCACCCATCTTGCATTTCTCGAGATGGGTGTGGTCACCATCTCGAGAAATGTTGAGATGGGTGGCTGTCAGAGGCAAATAATGCACAAAAATGAGTTAGAGTAAAAACAAATAATATATATGAGTGCAATTTCGATTTGATTTTATAAAATGCATGCACACACACACAACCATAAATGACTTCTTATCGGCAGGCTGGCAGCTGAGCTATAGTGTAGGAACTATGAGACTGAATCCAAGACCCAGTGTGAACTGAACGTGAGGATCTAGTGTGATTGGATTTGTGTAGGAGCTTTTTTGAAATATAATCTTTGATGTTCTAAAATTTTTCAAAAAGTATTTTTGCCAATGCTTCAAAAAATGTAGCTTTGTTTTTATGTTAAAAGTTTTTATTGGAAAAACACTTTTTTTTCTCTGTCTTCATTATGAAGAACCTGCCTAGGATGCCATCCCTCCGTCCCTAGATAAGTAAATCCTGAGTGTTTCCCTGGCCTGCAAATGAGATCAATCAAGCAAGCCACCACCATGAATGGGGTTCCACTATCTTCCCAAGAGCTTCCCTTACCACTGGACAACCTGAGGCAAGCTCTTACTAACATTGGTTGCAACAGATGTTATCTTAGGGGGCATTTGATTGCATGGACAGAACTGTGTACAACAATCCTGTAACGACATTATTGGCCAGGCACAGAGGTGTCCTAGACAGGTTCAGTTTTTGTCTCAGGTGTCCACTCTCGTTTTATTTTTTATTACTTTTTTCTTTTTTCTTTTTTAAGAAATAATAAAAAATTCATTAAGATTTAGAAAAAGAACAGACAAGCGTAAGGTGATGAGGTATCACCTCAGCCTAAATCACCAAACAGGCAAACAGCAAATTCCTGAATAGGAAGCCAAAAACAAAAATGATAAAGATAGTAGATATCCCAGTGCTACAAATTTATAAGCAGATCCTCCTACTCCCTAACCAATTTAAGTCCAACCCTAGCCATTTCTGTGCCACTCTCTCTTAATTTCCATTTGATTTTCAGTTGAAGCTCGTTGTCCACACTCTTAGAATTACGGAAGATAAGTGCATTTCTCTCAAGCCATAACATTCAACAAGTGGTCAGGATTCATACTCACCAAATGAACTTCCATTTTTTCCCTCCATGTAAAGGTTCTGCAATAAGCAGTCCTCTAGGAAAAACATTATCCTCCCATGAAATACCAAGAACTCCCCATGCTTTTTGTATAATACTCTCATATATTCACAATCCCAAAACAGGTGAGATAGTGATTCTTTTGCATTGTAGAAAAGTGATGCTAGCTAAATGGAGTCCCATTTCTTCATATTCACCTCAGTGGACACCCTGTCCAACACTATTAACCACCCTAACATCGACCCTCTCAAGAGTAGGCACCCTCTCCATGGTGATTTCTTTGGTAGTACAGGCACAGTCTGTCCACAAAGGGCTCTATACATAGATGTGCTGAAATCACCATCCTTTGAGAATGCCCAGCAGATGGAGTTTTCTTCCTCTCCCAGCTTGACCCCGATAACACCTGCACAAGACTGAACCACCGACAAGAGACTTCATCCAATGGTTGTCTCATTACCACTATGTCCCAACCACTTTGTAATGACCAGGCCTCCCTTACTTTCAAGAACTTCTTATGAGCTGCCTAATATAGCACCGAAAACATGTCTTTAAGAGGCTCATCACCAACCCATAAATCCTGCCAGAATAATGTGTGGTTCCAGTCACAAATACTAACTCTAATACCCTCACAGAAATCAGCCAACACATATATCCAGCCCATCCAAACTCCGGAAATTCTCCTCCACTTGTAGTTCTCCGACCACTCTCATGGTCATCCTACTAAGTCATACTTTTTCTTTGAATACCTTAGTAACCCGGCTCTCCACTTTACATATTCTCCATAGCCATTTTGATAGAAGAGCCATGTTAAACGTACACAAATTCTTTATACCAAGGCCACCCAAATCAGTCAGCAGCAGCGACATAAGTCTCCAAGATACCTTGCTTCCAGCCTTCCCATCCATCTTTCCTTTACAAATCAAATTTTGGAATAATCTGGTCAGCCATTTATCCACCTTCTTTGGGATCTTAAACATCTGCAAGTAGTGAACAACTGAACACGAGATGTTATACTTTGTTAAATTCAATCTACCTGTGAATGACAAAAAACGAGATGCACAAGACTGCATTTTGGTGCGTAAACGATCCTCCACCTTATTCCAATGCAATTCTCTGGATATCCCTGGATGAAGAGGTGAACCCAAGTATTGCAATGGAAATGAGCCCTCTTGACAATAAAAATTATTCACTACAATCCTTTGCAAAACCCTTGAATCATTGTTAATAACGACCACTAGAGACTTGCTTCCATTCAAACTTAAACCTGAGAGTTCAAAAAAAACACCTAAGGATGACCCACAACCTTAGTTGTCAAAAGAGGAGACCCTATTTTTTCACCTAGGTTCCCTAGGCTGTGGGGACATGGTTGTCATTTTTTCTTTTTCTTTTTTTTTTCTCTTTCTTTTCTTTATGTTTTTTTCTTCTTTCACCTTCTCTAAAAGTTTTTTTTTGTTCTCTCATTTTCTTCTTATTCTTTTGTTTTTTTTTTTACTTTTTTTTCTTCCTCCTCCTTTCACCCCTCCACCTTCTCTTCTTCTTCCTTTTTCCCTTTTCTTTTCTTTTTTTACTTTTTCATTTTTCCCTTTTTCCTTCTTTTTTGTTTTGTTTTTTTTTTCTTCCTCCTCTCACCCCTCCACTCTCTTCTTGTTTTCATCCTTTTTCTCTCTTTTTTTCTTTTTTCCTTCTTTTTTATTTGTGTTCTTCACATGTATGCATGTGTTTTTGACACACACATATAAAAATCTGTTTTTTCAGTTATATATAAGGTTCATCTTGTTCCTTTTTTCTTTATGTCACTGTTAAGACCCTCCAAATATCAAAATTTTAGGTGTTTTATGTTCAATTTGAACCACTAGATGTGTTTATCAATACTTTTTTTAAGGCAAGCTGGGGTTAGGCAGACCCCCACCAGTTATTATTCAACGTACCACTGAGGTTTGAACCTGCAACGTCCCACCACAAGGAGACGTGCACTGACAGCTCCTACCAATCACGTGGAGCCCCCATTACCACTGTGTTTATCAATACTTATTTATTGAGAAACAGGCTTTGTTTCAAATTGATTTGATGTAAATTGGTAAACATTTTATCATGAAATTTTAGTATGATATCAACCGATGATTTTTTTACCTCTTTAAAACATATGAGCGTAAAGGTGCTTAATCAATTACATGTTCTCTATTCGGCAACAATCATAAACACATCTAACGGTTTAGATCGAACATAAAACATCTAAAAACTATGATTTTTGGAGGGTCCTAATAGTGACCTAACAAAATAGGGGCAGGATAATCCTCCCTCTCTCTCTCCCTCTCTCTCTCTCTCTCTCTCTCTCTCTCTCTCTCTCTCTCTCTATATATATATATATATATATATTGAGATTAAGAGGTTTTATGGTTAAGTTTTCCTAAACTAGAGGCTATTTGAATTTTTATTCTAATGAGGGACTTACGTGTAATTTCACTTCTTTGGCCTCTCTCTCTATTTAACATAGAGAGGAGCCCTAATCAAAAGAGTAGTTCTATTGTTTCCTACAGCTCTCTCTCTCTCTCTCTCTCTCTCTCTCTCTCTCTCTCTCTCTCTCTCTCTCTCTCTCTCTCTCTCTCTCTCTCTCTGCATTTGCTTGCAGATCGTCAACATGGTATCAAAGCGGTAGATCCCGGGAGTGTCGCTCCTTTTTCTCTGATGATAGATCTTTGACATGATGAGTGTGTGTCATTAAGATCTGAATATGAAAAGTTTTTGTTTGTTGCTGAAAAAAAACAACTGAAAGTTTCTGGAAGTCGTGATTCTATGCTTCTGCGTGCGCCTGTCATCGTGGGTCGTGAATATGGTTGCCAAGTTCCCTGCTGAGTCCTGAATTTTTTTTTAAATAACATGCTGTCATTGGTTGTGAATCTGGGTGCCGAGTTCTTCTCGGATCTTATTTGGCTATTCACTTTCAGAACATGAATATCAGCAGTCGTGATTCTTGCTGGTTCGTGATTTTTTTTTCGTAGCATTAGTGCTGTGAAAACAGAATGTTAATAACGATTTCTGTTCGTGGAAGCAGCAGGCGTGAGCAGCAGGCTATGTCGTGATTTTTTTTTTGGCTGTAGCAGGAGTGTTGTTAGAGCAGATGTTAATCTGCTTATATCGCCATTTCTTTAATGTTCTGGTTGTCGAAAAAAAAACTATAGGGATTCTTATATAAGTCGTGGTCCTGCATATTCCTTCAGATCTGATATTCTCTATCGAAGTCAGATTTCTCAAAATCAGATCATATTCAGATCTGATATTCCTCCTGTTGTAGTTGAAGTTGTCTGCTGCCAGATCTGGAAACTGTTTGAAGACCCAACCAGGAGATAGCGTGAAGGTTGAAGTCGCGTGAAGGTAGAGAAAAATCTAATGATCGTGGAACCAGATCAGGTGGAGATCTGGATTGCTGAAAGTTTTTTTTTGACGTTGATCTGGAATTAGGTTTGACGTCAAGTCTGGAAGAAAGTTGTGCTGAAGCTTCAAGGTATTTCGGTGAAGGCCATCAGTTGTCGTTGATCTGCGGAGTGTGGATCAGGTCTTTAGTGCTATCTCTGGTAGTGGTGTGATATGCTGCCTATAGCAGTTCATTGTTAAGGTGGTTGTGATATATTGGGTCTGAATAGTCGTCATATTACAGTCGGTGGTCATGAATCTCAGGATTTATCTGTGAAATTAAAACTAGATATAGCCAGTTGTATAGCTGGTTGTGAATCAGATTTGGATTTTCAGCAAACTGGGTGAGCGTGTGGTTGTAAATTTTTTAATCAAGCCCATCATTTTATCTTATGGCTCAAGGGGATAAACCAGGTGAAAATTATTCCAATGACTCTGTAACTCTTAGCAGGGCTGAATATGATGAGCTCCTTGCCTTATGTTCATCCGCTTCGAAGCCTCCTGGTGCAGAGGTTGCAGGCTCTGCAAGAGATGGCCTTCTTGGCCAAGGTGGTAGGTGGGTCATTGATTCTGGAGCCTCTGGTCACTTGTGCGGAAACTCGAGCAACTTTGTGAGTTTAAAACCTGTGACAGGTCAAAAAGGGGTACGTCTTGCTGATGGTAGCTCTTCCCAATTGTAGGGCAAGGAAACATGTCTATTACCCCTACTCTTCAATTGTCACATGTTCTTCATGCTCCTTCGTTTCCACAGAATTTATTATCGGTCAGTCGATTGACAAAAGAGTGGAACTGTAGAGTGATTTTTTATCCTATGGGATGCATCTTTCAAGACTTGCTGACGGGGAGAAAGATTGGTGGTGGCTATGAGGAAGGTGGGTTGTATTACCTACACCAACCAGAGGTTTCGGCCAATTCTGCTGTTACATCATCCTCAAGTCCTCTTTTGTGGCATCATCGTTTGGGTCACCTTCCAGTGACAAAACTTCGTCGTGTCATTCCTCATATACCTCCCTCAGTTTCTCTTCAGTGTGAAATATGTCAATTGGGAAAACATTGCCGAAGCTCTTTTCCCTCTAGTCAAAGTCCATCGAGTCAAAGATTGTTTGACCTCCTTCATGTCGATGTATGGGGTCCTAGTAGGATTCCTAGTAGGTCTCAGTGTCGTTATTATTTGGTCATTGTTGATGACTTCTCAAGGTTATCGTGGGTGTTCTTGTTAAAAGATCGGTCTCAAGGCCCTGTCATTCTTAAATCTTTGATTGTTGAAATAAAAACTCAATTTGACGTGTGTGTTAAAATTGTTCGCACTGATAATGCTCTTGAGTTCAAATCCAAAGACTTGCTTCATTTCTATTCTGAGAAAGGGATTCAACCTCAATTTACATGTCCTCATACATCCCAACAAAATAGTGTGGCTGAGAGAAAACATAGACAAATTCTAAATGTCGCTCGATGCCTTATGATTCAATCCAATATGCCTGCGTCATACTGGGGAGATGCAGTTTTGACTGCTGGTTTTCTTATAAACCGCATGCCTTCAAGTTCTGTAGAAGAACATATCCCAATCCAAATTCTCTGTCCTGAGGCTCCTCTTTTTCCTATCCCCCCTAAAGTTTTTGGATGTGTGTGCTTTGTGCATAAGCTGGGTCCTGAACGAGATAAACTTGCTTCACAGTCTATTAAATGTGTTTTCCTTGGGTATCCTAAGAATAAAAAAGGATATCGTTGTTATGATCCTATATCCCATAAAGAGTATGTCAGTGTGGATGTTTCCTTCTTTGAGTCTACCCCATATTTCACGAGTACTACTCCAAGGTTACAAGAGAGTCAGGGTGATGTCTTTCCTCTGCCAATTCCTTCTTTTCCTTTAGAGTCGTTCACTCCACAGCCTGTGGCTCCATCCTCTGGGGAGTCTCGATATAGAAACCCTCCTATAGTGTATACTCACAAGTTACCACCTACCTCCATGCCCCCATTATCTCCTTCTCCTGAGGTAAGTATCTCTGAGCATACTGAAGCTTCTGCTCTTGATGAGGATCTTCCTATTGCTCTGCGAAAAGGGAAAAGACAGTGCACTCTTCATCCCATTTCTCAGTTTGTTTCTGAAGTTAATCTTGGGGCATCTATGAAGAATTTTATCTCGGCTTTGTCTGCCTCATCTGTTCCGCTTCATCACAGTCAGGCTCTCTTCGACCCCAAATGGATGCAGGCTATGCAGGATGAGATGGATGCCCTATGCTCTAGGGGCACTTGGGACTTGGTTGATCCTCCAACTGATGCAGATATTGTTGGCTGCAAATGGGTATATACCATTAAATATAACTCGGATGGGTCAATTGAACGGTACAAAGCCCGGTTGGTTGCAAAAGGCTATACTCAGACTTATGGTGTTGACTTTTTTTAAACTTTTTCCCCAGTCGCTCGTCTTGGCACTATTCGTCTCGTTCTCTCTGTTGCAGTGCACTATGGATGGCCCTTGTCTCAGTTGGATGTCAAGAATGCCTTTTTGTATGGAGATTTACATGAAACAGTCTATATGCAACAACCCCCAGGCTTTGAGGTTCAGGGGGAGTGTCAGAAAGTGTGCAAGCTGAATAAGGCTATTTATGGCTTGAAGCAGAGTCCTCAGGCATGGTTTCAAAAATTATTTGAGGTAATGTCGAATTTTGGATTTGTCAGGTCAGCCTCAGACCACTCCTTGTTTATCAAGAAAACTAGTTCTGGAATTGTGATTATGGTGGTATATGTCGATGACATCATATTAACAGGAAGCAGTGCCCAAGATATTTCCGCAACAAAGGATCATCTTCAGGAACATTTTGTTACTAAAGATCTTGGTTCCCTTCGATATTTTTTGGGTATTGAGGCTGCAAGAAACAAAGAGGGCTTAGTTTTGTCACAAAAAAAGTATGTGATGGACTTATTAAAAGAGACTGGAATGCTAGGAGCGAAGCCAGCTAACATTCCTATGGATCCCAAAACTCATATGTTCGATGAGAAATCTGAATATGTGGATAGTACCAGTTTTAGATCCTTGGTGGGTAAGTTGTTATATGTGACCGTTACTAGACCAGACATTTCATTAGCCGTGAGTAAAATTAGTCAATTCATGGATAAACCTACCAAAGCTCACTGGGATGCAGCTATGATAGTTCTCAGGTACTTAAAGTCATCTCATGGTAAAGGACTGTTATTTAAACAAAATCCTTCCTTGGACGTTGTTGCTTACACTGACGCAGATTATGCGGGGTCTATCGAAGACAGAAAGTCAACAACAGGATTCTGTGTTTTTGTGGGAGGAAATCTTGTTACCTGGAGAAGTAAGAAACAAACTGTTGTAGCCAGGTCTAGTGCCGAATCAGAATACCGAGCTATGGCTCAGACCGCAGCTGAGATCATGTGGGTAAAATCAGTTTTGACCGAACTTCAGGTGAACGTATCCCTACCTATAGTGATGGTGTGTGACAATAGGGCTGCTACATATATTGCCAACAACCCAGTTTTTCATGAAATGACTAAACATATTGAAGTTGACTGTCACTATGTACGTGACTTGATCCAGGCTGGTTATATTTGCACAGATCATGTATCTTCCGAAGATCAAGTTTCTGATGTCTTTACCAAGGCCCTTGCGAGGCCTAGTTTCTCCCATTGTTGTGACAAGCTGAGCATGATCGATATCTATGCTCCAGCTTGAGGGGGAGTGTTGAGATTAAGAGGTTTTATGGTTAAGTTTTCCTAAACTAGAGGCTATTTGAATTTTTATTCTAATGAGGGACTTACGTGTAATTTCACTTCTTTGGCCTCTCTCTCTATTTAACATAGAGAAGAGCCCTAATCAAAAGAGTAGTTCCATTGTTTCCTACAGCCGTCTCTCTCTCTCTCTCTCTCTCTCTCTCTCTCTCTCTCTCTCTCTCTCTCTCTCTCTCTCTCTCTCTGCATTTGCTTGCAGGTCGTCAACAATATATATATATAGGGTAATCGGATGGTGTGCCCCAAATTTTGGTGTATGTTCAATATTATGCAATTTCATGAATTTTGCGACATGTTATATTGAATTACACCCGTCATCCATAGTTATAATCATATATTTGTTACTAAATTTAACTATTTATTGTACTATTTTTGTTTTTCTTGATGTTTTAGTTTTTTGTCCCACCTAGGCTGACTAGTCCCGCACCTAGCCCCCGACTAGTCTTTTTAGAAGTCTTCTGCTTAGGCTCCTAATAGCGCTTTTGACAACTAAGCTCACAACCTCCACATATCCTCCTCTGAGGCATCACCAAACTGCAGAAAATCGTCTGTAAATAAAAGGTGGGAGATGGAAACATCTTGTGAAACATTAATGCCAATGAGTGTACATTGTAACTCAGCTTCACGCAACATAGTAGAGAGACCTTCCATCGCCACAATGAACAAAAGCAGCGAGAGGGAATCTCCTTGCCGCAGACCCTTCTTTGGATTGAAAAACTGATCGTTTTTCCATCAATTGAAACAACTATATAAGTTAATGATAGAAATCCCATCATCCATTCTCTCCATTTAGTGCTGAGTTTCATCATCTCCATGCGCTCACATAGGAAATTACAATGAAGTGAATCAAACGTTTTTCAAGATGAAAGCCCTTTGACACGAACTCTTAATCAAGTGTATCGCTTCATGAGCCAACACGCATGAGTCATGCAGCCTCCTTCCTGGTACAAATGTGCTTTATGTGGGTGATATGACTTGGTCAATGACTCCCTTCAATCTCCTTGTCAAAGACTTGGTAATGGTTTTTAATAAAGTCCCAATGAGTGAAATAAATTTAAACCGACTTATATTTACGCAATTATTTTCTTTGAGGGATGAGGATAATAAGGGATTTGTCTAGGCATCTCAAAATTTTAGCATTCTTATGCAAATGAGCAAGGACTTCCAGAAGTTCATGCTTACCGAAATCCCAAATTGCCTGAAAGAATTCGATGGGGAAGCCATCAATCCCCGGTGTTTTACCCCTAGGCAAGGACCATACTTCCTTGATTTCTTCTTTTTTAAAGGGCACAACCAACTTCTCCTGACTTGCACAATCAACTTGAAATTCATTTCTGAAATATCAAAGGCCACTTCTTTACCTTTTGAATTTTTTTTCCTGAAGAAGTCAAATGCTTCTTTTAACATATCATCCCCTACCAGCCAAAGTACCTTCAATTGACAATGCTTGAAGTTTGCTGATTCTTCTTCTTGAAGATGTAGACATGAAAAAACCTTGTGTTCATCTCCTCAAATTGCAGCCAATGTGTTGTGGCTCGTTGCTTCGACCATATATTTTCTCTCATTCTCCATTCTTTAATGTCATTTACAAGCTTCTCTTGTTTCTCCTTTAGTTCAATGACAATGGCATGGCCACTGATTAACTCTCCTCCAAATTTTGCACCGACCTTAATGCGGATTTGGACAATGGGGCCTCCCTTTGCATGCATATCTGATAAACAATTAAGGTGACCCAATAACAGTGACACTCCCATGCAAGCCCCTTCCAAATGTACCGTTCTTTTCGTATGGCCATCCCCAGCAATGAATGTGAGAATCCTTCCTTCCCAAGACACAACAGTCCTACAACTCCTTTCCAAAAAAGCCTGCTGGTTAATGATTGCATTTTGAATTGTCATTGGTTGTTGGGTGATTTCCTTCTCATGTCCCCAAGAAGTAGAGCTAGCAAGCCCCACCAGCTTCGTAGGCACTGCCCCTTCAAGCCAATATGGGTTTTTTTTTGTTTGGGCACCAGCGCCAATGCATGGTTCCTCGCAGAATTGTCTTTCAGGCGAAAATTACTTTCTGAGGAATTTTTTTGAAGAGATGTACTGCAGTTTTGGCCTTATGCCAAATTCTGCATTGTGATCTACGTCGAAAATTGGCAAATTCTGCATTGTGATCTACATCCAAAGTTAGAATAGGTGCATCCAGTACAAAGTGAGTCTTTGTTCAGCCAACAAGTATGAAAACTCGAGCTTAGTCTGGTCCTTCTCTCCTATTTCACTGTCCTCCTGGATTTGTACTGGATCAATCCCCTTGGCTCATTTGATGGACCAGAGGCCCTGACCCACCCACCCACCCCATCGTAAACAAATGAGGGTGAAATGAAATGGGGATCTTCGAAACACGAGCTTTGAATAACAAGAGCAAGTGTCAAGAATGACACTAAAGCATAACCCTTAAAAAGGGTATAACTGGAAACAAAATAAAAATAAAAATGTATTCTTTATTGATATGAAAAACCAATTGCTTAAGAAGCATTGAAGTGAAATACAAGAGGGGCTGCACCCCTTTATATACACAGCTGAAAGAGGACTCAATAGAGCTGTTGGGCACAGTCCAACAGCTCTATTAAGAGCTGTTGGACTGTGTCAGTCCAACAGCTCTATTGCTAGTCAAGTCTGGACAGGACTTGACTAGCAACAGTCATTCTAGTTCAAACTGAACTAGATGACATAAAGACAAAAAATAAAAATAAAGGAAAAAAAATACAGAAAAGAAAGAAATTAAAAATGTATTTATATATATATATAATAATATAATATTATTATATATACATATATGTACAGTTTTACATTTTAACACTCCCCCTCAAACTTACGGTACAATGAGCGAAAGTTTGTCTAAGAGAAAGTGAAATCGGGGAGCAGCGAGAGGCTTTGTAAAGAGGTCTGCTAACTGATATTCTGAAGTGACATATGGCAGATCAATTATCCCGTGTAGATATTCCTCTCTGACGTAGTGACAATCCATTTCGATGTGTTTGGTGCGTTCGTGGAATGTTCTGTTACTGGCAATGTAGATCGCACTTTTGTTGTCACAACACATTTGTGAAGCCTTTGTTGCTTCAACTCCCATGTCAGCAAGCAGTCGTCGGAGCCAAACTACTTTCATGGTCGTGGTTGCCATGGCTCTGTATTCAGCTTCGGTGGATGAGAGAGATACCTTCTGCTGCTTTTTCCACCTCCACGAGATTAATGATTCCCCTAAAAAGACACAAAAGCCAGTGGTTGAGTGTCTGTTATTGGGATCACCTCCCCAATCAGCATCAGTATATGCAATTAAATCAAGAGAAGAGGAGGAAGATAAGAAAAGTCCTCGTGAAAGAGAGGACTTGATGTATCTGATAATACGCATGACTGCTCCCATATGAACAGAAGTAGGAGCATGTTGAAATTGACTTGTTGTATGAACAGCATGTGCTATATCTGGTCTGGTAATGGATAGATAGGAAAGTGCCCCGACAAGCTGTCTGTAAGGAGTAGGGTCTGCAAGAAGTTCTCCATCATCAATCTTCATTTTAACATTAACAACTTCTGGAGTGTCAACTTTCTTATCATCAGTAATACCAGACCTGAAAACAATATCAAAAGCAAATTTAGTCTGAGATAATAAATATCCTCTAGGAGAATAAGCAACTTCAATGCCTAAAAAATATCTCAACAAGCCCAAATCAGTCATTTCAAAATGAGATTTAAGAAGTGTTTTGATTGTTTCAACTCCCTGTTTATCGCTTCCGGTGATGATCATATCATCCACATAAAGAAGAAGCACAATGATCCCTGCATCAAAATTCTTAATAAACAAAGCAGTGTCAGTTAAACAGAATTGAAAACCAATATCAATCATAACACGACTAAACCTATCATACCAAGCTTTTGGTGCTTGTTTAAGTCCATAAAGAGCTTTTTCTAAGCGAAGGACTTTACCCTTAGGAATACTTAGACCAGGAGGGGGTTCCATATATACTTCTTCAACTAGCTTTCCATTTAAAAAAGCATTTTTGACATCCATTTGAAAAATAGACCATTTTTTTATAGAAGCTAAGGCAATTAAGGTTCGAACAGTAGTCATACGAGCCACCGGAGCAAAGGTTTCTTCATAATCAATCCCATATTCTTGGGCATAACCTTTGGCTACTAAACGGGCTTTATATCTTTCAAGAGTACCATCACTCTTGGTTTTAATTTTATAAACCCATCAACATCCTATAGTTTTCTTCCCTGGAGGAAGATCTTGAATATTCCATGTAGAAGCCTTTTCAAGTGCATCTAATTCAACTTTCATGGCTTCTATCCATTTGATATCATTTTTTGCTTGAAAATATGTGGATGGTTCTTCATATGAGTGAATTAATGCAATAACTGCCCTATATGTGGGTGAGAAAGACTCGTATGATACAAACTTTTCTGGAGGCCTCGAGATCCGGGATGATTGTCTAGTTGGAATGTTAGAATATTTCTAAGTGCACATGGAGTATTAGACTCTTGTCGCCTGGAATATTGAATACTAGTATCTCTATGAACTTCTTCATTTTCAACATTAAGATCAATAATTCTTGGATCATCATCAAAGTTACAATCAAGGTCATATTCATCAGATGTTGATGTTAGATCTAGCAAAAAGGAGTACTCAGTGACGTCTTTTAATTTTCTAAAATCAAAGAAGCTCTCCTTTTCAAGAAATGAAACATTTCTAGACACATATAGTTTATTATTTTTGAAGTCAAAACATCTATAACCTTTCTGGTTTTCAGCATATCCTAAAAAGGCACAGGGAATCGCACGAGGGGAAAGTTTATCATTTTTGTCAGTAAATATGAAACATTTGCACCCAAATATTCTTAATCTAGAGTAGTCTGGAGAAATGTTCATAAGTTTTTCAATGGGAGTGATATTTTGTAACGAAGAAGATGGCATCCTATTAATGAGATAGGTGGCAGTTAAGGCAGCTTCTGCCCAAAAGTCTTTAGGGACTTGATTTGCTATTAATAAAGTTCTAGTGGTTTCTATAATATGGCGATGTTTTCGTTCTGCCAGTCCATTTTGTTGAGGTGTATAAGGATAAGATCTTTGATGTGTGATGCTATGCAATTTAAGATAATTTTGAAAATCTGTGGATAAAAACTCTCCCCCTGAATCTGTGCGAAAAATAGTAATATCATTTTGAAATTTGTTTTTAACCATATTATGAAAAGTTTGAAAGTATGAAAATACTTCAGACTTATGTTTGAGAAAGTACATCCACGTATGTCGGGAGAAATCATCGACAAAAATAACATAGTAAACAAATCCTCCTTTAGAAATTACTGGTACAGGACCCCAAACATCCGAGTGTATTAATTCAAGTGGTCTTGAAGAGAAAAAGGTTCTGTTCTGAAATGGTAATCTTTTCATTTTGCCGAGAATACAATCTTTACAATCAAATGATTCAGAGTTACAAAATTTTCCTAGATTTGGAAAATGTTGGATTTTGGCTATATGTGGGTGACCAAGTCTCTTATGCCACAGTTCCAACTCTATTTTTTGAATATTATAACAAAAAGCTTTCTTCGGCATTTCCAAAAAATCCATGTAATAGAGTCCTCCTTCTCTATGGCCTTCCCCAATCAGCTTGCCTGACTGGCGATCCTGTACCCAACAACCATGAGAAGAAAAAGAAATATTACACCCATAATCAGAAATTTGAGATACAGATAAAAGATTTAAATTTAATTTGGGAACATGTCTAATTTCTGGAATAAAAAAATTTTTTGTTTTATAAATTTTTTCAAAATCTCCTATTCCTTCTATTTCAAGAGAAGTCCCATCAGCAGTAAAGACCTTTGACACACTTGTTTTATTTTTAACACATTTGGATCGACTTTGATTATTTGGGGTCATATGAAAAGATGCACCAGAGTCAAGAAGCCAAGAAATTTTACCTAAATCAGAAAAAGATGAGGCTGCTGCGCCGGTTGAAGCTTCAGATGAGGAAGAGGCACCTTTGATGACAGGCTGAAGGATCTCCATTAGTTGGGCCAGGGAAACTGGTGCATCCTGATCTTTAGGCTCCGATCCAGCAATTGCAGCTCTTTTTTCTCTCAGCTCCTTAAGTTTGGGACATTGTGGCCTGTAGTGTCCCGGTTCATGACAGTGATGACAAATAACTTTCTTCTTATCATAGTCACCATTTTGTCGGTTAAAGTGAGGAGGCCTATATGATCGAACATGATTCCCTGGTCTAGACACGGCTAAAACGGAATCATCTTCAATTTTTAAAGAACCTTTCCGGAGACGATTTTCTTCCATTGTTAACTCTTCAATAGTTTCAACAATAGAAGGAATTTTTCCCCGGTGAAGTAGGGCCGATTTAGTGGTTTCAAATTCCGGCCTTAATCCAGTGATAAACTGGTAAAAATGTTCAACATCGAGTTGTTTCTGACGAAGCTCGATGTCTTCGGCACAATGCCACTTTGGTTCTAAAAGGGAAAGTTCTTCCCAAAGTTCGGACAACCCATTGTAATATTCACGAATAGTTTTGTCTCCTTGTGTCATCATTCGAACTTTTTCTTGGAGGTTGCACACGTGTGCAATATCTTTAAGGGAATACATATTCTTAAGGTATTCCCATGCCTTATCGGCATGATCAAATTTGGCAAGACTTGAGCATTTTTTAATGTCAACGCTATTGATAAGCCATGACATTATCTTCGCATGAGATATTCTCCATTCTTTCAATTTCTTCTCATATGAGGCAATAGCCTTGATTTTCTCTTCTTCCGATAGAGGGACGTCTTTATCTCCCTCCTTTTTAGTAAGAGATAGCTTAGGTTCCGAATCGGAACCATCCACAATCCCCCATAAGCCTTTTCCCCATATATGGTGCTTCATGATTGAAGCCCATGTTACATAGTTCGTATCGCTTAGTTTCATAGGCATGATGGTGACTTTATCATTGTCATCCATCGATTACAAGGAGAGAAAGAATAGGGATAGAAGAGAAACAAGAAGGAAAATGAGAAAGAAAGAAAAAAAAAATAATACAACAAGATGTGAAATCTTCTCCAATGAAGTGATAAAACACTTTTCTTCAAGTGGCGAACACTTTTGCAAACGGGCACGGAAACCGAGGCAGCTTTTCCTCAAGATTTAGTACTTCCGTGGCTCTGATACCATGAAATGAAATGGGGATCTTCGAAACACGAGCTTTGATTAACAAGAGCAAGTGTCAAGAATGACACTAAAGCATAACCCTTAAAAAGGGTATAACTGAAAACAAAATAAAAATAAAAATGTATTCTTTATTGATATGAAAAACCAATTGCTTAAGAAGCATTGAAGTGAAATACAAAAGGGGCTGCACCCCTTTATATACACAGCTGAAAGAGGACTCAATAGAGCTGTTGGGCACAGTCCAACAGCTCTATTTAGAGCTGTTGGAATGTGTCAGTCCAACAGCTCTATTGCTAGTCAAGTCTGGACAGGACTTGACTAGCAACAGTCATTCTAGTTCAAACTGAACTAGATGACATAAAGACAAAAAATAAAAATAAAGGAAAAAAAATACAGAAAAGAAAGAAATTAAAAATGTATTTATATATATATATATAATAATATAATATTATTATATATACATATATGTACAGTTTTACATTTTAACAGAGGGTACAACGAGTGCATTCATCCATTTTCAGGTGGTTTAGAGTTGTGCAAGATTGACACCACCATCCTGATTGGGAGGACCCGCTCACGCCAGCAAACTTCATTAGTCTTAGTGTCATGTCCTCTTCCCTGTCAAAAGACTTGGACGATTCATGTAAGTAATGGTTGAAACCAATCCCCATCTTCTGGAACATGGTTTGAACATTTGACCACCATAGAGAACCAGCTTGAACACACTTCACCAACATTGGAATCCAATACCTGTTGAAGAAGCTCTTGTGTGTTTTCATCAAGTTCATTCCTCAAGTCTGTCTCCAATGCATCCCACCAACCTTTTCATCCAAATCTCTGAATGATTCATGATGGAACAACCAGAGACTTAGCGGTGCACCTCCCTCCCCTTTTCACCGAACCATCCTTGTTGTGGCGTTAGCAACCACTATACAGCCTCCGCATGCTGAGATCTTCTTCCTCTGATCTCTCCTATTGTTCAACCCTGCTTTCGTGACATCCTTGAGCGTCTCTGCATAGGATTTCCTGACCTGCTTCTCACCCCCAATCTGCCCATCATCACAGAGTTGCAGCCTGATCTGACCCTGGTGCAAGGAAACGACCTTGTGATACATCTTGCAAGCATCACCCCCAAGGGCCCCAACATGAACCAACTCATTGCAGGGGACTCGGATCAGGTCATTTGTCAAATGAGGCATTTCCTCATCTGACAATCCTGGTCGTTGACATGGATTCCAGATGCGTGACACGTGGTCACATTGTTCCCCACCCAAAAATGTAATGGCATTAGGTCGTTAAGGTGTTATTCAAATTTCAAAAAAAATAAAAGACAAGGAAAACGAAAACCCCTCTCTCTCTCTCTCTCTCTGTGATTCTGATGATTGTGGTACATTCAGGATGGACATACAGTTCTACTGCTTGGAGAATCGGGGGAGCGGCAATAACTAATAGCTATCCCAAGCACCAGATGTCAAAAAGCATCTTTTATTTTTTGGCATTTTTCTTCTATTGGTCTTGTGTGAGGCTTTACATATCCCCCAGAAACCGTTCAGTTGATTCTGCATAGATTGGGCACGGCGTGATTGAATAAGAATTTTTTTTTAGTTTTATATTTTGTTATTTGATTCTCGTGAACTATGCTTCGTATTGAAGGCACTCATGAGTGATAGCAGTGCCCCCAGTTGCTCTTGTACGGCTGTGCCCTCCTTGTAGCGATGTGCTCCTACAAGCTTATGTCTGTCTTTTTCCCCCTTCACATCTTATGTTTTGTTAGTAGGAGTTCAGTCCAGTAATTCTCTCCAAAACCTAGTCCTGATATTAAGGTGAGGAAGGCAAAAAATTCCAAACAAACAAAATGATTCCTAAGGAAATTCAATCACCCAGTAATTCTCTAACCATAGATCTGATATTAGGTGAGGAAGATAAGAAATCAGGGAGAAGATGAAACTATCATTAAAATGTAAAAAGAGGGTGAGTCAAACTATACAAAACAATGATGTAAAGAATATCAAGAACGAGTATATACTCCACATTAGACTAGATGCACAAAGTAAGAAAGGACCTGTGTCACATGGACACAGGATGTTACATGGATACTTGACAAACAGTTGGACAAAATGAGATATTTATATATTTAATTATTTAAATATTATATAACTCTATAATGTATAAAAATCCATGTACTTCTTGCATAATGACAAGTTACCAAGTCAAAACTCAAGATCATTAAGAAATAAAATGCACTCATATCAATGACAAAATTTGAGAAAAAAAAAAAACAAGTAGATACAATCTAAAAGATCAAGGATTCAAGATCATAAAAAAACATAGATAGCATAAAAAACAGTCTTGACCAAGTTCAACACAAGTTCGAATGTGTCCATGAAGTGTTAGTGTGTGTCCGGTGTCATGTCATGTGGACATGGTACAACATGCTAAGTAAAGCACCCATTAAGAAACAATGCCCATTTCTACTTGTATGATCACAAACCAGAGTCTACACAAATCAGATAATTTTGAACATATGTATGCTTCAAAAGTACCTTGAGCAGACTAGCACTATCCATTGGTTTTCTTAAGCTTTCACTTTTTGATGCATATCCAGCAGTGCTAGCTGACTTCAAATTTCTCTTTAATGAAATGTTTTCTTCATGCAGATGAGAGAGTTGTTCCTATTAAAGATAGAAACAGTGAATATGAAAATAAGCACACCTGCTAACATGTAAAGAAATATTGGAAATAAAATTATAAAAAACTGCACTAGCATGCAAACCATAAACTTATATTCCAGTTCTCAAATTAAAAGAGTTAAAAAAAGGACTAAGTCAAATTTCAAATTCCAAATAGAACAAGTAGTATAAGTCAAGATACAAGTATCAAAAATCATCCAAGGAATAATCTTTAAAATTTCTCCAGTGATGCAATCTCAATGGTTTGTACCTTAAACACTTACTTTGTACTCAACGCCATTGCAAATGCGCACCGCATACATAAGCAAGTGAGCATTTACACGATATGCACAAGGAGAAAGATAAATGAAGACTGGCAGAGCTTACTTTTCTAGCAAACTACCAAAATGCCACAGTAAATTATCATAAATTTGAAACAAATTAAAAAATCAACTGAAACCTAAATATGGCATTTCCTTTTGTTGGATTTCTCTGTACATATCCATCACTGGCAATGGCAGGAGAGTGGCACTTGACCTGAACTGATATTTTATGTGCTGGAGGGCAATGGCATGATATGACTTTTCAAGGATTTGGTGTAATTCTACTTTTTCATTGAGGAAATGGTGCAATATTAAGCATGATACAGAAAGTCCAAATTAATCACTGTACCTCTCTTTCCTTTAAAATAGTCGCATAGTTGATAGATAATCTTTTGATTTCAGCCTCAGATGCCTTAAGCCTTTCAACTTCATCTTTGTAATGATCAAGCTGGAACACCATAAGAGACAAGAAACATCATGTAAGATCAATGTGAGTGACAAATTTAATTGTCAACGACACAAATAACACACACAAAAGAAGGATAGCAGATCTCACTTGAAACCTTAGAAGGTAAAAGGTAAAAAGTTCATTATAAAGTAGGAAATCAACTACTCATCTGAAAGCCTGACTAACTTTTTTCACATGACATCAGGTCAAGAATTAAGCTAAAACCACACTATCAGAAAGCAAGTAACTTATGAAGCAGCATAAAAGATAAGTACACCTCTTATATTCTTTAAGGGAGCTTTCTCCAGAACTAGAATTTTATCATCAAAAACTTTGAAAACATGAAATGTTGCATCATCTATTTCAATATCAGCATCTTATGACTCATATTTTGACTATTTGCATGGGCTGACAGCGGATTGCTATCAATATTATTTAATTGATACAAGTACATACTAGTAAACAAAGCCCATCGTAGCTGACATATCAGGAAGCATATAATCTTCACAAACACAAATATGAAACAAACTTTTCTCTAAACTCCACATATAAAGAATGATGATTTTAATAAGCATAGAAATTAAAAATTGTCAACTACATGCATTATTAAATATTAAAACAAATAATGCCATAACTAAAATGTCCATGTCCTTATGTCATGATAAATACACATTATTGAACTAAGGGAATAATTTTTTTTCATATTCCAAGATAATGTGCATCACTATTCTCAGGACATTTTTTTTTTTTGCAATTAGAAATAGATAATAGTAATACATACTAAATATGCAGTATTAATATGTTTGTTATAAAGGTCACATTCAATGCCATATTTGTGAAAGTGGCAATCACATAGACTTCATAATTCTAACATATTCCCAAGGAAGGTAAGATGCCAATTTAGCACTAAGCATAATTTTGTGATAATGCCCCTTTCAAAATTATCATATCAAAATCAAACCTTAAACAAGCCTTCAAATTTTTCAAAGACAAGCATAAAAAGGTAATTTTAAGTACAGTTCATAAAAATGACACTATTCAAAGTTTCAAAGCGGCTAAATTTCTCTCACCTCTCAATCTTCAGTCTTTGCACAATTTTATTATGTACGCTGAAGTATTTGTGCTTTTCACATTATTTGGAACAAAAGCAAGTCAAGCCTATTGATTGCAATCAATGGACGGCAGCCCAAAGAGAGAAGACAGACCAAAGGATATTGAATATGAACTTAAGTAAAACTAGAAAAGATTAATCAACACAGACCAAGTAACATACATGCGGAAGATGCCTCGAGGGACACCAATCTGTTTAGAGTCTAGGATCTGCAGGCAAATTGAATCAACATAAAATGTGCAAACCAAACTTCACAGAGTAGAGATCTTTAATACCTTGAGAATATGATTCACCATGCTTTAATAGATCACAACTTTAAACACAAAACAATGGTTTTTGTGGTGTAAAACATTTTGAAGCTATGTAAAATGGGTACTTTAGATGCACAGAATACCAGTACTGAGACACATATTTTTGGGTGCTGGTGCTGGGTGCTTCAAGGCAGTGCTATACATAATTGCATGCACATATTATCTACAATATGTTATATAGTATAGCCTTTTTATATTTTCTTTATATTCTAGTGAAGTGACCTACTTGCATATGTGCATACCAGTTGTAGCTGTTTGTACGAAGTATTTACTTCTCTTTCTTTGCTTTTTTTGTGGGGGGGAGGGGGTGAGAGATAGGCAGGCTAGCAGTGGAACTCAAACCCAAGACCCCTCAGTTGTTATCCAGCTATCTCATTTTGGTCCTACTGCAAGTCAACTACATGAAACATACATACTGCCTATTTTTTGAAAAACATTCGAGCCATACCATTCACGCCTGTTCATACCATGTACTTGCACCAGTTTCCACGTGACACTGCATTGAGATTTATATTTTTTCTACAATATAATCTTCTTTCTTCGGATATCAAAATGGCCTCTCATAATTGATACCTAATCTCTAAAGTTTTTCTTTCTTCTTTTTCTATGATGAGGATGGGTATTTTTCTTTTTAGCAATGAAAGGTAAATTGAACAAAGCGTACAACAACAACAACAACAACAACGCCTTCATCCCAAAATAATTGGGGTCAGCGATATGAACCAAAAAAAGAAATTCATTTTGGGTCTTCCACATGAATCCTTTTCCTCCAATCATTTCTATCCAATGTCATGTCCTCGGTGAGGTTCAAAGCATTCATATCCTTTCCTATCATCTCCATCCAAGTCTTCCTAGGCCTACCCCGACCTCTTTTAACTAATATATTTTCCCATTTCTCCAACCTTCTAACTGGAGCATCATTAGGCCTTCGCCGAATATGCCCAAACCACCGTAAATGATTCTCTCGCATCTTATTTTCAATGGGTGCAACACCTACCTTCTTACGTATCTCTTCGTTCCGAATCTTATCTTTTATTGTATTTCCACACATCCATCTAAGCATCCGCATCTCAGCTACACTCATTTTTGAATATGATGTCTCTTGGCAGCCCAACATTCTGTACCATATAGTAAAGCGGGCCTAATAGTCGTCCTATAAAACTTTCCCTTCAACCGCAATGGCATTCTACGATCGCACAGCACTCCAGTTGCACTTTTCCATTTCATCCACCCAACCTTTATCCTATGATTTACATCTCCATCAATATCTCCATACTTTTGAATGATGGATCCCAAATATTTGAAATAATCATTCACCGGTATTTCTTGCTCACCAAGCTTCACTACACTCCCATCACTACTTCGTTGCTTACTAAACCGACATTCCATATATTCAGTCTTACTCTTACTCAACTTAAAACCTCTAGCTTTCAATGTCTGTCTCCATAATTCTAACTTAGCATTAACCCCAGCTCTAGACTCATCAATCAAAACAATATCATCAGCAAACAACATACACCACGGTACATTTTCTTGAATTGATCTCGTAAGCTCATCCATCACTATCGCAAATAGAAAAGGGCTTAAAGCAGATCCTTGATGTAACCCAACCGTTATCGGAAAATTGGTTGTCACCCCTCCACAAGTGCGAACATTGGTTACTACTCCTTCATACATATCTTTAATTATACTAATGTACTTGAGAGAAACACCTTTCTTCATCATTGTCCACCAGAGAACGTCCCTAGGTACTCTATCGTATGCCTTCTCTAAATCAATAAAAACCATATGCAAATCTTTGTTCCTCTCTCTATATCTTTCAATAAGTTGTCTAAGAAGATGTATAGCTTCCATAGTTGATCTTCCAGGCATAAAACCAAATTGATTCTCCGATATCATGACAACCTTCCTCAACCTAGACTCAATCACCCTCTCCCAAAGTTTCATAGTATGACTCATGAGTTTTATACCACGATAGTTTGTGCAATCTTGTATATCACCCCTATTCTTATATAAAGGCACCAAAGTACTTTTCCTCCACTCATTAGGCATCTTATTTGTTCGCCAAATCAAGTTAAAAAGATTTGTCAACCATTCTAAACCTTTCTCTCCCAAGCATTTCCAAGCCTCGATAGGTATACCATCTGGGCCAAATGCCCTTCTTGATTTCATTTTCTTCAAAGCCTCTGCAATTTCTTTCTTTTGAATCTTGCGCATGAAGTCACGATTTGTCTCATGAAAAGGAATGGAGAAGTCTCCAAGATCTTGAGCATGACTATCATTAAATAGCTTATCAAAATAATCTTTCCATCTCTCCTTAATCTCCTCATCTTTGACTAAAACCCTTTGCGTTTCATCTTTGATACATCTAACCATACCCATATCCCTCGATTTCCTATCTCTCATCTTTGCAAGCCTATAAATATCCTTCTCGCCTTCTTTGGTATCCAACTTGTCATAAACCTCCTTATATACCTTAGCCCTCGCGTTTCGAACTACTTTTTTAGCTTCCTTCTTTGCTATCATATACTTCTTCAAATTCTCATTATCATGACTCTTACTTAGATTTCTATAACACTCTCTTTTAACCTTAATAGCTAATTTGACATCTTCGTTCCACCATGATGTATCCTTACCTAGTGGTGCACCGCCTTTAGACTCACCCAATACCCCCTTAGCCACTTTTCTCATGTCACCCGCTATCTTATTCCACATTGATTATGAATCCTCCGCGAGACACCAATCAACTTCCTTAACTACCTGCTCTACAAACATTCCTTGTTTAGCTCCTTTCAGTGCCCACCACTTAATTCTAGGATCTATCCTATGTCTATCCCTTTTGCGGCATTGTCTAATTCTAAGATCTAAAATTAAGACTCTATGTTGTGTAGCTACACTTTCTCCCGGTATAACCTTACAATCGATGCAACAACCCCTATCTCTCTTTCTAAGTAAGAAAAAATCTATCTGACTCGTATTAACCCCACTTTTAAATGTTACTAGGTGAGACTCCCTCTTCCTAAACCAAGTATTTGCTAAGATCATATCATAGGACAAACAAAAATCTAAAATCCTTTCTCCACTTTCATTTCTTTCTCCTATACCATAGCCTCCATGGATACTCTCAAATTCATCCCTACTAATGCCTACATGTCCATTAAGGTCACCGCCAATGAAAAGCTTTTCTCCATAAGATATCCCTTGTACTACTCCATCTAAATCTTCCCAAAATTCCTGCTTAATGGAATCATCTAAACCTACTTGCGGTGCATAAACACTAATAATATTAATAATATATGTACCTAATACTAATTTAATAAGTAAAATTCTATCACCCTTCCTACGGACCTCAACTACATTATCTATAAACTGACGACTCATAACAATCCCTACTCCATTCCTATTCCTATTTATTCCTGTATACCAAATCTTATATCCCCAAGGTTCTATCACTTTTGCTTTCTCACCTACCCATTTGGTCTCTTGTAGACATAAAATATCAATCTTTCTCCTACACATAACATCTACTAACTCTACCAACTTACCAGTTAAAGACCCTATGTTCCAAGTGGCTAACCTAATTTTATGGTCTTGGACTAACTTCTTTACCCCCACCCGTCCAACAAAGTGAGGGAACCCTTGCCTATTTGACACCACACCCAGGCGCCGGTGTGACGCGTCGCTTCTGGGCGACGACCTAGCAACCCTTGCCCATTTATCACTGCCTCCGGGTCTAGAGAGTACAGCTCGTCGCTCAGTAGGGAACGCCCCAACGAAATTCTCATATTGGTTCATTTTCATAGGGTATGACTAAGTTTTTATGCTGGCTGTCACAGGCCTACCGCAACCCTCCTCCTTTATCCGGGCTTGGGACCGGCAGTGAACAAAGCGTGATGATATAAAATTATAAATACATATGGTTCTTAACCATGTTGAAAAGATGGCTGATATTTTGAATATATTGTGCTTTTATCACACAATATCTTCAAAAGGCGATATAATGCCAATAAATTCATGGTGATTTTAGAAGGCAATAAAATGCCAAACAAATGCAATGTCTTTACAAACACTTTTTTTTATTTCATATACCAATGTTTTCATGATAGTTTCTCGAGATAAAACAGACTTTTCAAAATATAGCGAGATTTCCCCTCACTGAGATTTTCCAGAGCGAGATTGATGGCATTGGTTCTTAAAGTGCACCGCCCTTTGGTTCTGATTTTATAGCCTGTCTAAAATGACAGATAGTGATCAATGAGTGTTTCTTTATCTATTATAAGCAAAACTAACTGAATCCCCTAAAGGGCATCCTAAGAACAGGCCACTTTTTCCAATTGTGGGTTCAGTAATCCCAACATCAAATTGTTGCTGATTCAAATAATCCTGATAAATAAAACCTAATTGTTTTGACTTTTGATGCGAGGTCGCAAAGAAATAATGACAAACCATTGTCTTCCAGTTAAAAAATTAACAAATTACAACGTTTAACCTAGTGAGATAAGATTAACCTAAAGAGCTGAACCTTGTGTTAAGTACATGCCACTAGGAGCATAACACTATGTTCATTACAAATATGAAACACCAGAACACATATTTATGTAACTAAAGAATCACACGCTTTGATTGCCCTTGAAGAATCTTTTCCCTAGAAGTAAAGATAAAGATTTCTATTAGTTAGGAAATTTTTCAATACTACAGACTCAGCTTCTAATTTCCAAAAAAAGGCTAAAGGTACTATATGTCAAGTTACTTCGCTCCTCAGTTTCTCCAGATTGCCATTGATTTCAAGGTAGCCATCGATCGATGTTTTCTTTGATTATAATTCCCAAACAACCATTTTCCATCTTCATCTCCACCTTAACAAACGTTTCTATGTGATGCAAACGAACAATGTAGGCCTAACACGAGTTTAAACATACAGAAACATAGATTCTTTAAAAAAACAAAAAAAAAACACAGTACATAGATTACAAATGGAACGAAGATCGACAATAACATTCTCTACGAAATACCAAAATCCAGCAACCATGCATCAAACGCAAGAATAAAACCCAATTAATGGCTCTGTAACAAATTAAACATGATCAAACACGGATGATTTCAGGGAAAAAAAAAACAAATCAAACATGATGAAGACCACAGACCTCCCTTTGATAAGTCGTTTCATTCCCGTTCGGCACGAGAGACCGCTTCGTTTGAGCGAAACGCTGAGAAACCTGGCGATCGGATGCCGGGTCATTCTCTCCGGCTAAAGATCTGGCGAATTCTTCCTCGTCAGCGTAGCCACGGACATCTAGGGCGATGCGGGAGAGGTTCTCTTTTAAGATAGCTATCGAATTCCGCATCTACGCCACCGCCGTCGCGAATCGCTCATGCATCCATCCGCGAAAACGCAGATCTCGTCTTGATTCCTCGGGATTCTTGAAGGGATCACCAGAACGCGGACGAATTCCAAAGTATTAGGGCTAAATTTGGCGGGGAATCCCTAGATTTGGGGTACGAACGGATATCGTGGGGGAGAGGGAGACAGGGGGGAGCGTAAGAGAGGGAGGAAGGAGGGCGGGAATAACTCGGAGTTATTTGGCGGAGAGAGAAAACGGAAAGAAGAAGAGGTTCGGTCAGCGTGTAGCTGTGCACACGATAAAACTCCCTGAGCTTCGTGCAGCGTAGCCATGTGCTGCATGGAGATCTATACAGCACCGATGCAGCATGGCGCCCTCCTTCGTTTCATGATTAACGGACGACGCAGGGCTGCTGACGGACGTCTGTACATCTCCGGGCAGGCGGATGTACCCAAATATGCAGCGGTGGACATCGGGCCAGCCCGACCAGGACCGACTTAGAACCCAACCCGGCAGTGCCATACTGGAGGTGTCAATGGGTCGGGTTTAACCCGTACCAAACCCTATAGGGTCAGGGTTTGGCGATAAAGAAGAAAGTTCCATTAGAACCCATGTCAGATCCAAAGGATTTGATTATTAGATGGAACTGGGTATAGTTTGTGAAATTTTGTTCCTGACCCAGGTCCAACCCGAGTTCCGATTAAGACCCCTGATTTTTCAATGAAAAAAATAACACATTTTTTACTGGGTCTGGTTCATGTAAATCCTTATAAGACTCAGGTATTATTATCGCAGACTCGATCAAAACTGATTCCAGACCCGGTACTCACACCTCAAAGTCGGATCCTGGTTCAAACTCACCTGGATTTGAACCAGATCCGACCCATTAACACTCCTAGGCAGGACGACTTGGGCTCAGCTCAAGCTGAAAAACTTTATTTTAAAAATGTTTTAAACTTTTTGAATATGGTGTAAAATGATTTTTTGAATGAGAGGAAAACAGCGGGATGTCCCAAAATGACCAATGGCTTATCTAATAAGGTAAAACCCATTCTTTGTGTTAACATTATGAACAAAATATATGCATATATATAAATCTAATTTTTTTATAACTATACGTGGGAAGCTTAATCAGGCTTACCGAGCTTATTCGAGCTGGACTGCCTGTTCAAGTTAGGCTCATTTAAGTGTACCATGCCTAAACCTTTGTTCAAGCTGGGCTCATTTATTTTTTCAAACAAGTTCGCGCAAACTTAAACAAGTGGAGCCTGAACTAGCTCGGCTAGTTGTTCATCCCTACAGACCAGCCCAGATCTTGGCCTGCCACTTGTTGGCTTTGGGTCACATTGGATCAGGTTCATTGAAACCAGAATAATCAGGTTAGGCTCCATTGAAATGACTCTTTACCCTTACCTAGGGGTGGCAAAACCTGACACGACCCGCCAACCCACCTCTTAGGCGGGTTCGGGTTGGGCAAAAATGAACCCGTTTAATAAACGGGTTGACCCGCCTAACCCGTTTATTAAACGGGTCGGGTTCGTGTTAGGGGTATGCCAACCCGCCAACCCAGCTGACCCGTTTAATAAACGGGTTAGGCAGGTGGGTCAACCCACCAACCCGACCCGCCAACCCGACCCACTAACCTGCCAACCCGTTTACCCAACCCAACCAGTTTATTAAGCGGATTGGCGGGTTGTGTGGGGTTACCCGTTTAATAAACGGGTCAGGTTCGTGTTTGCCACAGCCGACCCGTTTAATAAACGGGTCAGGTTCGGGTTGAGGTATGTTGACCCACTAACCCGACCCGATTGCCACCCCTACCCTTACCCCAAATCCAGCTCATTGCCTGTTAGGTTTCAGGCGGTTGTGAAAGCCCCAAAACGCGGCTAATCTAGGGTTGGCTACCCATTGAGTACCCAACCCGATGTTCACCCCTATCAATATGTACATCAGCAATTCGGAGTTGGGTTAAATGACCAATTGAATCTAAATCTTTTTAAATGAATTCAGTAGTAGAGATCAATGTTGTCATCATTGGTATTGGCCCTGTATCGTTTGGTCAACGAATTCAAGGTGAATCGAACCTATACTGATACTCAAGTGAATTGTTCTGAGTCGATCAAAAAATAATTAAAAAAATATTACATGTCAATCAAAATGTGACAGGTGTTAAAGTTATTAAAATGATATTAAAAAATACTTTTAACTATTTTTTATATTTACTAAAAAATAGCTGATTCAAAGATGAAGTGTATCAATTTTCTGACGATACAATACGTTAAGCACTGATACTGACAACATTGGTAGAGATGGTTTTGTTTGGATATGGATCCAAATCTGGTTTGACTCGTGACGTTTGTGTGTTTCCAACTTTTTAATGCATGATGTACACGGTGTTGGATCATATTTCGGATCACACAGTTTCACAGTCGTCATCATGATATAAAACATGATATAAATCAGGAAACACAACAAAGTATACAACATGATCAACAGACGACCGAAACAATAACAGGGAGCAAGCATGTCGGTTTCTGCAAGCAACCAAAATCCAGACCACAGCAAATAGGCAAACAGTTGTATAGAACACAATGAAAACAACGAAAGCATGTTAATACTGTGTAAAAGGTTAAGGCGTACGAAAGTACTCCCCTTAGAGAAGATTCGCCCCCACATACTGTGCAGATCAGGGACCGGCGTCCTTCCCCCAGGATACAATAGCCACGACGAACCGAACGGTGCACTCCGGCGGGTCGTCCTCCGAAAACAAACTCCACGAAACAAATGTTGCAGAACACCCTTTCGGGAAAACTCAGGAAAGAGAGAGTGAGAGATAGAGCAACAGAGGAGATGGGAAATCACAGAGCCAGAAGCTCGTCTGTCTCAGTCTGTGCGTAACCCCAGCCCTCACCACGCTTTTATAACCCACGAACGGTTATGAAACGTGGAAGGACCTGTTACGGATTCTGAGGAGACGTGACTTGTTAACGGTCTTCGAAAGATCGAGATCCGTTACGGAATCCGAGAGCCCATAAGGGGCATGGAATACGAGGAGTCGTGACCCGTTATCCATTCCCATAACACGTTACCGAATCCAAATAACTGAAGAAACTTTGGGTAAAAAGATATTTTGTCTTCATTGGATATGACCCAAAAGGGCCAATTACCCAAACCTGAGCCCGACCCGAACCAGCACGGCACGGCAGGCGAGCGCGTGTGTGTGGTGGTCATCCCACTCCCTTGTTCTCAGGAACAAGTGTATGAGTTCACTAGTTGCTTATAAAGCCCTCAGAAAACTCAAGCAAAAGCAATATGGGACTATTCCACCTCATCAAGACCACTTTCTCTAAACACCCCATTTTCTTCTTTGAATTTTCTCTCCCTTCCTTCTTACACCTAACACACGGGGGGGCACCTGTTTGTTTTCAACTTCTCTGTGATTTTGCAGTGTTTACTTAAAATATACCTGTCATTTGGTGAGTGGGACAGGACCATCATAGATTCTCATGGAACAAAAGTTACAAAAGCATTTGTAGGTTTCATATAAAATTTTGGGCTGCTCTAGAAGTAGGGATGCCAACGGATCATATTTTATCCAATTAGTTGGATATGGTATTAGCCATATTCAACCCAATCAAACCTTACAAAAATCTCTCTCTGGAGGTCATACTGAATGTGGCATGCTGGCATTTGTGGGCAACAATAATTTTCACCTCCTTTTCATGTGAAAATCCCTTCCCACCTCCCTCCATGTGAAAGGACTTTCATGAGAAAACTGAACTGGCAGGAGTTTTTAGAAACTCACGCCCTTTCCCATGAACAAACGGGTCATTAAGCTTGTAAAGGAAAATGGAGATTTGAGGGGAGCAGCCTTTTAGTGAATCATTTTACAGAGAATTATTGTTGCCCACAAATGCCAGCATGTGCATGCAACATTAAATGGTTTGGAACATTTTAAGCGTGAAAATTAGAATGCCATGTATTTACCAGCTTCACAAATCTCGTTCTTGAAAAAAATTTATTATTTTCAGAAACAATGACCTTTTTTAGGAAAATATGAATACATACAAAAATTATACATATAGAAACAAATATACAAAAAAATATAAATAAAAATTCATATGAAAATAATAAAAAAGTCTTTAAAGACAATGACATAGATGGCCCTTGCTTTTATTGAAAATACCATTGCTAACCGCAAGTTAAAAAATATAATGAACATGGCCAATTTACTGTTTACTTGACACTTTGGTCCTTTATTGACTAAAAATTTAGGCATCTGACTTTTCAGGCGACAACTTACATGGCACCTAATTTTTCAGGGGACAACTGACATGGCGCCTGGTTTTTTCAGGCGACAACTACATGACCAAGGCATCTAATTTGTTAGGCAACAAAAGGGTAAAATTGTTTACAAAAAAATCAAGTGGCCATGTTTGACATATTTCTCTAGGTCTGGGCCAAAACAAGGAATGGGTTCAAATGTGAGTATCATCTGTCATTTTCGGTTGTTTTTATAGACTCAGTATCACTCAAAGTACTCCTGTGTTAGTGATATTTGTCACATTTTCTACCGTACTCAATTCAATTCTCTCTCTCTCTCTCTCTCTCTCTCTCTCTCTCTCTCTCTCTCTCTCTCTCTCTCTGTTCGGTCCAGTGTGCATGAGATTACTGAATCCAATATAATTGGTTAAAGCCCAGTATGATAAGAAAAACTTTTACTGGAACAAAGTTTTCTGCATTTGGATGTGAAAATCCTAAACCAGATCCAATTGTTCATATAATTGGATCTGTACTGGTCTGGGCAAATGGTAATCGGTCAGTCAGATATCTAAAAGTTCCAAATCAGGTACCTTCAGTGTACCCAAAGTAAACTGTATCTATAATCAAGCAAAGACAAATCCCCTTCTCTTCTCAACCAAAAATACAATCCCTTTTTTTTAATAATCAGGAAAAAACATATCATTCCCCAAGTTAATCGGCATAAAACCCAAGCACCCCCGCCACCCCCCTTGCCCACCAGGTAGTATACCAAGGTTGTCAAACTAGGAAGCAGAAGCGAGAAGCGATGCATTCTAAAATGTATAAATAGCCGAAAGCGACGAATAGAAAAAAAAACAATATAAGAATTGAATGAGAATATAAATTGAACACAAATAAAAACTAAAATAAAAGTGACTATTTTTAAATTTTATGATTTTTTAGTGTAAGAATTAATTTTTTTACAAAATCTAAACATGATGACTGTCAATTTAGAGAAAGCTCATGGAAGTAAGTGATAAGTGTGAGAGAAAACACATAAAAAACATGAAAAGTAGAGTGAGAAAACATATAAGAAGAATATATGAAGCGTGTGGAAAGTATATGAGAAGCATGGGAGAATCGAGATTCCCATCAAGTTTCGAAAGTGAAGAGTATAGCGCTTCCAAAGTGAGTTTCTAGGAAGTGGGCTTCCCACCTATCTAAGAAGCTTTCGGTAACTCTGGAGTACACCTAATTTTGTCCTTGCAATGAAGAGACACACAACCGGGAGATTCAAACTCATGACATCCTGTCAACTTGTAATGTTCACGAGTTGCCCCTACCAGATGAGTGGAGCCTGTTAAAATATGTTATACATATATATATATATATAGAGAGAGAGAGAAAGATTATGACACATACACATATATATATGTATATGTGTCTATCTACATATATAAATATATAATATATACTTCTTTTGTAAATACTCACTAGAGGTAAAATAGTCTTTTTATATTTTCACGCATATTGTATTTTCCCTTTTTTCTTTTCCACCATTTTTCTTGTTCTTCTTTTTTCTTTTCCTATTCTTTTTTCTTTTTCACCTTGGAAAGCCCCCCCTAGAAGGACGTTGGAGCATGCAACGGTCATATTTATGACAGTTTGAAGGGCTCCAACGTCCCTCTAGGAGCCCTTCCAAGGCCTCCTCTTTTGTCTATAAATAAAGGGGGTTTCTCCCATTGTAAAGAATGCTTCTTTGAAGCCTTCTTGAGTGGAATATATTTTTTCCCTCTTCTTTTGGGTGTTTTGTCACTTTTATGGTTTTGTTGTACTCTTGCCCATTAGTGGGTATTTGTGTATGTGTGTGCTCTCTTGTTTGTTATTGGAGACTTCGCAACTCTTATTCGGCACTTCATTCCATGGTATCAGAGCCTTGGTCGTGAAAGCTTCATCCGATCGTCTCTTGTCAAGTAATATCTCTCCTCTCTTTTGCTTTCAAACTCTTTTTTCTCTAAATGGCTAACAAAGACATCAAAATTGATCTCTCATTTAAGTTAGATGGGACCAATTATCGTATGTGGGCGGTCGCTATGAAAAATAATCTCAAAGGTAAAAAACTTTGGGGTTATGTGTGTGGAACCATTCCGGAACCACAATTGAAGTTAACCAAGTTTGAAAGCGATAAGGAAAAAGCATTGAATGAAGAAGAAAAAGATAAAGCTATTTTTGACTTCTCCTCGAAAATGAAAGATTAGGAAAGTGAGCATGCTAAAATTTTAGCATGGTTCTTGAATAATGTTGAGTTAAAAATTTGTGCAAATCTTACAAAGTTTAAAAGGGCCAATGAAACTTGGTTCTTTATGAAAAGCATGTACACTCAAAAAGATCTTGCTAGACATTTCTTCCTACAAAAAAAAGTAAGAGAAACCAAGCAAGGTGATATGAGTATTAGGGACTATTATAGTACCATATCTTCTTTATGGGATGAACTTGTTCTTCTCGAACCACAATGGGAAGGTAGTGTTATTGCCATGAGGCAAGATTAAATGGAGAAAGAAAGATTTTTTTAATTTATTCATGGGCTTCATTCCGAGTTTGATCAATTAAGAGGATCTCTCCTTCATAGGTTTTTATCCCTTTAAGTGACATTTTGGCCGACTTGTGTCAAGAAGAGACTCGTTTGGCCTTAAAAAAGGATGTTGATGAAGTTCATGCCGTGTCTAGACCCGACAACAATGTAAGGCCATACAAACCACCCAATTTTTGAAAAAATAATGGTGGTGGAGGAAGAAAAATTATTTGCCATAATTATAATGAACCAGGCTATATTCGTCCGGATTGTCCAAGGTTTAAAAAGAAGGTGGCTTTCGTTGGAGAAATTCCTCTGAATGAAGATTCAAAGAAAGATGGAGACATAAAGGAGTCCATTGCTCATCTTACTGAAACTCATCAACAATTCATGCAGATGAATTCCACTCCATCATCCTCTACACCATCCACTTTCGAGGATGCCATCTAATCCTTCTCAGGTATGACCTCTTGGATTCTTGACTCGGTGCCATATGACTCTGAATGCATCACTTTTGTCAAGACCAAGTCTCAACAAAAAATTAAAATCTTATGTTTTCACTGTCGATGGAACATCCTTGGATGTTGAAGGCATTGGGAATCTTGAGAAAACTTATGACCAAAACAAAGATTTTTTTGTTCCCAAAATCTGAATTATTCCAAAACTTAATTTAAATCTTTTTTCCGTTTCTCAAATTATTGATTGTTAATGTGATATCATTTTTTCACCTACCCATTGCTATGTACAGGATCTCCGGTCCGAAAAGCGGATTGGGCAACGCCATAGAAGAGGGGATCTTTATTATATGGTTTTTTTGTCGTTGCCATCCAAATCATTTTGTAATAATGTTCAATCCAAAGATATTGAGACTTGGCATAAGAGGCTTGGACATCTTAGTATTTTCAAGTTGTATCACTTTACTTTTTTGGAAAAAATTTGTAATACAAATACATTTAGATGCAATGATTATATTATTGGAAAGATCCATTCGCATAGTAACTTTGTGTCAAAAAGACCTTTTGAACTTGTGCATTCCGATGTATGGGGGTCGGCACCCGTTATGTCCAAAGGGGGTTACTCCTACTATGTTACTTTTATTGATGACTTTACTAGATATACATGGGTATACATTATTAAAAACAAATTCGATGTCTTCACTAATTTTAAAGAATTTCATGTTATTATTCAAAATTAATTCCAAAACAATACAGCTATATTTAGATCTGATTCTGGAGGTGAATACATGTCTAAAGATTTTCAAAATTATTTCAAAACAAATAAAATTTTACACCAACAAACTTGTCCTAAAACTCTGCAACAAAATGATCTTACAGAAAGGAAACATAGACATCTAATTAAAACTACAAAAACACTTCTTGTCTCTAAAAATGTTCCTAAAAAAAATTGGGCCGAAGCTCTTCTTATCGCAACATATCTTATCAATTGTATGCCCTCTTCTTCTTTAATAAATGTATCACCTTTTGAAAAACTATTTAAAATTAGTTCAGATTTTAATAGATTAAGGATATTTGGATGCAATGCTTTGTGTTTGTTCAAGAACAAGATAAATTATCACCCAAAGCTCGTGAATGTGTATTCATTGGCTATGGTGAAAATCAAAAAGGCTATAGATGTTATGATATTCGAAATAATAAACTCTATGTATCAAGAAATGTAAACTTTCTTAAATAACAAAATGGATTTGATGTTCACACATCTAGAGAAGACATTGACTATTCCTTCCTATTTGATCTAGCTTCTAGAATTGAGTCTCCTGATGCAATTATTTGCGATAATATTTGTAATGGCATTTCACATCATAATGATATGCCACAACATGATAATGTTTCTCAAAATGAGAACCTTAATGATATAAATATATATACCCGGCGGTTGGGAAATTGGGAAATGAACATCAATCTGTTGTTGAGAGATATTCCCAAGACTTCTCCTTAGAAAAAACTATTGATCCACCTAAAAGATCTTCTCGTAATAGTAGGCCACCACAAAAATTTGTATCTTATGAATCTTTCTCACCTAATTATAGGGCTTGTCTCATGTTAATACATTTGAATCATGAGCCTACTTTATTTAAAGAAGCTAAAGGTCATCTACATTGGATTAAAGCTATGAAAGTTAAATTAGAGGCTCTTAACAAAGCTCAAACTTGGAGCATTATTCGTCAACCATTAGGAAAAAAGACAATTGGGTGTAGATGGGTGTATAAAGTCAAAACCAAATGTGATGGATCTCTAGAGAGATACAAAACTCGTTTCATTGCAAAAGGCTACGCCTAAGAATATGAGATTAATTATGAAGAAACCTTTGCTCTTGTAGCTAGAATGACTAGTGTGCGAACATTAATTGCCTTAGTCTCCATTAAGCTATGGCCAATATATCAACTTAATGTTAAAAATGCCTTTTTAAATGGAACTGTATGTAAAGAAGTTCTTATGGATCCTCCGTCAGGTATTAAAATTGGTAAAGAAAATATTCTAAAGTTAAATAAGGCTCTCTATGATTTAAAAAAGCACCAAAAGCTTGGTATGATCTTTTTAGCAAAGTAGTTTTCGATAATGGTTTTTCCTCATGTTATATTGATACTACTTTGTTCGTCAAAAATTCTAATAAGCACATTACAATTTTGTTATTATATGTTGATGATATGATTATCACAGGTAATGCTAAAAAGGGTATTGACCTTATTAAAAATATTCTTAAAGGAAATTTTGATATGTCTGACCTTGGTTATCTAAGATATTTTTTAGGAATTGAAGTTGCATACTCCCCCAAGAGGTATGTTCTCTCTCAGATGAAGCTTGCCTCCGACATTATTGATTGGTTTGGGCTGACATCTGATTATTGAAATGTGAGTTTTCTGCATTTAAAAAATTATATGAAAAAAAACCTGATTATAGCAGGTTAAGGGTTTTTGGATGTAAATGTTTTGTCTTTACTGATAAAAATCACAAAATTTCTCCAAAAGCCATTACTTCTGCCTTTCTTTGGTATTCTGAAACCCAAAAGGGTTTTCGTTGTTATGATGTTAAGAATGACAAATTGTATGTTTTTAGAAATGTGAGTTTTTTAGAAAATCTCAGTGGCTTCGAAAGTCTTGAATCTCATTATGAGAATGTAGATTATTCCTTTTTATTTGATCTACTAGCTACAGACGATGATTCTAGTGATGATGAGTCAAATCAAAATGACTCAAGTGATATTGAAACCGAGGAAATCATTCCTCTGGTCTTCCCATCTCAACAACATATTGAAGAAGGACCACCTAGAGATCTCATCATTTATATTCATAGAGATAGAAACACCTTTACAAGTGGTCTTGAAAGATATGATGATTGATGCTAGTAGGATTGTTCCTCAATGTGAGGAGAACCTTCATAGAACCGAAAGAAGTATAAAAGCTTCCTCTAGGTTCATCTCATGACTATTTTTCACCTAAATATAGAGTTTGTCTTAGTGTCATTCATTCTTACATAGAACCTAGAAACTTTGAGGAAGCACGTAAGTGTCCTGAATGAATAGTTGCAATGGAAAATGAACTTGGATCTCTGAGAAGAGCCAAAATATGAAAATTTCAATAACTTCCTAAAGGTAAGAAAATAATAGGGTGTAGATGGATATTTAAGGTTAAGACTAAGAGTGATGAATTTCTTGAGAGATATAAAACTTGATTGGTTGCAAAGGGATATAGTCAAGAATATGAGTTTGACTATAAGGAAACATTTGCTCATGTAGCTCGAATGGTCATTGTCCGATGTCTTATAACTATTGCCTCAATCAACAAGTGAAACATCTATCAAATGGATGTTAAAAATGCCTTTCTAAATAAAGATCTAAATAAAGAAGTTTAGATGGACGCTCCACCAGGAATGGAGACTCCCAAAGGGAAAGTGCTCCATCTTCGAAAAATACTTTATGGTTTAAAACAAGCCCTCAAGGCTTGGTATGATAGGTTTAATTCTGTAATGATAGAAAATGGTTTTTCTTTCTGTTTTATTGACAATGTTTTGTTTAATAGAAAATCCAATGCAGGGATTGTGATCTTACTGTTGTATGTGGATGTTATGTTCATCACTGGTAGCGATTCTAACGGGGTTAAGAGTATAAAATCAATTTTAAAAGATAAATTTGAAATATCTGATTTGGGTTTTCTAATTTATTTTTTGGTTATTGAAGTAGCATACTCTCATAGAGGGTATTTCTTATCTCAAACTAAGCTTGCTTTTGAGATCATTGACAGGTCAAGTATTACAGATGAAAAGGTTTGTGAAACTCATGCTATAATAAGAGCTAAAATGAAGATTGATGATGGTGTTCCTCTTTCGGATCCTACTCCCTACAGAGAGCTTGTAGGATCATTGATGTATCTGAGTATTACCAGACCAGATATCTCTTATGCAGTCCATACGACAAGCCAGTTTCAGCATGCACCAACATCAGTTCACATGAGTGTCATCTTGCGAGTCGTAAGATACATAAAGGGTACTCTAAATAAGGGAGTTTTTCTGTCATCTTCTTCTGTTTTGAAATTAATTGCTTATAGTGACTTTGATTGAAGAGGTAACCTGAATAATCGTCACTCCACCACTAGCTTATGTGTGTTTTTAGGAGATTCGCTAATTTTATGGAGATGTAAAAAGTAAAAAAAAGTCTTATTATCCTCTACTGAAGCTGAATATTGTGTTATGACAACTACTACCAACGAGATTGTGTGGATTCGTCAGCTTTTGAAAGATATGAGAATTGTCATAGAAGGGCCCACCAAGTTATGTCGTGATAACAAAAGCACCATCTACATTGCCAAAAATCATACTTTTTATGAGCAGACCAAACACATTGAGATGAACTATCATTATGTTCGAGAAACTTATCTAAAAAGAGTCATAGATCTTTCTTATGTAACTTAAGAATATCAGTTGGCAGATTTCTTCACCAAAGCGTTGTGTGCTCTACGCTTCAACTTTCTTCTTGGAAACTTTCGGTCATCTTGCCCTAAGTTTGAGGGGGGGTGTTGAAATATGTATCTCAATCTTGTAATCCGATACATATTATATATATAAGGTACTACATATACATATATTATATATATGTATATATATATACTTTTGTATATATAAAATAAGTATTTCCTCACTATTAGCCATAGGGGTAGTTTAGGTGTTTCTTGTATTTTTGCGCATATTCACATTATGAATATGCATATAATTTTTACTCTTTTATTCTTTTTTCTTTCTTTTTCTTTTTTATCAACCTTGGGGTCCCAACCATATAGACGTTGGGTCCTTCCAACGGTCACAATTGTGACCGTTGGAAGGGCTCCAACATCTATATGTTGGCCCCTCCAAGACCTCTATATAAATAGGGGCTCTCCCCTTTGTAAATTCTATGGCTTTGGGTCAAAGCTCAAGCACTCAATAAAGTTTTTTTATTCTTTTAGTGCATTTGTGAGATTGGTTTGTGCTTTTGTGTACAAGTGTTCTAAGTGTTCTTATTATGCATGTGTGCACATATTTGTTATCAAGAATATTAAAGTCTTGATCTTAGTATCATGTTGAAGATACTTTCACAGTATAAAGCAATAAATTCTGCCTTCATGGTATGAGCAACAGTGATAGATTGCTTTCCACTTCTTCATGATACAACACCACCCGCTAATAGGAAAATGTATCGAGTAGTGAATTTTTTGCTCTTAATACACCCTCCTAAGTCCGCATCAGAGTATCCAACTACCTTTAGGTGGTCAACTTTTTTGTAGGTCAATATATAGTCTTTTGTTCCTTGTAAATAGTGCATGACCTTCTTCGTTGTTTTTCAGTGCGCAACGCTTGGATTTGACTGATATATACCAAGCATTCCCACAACAAACGCTATATTGGGCCGAGTGCAGGTTTGTGCGTACTGCAAACTCCTAACTGTCGAAGCATATGGGACAACTGTCATCTGAGCCTTCGCAATATCATCCTGAGGATAGTCTTTTAAGCTTAATTTATCTCCTTTTACTATAGGTGCCGAACTAGGAGAACAATTTTTCATCCCATATCTGTTAAGAACCTTAATGATATAGGATTCTGAGAGAGGCCAATGACACCCTTAGTTCTGTTACGACGAATCTCGATTTCAAGGACATAAGTGGCTTCACCCATGTACTTCATATCGAAGTGAGAGTAAAGAAAACATTTTGTTTTATGTAATAGACTCAAATCATTAATTGCGAGAAGAATATTGTCTACATATAAAACCAAAATTATGAACTTACTCCCACTAGTCTTAATGTAAATACAGTAATCAACAATGTTTTCAGTGAATCCAAAGTTTCTAATTACCTGATTGAACTTTTTATACCAATGGCGAGAGGCATGTTTAAGTCCATAAATTGACTTATTCAATTTGCAAACTAAGTTATTTGAGTCATCTATACTGAAACCAGGAGGTTGTTGCATGTATACCTTCTCATCCACATTCTCATTCAGAAAGGTAGTTTTCACATCCATCTGATGTAACTCTAAATCAAAATGAGCTACGAGGGTCATCATTATCCTCAACAATTCTTTAGTTGAGACAGAAAAAAAGTCTCATTATAATCAATGTCATCTATCTGTGTGAAACCTTTTGCAACAAGTCTAGCCTTGTACATCTTCACGTGACTTTTAGAGTCTCTTTTGGTCTTCCCATTTACAAGCAACAGGTCTAACTCCATTATGTCAAGATACAAGATCTCACACTTAGTTCTTTGTCGTAGAGTCAAGTTCTTCTTTCATGGCATTGATCCAATGTATTGATCTTTCACTTTCAATGACTTCTGCAAATGTGAAGGGATCTACATCAATGTCTATGAAATTATTTGACTCTTGTAAATACATCACATAGTCTGGATGGATGACAGATTTCTTAATTCTGTTGAACCTCCATGCATGTGTTATAGGTGGTTTAAAATGAGCCTTTGTAGCCTGTTGTTGTTGTAAATTTTCATCAACAACTGAATCTAGTTGAAATTGATATTCATTGATCGGACTTTCTCTTACATTTTTCGAAGGGACAATGATAGGAAAAAATGGGTCTTTATCCTTAGCAGGTGTGAATCCCGAATCCTGCATTTTCTCAAAATTAATATTTTGAGACGCATCTATCCCAACATAACCATTTAAAAAAAAACTTGCTTTATCTATTTCCACTGTTTGTAGTGTATGAGATGGATAATAAAACCTAAAGCCCTTTGACCTTTATGGATAACCAGTGAATAAACTACTAGTTGTCCTAGGATCAAAAGCTTTTATATGTGGTTTACACAATTTGGCTTATGTCAGACATCTCCATATGCACATATATGATAAAGAAGGTTTTCTACATGTTCATAACTCGTAAAGAGTCTTTTCAAGAGCCTTCGTATGAACCTTATTCAAAACATGCATTATTGTTCTAAGAGCTTCAACCCCACAAGGTCAAAGAAAGGTTTGAGTGATTCAACATGGCTCAAACCATTTATTTAAGCATATGGTTTCTCCTTTCAGTTACATCATTCTGGTAAGCACTACCAGGCATGGTATACTGAGGTACAATGCCTTTATCTTTTAGAAACCGAGCTAATGGCTCTTCTTTTTGTCCCATCTCAATGAACCGACCATAATATTTATCACTTCTATCAGACCTGACAACCTTAATAACTTCATCGGTTTGTTTCTCTACTTCTTTATCAAAGTCCTTAAAAACCTGAAAGACTTCTATTATTTTAAATAATAAGTAGAGATATATATACCATGAGTAATTGTGTATAAAAATGATAAATTACTTTTTACCCATATAACACGATGAAAAAGGGTCGCACACATCTATATGCATTATTTCTAACTTTCTATTATTGTGTTTGACATCTTTCTTATACATGTTAAACTGTTTAGCCTTTATGCAGTCAACACATAACTCTATATTCGTAAAATCAAGGGATCCAAGGATTCTCTCTTTTACGAGTCTTTGGACTCTCTCTTTCGAGATATGTTTTAACCTCTGATGCCAAAACAAATAGAATTGATCATCCTCTAAGCCATGTTTATTGACAATTATTATGTTCTCAATTGAGTGAGATTGCTGAATTTGAATTTTGGTTCTTAATCGATAGAAACCATCACACATATATATAGAACCTATATTCATTAAATTGTTCATAATAATAAGCTTGGAATTTTCAAATTTAAATACAAATCCAAACTTATCATGTTTTGAAATAGAAATCAGCTTCCAACTATGGGATGAAACATAGAATGTATCGACCAAATCCAATATGAATCCTGACTCCAACACAATTCTGCAGGTACCAACGTTCTTGACATGTGAACGCATCTTATTTTCAGAAAACATGCTTCTTTCATGCTTTGTTGGTTCCCTCTTGTTCAGAAATGCCTGGAAAGAGTTGGTAATGTGTATCGTGACACCAAAATTAATCTACCAACTATGCAATGGAACATGAATTAAATTACACTTATGAGAAATGAATGACTTATTACCTTTATTTTCGAGCCACTTCTTATACTTCAAATAATCCATCTTCTTATGCCCTTTCTTTTTTCAGAATAAACACTTTATAGAAGAGCCTCCTGACGAGGATTTAGCTTTCGCTTGAGAGTTTGAACTTTTCCCAGTTGCTTTCTTTTGATTTTTCTTCTTAAAAGAGTTTTTCTTTAGCCTTGACCTCTATTTATTTATATGAGAGGCCATATGTGTACTTGACACCTTCTCACTCATTAATCTCTCATCTTATTCAACACACTTGGCCAAGAGGTCATTAAAAGACCACTCATCATTATGTTTGTTGTAGGAGATTTTGAAGGATTCATACTCAGTAGGTAACGAGGTTAAGATCAGATGGATCACGAAGGAGTTAGAGATGGCAAATTTCATGTCATTTAACTGAGTCACAATATTTTTCATTTCTAAAATGTGTTGTCGGATGTGACTATCGTGAGAGTATTTCATAGACACTAATTTGGACATGAGCATACTGGACCTTGCCTTATTAGAAGTGATGAATTGAGCATCAATGGCTCCCGAAAATTCCTTCACTGTCTTGCAGTGCGAAGTGATGCCTTGAATATTCTCAGTCACTCGAGATTGCAAAAGCAACAGGCTAAGTCTGTTTGAGCATTCCTACTTTTCAAAGATAGCTTTCTAATCGGTTGTACTCTCCTCTATAAGAGCGGGAGGTTCGTCAATTCTAAGGGTCAATCTAAATCCATATAGCCCAAAGTGAATAACATGATTTTTTTTCAATAAAAAAAACTAGATCCGTCTAAAAGGTAGATATTACTAGAATCGTCGATAAGAAAGGAACCTGATACAACAAGGAATGAAAATGAAAAGACATTACCATTATTGCACAGACGAAACCTGTGTTGAAAAGGTAAAAGTGGGACCCGTTATTTTTTTACCTTTTCTGAGACAAGCATAGTTGAGCTATTATCGTTTCACTTTGATAAAAACGACAATACTCATAGTTATTCTGACTCTTTAATTCTCAAGAAATTGACTTTATTTGGTGAAACTAGCATATCATGTATCCAGAGGTAATTCAACATCGTACCTTTGGGTACGAACATGCTTCATGGGCTAGAAAACACATCTATTATAACATTGTGTGAATTTGAAACACAACGACCTACCTTTGGGTAGAATCGATATTTCATAAACTCACACACAATCATAATAATGAATCTTAATATGGTCTAAAGAATCTTCAATCAACATGACTCAGATCACTTTGGTGATAACATGAATCAGTCAATTAAGATCTTTTGCCGAAAACATATTTGTATTATAGAGCATGCTCATGCACATATTTTAATGCATGTATATTCATGACCAAATACAAGTTCATGCTTCAACTAATATGCATAAACTAATTGTCATGAATTTAGTTATAATTCATGCTTAAACCATCATGCACAACTTAACCAACACAAAACACATGAATTAACATGCATAAGTTATGCATTATTTAGAATAAATACTTTATAAAGCAGGAAAATTAACAAAAGTATGTTCATATGGGTAAAACTCGAGGTTTTCAAGTAAAAACTGGTCTGAAAATACCATGAACCGGTCTGAAACGACCCCAAACTAGTCATCCAAGGATTCAAACCGGTTCAGAACCTTATGAACTGGTACCAAATATGAACAAAAGTTCATAAAATCCTATAACTGTATGTCAAAATCCCTGTATCTTCATATATTTATGAAAACAAGATCTTACCATCTCGAAACCCATGAAAAATTAGAAGGAACCGGTTAAAAATGACTCTGAACTAGTCCCAAAAAGGGTCGTATCGAAGTCTGATCCGATTTAGTTTCAAATAGTGTTTGGACCCTGCAGAAGCATGGGTCTGATCCGGTTCGAAATAGACCCGTGTCTGACCTTGTCCAAACTGAATCTGGGTATGACTTGGTCAAAACAGGACCGAGTCTGAATTGGACCTAGGTTGGACCCGATCCAAAATGGATTCAGTTTAGACCCGATCCTAAATGGATTCGGGTTAGACCCGGTCTGAAATGGATCTGTGATGGACCCAGTCTGAAATGGATCCGGGTTAGACTCAATCCAAAATGGACCCGAGTTGGACCCAGTCAGAAATGGATCTGGGTTAGACCCGATCCAAAATGGACCCGAGCCGGACCCGGTCTGGCTTGGATCAAACCCAAACCCAGAACCATAATGGGTTTGGGTCTGATCCAATCCAATAAAAAATGGCAGACCCGATCCACCATGAAATGGGTTTAGATCGGGCCTGTTACCGGGTCATAAAGCCAGACCCGATCCGACTATCAACATTAAAACAGAAACCCACGGGTTTCTGTTTTACAAAAACTGAGAAACCTTTCGGTTTCTCTTTGCAGGTTACACTGCGACCCACGTCGCCTGCCGGTGACCCATGTCGCCTGTCGACGACCCACATCACCGGCCTGCTCATGGCAGAACCCGCATTGAACCTGATTGCCTCCGGCGACTATCATCGGTGCCCTCGGCGATGCACCCCCGATGACAGGTAAAGATTTGATTTTTTTCTTATGGATTTGCCGTCGGAGTTGCCAGTAAATCGATGATGTTGTCGGGCAGCCAACAACGTCGATAAGACTACTACTGCTCCTTCACCTCCTCGACAAAAAAACCACTGACCAAAAACCCCAACCCGATGGCTAAAGGGTTTTTGAAGGATGAGGGTTTTCAACCCAGCTGGACGCTCTAGATGTCATGTGATGCCGGACATACCACGACACCGATGAAACGACCGTTGGAAGCCTCCACTTTCTGGATCTATGATGAGATCCGCTGCCCCAACACAACCCCATGGCTGAAGTAGCAGCTAGGATTTTGTAAATGGGGTTTTTTAAAACCCTAGTTGTTGCACGTCGCCGGCCAGGCGCCGACCATATGGCGTAAACAACCTCCCTCATTCGACGATATTTCGCGGTGACCTCGACGATGGACGACTAACCTCGAATCCAACAATGCAGGGGTTCGTTCCTCTATCTTTTTTTTAAACAGAGGGTCGTCGGGGCGGCCGACAGGATAAGGCATCAAAGATCTTCGGCAACCATTGTTCGCTTGTTGTCACTGAATGTGTGACTCTCTCTTTGGCTTCGACGAAAGCCGTGAAGGGGTACACACGAATCCACAGGCGAACCTCTTTGAACGAGCATACACATATGCTAGCCCCGAGAAAAAAATGATAGCAAGCTCGAGCCTACGTTAGCAGGTTAGGCTTGAGCCTACGTTAGCAGGCTCGAGTATGCATCAATCATCGAAAGGGCCAACTTGTACCCATGTACAACGAAATGTGTGGTACGTGGGCCCATAACCTAGTGTTGGCAATCCCTGTAAAAATAAACACAGAAAGTGTACCTGTGGTTGCCATGGTTTGCGAGTGCAGGTGTTCGGTGTTCTCTTCAGTCGGTCGATGCTCACGATGAGCTCAGGCCTATGGTCGACGATGAGCAGGACCCTAAACTAAATGTAGCTGATACTTTATGGCAGTTTTTGTTCATCGTCCAATGCAACCAGTCAATCCTTTATATAGTGGAGGAGGGAGATGACTTACAGTGAATGTGGACATTTCACATTCACGTAACCTCCTTCCTTATGACATTAACTGCACTATCATGCTCACTGTCCCACTATATTTTTAATGTCAAACTTGATCACCCAATGGGTTGAACTGGGATCCAAATATCCAACAACTTTTTCTTGCTTCCAAACGTGCCCAAAAATGCCAAGAAATGGTGTGTAAGAGAAAAAAAGTTACCAACTCAGTCTGCCAGATCATCACAGTACTGAGCTTTCCCGCTAACACAGTTTCTGTTTTTTTGTCACCTCACGAGAATGGAACGAACAGGGATTGTATAACATATGAAATACTTTTGCTCGTAGGAAACTGAAACGTTCATAAGATCATTTTTTTCACGTAAGTGATGAGAATGTGTAAATAACATTAGGTGGCTAGCCAATTATAAGAAATAGCTCAATTAGCGGTGTCAATGGGTCGCCCGACCCAACCCCTACCAAACCCTATAGGGTTTGGGTTTGGTGATAAATAACAAGGCTCAAGTAGAATCCGGGTCAGATCCAGAGGGTCCGATTAATTTATGAAGTTGGGTACGGTTTGTGAAATTTCATACAGACCGGAGCCCAACACAACTTTCAATTAAGATCCACAAGTTTTTAATATAAAAGTGATCAAAAATATTATTTTTTTTCAGGTATGATCTGGGCCTGGTTCATATAATCCTTATAGGATTTGGGAATGATTTATCTTATTGTGGGTACCATATTCTCAAATGAGGTCCAGACCCGGTACCATATTCTCAAATGAGGTTTGGGTCCACCTGTGTCCAAACCGAACCCAACCCCTTGACACCCCCTAAGCTCAATATTGACTGTGGAAAAACAAATGTTACCACTTTATATTGCCTATGTTCATATAATTGCGTCAAAGCATCTTGTCACCATGGACTAGGGATGGCAGTGGACTTGGGAAAAACGTGCCTCCCCCCTTCACCCCATTTGGATCGGGGGTGGAGGATCTAAAATAGGGATAGAGGTGGGATGAAAGTTAAAATCAAAACCCATGCGAGGATGGAGGTGGGATGGATTTACACTTTCTCCTACCCCGTCCTCAATCTTTATTATTAAAATAACTAAAATACCTTTAGGGATGACAGTGAATTGGGGGAGAAACGGAGCCCCACCCTGTCTCGCCCCCATTTGGGCCAGAGATAGAGGGCATGAAAAGGGCACAGAGGCCGGGATGAAGATTAAAATCAAAACCCATGCGATGATGAAGGTGCGGGGCGGGGGTGGGGGGATGGAGCACAAAATTTTGATACCGGCCAGGACGAGCGACCTTGTCCCCGTCCACTGCCATCCATACCAGGGACACACGACCTAAATGGCACGTTTGTATGACACGCCCATTTGCATTTAGTCAGATGGTGTGGCACCTAGGGATGCAAATGGGTTGGATCTGGAACAATTAAATACATAGACAGTAGGATCCCAGTTGAATCTGGAGCAGTCAAAAATTAAAAACTTCCATCTTAAATTCCACCCATTTGCATCCCTAATGACACTCACTCTAAGGGTACGTTTGGACCCCCTCAACTCGCACTCTTATTTGGAATAACAATGATTTCAAATCCACGGCAACCTGTGAGATTTCAAATTTCACATGTTGCCATGATTTTGAATCGGAATGATTCGAAAATCAGGGTTGCCTGAAATCTCATGTTCCAAATATGCGATATCAGGGCTTTTAGAATAGCTTTTTTCAGGTTTCCCTGAGAAAGCGATTCTGTCGAAACTAACTGAACATGCCCTGAATCTGACCTTGAAACCTGAGTCAAGGGTATTCAAACACCTTTTAGTGAATTTAAAGTATAAGAATTAGTCGTTATCATCACCATTTGTCTCTCTTTATATATGTAATGTCCCTGGAACATGAGAACCAGTCATAACTGCCCCTTGGTCCACTGCCATCCCGAATTATGATACTAATATGTATATGTGCTGAATGGTGACCTAGTGCTTAAATGTTTATTCAAGTTAAATGAACCAGCTGAATGGAATTGAATACAATCAATTGAGTGCTACGCTTGATGCCTTTAAACCAAAAACATTTATAATTTTTTTTTGCATTATCTCTCTCTATATATACATAGGAAAAGTATTTGATTCCAAAAAAAGTACGAACTTTTGAGTTAAAAACCATATTTGTTTCACATATTTTCAACGTTTGTGTAGGTCAAACCCTATTGCCCCATAAGGTTCATGGAGTGCTTGTCATTTTAAAAATCATCAGGGTGGAAACATGGATATTTTTCAAAGTCAATCACCAAAATATGCTCGTTTAGAAATATTGTGGTGTGAATGTCTTTTGCCTAAAGTTTGTTCAGAAACGGTAAATTCAACTTTTTTTAATGAATCATAAAACTAGTCAGCACCTATTTATCACGATTTGGACCATGTTGAACGTCTCTCTCTCTCTCTCTCACACACACACACACATACGCACACACAGGAGTGGCGACGACGAAAATGTTTTCTCGGTTTCCAATCTCTCTCGCCAGAAAAATGGAGTCTTAGTCGATAAAGGAATACAGAGATCATCTGTATGGGTAAGTCAATCAAAAGTGCTTTCAAGAATTCATTTCATTCGTGCTCTTGTGAGAGAGTTTGAAACTTTTCCATTAGTGAAAGCGTTTTAATGTACGTGCCTTTGCTTTGAATGGTTGTTAGACTGCACATCTATCCGTCTTCCAACTCCGTTCATGTTTATGTCATTCGTTCTTTCTTATACACTCTGTGGGACTGTAATGATGTAATCGGAAAATGAAAATTTCATGAAATTTCTATTGGAAAGTTTGATATTGGTTTCATTGAGAGACGATTGGATATGTTAACTTGTAGTTATAGCCATTGAATTTTAATTCATGCTGGTTTGTGGGTATTGTTGTAATCAATCATTTATGTCGATTACAAGTTATTTAGTGGTTGCTAGAATCACCCTGTATTATGATGGTATTGCTAGAATCCACTCTAGTTTATGGTGGTATGGTTGAAATTCAGTAAATTTGAGATACTCTTTGTTTTTTTTAAACAAAAATTAAGATACTATTAGGGATGGCAGTGGACCGGGGCGGGGCAGAGGATAAGGTCTCCACCCCTGCCTCGTCTCAAAATCATGTCCTCCATCCCAGCATGGGTTTTGATTTTAACCTCCATCCTCAGTTCAAACAGGATGAGGCGGAGTGAAACCCAATTTTCCCTCAGTCTATTGCCATCCCTAAAGAAGGATTGAGGACGGGACAGGGCGGGGGAAAGCGTAAGCCCATCTGAGCACGGATTTGTAAGGCTATGTGGCCATAAGGTGAATGTTAAGGGTCATTCCAACCGTCACAATACTCAAATGCAAGAGACGTATCTCTTTGAGGATGAAGGGATTTCTCTCAAGCGTGTATCCCCAAAACTTAAACTCTTTACAACTATAAATGCAGTGAAAACAATATGATACAGAGATGATGAATCATACAAGCATTCATTGAAAGAAACACTTTAAGTTACTAAAGGCATTCAAACTTGTGAAAGGGTTGAGAGCGTAGACTCACTAGAGATTTCGAGCGTAACAATGACATATTCACCCCTGCTGCAATTCTGTATCCGTGCATAAAGGTCCCAACATTAGTATCAGAGCAGGATCGACAGATCCCTCACGGTGCCGAAAGCAGTTTGTACGTGCGGGCGTATTGACACAAAAATTGAACACTGGTGATGACAGCGTATCATCGCCAGAAAAAGGCACATAAAGAAAAATAAAAAATTAAAACAAGATGTCAATTTTATTTTTCTAATTTAGACAAATCAGCGAACCAAGTGTTCTCGATTTACGTAAAATAAAAAAAAAAGAAAGAGAAGGGGAAGAGCGTCTGGTTCTCACTTTCCTCTCTCTCTTTCTGCTGAGAGGCGTTACCAAACAAAAAACACCTACAGAGGCGTTACCGAACGAAAGACGCCTACAGAGGCGTCGGCTGACGCCATTAAAAGAAAAAAAGGAAGAAATGAGAACTAGAATCACTCACCCTTTTTTATTAAAGGCCGAATTTGATGTCGTATTTTTGCCTGCAATGGCAGACAGAGGTCGTAGAGGCCTTCTGAAGTCGTGTGGGGACCGTCGGTCACCTAGTCTGGTGCAGCATGTTTGTCGCTAGACTGGTAGTCGGGTGTCGTCGGGTGCGATGTGCTGCCACCGGACCGACGCCAGATTTTTGCCTGCAACGGCAGACAGACAACAAAATGAAAACAAAAATACAGAAAAAAGGAAAGAAGAATAAGGGGAACATGGTCTTCACCTCGTCGGGGCATCGCCAGACATGATGGAGGAGGTGGTCATTTCTTGCCGGACTATCGGGCTCCAGAAAACTCGACGCCTCTCCAGCGCCGCTCTGGCGGGTTCTCCTCTTCGTTTTAACACATAAGTCTTTTTATATAAAAATAAATAAATAAAAAAATCAATTTAAACCTAAAATTTCTTGCAAATTTAAAAAAAGAGTTGGTTTTTCTGAAAAGCAGAAAACATCATATTGACTTTTTTGAAATTACAGAAAGTGGTTCTTTTCTTTTCTGTTAAACTTAGGAAATTTCATATATATATATATATATATATATATATATATATATATATATATATATAGTTTGCTAAATAATTAAGAAAAGGCTACTGATCTTTTTTGAAATTATAAAAAGAGGGTTGGATCTCTTTATTTAACTCAGAAAAATTTCTTTTTGAGGTTTCTGTTTTTATTTTTGCTTAAAAAGGCTTCTACCTTTTTGAAAATTGCAGAAAAGTGGTTTATCTTTTCTGATAAACTCAAAAAATTCAGAAAATGTGTGGCTTTATTGAGTTTTTGCATAACATGGCCTCTGAACTTTTCTGATATTACAAAAAGAGAGTCAAAACTTTTTGTTTAACTTAGAAAGTTGCAAAAACAGGTTTCTATGATTTTTGTTTACACAGAACCTCTTATATTACTTTTTGAAATTGCAGAAAAGTGGTTATGTGTTTTTAAAAACCACCTGCTACTTATTTTTGTCAAATAGTGCTTAAATTTAGTAATTTTTGAGATTTTTTTGCATACTTATAGACCATATTGCATGCTAAACTAGTTTAGAATGATCAAAACTAGTTATATTTACAAATATTAGTTTGAATAAGCTTTATTAATTCTAATATTTGTTTATAATTAGTTATCCAATATTGAAAAACTTAATGAGACAAATTTTGAAATTTGGAGAAGGAATATGGAATATCTATTAACACATGACAAGACCCTATACATATTGAACAATGTAAAATCTTCACTAACTGATAAATCGTGTGAAGAAGAGAAGAAAGCACATAATAAGTTTATCGAAGACGATCAACTTGCTTGAGAAATTCTTCTAACATTTATGCAAGATGACCTAATCTGAATGTTTGAAGACTTTAACACTGCAATGAGAATTATGGAAGAAATAAAAAAAAATTGATATGACTTGAGAAACCCACATTTAATTTCTTTTGGAGCAATACAACTCATGTAGAATGAAATAGTCAGACAATGTAGTCGATCATGTGAATCAAATGTTGGTAATGGCTAAGGATTTAGTCATAGCTGGAAATGATATTCCCGAGTGCATGCAAATATCCACCATGCTAATCAGCCTTCCTCAAACTTGGAAGATGGTGTCAATTGCCATGAGGTTAAATCAGGAAAGCCTTACTCTAACTGAGCTCCTTCTACAATTAGCCCTTGAGCAAGAGCACATGTTAAAAGACAAGAAGAGAGAAGTTATGAATACCCAAGAATCCTTACCGGCAACCTTTCACAAGTTCAAGCCTAAAGACATATTCTTCAAGAAATTTAAGAAGAATAGATTCAACAAGAAGCATCCAGTGCAAACCAAAAACTCCAAGAGTGCAGTCAGAGGAGAATATTTTTCTTGTGAAAAAGTTGGGCATTTCAAGAATAATTTCCAAAATAGAACCAAGAAAGAGAATCTAGAAAAACAAGTAAATGGAGAACGAGAATTAGTATGCACTGTGTCTGAATCATTGATCGCAGATATCAATCTCCCAGGGTAGTGGATTGATTAAGGGGCGATGCGATATGTGTCTAAGACAAATGAAGGACTTGTGAAGATAAAGGAATTAAAGCATGGAGATCATAAGATGTATATGAGAAATAACACCTATAGTGATGTGGTCGGGATAGGGACCCACAGGCTTCAGGTAGAAGGGACTAGTCTCTTACTAATAAATATACTTTATGTATATTTCATGAGAATAGATCTTTTAATAGTAGAAGATTTTGCTAAAAGGGGCTTTCGGAGTGACAATGTCATTATTAGGAAAGATAGAAAAGTGGAGCTCAAGGGTCGTTATGATAATGACCATAGTCTTTTTCGTCTTAATGTAACTCCTTCTATAAATAATGCAATAAATATTTCTGGTTATATTGATTGTGCATTTAATGTCAATGCATATTTATAGCATTTAAAGTTAGGGCATGTAAATGTCAATAAAATGAAAAGAATAATTCGCATGAGGTTATTATCTTCTCTTAAAAATATAGAATTTGAAAAATGTGAACCATGCATATCAGGTAAAATGACTAGAAAACCTTTTTCTAAGGATAGTAGGTCATGTGACTTACTAGTTTTGGTACACAGATATTTGTGGACCTTTAACAGTAGAAGCACATGAAAAGTAGAAACACATGAAAGAAAATCATATTTCATCACATTTATAGATGACTACTCAAGGTATGACTACATATACCTAATCTCTAAGAAATATTAAGCTCTAGAAAAGTTTAAGGCGTATAAACATGAAGTTGAAGGATTACTATAAAGAAAAATTTAAGTTATTAGATCTGATAGAGTAGGTGAATATAACTCTAATGAGCTTAAGACCTTCTGCATTGATAATAATATAACTCCTCATACAACTATGCCTTATACATCATAACAAAATAGTGTAGCATAACAAATGAATAAAACCTTAATGGATATGATAAGGTCCATGTTGGCACATGCAAATCTTTCCAAAAAATTTTAGGGAGAAGCAATTTGCACTGCCATGTATATCCTAAATAAGGTTTATTCTAAGGATATAAAACTTACACCCCATGAATTATGGACTAGTAGAAAGTCAAACTTGAGTCAATTACAAAAATGGGGTCATCTGCTCATTATTGATTTCTAGTCAAATGAGAGACAAGTTAGATAGCAAAACTATCAAATGCATCTTCATGAGATACCCAAAAGGGTCAAAGGGATATCTACTATATAATCCTGAAAAGGGATTTATAGAGAGTAAAGAGGTAGAATTCCTGGAAACTCAAGAAAGCAATTTTGATCCTAAAGACAATGATGTCTTTCTTGATATCATAAATGATCCTGGGGTACCAAGTCAAGAGTTAGAGCATAATGATCTGGTTGTAAGTAATAAGCAAAATTCACAACCAGTAATTGAATAAAAAAGAACAAGAATTCTTCAATCCTATTTGAATGATTATTATACATTCTTGAGTGAGGAATTATGTTATTGCATGTATTTGGATGCAACCCTTGACAACTTGAGTTTTGAAGATGCAGTGGCTTCTAATGAGTCTGAACTATGAAAGGAAGCAATGAAAGATGAGTTTGATTCCATAAAAAAGAATGGAGTTTTGAAACTAGCTACTTTGCCTAATGGATATAGAGCAATTGGTAGTAAGTGAGTTCTCAAGAAAAAGCTCAAGACAGATGAATCTATTGATAGATTCAATGCAAGATTAGTAGCAAAATGTTATTATCAACGAGAAGGGATTGATTATAAAGAAACTTACTCTCTTGTAGACAATTTGGCATCTATTCGTATTATTTTGTCATTGGTAGCTTATTTTGATCTTGACTTATATCAAATAGATGTAAAAACGATCTTCTTAAATGGTGAATTAAATAAAATTATTTTCATACAGCAATCAGAAGGTTTTGAAATTAAGGGTCAAGAAGATAGGCTATACAAGTTAAATAAATACTTATATAGACTTAAGCAGTCATCAAGACAGTGATATTTGACTTTTTATAATATTGTAACCAAATTGGGTTATGAAGCAAATAATCTTCACCACTGTGTATATGCAAAGAATAGTGAAAGTAAGTTTACTGTGTAATCCCTTTATGTTGATGATATGTTAATTGCAAGAAATTATATATACATAATAAATATGATTAAATTATGGTTAAGTTTTTTATTTGAAATTAAAGATATGGGTGAAGCTTCATATATCCTTGAAATTAAGATAAAGAGAGATTGAAAATCGAGATTGCTATGTTTAGGTCAAGAAAAATATATTGACCACATTATAAAGAAATTTAGAATGAAAAGTACCAAGGCAAATGATACTCCTATAGTAAAAGGCCAAAAGCTAAGTAAGAAAGACTGTCCAAAAGATGAATAAGAAAAGTTGAATGTTTCTTATGCTCGGGCAATTGGAAGCCTGATGTATGCAATGCTTCACACTAGACTTGATTTGAATTTTGCTGTAAGTCTAGTGAGTAGATATCAAAGTAATCGTGGTCTCTTTCACTAGGAAGCAGTAAATATAAATTTTCAATATCTAAAAAGAACTAAGAAACTCAAGCTATGCTATCAGTCAGATAGTTTTAAGCTTGTAGGCTATTCAAATGCTTATTTTGCTGGTGATGAAGATAAAAAAAAGTCCACCTCTGATTATATATTTATATTAGGAGGTGGGGCAATTGCATGGTCATGCAAGAAACAAGAGTCTATGACACAACATACCCCAAAAACTAAGTATATTTCTTGTAACATAGCAATCACATTTATTGTGTAGATAAATCGTTTCCTAAATGAGTTGAAATTGGATATTCCAAAAAACCCAATTCAACTTTATTGTGACAATAAAGTTGCTATAAGACTAATATAAATAGGAGCTGATAACTCTAAAAGTAAGCATATTGAAGTTAAATATCAATATATTCATGATATGCTTATGAAAAATAAAATAGTAGGGGACTATATTCCTTAAAGTGACATGGTAGCAGATCCGCTAACCAAGGTAGTCATGAAAGATGTTTTCACTAGACATATGAGTCAGATGGGACTTAAATATGTCTAAGTGGTGAGTAATGATCACTCGAAAAGTGTGTATGCAAGGTTCTGGCTAAGAACAAGTATAAAAACATACGAAATCCCTTATGGGCAAGTGGGAGATGTAAGGCCATGTGGCCATAAGGTGACTGTTGGGGGTCATTTCAACAATCACAATACTCAAATGCAAGAGACGTGTCTCTTGGGAGATAAAAGATTTCTCTTAGGGGTGTGTCCAAAAAACTTGAACTTTTCACAACTATAAATGCAGTGAAAAGGGTATGGTACAGAGATGATGATCATTCAAGAAATCATACAAGCATTCACAAAAAGTAACGTTTTTAGTGACTAAAGGCATTCAAACTTGTGAAAGGGTTTAGAGTGTGGACTCTCCAGTGATTTCGAGCATAACAATGACATATTCACCCCCATTGCAATTCTGCATCCGTGCATAAAGGTCCCAACAAGAATTTGATTTTATCCTCCATCCCTGCCTCCATCCTCGTTTCATGTCCTCCATCCCCGGTCCAAACGGAGCGAGGCCCCGTTTCACCTCGGTCCACTGCCATCCCTAGATATTATTGATCATTTCTTAAAATGGATTTAGATGAGTGAACTATGTTTATTAGTGTTATTGATTTTTATTTTTTCTTATGCTTGTTAAAAAAACAGAAGTTGATAGGTTGCAGTTTTCGTTATTAAAATTGCCACTTCTTTTGTTGGAGGGGCTGGTTGGTGGTAGTGGAACAACGCGACCTTCCCCACATAAAACTTCATCGTTAATTATTTTTCTTTGTCACCATGTCACAAGTACATGCCATTTTGGCTGTGTCTCCAATGACATGAGCAGACACTCTCGGATACACCAGCGTGGACGTTGGTGGGTACAACATTATTTTAATATTTTAAAAATATTATATTATATTTTAATAAAAACCCACTTTTAATGTTAAACTATTCAAAAAACACTTTTTATTGATTAAAAAATTAAAAAACTTGTGTCCTGGTGTCCCTTTTTTGAAAAGAAAAATTGAACTTTCGAATCAAATCTGAATCCTGCATTCTCGAGTCCACCAATCATTGTGACACAGTTAATGAGGTGTTGCTTTGCTTCCATAAAACTCAAAATAAGCATCCTTGTCAACTCTACCTCTAGGTTTCATGATAATTATTTGTGTATGCCTTGATTAATTTATATATCACTATTGTCAACTGTTAGTCATCTTACTCTAAAGTTTCCTCCTTCTTCTTGCCCTTTTCATTTTCTTCTTGATTTTCCAATCTCTTGATCTTGTATTCTTAACTGATAACAAAGAAAATAATGAAGAGTGCACCATGTGTTTGGACATTTTTTCTGATTTATGATGCAGTGGGTCAATTAGTTGTGAAATATTAGGCATTTAAAGTTTTATGTGCAAATGTACCCACCTAGTTTAAGTTTTTATTTTTTAATATGCTTTCTACTCCATGCCCTTGTAAGGAAGCCATAAAAAAGGAAAAAGAAAAAAGAAAAAAGCTCCATGTGGTGGCTAATGGCTATAGTGAAACTGGTTTCTCATATTTTGCTTGCATAGAGTAGGAATATGTAGTGAAGTAAGATAAATTCATGGTTTTCTTGACTTGCCAAGATAGTGTTAGGATATATAGAGTCCCAAATTGGTTAGAATGTATATATTGGACTTGGAAATTATTATATATCAAACTGATGTTGAATTTTGGATCAGATGGGATTTAACCTAAATGTGACCTATATTGATATGGGCACATCAAAGGACATATATGGGAGAAGCTCTTGGGTTATGGGAGAGTTATATGACTCAAAATTCTCCATTCATGCCCATTAAATACCTCTACTAATGCCCATTATGTACTCATTAGGGATATTCACCAAATCACCCTATAAACAAGAGACATGGTAGTGGTACGATGAGTGCCACGTACGAGTGTGATTTCTCTCTCTGGGTTCAAGGGTCTTGCTCATTATTCGACATTCCGGCGTAGGCTCATTAAGGGCGTTGATTAGCTAAGGAGAACATCGACCACCCGCATCCACTGGAGCGTTGTTTGGATTGCCCAAGGCCGCATTTGATAAGTGACTCTTTCGTGATCCATTTTAAGTTAACATTTGGTTATGGGCCCATACCGTGCTTATGCTGCATGCATTTGGGGTGTGGGTGCATTGACGTCTATGCAATGCTTACCAAATTTTTTTGTCGGCATTATTCTCCCTAGCTGGACTCCCATATAGTTTTGGGATGTTGGACGGTGATGAGAGAAGCATTGACAAGCGACTCACTGCCTGCGAGTCGGTAGAAGGTGTCGCCCCCTTGTGAAGAAAACAGTGGTCGCCACTGGAGAGCAAAGTCGTTGGATATCGGTTCCTAGTCAGTTTTTTAGGAGCCCCCATCACCTTAGTTGGATCATCGTCACTGGCAGCTTGAGGCCAGTCGCACATGGCGACAACAACCCCCACCACTTTTGCGGTTGTAGACAATCACAGTTGTTTCGGTTGGTCATCCACCATCGACTGTTGAGGTTGCCTTTACTATACATCCATAAATTTTGGCCATCTCAAATGGAGGTTCGACGATCTGCTAGTTGATTTGAGTTCATTGATGTGTGAGGATTTTATATGAGTGATTTAAGCATCATCAAAGTTGTGTGGAGGGATTCCAATGTGTTTTTGCTCTATAAAATTTTGGCAAAACTATGTCTAAACAGAGTCCGCTGCCTTGATTTATGTTTTTTTGGTGAACCAACACAAAATTCGGCAATGACGTCAAAACAAAAGTTGTTTGCAATTAAATTCTGATTAACTTCTATTCAGACATCATCAACGTTTGAGATATCCAGCATGTTGTATTTCGTGAAGACCATTCTTGAACTCATTAAGGGGGTTCTAGGTCTGTTTGACTCGGTAGGACCCAAACTTGTTGGGGTTTCGAGTGGATCGGGTTTGAGTCTGACCCGGTCAGACACAATTTGAGACCCGGACCTGTTGAGGGTTTTGGGTAGATCGGGTTTAAGTTTGACCCAGTCGGACCCGAACCTGTTGGACTTGGGTATGAGTTCGACCCGGTCCAAGACCCGGGCCCGTTGGGGGTTCCGATTAGACCGAGTCCAAGTCTGACTTGGTCCGGGACCCTTGCCCATTGGGGTTCTGGATGGACCGGGTCTGAGTCTGACCTGGTCCAGGACCTGGACCCGTTGGGGGTTTCGGGTTAATTTGGTCTAAGTCTGAGTTGATCGGACCTAGTTCGGGACCCAAGCCCGTTGGGGTTTTGGATAGACCGGGTCTAAGTCGGACCCGATCCAAGACCAAAGCACATTAGGTTTACGAGTGGACCAAGTTATTGTCTAACCAGAACCTATTGGTGGTACTGAGTGGACCGGGTCTAAGTTCAACGTGGTTAGACCCAGTCCAGGACCCGAACCCGTTGAGGGTTCTGGGTGGACTGGGTCTAAGACTGACTCGTTCAGACACGTTCTAAGACCCAGACAATTATGTGTTCTAGGTGGACTGGGTTCATGCCTGACTCGTTTAGGACCCAGTTCAGTACCTAAAACCAATTATACTGGGTTTCAGGGTGGATCGGGTCTACGACTAACTTGGTCCAAAGACCCAGACCCGTTTATAGGGTTCTGGGTGGATCAGGTGTATACCCAAATTGGCTAAACTTGGTCTTGGAACCCAAACTTAGTATTTGGGTTCCGTGTAGACTAGGTTTGTGCTTGACCTATTGAGACCCGGTCTAACCCATTATTGTTTTAGGGTGGATCGAGTCAGACCATTGGGTCACACTAGATCCAGAACCAGACCTAGTTAATTAACTATATGACACCGAACATGTCCAGGAACTGATTCGATCCTTCTGGGGCTGGTTTGGTCAATTTAAAATCGGTTTCTGTCCTTTCAAGACTAGTTCAGTAGTTTCAAAAATTGGTTTTGAGGTTTACAATACCAGCTCAGGTTATATTGAGATTGGTTCACTAGTTTTTGGAACTAATTCATTCATCCTGAGACCGATTCCGAGTTTTTCATAACCAGTTCAACGCATTCTGGGACCAGCTCAGTAGTTCATAAGACCAGTTTGGGGGCCTTAAGTGACTGGTTCAGGGCTTTTAATGACTGATTTATGGTTTTTAAGAATTTTTTTAGGCCATTTTAAGACCTTAATCACAAATATGACTCTTAAATGCATGTCTTTGTCATTGATCTCATATTTTTTTCAACTTTAGCATGATATAAGGTGTATTTCATGTTGTTTTTGAGTTATACATGATTATTTAAGCATGCGATTATGTATGTATGCAATCTATTTGTGTTATAACATGCTTTACATATGCTTACGGTGAAAGATCTTGATCAACTTACTTTGACAATCACCAAAGAGATTCGAGTTGTGTTGATTGGGGTTTCTCATATTGTTTTGAGATTGAAATTCAGTAGTGTGATTACATGTGACTTTATGAAGCAATAATTCTATCCAAAAGTAGGTCATTGTGTTATAAATTCACAAGGGTGTAATAATACGTGTGTACAAACAACTCATGTGTCGAATTGACTATGGTTACATTATCTGCTAGTTTCACTAATTGAAGCCAATTATTTGAAAAATTGAAGAGGTGAAACAACTCAAAATATTATTATTTTTATCAAAGTTGAACGATAATGATTCTATTATACTTGCTTTAGAAAATATAAATAATAAAATGTCTTACGTTTACCTTTTCGATATTAATCTTGTATAAGCATTTATTTTGAAAAAAATTGCATCATCCTTTTTTATGATACAACAAAACAAACAACAACAACTAAGCCTTCATCCCAAAACAATTGGGGTCGGCGATATGAACCAAAAATGAAAATCATTCTGGGTCTCCAACATGAATCCTTCTCCTCCAATCATTTCTATCCAATGCCATGTCCTCGGTGAGGTTCAAAGCATTCATATCCTTTCCTATCACCTCCATCTAAGCCTTTCTAGGCCTACCCTGACCTCTTTTAACTAATATATTTTTTCCATATCTCCATCCTTCTAACTGGAGCATCATTAGGCCTTCGGCGAATATGTCCAAACCACCGTAAACGATTCTCTCTCATTTTATTTTCAAAGGGTGCAACGCCTACCTTCTTACGTATCTCCTCGTTCCGAATCTTATCTTTTATTGTATTTCCACACATCCATCTAAGCATACGCATCTCAGCTACACTCATTTTTTGAATATGATGTCTCTTGGCAGCCCAACATTCTGTACCATATAGTAAAGCAGGCTTAATAGTCATCCTATAAAACTTTCCCTTTAACTACAATGGCATTCTACGATCACACAACACTCCAGTTGCACTTTTCCATCTCATCCACCCAACCTTTATCCTATGATTTACATCTCCATCAATTTCTCCATACTTTTGAAGGATAGATCCCAAATATTTGAAACAATCATCCACCGGTATTTCTTGCTCACCAAGCTTCACTACACTCCCAGCACTACTTCATTTCTTACTAAACCGACATTCCATATATTCTGTCTTACTCTTACTCAACTTAAAACCTCTTGCTTCCAATGTATGTCTCCATAATTATAACTTAACATTAACTCCAGCTCTAGACTCATCAATCAAAACAATATCATCGGCAAACAACATACACCATGACACATTTTCTTGAATTGATCTCGTAAGCTCATCCAACACTATAGCAAATAGGAAAGGGCTTAAAGCAGATCCTTGATGTAACCCAACCGTTATAGGAAAATTGGTTGTCACCCCTCCACAAGTGCGGACATTGGTTACTACTCCTTTATACATATCTTTAATTATACTAATGTACTTTAGAGAAACACCTTTCTTCATCATTGTCCACTAGAGAACGTCCCTAGGTACTCTATCATATGCCTTCTCTAAATCAATAAAAACCATATGCAAATCTTTGTTCTTCTCTCTATATCTCTCAATAAGTTGTCTAAGAAGATGTATAACTTACATAGTTGATCTTCCAGGCATAAAACCAAATTGATTCTCCGATATCATGACAACCTTCCTTAACCTAGACTCAATCACCCTATCTCAAAGTTTTATAGTATGACTCATGAGTTTTATACCACAATAGTTTGTGCAATCTTGTATACCACCCTTATTCTTATATAGAGGCACCAAAATACTCTTTCTCCACTCATTAGGCATCTTATTTGTTCGCCAAATCTTGTTAAAAAGATTTATCAACCATACTAAACCTTTCTCTCCCAAGCATTTCCAAGCCTCGATAGGTATACCATCTGGGCCTACTGCCCCTCTTGATTTCATTTTCTTCAAAGTCTTTGCAATTTCTTTCTTTTGAATCTTACGCATGAAGTCACGATTTATCTCATGAAAATGAATGAAGAAGTCTCCAAGATCCTGAGCATGACTTCCATTAAATAGCTTATCAAAATAATCTTTCAATCTCTCCTTAATCTCCTCATCTTTGACTAAAACCCTTTGCGTTTCATCTTTGATACATCTAACCATACCCATATCCCTCGATTTCCTATCTCTCATATTTGCAAGCCTATAAATATCCTTCTCGCCCTCTTTGGTATCCAACTTGTCATAAACCTCCTTATATACCTTATCCCTCGCGTTTCAAACTACTTTTTTAGCTTCCTTCTTTGCTATCATATACTTCTCCAAATTCTCATTATCACGACTCTTACTTAGATTTCTATAACACTCTCTTTTAACCTTAATAGCTAATTTGACATCCTCGTTCCACCATGATGTATCATTATCTAGCGATGCACCACCTTTAGACTCACCCGATACCTCCTTAGCCACCTTTCTCATGCCACCCGCTATCTTATTTAACATTGATTCTGAATCCTCCTCGAGACACCAATCAACTTCCTTAACTACTTGCTCTACAAACATTCATTGTTTAGCTCCTTTCAGTGCCCATCACTTAATTCTAGGATTTATCCTATGTCTATCCCTTTTGCGGCATTGTCTAATTCTAAGATCTAAAATTAAGACTCTATGTTGTGTAGCTGCACTTTCTCCTGGTATAACATTACAATCGATGCAATAACCCCTATCTCTCTTTCTAAGTAGGAAAAAATTTATCTGACTCGTATTAACCCCATTTTTAAATGTTACTAGGTGAGACTTCCTCTTCCTAAACCGAGTGTTTGCTAAGATCATATCATAGGACAAACCAAAATCTAAAATCCTTTCTCCACTTTCGTTTCTTTCTCCTATACCATAGCCTTTATGGATACTCTCAAATCCATCCCTACTAATGCCTACATGTCCATTAAGGTCACCGCCGATGAAAAGTTTTTCTCTATAAGATATCCCTTGTACTACTCCATCTAAATCTTGCCAAAATTGACGCTTAATGGAATAATCTAAACCTACTTGAGGTGAATAAACACTAATAATCTTAATAATATCTGTACCTAATACTAATTTAATAAGTAAAATCCTATCACCCTTCCTACGGACCTCAACTACATTATCTATAAACTCACGAGTAATAACAATCCCTACTCCATTCCCATTCCTGTTTATTCCTGTATACCAAATATTATATCCCCAAGGTTCTATCACTTTTGCTTTCTCACCTACCCATTTGGTCTCTTGTAGACATAAAATATCAATCTTTCTTCTACACATAACATCTACTAAATCTACCAACTTACCAGTTAAAGACTCTATGTTCCAAATGTCTAACCTAATTTTATGGTCTTGGACTAACTTCTTTACCCCCACCCGTCCAACAAAGTGAGAAAACCCTTGCCTATTTGACACCACACCTGAGCGCCGGTGTGACACATCGCTTGCCGATTTATCACTGCCTCCGAGCTTATAGAGTACAACGCGTCACTCATTAGAGAACGTCCCAACAAAATTCTCATATTGGTTCATATTCATAAGGTATGACTAAGTTTTTATGTTGGTTTTCATTGGCCTACTGCAACCCTCCTCTTTTATCCGGGCTTGGGACCGACAGTGTATAACCAAACTAAACAGTTATACACAGGCGGAGTTATCCTTTTTTAGGATACATGAACATAAATTTAGTTTTAAAAACTAATTGTTTATAAGTAGGGGTGGCAATGGGGTGGGGCGGGGGACAAAATCTCCACCTCCGCCCCGCCTCAAGATTAGAACCTCCATCCCCGCTGGGAATGGATTTTAACCTCTACCCCCGCCTTCATCCCCGTTTCATGTCCTCCATCCCCGGTTCAAACGGGGATGAGGCGGGGCAGGGAAAAGTGTACCTCCATCCCCAAACGGGGATGGATTTTAACCTTCGTTGCCACCTTCATCCCCGTTTCATCCTCCGTATGGCGGGGCGGGGCCCGCTTTCCCCGTCCACTGCCATCCCTATTTATAGGAAGTGGGTCCTGTGTCAAGCTCGGGATCGAATCCTTTTACCACATGGGGGTAGGTGATGTTTCTGCAGGAGTCTGCCTAACCCCAACTTTGCCTTAAAAAAAAACTATTAAAAGACAAAAAAAATGATCAAAATGCGTAACGTGTCGTGTCACTAGATGTACGGTTCCTTTAGATAGTGTTATCAGCAGCGGGGCATGAGGGGCTCACGTGATCATACAAGCATACATGATGATTGTGAGCCCTCACCACCTATACGGCCTGTCGTCCAGTGGGGGATCCAGTATGGACGTGCTTGGTCCCACCAAGCTGCTCCAGTTTGATGTTTCGATGCCGTCCATCCAAAATAAGAACGACATCCTAAAAAAGAAGAAGAAGAAGACGCGCGGGGCGCATCCGCATCCATTCGTACAGGTTTTGGATGCAGTTTATCTCATCAAAATAGTGGGCCCCGCAAATTGTGATCGTCACGAAGTCTGTCGGCTCCGATCAGCACGACCGCCCCAGACTGAGCCGAATGCGTGAAATTACCTCAGTAGACAGTACTGACGAAAAGGTGACTCGACTCACGAGGGAATGTTGGAAAATACGAAAAAGGATACAGAAATAAATCCAGCAACCTCAAAGCAAGCTTTTGGGAAAAAAGATATCCTCAAACATAGGGGATACTCATGTCATTTAATAGGTCAAAGCGAATTACCATGGGAGGTCTTTTCCGTCCGTGATTAAAATGGTGGGCGCACTTTTGTAATTCACTCTGGTCGACTTTAAGGTCGGTCGCCTTCTCCATATGACCATATCGGCATGGCCGTACACGTGTAAAGTAACGGAGAACTAACGCTGTCTCTCAGACCCATAATAAGACGAAGGAAGATGTAACGTCCGTGTAGCTTTGCGATTATCAACAAACGGAAGGACAGAGCCGCACGATCGAGGTTCGAGACGTTCCTAGCCGTTGGCTTCGGTAGATATTTTAGAGAGAGAGAGAGAGGGAAGGGCCCCGGGATTCTGGAGGGTTCTCTTTTCGTTCTTGTGAGGAGAGCGAAGGGGGAAGATCACTTCTCACTTTTCGTTCTTGTTAGGGTTTTTCTCCTTTGGGTTCTGCGGAGAGGAAGGAAGGGAGCCATGTCGGAGCACGCGGAGGGCGCCGATTCGGTGATCGAGAACATGGCGGAGAAGATAACGGAGAAGATCCACGACCTCTCCTCATCGTCGTCAGATTCGGACAACGAGGAGCCGAAGCCGTCCGTTTCGTCGGCGATCAACCGGCTCTTCGGGAGGAAGCAGCCCTTGCACAAGGTCCTCGGAGGGGGAAAGCGTGAGTCTTGCGATATTTCCTGGAACTCTCAGTTTTTTCATGATTTTTTGAGTTTTGTTCGTGTGTGCGTGTGATATTGATCTTATTTTATCGTTTCTGAAGTCGGAAATGTGAATGATTTGATTTGTTTGCGATCGCGAATGTCGAACGGGAAAATGGAAATTGTTAGGGCTTTAGCAAGCCGTGATGGGTCTGATGAAATTAGGGTTTCCACTAATGCTGTTGTGTGCATTTGTTGATTTAGACGGAGATGGCTCGGTTTTAGATGATCATGCTTGTGTTTTTCAATTTTTTGTTACTTTTTTTAAGCGATTCGAAATGACAAGGTTTTGGGTTTTACCGATTCGGCCGCTGTTTTTGTTTTTAAACAGATCAGAATTGTTTCTGCTCCAAAACGGTTGATTTTTGCGGCGGGTGTTTGATGTGATTTCTTGGAGAGGATCTCCGGATTCCGATCTTATGGTAACTTTGTTCGGCCCAGAGGAGTTTTAATTGATTCCATAAGGCCGGAAGATGGCGAGGATGATCTGAATGAGGGTTTTAGAATTGAAGTGTTTTGTTTTGTTGGGGGTGTGGGTAGATGATCTATGTGGATCTGATTGGCGTGTTGGTTTAGGAAGGGGGGTCTTTTTTGTAAGATCCGTCGTGAGTGAGGGGTGCTAGATCTGCATTGATTTAGATGGATCTTAGGGGGTCTGTTGAGGCTCCAAGGTGATGAATTATTAGAGTGGGTGTCATTGTCTTCAATATTGGTGTGGGTGGGGGACTGACAAAAACAACTGAAATTCTTGTTTTGTTGGCTGGGCTTGATGTAAAGTGCAAATGAAGTTTTAATGGAGAGAGCTGTTGGGTTTCCTTCTCTTCACAGGACACTACGAGTCTTCCCTTTTGCCTTTGATGTGGAGTTTGGTAAGATCGGCTTCTGGTTCCCCGCATCTCCGAATCCCTGGACTATAACACGGAGAGGAGCAATGCACTTTAAATCTCCAACGCCCTGAGTGTCTTCCACATGAAACTTATGGATTTGAGCGCTTGAATTTTGCAGTTTCTACGTGATGCTTGTTTAGATAAAGAATTTGGAATTTGTGTGAAGTGCCATGGGTCTGATCTTATGCATTGAGGTTAATGGATCTTGTGGGTTTTATGTTGAGTAGATAGTGATGATATTAAGGCTTAGTGACTCGAATAGTTTTTTTGCCAAGGAGTGAATGGGATTACGGTGGGAGATAATAATGGTTAGTAGTGTTGAACTCAGAGTTACTGGAAGCTTCTTAGGTAGGTGGGAAGCTCCCTTCCCTGAAACTCGCTTCGGAAGCACGAAACTTCATGGGAATCTCGATTCCCCTACGCTTCTTCTGTGCTTCCCACACACATGGTCTATGCTTCCTATATGCTTTTCTCACATTTAGTTTCATGTTTTTCATGTATTTTCTCTCACGCTTTCACTCACTTTCCATGTACTTTCTTTAAATTAGTAACCATCATTGTTAGATTTTAACAAAAATTTAACTCTTTTATTGAAAAATCATGAAATATAAGAATGATCAATTTTATTTTAGTTTTTATTTGTTTCTTGTCCGGTTCCTATTCAATTACCATATTGCTTCATTTTTTTAATGTTTTGCTTTTAAATTGATACTTCGCATCCCGCTTCCTATAAATTTTAAAATGCCTCGCTTCTCGTTTCCGCTTCCTAGTTTGGCAACCTTGGTCGAACTGCCCCTTGAAAGGTATATATGGAAAGCTGTCTTGTTGGTGGAATTTGGTGGAGTTGGCACCATGCATGAGTTTAATTTCCTGTTGGGAATGCAGCCAAATTGGTTTTTTGAGTTTAGTTTCCTCGAGGAATTTTCATATAATGTTTTCATTTTTCTTTTTTCAAATAAATTCTTATCTTTTTTTCTGTATCATATGAAAATAAAATTGAGAAAGGGTATATATGAGAACAGAACCAACTAGATAGATAGTCCGGTTTTCTTAATCTATCGTTGAAATTTCAGCTTTTGCTACTGTTGTTATGCCTGTCTAAATTTCTGATGGTCTTGAAATGGATTAATTTTCCCATTATCTTTTTCAGCATTTGACATTCATTTTCATGTTTTTAATGCACAGAAAATTTGGTTTTTGAAGGAAGTTTTTCTCCTTTATCGTGTATATTTTTCCAGTCTAAGTTTTGTATGTTTAATGTGCAGCTGCTGATATTTTTTTATGGAGAAATAAGAAAATCTCGGCTGGTATTCTCGGTGGAGTGACTGTGGTCTGGCTTCTTTTTGAATGTCTTGGTTATTATCTGCTCACTCTTGTCGCCCATTGCCTTATACTCTCTCTGGCAATCATATTTCTCTGGTCTAATGCAACTTCATTCATCAACAAGTATGTTTCTTTCTTTTCTTGCTGAGCCCTTCCAAAAACAAAAAGAATTATCTCATATATATATATATATGTATGTATAAAATCACAAGATGTGATCAGATCTGTCTTGTCAACATCGTTTGGCTTGATATATGTTTTTTTTGTTTTGCAATTTATGCTAACTTCATATATGGTTGCAAATGTTTATAGGTCTCGGCCACACATTCCAGAGGTTAAAATCCCTGAGGATGTTGTTGTGAATATTGCCCTAGGTCTGAGGTATGAAATAAATCGAGCATTCGCCTTTCTACGAGAAGTGTCTTCAGGGCGGGATCTTAAGAAATTCCTTGGTGTAAGTTATTTCTCAGAAAGTCATGCGTTATTGTTTATCATGCACTTTCATTGATGGAGAGGACTTATTCTTGTGACATTCAGGTGATTGCTAACCTGTGGATTCTGTCTATTGTTGGGAGTTGGTTCAACTTCCTTACTCTGTTCTATATAGGTGCAACTTCACTTTATTTGTTCTTTTGTCATGGATCTTTTTATGCTTAAATATTCTTTATAACTGACACTATTTTTCTACCTTAACAGCATTCGTAACACTGCACACAGTGCCAGTCTTGTACGAGAAATATGAGGATCAGGTTGATTCGTTTGCAGAGAAGGCCACGATCGAAATCAAGAAGCAGTATGCCCTCTTTGATGCGAAAGTGCTAAGTAAGATCCCCAAGGGGCCATGGAAGGAAAAGAAATTTTAAGTTTGGTTTTGCAACCTGTACCTGACGATTTGGTGCTTTTCAAGTGCTCCATTGTTGACTGTAAGCCTTTTGCAAAGTTCGGCGTTTGCTGGGTTGGCCAGATATGGTATATCATCGGATTGTTTGTTTTTGCTCAGTTATTTACTTGTCTGGCTTTATTTTAGTTTTGTGTACCCATGGACACATTCGTGCATAGGTTTGTCATGGTTAAGGCGTTACCAAGTTTCATCAAGATTCATATATCATCTGCTTCTTGTTCATATTGTGTCAAGTAGCTATTGTAAAACATTTTGGCTTCTTTATCTCTAATGGGATGCATTGCATTCATCATGATATAACTGTTCAGATTTAGCCATTGAAAGATGACTGGGTTTGCTTGATGGGTCTGCATCTTCTGGTTGAGCATGGTGTGGTTGCTGGACCGTTGATCAGATTGCAGGGTTTCACGGTAAATTGAATCAAGTAAAATGGGGTTGTGACACAAAGGTGATTTTGTGCATAGCTCGTGGTGAGGAAATAAGTATGGTTCTTTTCCAACAAAATTTGGTATGACATATGACCCAGTTCTTCTTTCTGGGGCATCACATGCAATTGCCATTTACTTGGTTGAGTTTCTGTTTGAGGATGGATGTGTAGTCTTTATTGTTCATCTTGCTAGAACCCTGAAAAGGTTTTCCTCTGTACTGGAGATAGAACGGATGATTGCATTCCACTGGCATCTTCTTCCTAAATACGTTTGATGGTCAACTTGTAGTCTCTTAGATTTTGAGCATTCTTGAAACCAGAGCTTCTAAATCCCAGTGAACGGTAGGTTAACTAAGAGGTTAGTTAGCAGCCTAGTTATGACATTAAGGTTAGTTGGTCTCTTTACGGAGGCTCGTTGTACCAGGGTTGAGGGTCATTGTTTACTCTCTCTGTGTGTGTGTCTTAGGCTCCTTAGGCCCTGCTTCATCAATGGTGGGTGTAAAGTCTGACGGTCTGTCCAGAGACTTTTGCCTTGGTCTTCTGTTTCTTCTGCGGTGGGTGGTAGGGTTTGACAGTCTGTTCGAGGAATGGACTTATTTGCTCATGGGTGGGTGGAAAGCCTTGGACATTTTGTTGCTTGTGCAGTCAGGGTCAGGTGTAGACGTGGAATTTTGTTTAATCCTTTCTTGCGTGGTGTTTGTGTCTTGGTCGCAAACCTCATTTACCTTAAGGTCCCACTTCCGCAAAGCGGAAGGGGTTCCGTGCCAGCCACCTTCTGCTATTTTGAGGCTGCTTTCCTTTCTTAAAGTGGGGTTTGTATAGGCAAAGCAGGTGAAACACTTTGTTTCTGGGGCTTTTATGCAGATTTCTGCCACATACAAATGCTTTTGGGGCTTTTATGCCGATTTCTGCTCCATACAAATGCAAAGTGCATTTTCTAAGTGTGGAATAAGTGAGCTATGTAAGCCAAGCTGCTGGTTTCATCCTGTGGACCAAGAATGATCTTCACAACGAGTTCGTGTACCTATTTCTATCAATTGATTTGAGCTGTTGCTTCCCACTTGAGGCTTGAAAGAACGAGCTGAGCTTGAACGCCCTCTTTTCTGTTTGGTGACTTTCCATGGGCATGAGATAAGGCTGCCAAAATATCACTTTCCATAATTGCAATGCATCTGATGTCTGCCTAATTCCCAACCTAGTTAGTGAAATCATGCAATATTTTGCAGCTATAGGCTGATTAGAGGGTGGCCTATCTTCAAGGTTGGTTGCTTTAATTGGTTCTGTGTCTTCCCTCTAATCACGCCAATACCATCTTATCTCTGTCTCTGTTTACTAGTATTAAAATGTGATAAAGTAGAAGCTGGCCTATCTTCAAGATTGGTTGCTTTAATTGGTTCTGTCTTCTCTCTAATCACGCCCATACCATCTTATCTCGGTCTCCGTTTACAATTATTAAAATGTGATAGTGTACACTGCCAAGATAAATTGTTTCTCTTTTAGTATGCTGATTATCATTGTAAGCTTCCTGTTGCTACAAATCTATTGGTTTTTGTTCCAAAAACAGGGGTTGCTAAAGGAACCCCTGACGCTGTTGGCCTATGACCAGCTGGCCAAACCACCTTCTAGCCAGCCACATGCCCTAACCAATTTACTTTTTTTTTTTTTGTAAAATGTTACACCTAAATCATATATATATATATATATATATATATATATATATATATATATATATATATATATTGTAAAATGTTACACCTAAATCATATATTTTTTTCTTAAAAAAATCATATATATTTTGTCACTTTTTTGCGCAAGCTGATGTCCAGCATATGCTCTGAGGGTAGGGTCTTTAGCTTCAGAGTTTACACATTTGGGTCGACTAACGTATATTTGGCAAGTTGAGCCTGCGATACTAAGTCCTCGATCAAGATGCTGTTTCTTCGAGTCATAATTTGGCTCTCTCCCGTGGGCAGGGGTCTTAGCCTTTGAGTTTTCCTCTGCCTGGTCGATAACCTTAGGTATGGCAGGTTGAGCTAGCACGATCAGGTTTTCGTGCCGGGTGCAGTTTTTTTGAGTTATAAATGTAATATATATATACACACACGTGTTCACATGAGATGAGTCAAACCACACATTTTGTTTGTGCTCAACTTATTTATAATCCAAAGAGGAATCTACCGATTTTTTTTAATTGCTGGCCGGTATTATCGTTTACTGAATTTTGTTTTGTTTTTAAACGACCTCGGTGTAAAACCCTTGAGGGCCACCCTGCCGAGGACACATTATTAAACTCGTGGCCTTTCTTCTACTTGAGATGTACGAGGGGTCTCTTGAGAGTATGAACTTACCCCTTAATTGGGAGTGCAAAGCCCCTGTAGGCATGTTTTTTATTATTGAACGTGGATATATGATGGGTGCTTATGGTAAAAAGGGCTCTAAAGATGTATTCAAAAATAAGTTTTATTTGCATTATTATGTCGCTTCCTAATCATTTCCACTATCGTTTTTGACTCGCTTTTGGGTATGCTTCCTAAACATATCAGGCGTTTAAGAGAGATTTAAGCGCCCATATCTTGTTTCATGATTTGTGCATCACTTCTCTCTCTCTTCTTTTGTTTTGGATTTATAACCTGAAGAAACCCTAGTACCCAGCATGAAGAAGACCTGGTCATGCTGGCTCAGCCTGCCATGCTTATGGTCGACAGGCTAGGACCCTCCCCTTGGGGGCTGATGCTGGGCGTCCGCTTGCACGGATAGGAGACATCTATGGGAATCGAACCCTGACCACCCGTCTAGTGGCCAGAGCCCCCCACCCGACTATGCCAACCCCCTTGGGGCTCTCGCTCCCACTTATTCTACTAATTATGGTCGAATGCATTGAACGATATCGGCATAGCAAGCGCGCAGAGCTTAAACAGGATGTGATAGCTCCTTTATGGTTTTTACATTCTTGCCAATCCATTATGTTTGCAACCCTTGAGGATGGATGTTCATTCATGAGCAAAGGCTCCTGTGCCCATACACTCCAATATCAACAAGTGTCAGAACGCTATGTTGCACGCCTCTGATGTTAGACTTGAATTAAAAAATGATGACATGATCCACCTGTGAATTTGAAAACGATAAAAAAAAAGTCTTGACATGATCCACCTGTGATTTTGAAAAAGATAAAAAAGTCTTGATACCTTGAAGTTGACAAAGTTTTCTCTGCAAAATCTCTTATCACCTGAATTCCAAATGCGTCGTGATCATGTACAACTAACAGCATGATGGGATGAGAACCTGATTCTTGGGTATAACGATGTGATTTTAACTCTCTAGCCAGTTTCGACTGGGGGCCTAGATTTGGTCTAAAAGTGAAAGGCAGTTTTGAGCGCTCTCTCTCTCTCTCTCTCTCTCTCTCTCTTGGAACCTGCGAGTACAAGCAGCCGGCACTTATAAGTTTCAACCGATGTTATCAGTATCAGTGCGTATCGGCCCATACAGAATTTTGATATGCTGCAGGCCTGACGTCTATTTTTTAATAAATGTAAAAAAAATACTAAAAATTTAAAATTATTTTAATAATTTTAACATGTGTCATGATTAACATACAATATTTTATTATTATTTTTGGGCCAATACAGAACAATTCAGTTGAGTATCGGTATCGGGGTCGATATAGCTGAATCGGTGGCCCAACGATTCGGGCCATACGGATACTAACAACATTGGTTTCAACTGGTTTATATGGTTTTTTACATCCATACCAAATACTTATCTCATGTTAAATACATTTGTAGTACGGTGGCGGTAGGGCTGGTAAACTGAGTTGAACTAACCAAACAGGGCAGGTTCAGGCTTGGCTCATTTACCAGGAGACCAAGCTTGTGTCTGGGCTCTTGTTTGAGTTTAGCCGAGCCAAGCTCTGCTCATGTCCTCAATGATGTGAACCAAACATTAGCTGGCTCGTGTAAAAAAAATTTCATATTATAGTTAAAATATATCACATTTTTTTTCTATCTATATGAGACCAGTCGAGCCACGCCGAATAGTGTGTTGGCTCGACTTGTTTAAGCTAAACGGCCTGATTGAGGCTCGCCTCACCAGCTGTATGAGACAATCACAACCTGGTGGCAAGCCTAACAGAGCATAGTCACGAGCCGTTCAGTCCATTTACCAGCCCTAGGTGGTGGTGAATGGAGCTCGTTCGTTTATGCTCATATTAGCCATTGTGGGGTCGTTCTCATCTGATCGGAACTCAATTCTTGGTTTCCTAGGAGTTGCGAACTTTTTGCCTTTTTTGATATATCCAAACATCCAAAAGATTTATCAGGTTCTCTGGCGTTCGTTTGTTGCAATTTTCACAGTAAATCTAGGAAATCGTTTTCCCAGTAACCTGATATATCAAACAGTTTCTTCTTTGCGCCAAACAAGCTCGTAGACGTTCTTGAAAGATCAGGTGTGTTTTCCAGAGCGTTGGTCCTGCAAGAGCAATGGTTGGAAGTTTCCGAGAGGTGAGCTTCGGCTAACAAGCGACGGCTACGACATCTCCGGCGACCGGAGCTCCCACCGGCTATGCGAATACGGTCTCTCTCTCTCTCTCTCTCTCTCTCTTCGAAAATTATCCTTCTCACCGTGGGTGCATATTGACAATCTTCATAACTCGACGAATTCATTCCATGCTATCAATATTGGGTCTATTGGGGTCACGGTCCAGCCGCAACACTTTGGGCTTTCTTTTCCATCATTTGCTCCGGCTATGTTAGCCGGATCTCCAGCATATGATAGCATCTCCCAACCGTCGCATGTTCTGCTAGGGGTGGGCCCCAAAAAATCTGGCTCTGCCATCAATGTTTACTCTCCTGGAGATTTGGCGCTCACTATTTATAATGCATGAAGCTCGACGTATGATTTTTTTTGCGCTAATTTTCGTGGCGGACTGACGGTGCGGTTGGGTAGGCATGCTCGTGAGAAGCAGAAGAAAATTTTGCCATCCTCGCCATCGCAAGTTCTGTCAAGGGTGGGCCCACAAAAAATTTACCATGATAGCAATGTTTTCTCTATTGGAGTTCAGTCACTAATTATTTCTCAAGCTTGGGGCCTGGTGTTTGCTTCTGTTTGTACCACTTTCCATTACAGCTTGAAGGCGCGGTTGGGCACGCTTGCGCGTGGTGGACAAAGGATGAATCTTCAATCGTCCCATATTGTTTTTCCCTCCAGACGCTCTGACGATTTGGTTATCAATCTTATTGCGTTTAATGCTAGAACCAACCTAGCAATCAGATACATGGTGCTTGGCTCTTCGGTTCCGCGTCCTCTTCCTGTATCACATTATGTCTCTGAGGTTTTTTCATCTGCCAAATCTTTTGGTCTTTCACCAAACGGGGTCTCATCCGGTAGTCCAGCGCAGGGCCAGGGTAGCCACCTGTTTATGCCTTTGCTTCAGCAGCGTCCTAGTCCACAACCCCTGGGTGTCACGGTTGTCGATGCAACTAAGTTGCTGGATATCTCCCTCTCCTCTTCGCAGTTGCAAGCTATAGCTGTTGATATGGATTCTACGATTTCAACTATCTCTGCTATTATTAGGGACTCTCTCTGCCACTCCGGTGGGGCAGACTGTGAGCAGTTGGGCATTTTCGATGGTCACTTGAGGTTGTCTATCAGTGCTGGGGGTGTTCGACAAATCATGCATGGTCAGCGAAGAAGGAGGAGGCCTTCGTCAATTGTTTTGGCTATCCATGCTAGGTCCCCAAGAAGGTCGTCTCGGTGTCACCAACCCCGGGTTTTTCCAGATTTTGTTCCATGAAGATTGTTTGTTGAAATGTTAGGGGCTTAATTTGTCCCACGAAACGCCTATTTTTAGCTAATTGGGTTAGGGAGAAAAAACCCAACCTACTTGCTTTATGTGAAACTAAAATGGAGGTCATTCCGCTCGTGGTCGCCTCTAGCATCTGGTAGGGAGCTCACTATTTCTTTAAGCCTGCGGTCAATCATGCAGGAGGTATCCTTATCTTGGGAAATCAGTCTTTAAATTTATCTCAGCTGGATGTGGGTCTTTTCTTTCTATCTGTTGCTTTTAATTTGCAAGCAGTTGGTAGAAGGGTAGTGATTTCTGTTGTTTATGGCCATAATCTCGCCGTCATGAGGCCCGTATTTTGGGATGATTTGGATAGGGTTGTCGTTTCTAGCGAAAATTGTCACCTTCTTATGGGGGATTTCAGTTGTTTGTTATTTATTCATGACTTTAATAATCTCGTTATTCCTAATCCCTCTATGTGAGGTTTCCAAGACTTTGTTCATCGATATTTCCTATAGCCTATTCCTTTAACCGGTGAGCGCTTTTCTTGGTCGAATAGGCGGTCTCGTCTGTGCTGTAGGGTCCTTGATAGAGTCTTTATCACCCCTAATTTATTGGACCTCATTCTCGATGTTAAGTGTGTGTTGTTTGCTCCCTTTATCTCGGATCATGGGCAAATCATCACTCATTGGGGGGATGACTTTCAACCCACCAAGAGCTTTGCGTTTGAAGAATGGTGGCTTTATGAGCCATATTTTCTCTCGGTTATTGTTAATTCTTGGAACAAACTTATTTATGAGCATTGAGCGGTGCTCTGGAATCAAAATAAGCTTTATCGTCTAGCTAAGGATATCAAAGTTTGGCTTCATAGTCGTAATGTGAAGAAATTTCAGCAAATGGTCGCATGAAATCAGGAGATTTCTACGTTGTATCAGTCTATGTCTTCTCCTGACTGTCTTTCTGATTTGCAACTTCTCAGTCTCCAGGCCAGGTACTTAGAATTAACTATGCTCTTGAAAAGCTAGAGGGTCAAAGAGAAAATTCGTTGGAAGCAGAGGTCTAGGGTAAAATGACTTGCGGCTGGTGATGGCAACACTAAATTTTTTCACTCATATGCATCTCATCGTCATAGGAAGAAGGTCGTTCCTTCTATCTCCATTGGGGATGTTTCCTATCTCAATCAACACGTTAATCCGACAGTCTTGCTATATTTAAGAATTTATATTCTGCTTCGTTAACTGCGGAGGGTGTCCTTGGTAATGTCCTAGTTGGGTCAATTAAGCCTGAGCAAGTCAGATCTATGCAAAAGAGGTTCTCTGACGATAAAAATTTTAGGGCCATTAAGGATCTGCCTTATTGGAAAGCGCCTGGCATTGACGGGTTTCATGTTGACTTTTTTAGAATCTTTTGGGACTGTGTTAAATCAGACGTGGTGAGCATGTTTGATGAGTTCTATCGTAACTCCAGACTGCCTTATCATTTTCATATTGCTATTATTTTGCTTATTTCGAAAGAGGATGAGGCCACTGATATTTCACGATTTTGCCCTATCTCAGTTATGAGTGCTCTTTATTGGATGTTTGCCAAGGTTTTGCCGAATAGGCTGAAATCAGTGGCCAACCAGATTTTTTTAGACTCTCAGTTCACCTTTATCCGTAATAAGATGGTCCAACACTCATTCATCATGGCGTCCGAGGTTGTTCATTCCTTGCAGCATAGCGGTCAACCTTACTTTGTCCTTAAATTAGATTTTCATAAAGCTTTTGACTCTGTGCATTGGCCATTCTTATTTCAAATGTTAGCAAATTTCGGTATTGGTCGTCGTCTTTCTAGTTGGATATGGGAGCTGGTCTGAAATGCCCATACCATATTAAATATTAATGGTGTTAGAGGAAACCAATTCAAGTTGGGGGCAGGGTTTATGGCAAGGGTGCCCCTCTCGCCTTTGTTGTTCAATGATGTTGTTGAGGGTCTTATGGTCTTGCTTAAGCGGGTTGCGATATCCTGTTTCATTGATACTTTGCAGGTTTGAGACTTCTTAGGTCATATTCTTACTTATGCTGATGATATGATCATTTTTTGTTGTGCAAATGTTCAGTAGATGTTTAGTTTCAAGCTTATCATTCAGTTCTTTCTCTTCCTATCTGGGCTTTCTCTAAATGAGATCAAATGCTCTATTACCATGTTCAATGTTCATGCCAATATGCTTGCAGCTGGAAAAAGAATTTTTAATTGCGCTATTTCTGACATGCCTATTATGTACCTGGGCTTGCCGTTACAAGTAAAGCACCTCTCTTCTGCTACTTGGGCTCCGACGCTTCAAAAAGTGAAGCGCAAATTACTTTCGTGGCAGTCGTCTTATCTTTCCATCGTCGGTCGTCTAACCTTAGCCAGACATGTTCTTTCAACTATTTCAGAAATTTTCATGTCTATGTTTGTGATGCACGTGGGAGTAGAGAAGCGCGTCACTTGATTGGTTGGCGTTTGGTGATCTTACCTCGGCGTATGGCTCGTTTAGGCATTCCTGCGCCCAGACTGCGGAGCATTGTTCTTGTCGCCAAGCAATGTTGGTTGGCCCACCAACCGGCTAACCCTTGTGCTTGTTTGCTTCTTGCTAAATATGTGGCTCCAATCTTATCCCTGTTCGTTTGGAAACCCGGGGTTTGGCGCTCTCGCACTTGCGTAAATCGTGGTTGAGGGCTTTAGCCTGCTTTAGAGACCATTTTGAGGACTCCAAAAATTTTGGTCAGTGGTTGCAATGAGCGCTAGCGCCAAGCGGAGAGTTCCTCACCAAAAAAGTCTATAGATCGTTGCTACCCCCGGGAGATGATTGGTTGCCCGAGGATGCGCTTTGGGCGAAGGGTCCTTCTCCCCGTTCTCGAGTCTTGGCTTGGTTAATTTTGCATGATAGGATCCAGACCTATAGTAATTTAAAGAAGTGGGGCATTCAGCTCCCGAGTTGGTGCGTGCTTTGTCAAGCTGCAGAAGAATCTACGTTTCACTTGTTCTGGTCTTGCCCAATATTTGTGGAACTCTTTAGCAGGAACTGGAGGCATCCAGAATTGTTTGTTAAGGAGGAGTCTTTTGCGCTATATCTGATCTTGGGCCCAGTTTGTATTAGGCGCAACACGAGATGGAGGTTCATCTGGCGAACGTGGTTGCTTACTTCTTGGTGGTTTATTTAGATGGCACGAAATGATGCTCATTTTCGTCAAATTCTGGTTAACATTCAAAACCTGGTGCATAAAATCTTGGTAGATGTTTATGCGATCTTGCGTATGCATCTTAGTGATCTTCCGCTCCCTCCTGCTGACACAACCTCTCTTTTGCCGCAATCTGGGCAAGCGGCTCCGGCGTGAGCCCGTTTCGAGTGGTAACTTTGAATTTCTTTCGGCTCTCTTTCTCTCTCTCTCTCTCTCTCTATATATATATATATATATATATATATATATATATATATATTTATATATTTCGTAAAGCTATTGCTGCACTAAGGTGATGGGGGCGTTTGGGTGCACCCACCAATTTCCCGGTTTATCCCACTTTTCTGGATAAGTGGGTGCAGTCCAATTGCAAACACCACCATTGTAATTTGTTCGCTTTCTGATTCGTGAATACCCATTATACGTTTTCTGAACTCGGATCGTCGAAGAAATTGGTTGTTCTCTAACGATTACTTTCTCAACATCACAACCAAGGATGAAAAAAACAGAAAAACCTGTTCCGTTGCCAAACAGTGGGATGCGGCAAGAGTTGCTCCCAGCCTGGAAAATCGAGAATCCCTTCTCGTTTAACTGGGGAAGCAGGAGTCTCTGGTGTTTGATGGGGAAATATTTGCAAGTTTCCCACTCTAAGCCTGGTGGGTTGGAATCAGACCCTCCTTAACATGCATGTTTTCCATTGGTTGCTGCATAAAATCTTCATGGCCTACTTATCATTCATCAATTCTAAGCTTTGTAATTGCAGGTGTCTGGTTCCTTCAATTCTTTTTGTGCTCTTTCTTTCTATCATGATGACACAAACATACTTTTATTTGTCAAGTATGAGTGATTTCTGTGTTTGGATTAGAAGTGGTGCATTTAATTGTGTTTTGCAAGTTTTGCAATCTTGACAAGTTTTGCAATCTTGACAAGTTTTATGCCTTTCAATGTTGCAGTTGACCTCTTCTTCTTCGGTGGTGCATAATGTTTCCGCCTCCGATACCGACAGCGGTGCGTCCTCCTGGGTGGCAGATAATTAATGATGTGCCTTTTGCAGTCGGTCAGTTTTGACTGAAAGGTTGCCTTACTGAGAATCTGAATAAATTGCGGAATACCATTGATCTAGCAAAAGCAATGTAGGTCATTGTCTGTGCTTTTTCATGTTGATGTATGGTTTTTTTAGTTCCCAACTACTTACTGTTACTCTGTTGTGAGAATTGTCTTTTTGGTAGGCACCAAGAATTGGAGGCTATATTGTTAGCCAAAGGTTCTGATCCAATCACAGAAGAATCGGATGGAAAGTCCTCCGGTCGAACACTTGAAAAAGATTTGGCACCTTTATCTGGTCCTGTTTCAGCAAAAGACCAAGAAGATTCAAGTGTCAGGCATGAAGTTCTTCGTTTGTTTTCTGAAGTGATCGAGGCAAAGAAAATCGACTTAGGAATGCAAGAGTCTCTTTCTTTGGAAGCTGCAAACTCCTTGGATTCGGCTTTGAGAGAGCAGCTGTTGCCTTTTGATGCTGTCACAAGTCAAAGTAATTCGTGGGAGGAGAAATCAATGGCAGTGAGATTGATTAACAGGGCGCAGAAGGCTAAACGCAACAAACTCTGGAGGAAGAGAAAGCAGAAGCGAGTAGCTGAAATGCTTTGAAAGGTATCTCCTGGTTGTGCTATAACTTCTACATTTGCATTGAAATGTCTAATTACATTAATCCTTTGTTTCTCTGACTAACAAAAAAAAAGTAGTTTGTTTTTTGTGGTGTTTTGTCAAGTTAACCTATAAGAGTTTTGGTGATGTAGTATCTTTGATCATCTTGTAGGAGAGAGAAAGGCATGACCAAGTTGACCAAGATGCTGATGAATGGAGGGCAAGAGAGATTGCAAAAGACATTTCCAAACGCAAGGTGATTTTGTAAAGCCTGTCAAAAAAAAAAAAATCGCGTCAGACACGTGCCAGGCACGTGTTGAGGTTCGGTCCGCCGTGTCGGTCCTGGGTCTGAGTTTGACCCGGACTCGAGCATAACCCGAACCCGGGTTCTCGAAGCCTTGAGAACCTGCGTCTTTTAAAAGACGCAGGCACCTCGGGCGAGGGGCAAAAACCCTCGCCCCTTCTCTCTCCTCTGCTTCGTCTCTCTCACGCTGCCGTCGACGATTGGAGATGCCGGCAACCAACTCCGTCCGACAGCCTCCTCCTTGAGTCTGACACCCCCTCTCCGTCCCCTGTGTCGCAGGACGCCGATTACGTCTTGCCGGACCGGTTCCCCTTCTCTCTCAGCCTCCTATCCCCGACCCTTCCTTGCAGACATCGGCGATCGGAGCCGCCACCGACCTCCGAGCGTCGACGACCTTCGAGTGCTGGTGACCCCCTTGTCCTCACCGCTTCTCACCCTCCGAGCGAGTGTCGGCGACCGAAGCCGTCCGCCACCACTTTCTCTGCCTTCTTCTGCAGCTATCGACAACCTTCGAGCTCCGGCAACCCACTGCCTCTTCCCGTCCAACCATCGGCTGTGCCAGAGCCCTCGACGCCGGAGTCTCCTTCTCGTCGCCTTTCCCGACTCGCCATCGTCGTTGAGCACTGCCGCCAGACGACAACGCCACCACCACTGCCACCTCCGACAACCTGTCGTCAGCAACCACCCCAATTTGACATCCCCATGCGAGCAACCCCGACAACCCCGTTGCTTTCTCCTGTGGGATGAGGTCCAGCCATCGCCACCCGTGACTGGCGGTGACGTCGCCGTCCCCCCTTCTCCCTCTCCCTTGTGATCTCTGTCGATGACCTTCCAGCCACTGACGACATCCCCCGTTGTCGTGGTCTTCCGAGGTAAAAACCCCTTCTCCTTTTTCTTTCCTACCACCGGCAGGGAGCTTCGCTCCCTGTGTCGGCTCGGCTTTCCGGTAGGGGCTCCGCTCCCTTGCCCCTAGTAGGTTTTTCGGCAAGGGCTTTGCCCCTGCCTCTTTTTGTTTTTCTGGCAGGGGACAAAGCCCCCTGCCTTCTGTTGTTTTCTGGCAGGGGGTTCTGCCCCCTGCCTCCTGTGGTTTTCTGTTAGGGGGCTCTGCCCCCCTACCCCCATCCTGTTTCTTGTGTTTCTCGGTAGGGGGCGAGGTCCCTCTGCCTTTGTTTTGCTTCTCGGCAAGGGGCTTCACCCCCTGCCTTCTTTTGTTTCCCGGCAGGGGGCGGAGCCCCCCTGCTCTCCTGTTGCTTCTCGGCAGGGGGTTCTGTCCCCCTGCCTCCTGCGTTTTGCCGACATGGGGTGAGCCCCCCCTGCCTCCTTTGGTTTCCCAGCGGGGGGTGAAGCCCCCCTGTCCTCTTCATGTTTTCGAGCAGGGGGCTTGCCCCCTGCACCTTGCTTGTTCTCCGGCAAGGGGCTTTGCCCCCCTGCCTTGTTCTTGCTGTCGGTAGAGCCCTTGCCTGTTTCATGTTCTGACAAGGGGTGTTCCCCCCTGTCTTGTTGCGGCATGTGTGGCAGGGAGCCTTTGCACCCTCCCCTGCCTTTTTCTGTTCTGGCAGACAGGGAGCTCCTGCTCCCTACCTCTGCTACTGTTGCCAAGCAGGGCTGAGGCCTCTGCCTCTGGCACCCTTGTCTGCAGGATGCAAAGTTCCTGCCTTTGCCTCCTGCAGGCAGGAGGCCTTGCTGCCTCTGTCCCTCTTCTGCAGGGAGCTAAGCTCCCTGCCTACTCTCGTGTTTGGGGTCCGGTACCACTGCAGGTCTTACCAGACCCGCTTCTCGTTTATATTACGACATATACTAACGTTTTAAGCTTTTCAGGTTGAACGATGGATCCAGCTCGCCTTCGTGGCTCAAACTTGTGCTTACCTATGCCGCAGGCGTACGAGGACCCACAACCTCTCAAGGTAGGGGATTCTTGCGTAAAAGGACAATGGACGGATAAATGCTAAATAAGAAAAGATAACTAAAAGAGGATGATATATGCATACGTATAAAATATATACGTATGTCTTTTAATTCAAGGACGCGGTTTCGCGATCCTTTTCCTCTTTACTTTTCTTGCACTTTCCTTTTCTGTTGCCGCCGCGCTATATGTGCCTAGGCTTTTAATTCATGTCTTTACATTGCGATCCTTGTCCTATTTACTTTCTGTACTTTACTTTCTTGCTGCCCCGCGCTTTATACGCCATGGCATTTACTTGTATATGTATGCATTTTTCTCCAGGATGCTGGTGCTTCTTTAAGTTCTCGCACTTTACTTTCTGCATTTACTGTTGTTGCCCCGCGCTTTATGCGCTATGGCCTTACTACTTACTACCCTACGTTCCTGTTGTAGTCGTGCTTGCTTTTGCACTTACTTTTTGCATGTGTGGTTCATCCTTACTTTGCTGTTGCACTTCGTGCATATGCTTTGCTCGTGCATGTATTCTTATCTCTGTCGTATTGCTCATTTACTTGCTTACGCTTATCGTTTTATCAAGGTACAACTCCATGCCTCGCGAGTCATCTGTTACACTTGCTTAGTCAGGATAGGATCCCATACCTCGTGAGTTGCTTATGTAGTTGTCTGCTCGTGTGTGGCTTGTGCATTTTACGCTTGAGGTACAGCTTTGCACATCGTGTCTTGCTCCTCGTTTTGCCACGACACTATAATGTGCACGGGTTTGCCCCTTGTCAGCTTGCACTCCCTGAGTGCAGTTTCGAGTGTATAGTGTATACCGTCTCACTTGTCTTAAAAGCCACGACATACACTTATGCACTTTGATTCTCCAAAAATGATGGTCTTAGGTGCAAACCTATTTTCAAAGATGTATAGCTTTGTAAAGCAGATTTTCGAAAGCCTTTTGCTAGATAGCGACTAGATCTCCTAAATCGATGTATTTGGGAGAGGTGTGTTACAACTTCAGTTCGCCTATCCGATACGACTCGGATAACCCCGTTTAGGAGCCTGTGCATGAGTAGGGCGAGAATCCTATTGAGGTACTTGCGCCATCGCTAGAACGACGTTACATCACCGCTGACGCGAGACCTAGTTTCTAGGCTTTCTGGTCAAACCAAGATAGTTGGCGCACTTCCTTCTTTCACGAGATTATTGTTGTTGGATTTCTTATGAGGAATCCATGCTCCTCCTCTTGTAGTTGTACTCTTAGTCACGTACGATATGTTTAAACTACGAAGGGCAGGACGAAAGGTCTATAGTGACCTCGAAACGTGTATTGACATATTAAGCTAAATCCTGTTATGTTTATATTCGCGTAATAGGCAAATGCTTGCGATTGTCTAAAGGACCCGAGCACGATAAGTTGGAACTTGAATGAGTTCACTGTGGACTTCTGTAAAGCAGATATGTTGAGGGATTTCCTGCGAGAGATCCTTACCCCTCTCATCGTGGTTGTACTTTTGAACATGTACGTTGCGTACTGCGGTGAGTATGATGAAAGGTGTGTGGTTGTCTCGAATGTGCAATGGCGCGTGTAATTCATATAATGATAATTATGCGCCTTCACAGGCAAGATGCTCGTTTGGGTCGAAGGACCAGAGTATGTAACAGTTAAGAAACCCTCCGTTGTGCCCGTTCGGGACGGTTCATCAAGAGAGATGATGAATGATACAAAACTCCGATGGACAGGCCATTAATGGCTATTACGGGCAAAGGTCCGACTTCCCCATTCATCGTAGGTTAGGAGAAATGGGGCTACCATATTTATCCTAGGGGTATTCTCTCTCTCTCTCTCTCTCTATATATATATATATATATATATATATATATACCCGATAGGGGTATTTCTATAATTTCACATAGTTATTTTAGAAAACAACTATTTTTATTTTTTTGATAAAACATAATTTCATTTTTTATTTTTTTTATTTTATTTTTTGTATTTTTTAGGAACCAAAAGGGGCTCCAACCATAGAGTCGTTGGAGCCCCTGACGGTCACAAATGTGACCGTTGGGGGCTCCCAACGACTCCATGGGCGCCCCCTTTTGGGCTCTTCTTTTGAGGCCTTTGGCCTTCCTTTTCCTTCCACTCCCTCTTGTATAAATAGGGGTGAACCCCTTGTATGTATGTATTCTTGAGAGCTCTCTCTCTTTTCAACAAGAGGCTTTTTATATTGTTGTCTTCTTAAAGGCTTGTGCTTGTTTTGTCCCTTAGTGGACTTGTGATATTGTCTCTTTTATTCATTGTTGTAAGTGCTTATAAGCACTCTTTATATTTCCGCAATATCTCATTACATGGTATCAGGGCCACTCGATTCTTGAAGGAAAAGTGTGGTTCGTGTATTTCATATTTTGTGTATCTCTTCTCACTTCTTGGAAACATCATGGAGGCAAAGATCGACCTATCCTTCAAGCTCAATGGAAAGAATTACATGATGTGGGCATCGACAATAGAAAACAACCTCAAAGGAAATAAACTTTGGGGTTTTGTCATGGGTACCGTTCCAGAACCTAAACTTATGCTCACGAAGAACGAAGGAGGTCAAGTAAAGGCTCTTGAAGGAGATGCTCGCCTTAAGGCCATTGAAAATCATCAAAAAGAAATGGAAGATTGGGAAAGCAATCACGCAAAAATCCTTGCGTGGTTTATGAACAATGTTGAGCTTAAAGTATATACTAATATAGCTAAATTTCGTCGGGCCTATGAGGCTTGGTCATTTATGAAGGGTATGTATACCCAAAAGGATCTTGCAAGAGCGTATTTTTTGCAAGAAAAGATTAGAACCACCAAACAAGGTGATTCTAGCATTCAAGACTATTATAGTGCCCTAAACCCACTATGGGATGAATTGGCTCTTTTAGAGCCAAAATAGGTTTCTATGAAAGATATTGAATTAAGACAAAAATAAATGAAACAAGAACGATTATTTCAATTTCTTTTTGGGCTACGTCCCGAATTTGAGCAAGCGAGATCCTCACTTCTCCATAGATCTATATTTCCTCCAATTGAGGACGTCGTTGCCAAAATCACTCAAGAGGAGACAAGGCTTGACATGAGTAAACATGTTGATGAAGTGCTTGCCGTATCCAAATCCGGTAACAATGTAAGAACCTATAAACCTCCTCATTTTGGGAAACAAGGAAACTATAATGGAGGAAGAAAAATGATTGTTTGTCATCATTGCTATGAGCTGGGTCACATCAAACCCGCTTGCCCAAAGCTTAATGAAACTTTCAAGCCTAAGGTGACCTCTCTTGAAGAAACTACCACCAAAGAAGATGAAGGCAAGAATGGTGACCTCAAAGAGACTCTTGGGCAAATATCTATGGCTCTTCAACAAATTCTAAAAGCTTCTTCCTCCACATCGGGTCCGGCTATTGCTTCTACATCATCACCCGGTACGTATTCTTGGATCCTTGAATCTGGAGCCTCATTTCATATGACCCCTCATGAAAATGCACTTGTTGATGTTTGCACCAATTCAAAGGATTCTTGTGTCTCTACAGCCGATGAAACCTTTTTAAAAATTTCAAGTATTGGCTCTTTTAAAGATTCTCAAAATTTTTGTGTTCCAAAAGTAAGAGTTGTTCCCAAACTAAATTTAAACCTTTTTTCGGTCTCCCAAATTGCCGACCATGGATGTGAAATATCTTTCTCATCTAATGGTTGCTTTGTGCAGGATCTCAGGTTCGGGAAGCGGATTGGGAAAGGCCATAGGAAGGGAGACCTCTACTATATGGACCATCTAGACCTTCTCACAAATTATTTTTGTTCTTATGTCCAAGAAAAAAATATGGAAACTTGGTATAAAAGACTTGGTCATCCAAGTTATTCCAAAATGTATCTTTTTCCCTTTGGAAACAAATTTTGTAAGGAAAAAGAAATTAGTTTCAAAGATTGTATTTTTGGAAAAATGAAGTCTATTCCGTTTCCAACTAGAACTTTTCTTTCGTCAAGACCATTTGAATTGGTGCATTCGGATGTTTGGGGGTCTTCTCCAGTTATGTCTAAAGGGGGCTATTCTTATTATGTTACTTTTATTGATGACTTTACTCGGTATGTTTGGATTTATTTTCTTAGTCATAAGTCAGAAGTATTTACTTTCTTTAAAGATTTTCATAGAAAAATTCAAAATCAATTCCAAAGTAACATATCTACTTTGAGAACCGATTCCGGTGGTGAATATTTATCTCACAAATTTAAAAATATTTAACCCAAAATGGAATTTGTCATAAAAAATCATGTCCTAGAACCCCTCAACAAAATGGCCAAGCGGAAAGGAAACATAGGCACATTGTAGAAACCGCTAGAAGATTACTTGTTTCTAGAAATATTCCCAAGAAGTTTTGGGCTGAAGCCGTTCTAACCGCAACTTATCTAATCAATAGAATGCCCTCTTCTAAGTTAAAAAATGCTTCTCCCTATGAAAAACTCTTTAAATTTTCACCCGATTTCAATCGTCTTTGTATTTTTTGTTGCAAATGCTTTGTCCTATTGCATAAAAGAGATAAGTTGTCTCCAAAAGCAATTGAATGTGTTTTTCTAGGATATGGTGAAAATAAAAAAGGGTATAGATGTTATGATTTTAAAAATGATAAACTATATGTTTCAAAAGATGTAACATTTCTAGAAGAAGAGAATAGTTTTGATAAAATAAAAGAAACAAATGAAATTGATTACATATTTTTATATGATCTTATTGATGACATACAAAATGATTTCCTTGAAAGCATAAAAGATACATGTGAGGCGTCCAATCTTGATATAATACCCTCAAATGATAATAATGCAAATATGAATGTTTACTCAAGAAGAAATCAAGAAAACCCTATTAGTGCCCTAAAAAAATACTCTCAAATTTCTGAGTCTACTGAGGAACCACAAGTTAGACATTCTTCTAGAACATCAATACCCCCAAATAGGTTTGTATCCTATGATTCCTTAACCCACAACTATCGAACATGTTTAATAACCCTACATTCTTATTTTGAACCCGCTCACTATAATTAAGCTAAATCTATACCACATTGGGTTGAAGCAATGCAAGTTGAACTAAATGCACTAAAAAAGGTTAATACTTGGGAAATAGTTAATCTACCTCCACACAAAAAACCTATTGGGTGTCGCTGGGTCTTCAAAGTCAAAACTAAAAACGATGGCTCTTTAGAACGATATAAAGCTAGGTTAGTCGCTAAGGGATACTCACAAGAATATGAAATTGATTATGAAGAAACATTCACTCCCGTAGCTTGAATGACCAGTGTCAGGACTTTAATAGTTGTCGCATCGACCAAAAAATGGCCTATTTATCAACTTGATGTAAAAAATGCTTTTTTAAATGAAAGTTTAAGTGAAGAAGTTTACATGAATCCACCACCCGGAATTAATATTGAGCAAGGTCAAACTCTTTGGCTTTTAAAAGCATTGTATGACCTTAAACAAGCCTCTAAGGCTTGGTATGATCGTTTCAGTGATATCATGATAAAATTAGGATTTCATTCTTGTTATACTGACACTGCTCTTTTTGTTAAAAATGCAGGTACTAGTATCGTGATGTTGTTACTTTATGTTGATGATATGATTATCATTGAGAATGATCAAAATAGTATTATTGATGATAAAAATATGTTAAAAAATAATTTTGATATGTCTGATTTAGGTTTTCTTAGATACTTTCTTGGAATTGAAGTTGCATATTCTTCTTGAGGATATATTTTGTCACAGATGAAGCTTGCTGCAGATATATGTTTTATGTCTGGGATTTCTGATAACAAAAAAGTAGAGACTCCCGAGGTTATTAATGCCAAATTACGGTTAGAGGATGGGGTTCTTCTGGAAGATCCCACACCCTACAGACAACTCATTAGGTCTCTCACCTACTTAACCATCACCAGACCGGATATCACCCATGCAGTTCACTCAGTTCGTCAATTTCAACATGCTCTTACAACTGTGCATATGAGTGCTGTTCTCCGGATCATCCGTTACATTCAGAACACCATCAATAAAGGGCTATTTCTATCATCCTCTTGTTCCTTGAATCTTCTTGCTTATACTGATGTAGATTGGGGAGGTAATCCTAATGATCGAGTCTCAACTACTGTTTTTTGTGTCTTTCTAGGGGACTCTTTGATTGCCTGGCGATGCAAGAAGTAGCAAAAAGTTTCACTATCATCTACTGAAGCTGAGTATCGGGCTATGACAACCACAACAATGGAACTTGTATGGCTTCGCAGTCTGCTTAAAGACATGGTGGTTGATATTACCGAAGCTTCAAAGCTATGTTGCGACAACAAGAGTGCCATTTATATTGCAAGCAATCATACCTTCCATGAGCGTACCAAACATATCGAAATGGATTGCCACTATGTTCGTGACGAATACTTACGAGGAATAATTGCTCTACCGTATGTCACTTCAGAATATCAGTTGACAGACATTTTTACTAAAGCCCTTCCGGCTCCCCGCTTCATGTTTCTCCTTGGCAAACTTTCCGTCATTTCCCCGTAAAGTTTGAGGGGGGGTGTTAAAATGTACTCTATATATATATTTATATATATATTACATCAATACCCGATAGGGGTATTTCTGTAATTTCACATAGTTAGTTTAGAAAACAACTATTTTTATTTTTTTGATAAAATGTAATTTTATTTTTTAATATTTTATTTTATTTTCTTTTTTGTATTTTTTAGGAACCAAAAGGGGCTCCAACCATAGAGCCGTTGGAGCCCCCAACGGTCACAAATGTGACCGTTGGGGGCTCCCAACGACTCCATGGGAACCCCTCTTTTGGGCTCTTCTTTTGAGGCCTTTGGCCTTCCTTTTCCTTCCACTCCCTCTTGTATAAATAGGGGTGAACCCCTTGTATGTATGTATTCTTGTGAGCTCTCTCTCTCTTCAACAAGAGGCTTTTTATATTGTTGCCTTCTTAAAGGCTTGTGCTTATATTGTCCCTTAGTGGACTTGTGATATTGTCTCTTTTATTAATTGTTGTAAGTGCTTATAAGCACTCTTTATATTTTTGCAATATCTCATTACAGTAGTCGCCTGACACTTCTGCAGAAGATGGATGCATCCATAGGCCCAATTTTGCCTTTGGGGACTTACTCTCTTGACTACTGGTCGTCTCCTTAGGAGCGGACTTAGTCAGTCATTCGGGGTATAATAAAATACATAGTATAATGGACCCCCGAATCGATCTCGGCTGTTTCTACGTTTTGCCTTGTGCGTACCCACAACAGCCTGCTCATAAGGAGATTATGCACATGATTATGAGATATGCGTGCTGTGATGTGACTTGATTGCTTGCTTACTCTCTTGGTCATATGCTACTCGTTGAGCTATGCACGCTTGTCGAGGCATTACTCTAAGTTGGTTAAAATGCTTACGCAGTTCTTTGCTCAGTGATAACTAGCTTCTCATACTAGTTAAATGCTTATCCGTTGGCTTGCGTCTTTTATGATTGATGTGATTGCATACAGCTCGTAATCTACGAACTGGTGGCAACTAGGACTGATGTAGCCGCTTGTCTTATAAGCTGCTTACATATTGTGATATAACTGCTACCGTATGATTGCTTATCATATGTAGCTTAGGAATTGCTTGTGATGCAATAGCTTGTGCCTTACGATTTATGTAGTTATTTGTCGATGGGCTGAACCATCTAATGATAATTGTATATATTGCGAGCATTGTTATGAATGCTTGTCTTACTCAGTTGGATTGTTGCTTGTTTAACACTATGGTCCTTACTACTCTCGTATTTAGCTTTGCTTTACTAGAGTTTTGCTTACTTCACAATACGTTTGGTTAGATCTGCTAGTCTTGCTTTTTTTTGCTTGATCTAGCGGATATCTTGCTTATTGCAGCATTTGTTCATTCTTCTCTTTTGTACCCCTACTAGTCTGTTGTGAGACTGACTCATTTCATGGGCAGGTGGTGAACAGGTTGAGACAGCTTGCGATGACACGATAACGTGATGCGTTCAAGGCAAGGCCCTTTCCTTGACGTTACGCTCCTGAGGACACTTTTGGTAAATGTGGTATAAAGTTTCTTTGAAAGCATCTCTTCTGATTAAAACTCTGGATTACTAAAACTGTATTACCAAAACTTTGTTCTTCTTTTCGTTTCAATGAATTGAGTTGCAAATCGGCTTGTAAAGGGGAGTTCGTGTTGTAATGCGCCCAAGGTCCAAGGACTTGCTATTTAAAACATGATTTTCCGTTGAACTTCTGTTTCAAACTCTGATAAATGATTGATTTCAAAGCTTTCAACCTTTTTCATAAAAGGTTTCAAGTCCACGATTTTGGGGCGTTACAGATTTACTGTTATTACATCTTGAGGTTAATTTACATAATATTTAATAATTCCAAGCAGGATGCTGCTTACAAATTGTGTTAAGAAACCATGGCTGCTATGTCACATGGGTGCGGGGGTGCGGCAAAAAAAAAAAAAATAATATATATATATATATATATATATATATATATATATATATATATATATATATATATATATATAAGGGGGTCTGGGGTTCCCCCCGGTGCGGGCGGGGGTCAGGGGGGCAGCGCCATCCCCCCCCCCCCCCCCCCCCCAAAGATTTTTTTTTAAAATTCCACAGCCCATTTCATCGGGCAGATTTTTTTTTAAATCCAAAAAAATGGACCAAAATGACCCTGGGTGCATTGACCGCACCCAGGGTCGGGTTGACCGTGTCGTACCCGCGTCGCGTGGACTCGGGTGCGGCACCTGTCTGGCCGAATCCCTGTAACATAGCATGGCTGTATAAATTTCATTACCAATTTACATAGTGATAAAGACTTAACATAAATGTGATGCTTAATTTATCAAGATTGAAAACTTAGCTCATATTGATTGTGTTGTGATGAGATATACCTAGTAAATAATAATTTAAGGATCATAACTTATTCCATGTTCCTCTAAATATTTTGAAGTTGAATTTGAACTGGATAAGTTGTTTTTGCCTCAGTAATTGCAGAGAATAAATCACCCATGTGGTTTCTCAAATCAGAAGATTGTTAAAAGTCATAATGGAAGTGTTCCTAAAGATTCAGTGTTATTGACATTGTTTTATTCTTATACATTGGTTGTTCTTACTTCATTATGATGCGAAAGGATTATGCTTTGTGGGTGAAATCTATGGAAGATTTCCCACATGTCTAAATTGGAGATGATTGAAAGATATCGAAAAATGTGAGACTTTGGCATGACATTGCAAGATTATATTTAGATTCTTTGCACAAGTGTTTGTGTTGCCATGGCATCACATAGATGAGACTGTGCCTAGGTTCATTGTCAATGCTTCAGAGAAAGATGAGAAACTTAGTTATTTATTGAAAATGAGCCAACTTGATTTGGTATGTAAGATCTGATGCAGCAGTTACATTGTCATGTTGGCTTTTCTTGTTTTTTTTTTTTTGGTGTTTGCACCTTGCAATCCTAAGGACCGATACACTGTTCTTACCATTAGAAACTCAGCTGGTTCCAAATTTCTAATATGTTCATCAGCTAACATGATTTGATGTTGAAATCTTTGCTTTGTATTCTTGATGAATTTGCTTGTCATGTTATCCTCTAATTTGCTTCCATTTATCAGAGACATAATATGTCATTGACAAGCCTGAAAAGATAAAGTTGCCTTGTTAGTTTTGGAACCTTGTCTTGACGATATTACAAGATTTACAGCAGAAATTTAGAAGTAAATTTAAGTGTTAGAGGGAACATATCATGGTACTCGGTTGACCATCCCTAAACTGCTGAGCCTGAATACTTAAGAATGATGCCAACACCCCAGGTATTTTATAGCAATAGCGTGGCTGAATTGGTGAATGAACTATTCAAGATGGACTTGATTATCCTGTGACATTGTTGTAGTCTACATACAACAAAAAAGAAGTTGGGTTAGCAGCTGCTGTATGCTACTACTGGGATAAAAACCCATGGGTGGTGAGGAAATTCTAAACTTTTTGACCATGCGCTGAGCTAGGCTCTGGACTGACCATACTCAAACAAAACCAGAACCATGGAAGGTAGACTTGCACTAGAAAGATGTGGAGAACCCATAGAATGCATTCTTTAGTTGATAAACATGATTAGATTTTCCAGGATTTGTGATACTGTTTGGTGCTCAATGGTCACATGGTGGCCGGTTTGAATAGATCTGCATGTAACCAGGTTATTTTACTGTCTAGTTGCGAAATCTCGTAGCCATGAGTTAATGCTGCAGTAAGAACCATCCTATTGTACTAGCTTGGTGATTGTGAAAATGCTTCTATGAAATTGATTCACAAAATTTTGATACAATCCTTTGCAGCCAGACATGTTTTATTCAAGAGAATCATCTGAATTCATTTTTTTGTTAAAAATCCATTTAGAACCCACAATATTTGTGTCAGGTTTGTGAGGAACTAGGAACCATGTCTGGGTTTGTCGCGGAACAGCAAGTTCATTTCTCATGGTCGCACAACATCCAGGATCATCCATTGCTGCCTTAGCAGATTTTGGCTCAGAATGAGATATTCAATTTTTCCATGAAATATTTTGGATTGTATTCCACGATACCATGTTTAGATCATGTCATCATAGTGTGGCTTGCTGAGATTGGGTTAGACATCAACATGGCATGCTGTGTATGAAGATGAGTTGGCATGTCTATTAAACCATTTTGTTCTACATCATGTCTTGAATATTTCAGTTTGAAACAATCATGGTTTCAGTCAAGCAGCTAATCTGGGTTTGATTATGATCAACTTGCACAAAATTTTCATGATAGTAAAATTCTCTACAAATGGTGCATTGTGTTCTACACCACCAGGATCAAAGTTGGTGAATCGATCAGCATCTCTAAATTTGTTTCGGGTGGTGAACCTGAAACATCTTGAGGGCACTCTGGACCTGCAATTTGTAATGGCTAGACCTGAAACTTGAAAGTTCTTTGGACCTTCAAATTGAATGTTTGGATTTTTAAATGGAATTGAGATTCTTGATTTAGTTCTCTCTCTCTCTCTCTCTCTCTCTCTCTCCTATAAGCCATTCAGAAAATGTAGCGAGTTTTGCATTAGTTTCAGAATCAGTGAATAACCTTTCTGAATTTTGGAAATGGAAAGTGGTTTCATTGAAAACCATGGCTAGTTACATATACACATCCTATTGGCAGACAGGGACATTGATAACAGATGTATATGACACTGTAACCATTAAGAGGCATGTCATTGATCTATGATCAAATTTATCCTATTAGGTATGGGAAGCATCGATACCCAAAAACACACATGTAATCAAAATTTCCTGTTCTACCAAATAGTCATAAGAGTAAACCTAACTGTTGGGAGTGATGAGTTAGTGGAATTGTCAGTAATAAAACACATTATAAATTCATAAAAGTAAAGGCAACTTGTTGGAAGTGATGGGATGCATATCTGATCTTGCTTGTACAATGTACTTTTATGATAATGGATTTGTTTCTTTTCTAGTAACAGAATCAGTGCTAGTTTCTTGTTTTGAATTATAACGTTATGGCTCTTCCTGAATTTCCTATTGAAGTAGGGAAATTTTGTGGTCTTCAAAGTTATGGACAATTTACTTTTAAATTTTCATATATTTTTCAGGTTGATAAAATGAAGGAAATTGCAAAAGTTAAAGCAAAGGAGGAGAGGAAGAGGATGGAATCTGAGGTAACATATTTTGCAGATATCTCTGCATTTCTGGAAATCTCCAGTGTCTTGAATAAAGTGTTGTTTCTTGTGTTTGCTTTACATTTCTGTTCACAAGTTCTATCAAACTTACGCAAGGCTACCTTGTTTTGACAGCTTGAACTTGTTTTGGTTGTTGAAAAGTTGCAAGAGCTTCGGTCATTAAGGATCCAAAAGTTGAAGAAACAAGGCAAGTTGTTCTTAGTCATGGAAACCCACTACCTCCTCCCTTTCTCTTATATCCATATACACACACATAGGGCAGCTATTAACATCCAGTCTTTCTTGGGGCGATAACATATTCACAAGAAATTTGTGCTTCTAAGTTCTAAGAAAAGTATAAATATTTGAGTGATTTAGTGCATTAATTATCACCAACGTAGGCATTTTGGTGCTTTTATAAAATAAATACATTTAACGGATGTTTCCAACGCACAACTTATAAATGTGTCGTTATCCTTTATCAAGCTACAAAAATGGCTATTATGGTTGACAGTTAATGCATGCAAATAGCTAGTCAGTTCTTTGATTTTTAAGGGTATGAATTTGTGGTGAAATTGTTAACATCTGCAAAAGGCTGTGGAACATGTCAGCATCTATAAGTTAAAAAATAAACAGAGAGAAGAAAATTGATTTGTGATAATAAACAACATGATATGCTTCATCACCATGCTTGGTGATCATACAAGGCATGTGATATATATAGCACATGCATGTATTACCACCAAGCATAGTGATGAAGCGTGTCATGTTGTTTTCTTATCACAAATCAATTTTCTTCTTCTCTGTTTCTTTTCTAACTTATTGATGCTGATATGAAACTTGTTTTCATATTTATGGGTGAGGACAAGGTGAAATAAATGACTAAAAGTGCACATTGTCCTGAAATCTGATATGATTATAGTATGTAACGCACAATTGAGGACGAGGCAAAAGGGATATTGTGCCCTTAAGAACATGGCAGATGACCAAAGTGAATAGACTATAAACCTTTGTTGTGCTGATGGACGAATTGATGTGTCTATCATGGAGGAACAGGAAAATAAGAAGAGGCAAGTTATTCCAATGAAAAATTTGACATTCCTAAAATCTGTCTTTTTTCTTTCCATATCATACATTGACTGATGGGATCACAACTCAACTAGTGAGGTTCACATGATTGAGACTAGCAATTGTCTATTTCTTGAGTTCTTTGTTTCCAAGCCACCTTCAATCTGTTGTCACTTTCTCATGTTAATTTCCTTGGTTATGATGTTATTTTCCCTTTTAATGGTTTCTGCATATATGAGTTTCATCTGCGTGCAGACTGCAACGCAAATATAATTTACTGGTGATACTCTTGAGTCACGATATGAACCATTTTTCTTTGCCATTGTTACATGGACCTTTTCTATGCTCCAATTCCTCTACACCTTCACTGGAACACACACTGTTTCTTCTTTTTTTCATCTCCAGGAGTAAAACAATCAAAATTTACTTGAAAAATGCAAAACAGCACACCTTCTGATAGGCTCCAACAAAAACCTAACATAGCATTCATGTTAAAAAGTCCCTTTGGGTATTGATGGATACAAATGATATTGATTTGAATATTTTTTGAATGAGTTGTTGACAACCATTGTGATGTAATCCTCATTTTACATAAACCTTGTGATATCCGTTCTGTAAAAATGACTGTACATATTTACTTATTTTCCAGCATGCATGGAGTTGTCCATGGCCCCTTTCTTCTTGAACTTGTCTATACTTTCTATGACAAATGGCATTTGAAGCATTTGTGCATGCTTAATAATTTAATTTAGTCTTCACATTCACGAAAATCCATTCATCTTCAGATATGATATGCCAATGTATGGGTTCACGTTGATGACTACCACACTATTTTCAATTAGACAAGCGGTTTTACGTCTCATATCAAATGGCGAGATTGCATCTGTTATATAGTTGTTTAGCATAGTATATGAACCAGCTTGCATTTTAAGGGTGTGTGTGTAATGAAACAAGCGGAAATACCAAAGGGATCCTAATAAGGATCAACACAAATGCAAATGAAGTGCACAAGCAATAATTCATCTAAAGATGATACAAAGTGAGAACAATCTCAAGAACATAACACACAAACACAACTAGCCACTAATGGCATACACAATAGCCACTAAAGGCACACACAACACAATGTAAAAATATAGGATTCACTTAAGAAATGCTTAGAAAAGCATAGCATTTACAAGGGGTTTCAACCCCTATTTATAATACAAGAGAGAGTAAAGGGGGCAGCCCAACTAGGCACTGGGCTAGCTCCCAACGGTCATATTTATGACCATTGGGAGCAGCCCAACAACCATAAAGTACACAACAATAATAAAAAGAAAATAAAATAAAAAATAGAAAAAGATACACAAGCCTCTAATAGGATGACACCTATACATTGGTAAAATGATTGAAATACCCTTGATGGGTATTTAAGTTTACATAAAACAGAAAACAATAAAATGGAATATATATATATATATATATTTTAACAATGTGTGCCACAAAAACCAGAGGGTTTCATCTGAAACACACGAAAAGCTGTGTGTTTCTGCAGGCCTCACTGTGGCAACAAATGGGGGACTCATTTTCCTCGCAGAAAATGAGCCCCATTTTCAATGATAATCCCCCCTTTCTGCAATATCATTTTCTAAGTGGGTGCTGTCTGAATTTGATTCTGCAGGAGGAAGGCTCTGTGGCATGCCATGCTTCAGAGCCTCCTTCCACGACAGGCAAACACACCCTAAGGATGACAATCCATCAGGAGCTCAAACCTAATATTTATTTCCATATCGTGCACATGCCATTTTCTGCCAAAAGAGGATGACAAGTTCCTTGAACGAGTCCGAGCTGTTGTTGAAGAGGAGGAACGTCAAGCAGCTGCTGCCGCTGATACTGGTGCTGCCAAGGATGCCATTGCCGTCGCTGTAGAATCTAGACTGGCCATTGGAAGCAGTGGACATGGCATTGAAGATCCCATTTATCATAAAAATGGAGCTATGGCAAACCAAGAACATGCTGAGAAGGAAAATGAAAAGAACTCTAGCAAAGATGCACCATTAACCGAGTCTGAGCAGAGGGTTTCAGAGGTTGATGCAGCGAAGGTGCGATGCTCACGATAACGGGTGCCCTTCATTAAGGTTCAATTCTTGTTCAACTGAAAGTTCTTGGAATAAAAACTATACAGCAGCGTTTCTGTGGTTGTCGTTTGCTATTTTTGTGCCTTGCACGACGTGGGAGCCGAGTTCTTCCATTCAACATCCAAGTGCCGCAACTGTCGACGTCCCCCTGCATCAAATGGTATCAAAGCACAGCTCCTCCTCCTTGGTCAACGACATGATGCAAGAAACAAGGAACGGTCCTACGAACGGAAAGGTGCGAGAGGAGATCATGAAGCGGATACTCGACATGGTGACGGAGATGCAAGAAGATATGCTATGCCTAGAAAAGGAGGTAGCCGGTTTGTCGAAGCGTATGGATGGATGTGAAGAACGGCTCGAGGCCATCGAGTCGTTCAGGAAGACACACACAACGCCCATGCTGAAAATGAGTGGTGGATTAGGCGTCGATGTTGTTGGTCTTGCGGATGTAAGAGCAGCCGATCCAGTCCGACCAACCTTCCACCGACCTGTCGTGCACCTGGATGGCGTCAAAGTGAGCCTGCACAGGGATGCTAGCCCACTTGTCTTTCTAAGACCGACAGTCTCCGTGTCGGCTAGTCAGCCTACATTTTCGACACCGAATCCCACTGATGATGGCCGCCTCCCGAAGGGGACAATCGGCGATGGGACCTCTGTCGTCGGTCCGAGTTGTCCGACGGATCATCACTTGGAGGTTGACGCTCATGTTGGAGGTGCTAATGACATTTCTTTTACTCACCCTAACAAAAAGCTCAGTATAATCACATGTGGGGATGACAAGATTATCAAGGTGTGGGAAGCAGCTACTGGTGCTAAACAGTTTACATTTGAGGGTCATGAAGCTCCTATCTATTCAATATGTCCTCATGATAAGGACCGTGTTCAGTTTATCTTGTCCACTGCTCTTGATAGGGAGATCAAGGCATGGTTGTATGGCAACATGGGTTCTAGAATTGATCATGATGCACCTCGTCGCTGGAAACCACAATAGCCTACAGTGTTTTTGGGAACAAGATCCTGAACGGGGATTTCTCTATGGACGGTAAGCAGAGCCACTATACATCCGAGGCAGATATAGTGAACTTTTCAGAAGGTGGTTTAGTTTTTGGTAAGTATGCTTGTATTGTTGGTATTCTAGCCAAACCCTTAAGACCGCGTGGTGGAGGGACAAAATTTCAGCTTGCGCTTCCATGGGGTGTCATAGCAGATGGTATAGATGGTCAATTTCAAAACCAATCTACAAGCTTTAATTTGGAATCATCTAGGAATATCGATACATGTTGCCTATCGTCAATGTGTCTGATTTATATGCATACCGTGGTAACAACAAGTCGTCAGAGCCGACTTCTTCCCAACCAGGGGAGAATGATGCAGAGCTGGTCCAGGACGTCCATGAGCACAGAGAGTACAGGCCGAGACGCCCCAGATCCAGCAGCACTCAGGAGTGGTCCCGGGTTCGGGAACCGGACCCGAGACCTGGCTAAAGCCTTTAAAAGACCCTCCTAGGGTTGCGTGCGCAGTAGAGGATTTTGAAGAATAGCAACCGTCATTTGGTTTTCTTTTTTTGCTGAGTCATTTTTTTCCAGTCGATTTTCCCTCTCTTCTTATTTCCTTCATGCAGATTTTCCCTTTTGGCATTTATTCTTTTTTGTCATTACGTCCATGCTGGTTCTGTTTTCCCCTATTGTTATTGCCTTCAGTTGTCAATTGATTAGTTAAAAGAAATAAAGCAGTCAACGTGTATCCCACGATGACTTTTCTTTTTTTTTTATTCATATTACCTCGGTATCGCACGATTGGAGAAGTCGTGGTTCTGTGTCATTATTGTCGTCTGTGCCTTGAAGAAACAACCAACGTCGGCACTTGTTAGCAGCACAGTGCTCGGTTCCGCCTTTGCACCAACGACCATCAGCGTCAGGCCTGTTACACGGCCGATTGCTCAATAACGACAGTACAAGAATCCAAATCAATAAAAAAATATTGACAGAGGAAACAAAGAGACGAAAAACTGCTCAATAAAAAAATAAAAGGCTGCTGCAATTTTTCAATGTTCTCTGCCTTGCGCACGCAACCCTAGAGGGTTTTTTTAAAGCCCTACTGGATCCGGGTCTCGGGTCCCGTCCCGGACCCGAGGCAACATCCGTTTGCTGCTGGATCTGGGTCGTCTGGGCCTGCGTTCCTCGTGCTCGTCAGGAGTGCTCCATTCTGGCGCCTTGGTACCACCATCTGGATCCGATCGTCAATCCCCATGTGCATACCCAGTCCCTTGCCTGGGTCATTTGGTGTAAGCTGGATCTAGTCCTGCTCTATATCATTCTCCCCTGGTTGGGAAAAAGTTGGCTCTGACGACTTGTTGTGTCCACAGTAAGCAATTAGATCAGACATAGTAGATAAAGGAGAATGGTGCCAATCTTCGGGCAGCTCAAGGAGGTAAGACCGGTCAAATAGGCCCGCTAGCCGGGGAAACTCGGTCTCCTTGGTGGGAAGAAGAACTATCTTATGACCCTGAAAGACAAATGTGTACATGTTCCTACGATCATCATGAATGGTCTTACGGTTAAACTGCGGGGACGCCCCAAAAGGATGTGGCATGCACTAATAGGGGCCATATCACACCACACTTCATCGTGGTAATGCTCTCCCATGGAGAATCAAACTAGGCAACGCAGGGTGATGGGTACCTCGTTTTCTTTCTTGAACCATGCCATTTTATAGGGTTGGGACAATTTTTTCGTTTTTAAGTTCAAGGTGGACACAATACTCTCGGACACCATATTCTCGCACGCCCCAGTATCAATGATAATATCACACGCGCGCCCCTCACAGTTGCACCAGGTTCTAAAAATATTATTCCGCAACCATTTTGTCGGGGTCGACTCTCGGGATGTGGTCAAAACATGACAGATGGTTAACAGGTTTTCAAGGCTGCCATCGAACTCTACGACTTTCATCTCAGCATTTCCCTCAACAGGTGACTCAACCTCGCTCTTACTATTGGATGCGGACTCGACAATGCCCTCTATGAAATGGGTGTTCTTACTCACGGTGGGACACTTGGACGCAACATGACCTAACTCTTGGCACCTAAAACAACGAATGGTAGACTCATTGGGCTTACCTTTGGATCTGGTGTGGTATGCGGGTCCAGACTGATCGAGTTTGCTAGGGTCGACTCCTGGGGTGAACTTTGAGTCTTCTTTCCTAGGGGAGCTCGCTCCTCTGGTTGGGAAACTTGACTTGAGTTGACTGGACTGAATACTACAGGGTGTCCTATGTTCCTGCCTCCTTTTCAATTTCTCCTCCACATTCATGGCATAACTGCTTGCCTGATCTAATGACTCGACTGTGATACAACTGAAGTCGTCAGAAATAGCAGGATGGAGACCAGAAATATACCTCGTGACCTGCTGACGAGCGGTCTCCTCGATCTGCACTCGTAGGGAAAGACGATGGAACTCAACGGTGTACCCTGCCACAGTGCTGGTGCCTTGACGCAGGGTCAGGTATTCCTTGTAGGCTCTCTCGGCATGATCTGATGGCACAAATTTGGACTGCATCAATCTCTGCATCTCTTCCCACGACGGCACACGCTCTAGTCTTTGCCGCTCTCTCGACCTCTGCATCTCAACCCACCATGTCTGTGCTAGGCCTCTCAACCGAGTAGAGGCTAGGGAGACACGACAGTGCTCAGCTACATCGTGGTAGTCAAAGAAGAATTGGATGGCATAGGACCAGTCGAAGAACTGCTCCGCATCGAACCGACCTGCAAACTCTGGAAGATCCAACTTCACCCCGTACGTGGAGGGGCGCTCTGGTGCTCTCTGCTGACGGGCCTCCACCATGCCTGCGGGGTACTCGTTCCAGAAGGTATCATCGTCCCACACTGCTTCATCTTCGCGGTTCTGCTCGCCTGGCTGCTGGTGCTGACGTACTCCGACGGGTGGTCGGCGCTCAGGTCGCGCCGGTCCCTGCTGAGTCTGCCTCGGTTTGGCTTCCCGTGGGCGGGAGCCATCTGGGGCCGGCGTTGTGGCACCAATATGACAGGAGGTCCAAAGTAAGGGGGATGGGGCTGCCGGGTCTCGGGCTCTAGGTGGGTAGGATCGGGATAGTATAGGTTTGGGTTATGGGTTGGATTAGTATGGGGGCAGTGGATTGGGTTTGGTACGGGATTCTGGATCGGGGTTGGGTTAAAGGCTTGGGTCTGGTAAGGGTACTGGGTTTGAGTAGTGTAGTACTGGGATAAATCACCCGATTGGATCTAGATCAGGTCAAATCCTAAACTATTTGTCGGACCCAGATTTGGATAGGTTGGATCGGGGATCGAGTTGTGGAGATAAGAGGGCCAATTTAAACTCGATCCACGATCCATATGATTATGGGTCTGGTTTTGACCTGGCTTAAATTCAAACTGGGGTTCCGTCCGGGTTCGATATGGGTTTGGGTCAGCACTTGATTCATTTTGTGAATCAAAATTAAAGAGTTGGAAATGATGCAGAGCAAGTTCGGGACGTCCACGAGCACAGAGAGTACAGGCCGGGATGCCCCAGATCCAGCAACACTCAGGAGTGGTCCCGGGTCTTGGAACTGGACCCGAGACCCGGACCCGGACCCGACTGAAGTCTTTAAAAGACCCTCCTAGGGTTGCTTGCGCAGTAGAGGATTTTGAAGAATAGCAGCCGTCATTTGGTTTTCTTTTTTTGCTGAGTCATTTTTTTCCAGTCGATTTCCCCTTCTTATTTCTTTCATGCAAATTTTTCCTTTTGGCATTTATTCTTTTTTGTCATTACGTCCATGCTGGTTCTGTTTTCCCCTATTGTTATTACCTTCAACTATCAATTGATTAGTTAAAAGAAATAAAACAGTCAACGTGTATGCCACAATGACTTTTCTTTTTTTTTTTATTCATATTACCTGGGTATCGCACGACTGGAGAAGTCGTGGTTCTGTATCATTATTGCCGTCTGTGCCTTGAAGAAACAGTCATCGTCGGCACTCGTTAGCAGCATAGTGCTCGTTTCCGCCTTTGCACCAATGACCATCACCATCAGGCCTGTTACGCGGCCGATTGCTCCTGTCGCTGCATCGAGACACAACAGTGAGGGCACCCATTATCGTGAGCATCGCACCTTCGCTGCATCAGAGGTTCAAAGACGAGGTGGGGGATATGAGTCTATGGATACTTTACCATTAGAGTTCTATCATTACTACCATGGCAGCAACAATGACATGGGACCCTTATTGAGGTACTTTAGTGCAGTGCATGAATTTTGGATATAAAACTGATTTTTGACCTTTATATTTTTTTTGCACATCTGACCTTTCACATGTGATTTACATGTTTGATTTAGTAAAGACCTATTTTGACCATGTTGAGCACACTAGGGGGTTTGTAACCCACGAGGGTAGCCAACATTTTCCCACATATGTATGGGTTTAATGTTTGATGCTATTGAGGGCACAAAACTCTTGAGCTGAAAATCATAGGTTCAAGCTTTATCAACTCAATCTAACTGCATAGATGTGTTCATCATGGTTTGTTTGCTAATAATCAACCCTTGGGTCGTGTTATTTCAATCTAACAATATGATTTTTTCAGCATTGTGAGCTGTTGATTTTTGAAGCCCTTAAAAACCTGTTTACATGTCAGAAGCACATGTTTCAGAATTCAATTTCTACTAAACAAACCTTGTACATCAGATCCATAAGGTCCGATCTACAAAAATATCTGAAAAATATGAAAAGAAGGTGATTTATACTCAATTATTGTTCTAGGCCTTCAATAGCACCGAACATTAACCCTATACACACACACAATCTTTCTTTGTGATAATTGTATATCAGAAGCCCATACAACAGTCTGGTACACAGATTCAGATGGTGATAATTTAATTATACTAATGCTAACAGATGTCTGCAAGGTGTCTCAACCTGCACACACGTGCAAATACATATGTTGTAGCTGCTAATATGTGCGAATCTCTTTCATGGGAGAATTAAGAACTAGAGAACTAATGGTTTTTATCAGGAAATTATTTGTATTAAAAAAGATGAAAAGTCAATTATTTTTAAAAAAAATGAAATATCATGATAATACCATGTAGTGTTGTGAAAAGTGCGCCTCACCTCAAGGTGAGGGCCTTTATGCCTTGAGGTGCATAGATATAGTGCAACCGGCCTGAGCCTCATAGGCCTTGAGGAGTACAGTATGTAGTCAAAAGCCCTAGGCGGTGCCTAGTCGGTAGTGTTAAAATATTATGTCTCTTTTAATTGTAAACTGAAATACCCATCAGGGGTATTTCAGTCCTTTTACTCAATAGGTGTCAGCCACTCTAATGAGCTAACATTTTTACTTTTTCTTTTTTTATTTACTTTTGCTTTTTACACTTTTTTTTCTTTTTGACCCTTGTGAAAGGGACAGCTCCATATAGCTGTTGGAGCTGCCCCAACAGTCACAAATGTGACCGTTGGGTGCAGCTCCAACAGTCATATTGAGCTGCACCTGTGGCTTCTTTTTGCATTATAAATAGGCCTTAGTGGCCCTTGTAAACATATTCTTTTTTGTGAGTGCATATGCAATATTGTAAAGCCCCTCTTGGGAACTTATGAATTGAAGTTCATTTTGTTTCATGCTGTTGTGCATGTGTATCCGTGCCTTCGTGCACTTGTGAGTGTTCTCCTTTGTGCACTCTTTGTATTTCTTGTATTGTGGTGTTACACACAATCTCTTTTTGTAGAGATTTTCACATGGTATCAGAGAAAGGTTGTTTGGAGAAAGAAATTTGTGTGATTCTTCTCAATATCAAGTGCCTCAAAAAACGTGCCTTCAACTTTTTGGTGATTGGAGTGGAGGCTCTTCTTCATTCAATATTTTAGAAGATTACTACAACAAGAAAGATTTGAAATCTTATTGTGGTACGTATTCTTTCTCTGTGGAAGACCCAAAATGAATTTCTTTTTTGGTTCATATCGCTGACCCCAATTGTTTTGGGATGAAGGCGTAGTTGTTGTTGTTGTATTGTGGTACGTATTCTTTTCTTTCTTCTTTCCTCTCTAATGGGTGAGAAAGACTCTTATTTTTCTCTTGGTTTCAAGCTAAATGGCTCAAATTATCATGTGGGCCGGAAATATGAAAGCTCACATCAAAGGGAAAGGGCTTTGGGGTTACATTAAAGGCTCGATTCCGGAACCCGAGCCTAAAATTACTTTGGTTAAAGAAGGAGAAATCAAAATCCTTGAGGGAGATGAAAGAACTAATGCTCTTGAGGAATATAGTAGGAAACATGAGCAATGGGAAATGAAGAATTTTAAGATCTTGTCTTGGATTTTCTTTTCCGTTGAGACAAGGATTAATGCCAACATTATAAAGTTTAAAAAGGCTTCTCAAGCGTGGGAGTATCTTGAGAAGATGTATACTTCTAGGGACTTGTCCCATAAGTATTATCTTCAAAAGAGAGCGTTAACTCTTGTTCAAGGTGATATGTCTATAAGAGAGTATTTTGCGGAACTCTCTTCAATTTGGGATGAGCTTGCCATGCTTGAACCCAAGCGGAGTGGAGAAGCCATAGAGCTTCGTCATAAGCAATTAGAAGAAGACCGATTCTTCAATTTTTTGAATGGGCTAAGGCCCGAGTTTGAGCAAATAAGATCTTCTCTCCTATCCTCTTTTACCTCTCCTTCTCTTGAAGATGTCTTAACTAAATTAAGTGGAGAGGAAACCCGTATGGGCATTAGCAAGCAAAATCCTAGTGTGCTTGCAATGTCCACAAATCAAGAAGAATGTGATGGTGTTAATGCCGTTTCTAGACCCGGTAACAATTTAAGAACATATAGACCTCCTCATTTTAAGAATCAAAATCAAGGAGGAAGAAGAGATTATAGCAAAATCTCGTGTCACTTTTGCAAAGAACCGGGTCATATCAAACCGGTTTGCCCAAAATGGAAGAAACTTCTAGCAATGGCAACTACATCTCAACCATCCAAAGAGGAATCTTCAAAAGAAGCTCTATCTCTCAATCAAATTGTGGAGGCTCTTCAACCTCTTCTAAAGGGAGCTATTTCCGGTGCCGCCGTATCCACCTCTTCTCCTCCAGGTAAAACTTCTTGGCTCTTAGATTCGGGTGCATCCTTTCATATGACCCCAAACATTTCATCTCTTTCCGAGTATTCTAAAAATGTGTCACCTTCTTTTGTTTCGACCGCGGATGATACTTCTCTAGAAATTAAGGGAATTGGAAATTTTAAAACCCAAAACTTCTTTATTCCAAAAATTAGACTTATACCAAAATTAAATTTAAACTTGCTTTCCGTTTCTCAACTCACGGACCTTGGGTGTAACATTCAATTCTCATCTAATAAATGTTTAATACAGGATCACCGGTCTGGGAGATTGATTGGGGAAGGCTCTAGGAAAGGAGACTTGTACTATGTGGACTTTCTTCAAATTCTTAAAAACACCTTTTGTAATGTGGCCCAACATAAAGACATAAATGTTTGGCACAAGAGACTTGGTCATCCCAACATTACCAAGTTATCCTATCTACATTTTGTTAAAGATCTTTGTAAAAATACTTTATCTTGTAATGATTGTATTCTTGGAAAAATGAGAAGTATACCTTTTGAACCAAGAACTATGTTTAGTACTAAACCTTTTGAAATTATTCACTCGGATGTTTGGGGACCGGCACCTGTCATATCCAAAGGTGGTTTTGCTTACTATGTGATTTTTGTAGATGATTTCTCATGATATTGTTGGATACATTTTCTCAAACATAAGCATGAAGTTTTTTCATGTTTTAAAACATATCATATGATGATTAAAAATCAATTTAATAGTAATTTAAAGATATTTAGGACCGATTCCGGAGGTGAATATCTCTCTAATGAGTTTAAAAAATATCTTGAGGATTGTGGCATTGTCCATCAAAGATCGTGTCCTAAGACCCCACAACAAAATGGTTTGGCCGAAAGAAAGCATAGGCATATCATTGAAACCACTAGAACCCTTCTCATTTCCCAAAATATTCCTAAAAATTTTTGGGCCGAAGCGACTCTTGCTTCCGTCTATCTTATCAACCGACTTCCATCCAAAAATTTAGATAAAATTTCTCCCTTTGAGATTCTATATGAAAAAGAACCTGATTATAATAGGTTGAGAGTTTTTGGTTGAAAGTGCTTTGTTCTTACTGATAAAAATGATAAACTCTCACCAAAAGCCATTCATTGTGCTTTCCTTGGCTATTCGGAAACTCAAAAAGGATTTCGATGTTATGACTCTAAGAATGATAAATTATATGTTTCAAGGAATGTAACTTTTTTGGAAAATGATAGTGGTTTTGAAAAAAATGAATCTCATTTAGAAAATGCCGATTACTCCTTTCTTTTTGACCTTTTATCTAAGGATGATGATATCTCTAGTGATGATGAATCAACATATAATAGTGAAAATGAAATGGTTGTGATCAACAATAACTCTAACCCTTCTACCCCTCAAGAAGAAAATGTATCTAGAGAACCCATCACTTATTCGCATAAAGATAGAAGCACCTTTAGGAGTGCTATTGAACTATATAGTGAACCTAGTGAGACTATTTCCACTCATGATTCTCATCCTAGGAGAACTGAAAGAACTAGAAGGACTCCCTCTAGATTCGTATCTTTTGATTCTTTCTCTCCTAAATATCGAGCTTGTTTGAGTGCCATTCACTCTTATTTTGAACCAAATTTTTTTGGAGAAGCCAAACAATGTACTGAATGAAGAGAAGCCATGGAGAGTGAACTCAAAGCTCTTAAGAAAGCTAACACTTGGGAATTTCAATCTCTTCCCAATGGCAAGAAAACTATAGGATGTCGATGGGTGTTCAAGGTCAAGACTAAGAGTGATGGTTCTCTTGAAAGGTATAAGGCTCGTCTTGTAGCTAAAGGGTACAGTCAAGAATATGTGATTGACTATGAAGAGACATTTGCTCCAGTAGCTCGTATGGTTACTGTCAGATGTCTTATCACCATTGCTTCAATTCGAAAATGGAATATTTACCAAATGAATGTCAAAAATGCATTTTTAAATGAAGATCTTAATGAAGAAGTTTACATGGATGCTCCACCTGGTATGAAAATCCCTAAAAATAAAGTTCTTCGTCTTCGTAAAGCTCTTTATGGACTGAAACAAGCACCCAAGGCTTGACACAATAGGTTTAACAATGTAATGATTGAAAATGGTTTCACTTCATGCTATACTGACACTGCATTGTTTGTTAAGAAATCTGATGCAGGGATTGTTATATTATTGTTATATGTTGATGATATGTTAATAACAGGTGATGATATCAAAGGAATCAAGAGCATTAAATCTATTTTGACTTCAAAATTTGAAATGTCAGACTTAGGATTTCTGACATATTTTTTGGGAATTGAGGTTGCCTATTCTCAGAGAGGCTATTTTTTGTCTCAAACTAAACTTGCTTGTGAGATTCTTGATAGATCAGGAATCACAGATGACAAGGTCTGCGAAACTCCTGAAATAGTAGGTTCGAAGATGAAGATTGATGATGGGATTCTCTTAAAAGATCCCACACCTTACCGGCAACTGGTTGGATCCCTAACGTATCTCAGCATTACCAGGCCTGATATTTCTCATGCAGTACATGTTGCTAGTCAATTTCAACATGCACCTACTACAGTCCATATGAGCGCCATCCTTCGCATCATCAGATACATAAAGGGTACAGTAAACAAGGGAGTATTTCTATCTTCTACGTATGAATTAAGTTTAATTGCTTATACTGACTCTGATTGGGGATGTGACACAAATAACCGTCACTCCACCACTGGTTTCTGTATTTTTTTAGGTGAATCATTAATCTCTTGGAGATGCAAGAAGCAACAAAAAGTATCGCTTTCATCCACCGAAGCTGAGTATAGAGCCATGGCATCTACTACCATGGAGATTGTTTGGATTCGCAACTTGTTGGAAGATATGAATATTCAAGTTCAAGGGCCCACAAAATTATGTTGTGATAATAAAAGTACAATCTACATTGCCAAAAATCACACATTTCATGAGCGCACGAAGCATATCGAGATGGACTGCCACTATGTTCGTGAAGAATATTTAAGAAAAACCATTGACCTTCCTTATGTTACATCAGAATATCAACTGACAGACTTCTTCACTAAGGCGCTGTGTTCTCCAAGATTTAACTTCCTTCTTGGCAAACTTTCGGTCGTGACACCCTAAGTTTGAGGGGGAGTGTTGAAATATTATGTCTCTTTTAACTGTAAACTGAAATACCCATCAGGGGTATTTCAGTCCTTTTACTCAATAGGTGTCAGCCACCCTAATGAGCTAACATTTTTACTTTTTCTTTTTTTATTTACTTTTGCTTTTTACACTTTTTTTTCTTTTTGACTGTTGTGAAAGGGACAACTCCATATAGCTGTTGGAGCTGCCCCAACAGTCACAAATGTGACCGTTGGGTGCAGCTCCAACAGTCATATTGAGCTGCACCTGTGGCTTCTTTTTGCATTATAAATAGGCCTTAGTGGCCCTTGTAAACATATTCTTTTTTGTGAGTGCATATGCAATATTGTAAAGCCCCTCTTGGGAACTTATGAATTGAAGTTTATTTTGTTTCATGCTGTTGTGCATGCGTATCCGTGCCTTCGTGCACTTGTGAGTGTTCTCCTTTGTGCCTTTGTGCACTCTTTGTATTTCTTGTATTGTGGTGTTACACACAATCTCTTTTTGTAGAGATTTTCACAGGTAGACCCCTAAAAAGACTAATCAAGGACTAGTCGGTATCCTCAACTAAAAAATAAAAAAATATACAAAAGATATGTTTAATTCTTTTGGTGAGAAAATATTTTCATAGGACAAGTACACAATTACACATGCTTTCACAATATATATATATATATATTCAATTATTCATATGATTGTAACAAATATGTTTTTTGCCTTTCACAAAAAATATGATTGTAATTTTTGTAACACACACACACACATATATATATATATATGTATTTTATTTATAGCATAATTATTATATTTATATATATTATATAACACAAAAAAATCATACTTTCCGCCTTTCAAAGAAAAAATCATAGAAGCACAACAATACATACCTATATAAATAATATATTACATTATCAGTAATATTAAACATGCCTTCAGGTTTTTATAGAAAAATTTACGAAAATTCACATATATATCTCACTTGTAACCTTTAACAAAAAAAATCATGAAAAACGAATAAACACACACACATATATAAAACATAATCATTAAAAATTAATCCTCTCCCTTCGTACATTAAAAAGAAAAAACTATAATAATAAAGAATGACTAGACTGCCCTTTCACCTAGGCGAAGGCAACTTCGTCATTAATTAGGCACCCTAGTTGATGCCTAGTCGAAAAAATTGGTACCCGCCTAGGCTGACAAGGCGGACTAGTCGACACCCAGTAGGAGCTTTTGACTACATAGGGAATATGCCTCAAGGCGAGTCGCACCTCAGGCTGAAGTGCGCCCCTCAAGCTACTTGGGACAAATGGGGGTCAAATATAATACTTGAAAAAAAAGGGAGGCCCGATGGGTTAGGGCACTCCCCCCATCTCTCTCTCTCTCTCTCCCCTTCCTCTCCTTCTTCTTCCCTTCTTCCGTTCTTCTCCTTTTCGCCTTGTTCTCCTCCTCCTCCTTCTGGTCTCCTCTTTCTTCTTCCCCTTTTTTCAAAATTTTTCTTGTTTTGTTTCTCTATAGTCTATAGGAAATTTTGGGTACTTGGCTTGGTTGTTTTGATGGTTTGAGTTTGTCATGTTGATGCTGGATTTAATAATACATTAATTTTTGATCATTTTTTCTATGGTTTACTGCACCTACATTTTCACTTAAGAATGTTGTAACACTCATTTTGGAGAGTTTTGGACAAATACATCAACTTTTGGTTGTTAATGGTAATATGCATTATATGATGATGACATGATGTTGAGGAATTTAATTGTTAGTGATTCTGTTACTTAATTTTTCATTTAATGCTCATATTTTATTTGTTAAATACTTAGGTAGATCAAGTTGTTGCATTAATGTTATTTTTACATATTATTTTCATATTTTCTGGTATTTATTTGAGATTTCCTATTTCTTATTGGTTGTTGCTTAGCATTTCTTTGATTTCTTTGTGTTTTTATATATTTTTAAAGTTTTTTAAAGTTTTTAAAAATATATTTTTGAGGCTTACGCCTCGCTTCATATTTTGGTGGAGCGCTTCGCTATGCCTCAACACTTGATAATATTTTGATATTATCACAATAAATGTATGGTTCTTTTTCAATTTATCATATTTTTGGTTTTATTTTTGAAAGCGCCACTTAAAATTTCTAATAAAATTAAAAAGTGTTGATATTTTTCTTTTTTGTGTGTGCGTGTGTGTAAGTTGGGATATACATTCTCAAGAAAGTGTAAGATAGAGATGAATATTTATTAATATCATAGAGTGGTCACCAGTGTTGTTGAAAACACGCCTTATTGTGCAAAAAGCACACCTCGCCTCAAGGCGAGGGGCTTTTTGCCTTGAGCGCAAGCCTAAAGCACAACTATGCCTGAGGTGTGCGCCTCATATGCCTTGAGACACACACCTCAACAATAAAAAAGAAAAAGGAAAATGAAACAAAAGGGGGGGAGAGAGGCCCGATGTCAGGGCATCCCCCCCTTCGTCTCCTCCCTTTTGCTCCTCAACCCCTGCCCTCTTCACCATCAGCATCAGCCACCACTAGCGGCAGCCACCACCAATGGCAGATACAAACTTCTCTCTCTCTCTCTCTCTCTTCTTCGTCTCCTTTTATTCCCTTCTTCTTTCCTCCTTTTTTTTTCTTCTTCTTCTTCCCTCCTTTTCCTTCTGTCGTTTCTTCTTCCTCGGTTCTTCTTCTTCTTTTTCTTCCCTCTTCCTTTTCTTCTTCTTCCCTCCTTTTTCTTTTTCCCTTATTCTGCTGCCGTTTCTTTTTTTTTTTCATTCTTCTTCTTCCCTCCTTTCTCTGCTGCTGCTTCTTTTTTCCTCTTCGTTTTCTTCTTCTTCTTCTTCCTCTGTGCAATTAATTGACTGTACATGTGATTGACTGTGTATGTGTTGGTTTTTGTAAAAATTGTGTATATCAAATTGTGAATGTTAGTTTGTGTCATTATTTTAAAATAATTTTTTGATAGGTGGATATGCATGTAATTGACTATGTATGTGTAGATTTGTACATGTACATAACTACATATAAAAATTGTGTATGTACATGTAATCTATTGCGTATATGTAGGTTTGTAATTTTGTATATAAAGATTGTTAATGTGATTTGTGACTTTTAGTTTGTGTTAATATGCATTATATATGTTGATGACATGATGTTGAGGAATTTAATTGTTAGTGATTTTGTTACTTAATTTTTGACTTCCACTGCTTTGATTGTTAGAGATGTTGACTTCCACTGCTTTGTGTATGTGCATATGTTAGAGAAAACAATTTGATTGTTAGAGATTTTGTTATTTAATTTTTATTGAATGATTTTATTTCTTAGATACTTATATAGATCAAGTTTTTGCATTAATGTTATTTTTACATGTTAATATCGTATTTTTCGGTGTTCATTTGAGAATTTCTATTTCTTATTTGTTGCTGCTTCATCAATAAAGTATTTCTTTTATTTATTTGTATTTTTAGATATTTTTTATTTTTTTTAAGTTTTAAAAAAAAAATGAGGCTTATGCTTTATGCCTCGCTTCAGTTTTTGGTGGAGCGCTACGCTACGCCTCAACACTTTTCACAACATTGGTGGTCACAGTAAAAACAGACTGCATATTCAAGAAAGCAGAAGATAGTGAGTTGGCGATTCAGCAGTGTCGTAGGGTGGTCACAAAAGCTTAACCGTGGCTTAATGTTTTTCTGCAATTTTGGGCAGGTCAGAAGAATTTGGGATGCATATATCAGACCTGGTTGGGCGCGTATGACCCAGTTTTTCATAAGAAAACACGGATTTAGCATTAAATATGTGGATCCCACCATATTTTTTCTACAAGGGTGTTTGTTTCATACCCCCACCCCTCTTTCTAATGAAAGCGGCTTCTTTCATATGAATGGTGGTGAAACAAACATCCCCTTAGTTCCTTCCCCCATCCTCTTTTTTTTTTTGCAGATGCAATCTGAGTGATCTTCCCCCTCCAGTTATTTCCTGTTATTTTGGTCATTATCAGCTAACCTCATATTCACTGCTAACTTTTGCTGCAGTCGGATACCTGGGCACTGGGTACAGCCACCACCTCCTGCAGATAATATATGGACATCTTACCTGGTGAAGCCTGGAAATTCTTAGCAAAGAAGAGACTAGAAAATCTGTTTTGGTTATCTGAAGTTTTCTGTGCCTACTACCAACACAATCCCAAATGAGGTCACTGCCCATAAAAGTTTGGTTTTCACAGCTTGAAGCATTACTACCTCTGCCTTGGACACTTCTGATAAGAAATTACACATCTCAAAGGTGCAGTTCTTGGGAACAAACTGAGAGGATTGCAATGCGACTGTTGGACCTGGCTCTTCCTAATAGTAAGCATCTGGAAGTTACAAAGGCAGTGGGTAAAAAGGGGCCTTAAGTTTCATCTCAAAGGTGCAGTTCTTGGGAACAAACTGAGAGGATTGCAATGCGACTGTTGGACCTGGCTCTTCCTAATAGTAAGCATCTGGAAGTTACAAAGGCAGTGGGTGAAAAGGGGCCTTAAGTTTCCCTGCGCATAGCTGCATCATAGGCTGTATGGTTGTCTTGTGGGGAATAGGCCCCTAGGATCATTATGGAGCTTGCTCAACTGGTCCGTGCTTTATCGCACTAACCCACCGAAGAATGAGTCTTGCATCTACATGGGCTTGAATATGTCAATGCAGGGTCATTTTCTCCCTTCTCTGTTGTGTGTGTGCGTGCACGCCCATGCATGTGTTTGTTTGTATGCACATTGCTGACCACTACAAGGACGGGTTGATTGTGATGCCTGTAAGGCTGTAGTCTATCTTACGCATCCTTTGCTGAGATCGTAGGCTTTGAAAAGTCTTGAACACCATCCTCTTGATGACTTCATTCTTACCTTTAATCCTTCAAAAATACTGTTTAAGTTGCTACCTGTCCAAGAAGGGAAGGCTTTTATTGGTGGTTTTAGAAGATATTTGTGAAGGCAATCCTATTGCTTTGCTCACCTTGTGAAATCGCTCTTCTTTTACAAATCAACATTTGTGATATCCTTCTCTCTCTCTCTCTCTTCACATTTTACCTGTCACAATGACTCATGGACTCGGGGACTGGTGATTGTGATTCGACTCTCAAAAATGCGACATGAGGACACAGAAATTTTAAAAATTTTAATCAATAAAAAGCTATTTTTTGAATATTGTAATATTATAAATGGATTTTTATTGAAATAAAAATAAAATAAAATATTATTCAAAATTATTAAAATCATGCCATCCGTGTTGGTGTCCATGTTGGTGTGTCCGCTTGTGTCACCATGGACACACAAACAAAATGTCGTGTCCCTGTGGCAGCAATTTGCATTAGATGGTGATTCATGTTGATTACGTAATTGCAGGATACGGAAGTAGTACAAATATGAACGAGAAAAAGGGGCCCCAACTTGATATGACACTTCAAAATTTTGAACTGTCAAAGTCATATTTGTACCCTTTTGGTCCGAGTCAACGGTAGGACCAAGCAAACCGATACCATGTTGGATCACGTGGCGGCAAACATTTGAAACGACAGCCAAATTCTCGTCAGAAATTGAAGAATTTGATGTCTCACTTTTTATTGTTTAAACTTCAGCAAAAATACTAGTCCACAAGAGATGGGGGTCACATGCCTAACAATATTGTCTTCATGTAAAACCTGCTTGATTTAGATCAGAAAAAACCGTACGGATTTTATGAAGTCATTTTGTATGGTGGGTATTCTTAATTTTTCGATAAGAATGCATTGAACCTCATGGAGGACATGGCATTGGATATAAATGATTGGAGGAGAAGGATTCATGTGGAAGACCCAGAATGATTTTCTTTGTTGGTTTATATCGCCGACCCCAATTGTTTTTGAATGAAGGCGTAGTTGTTGTAATAGTCGATAGCTGAATCCATTTTTCCCATTATTTTCATATTTGTAATAGTGCGAAAAGAAGGTCCTGCTTAGGGTTATTCAGGAATCACTACTGATGGTGATTTTCAATATCCACCACCCATGCTGGATCAAGGGTCTTATGTCTAATCCACGTTCAAAAGAGTTATGAGGGTTTTGGTGTCCAGCACAAAACAATTGAAAAGCACCATCAATACCGTCTACAAGGGGCTCCGCTCATAGATAGGCGCGACTTATGAAGGTTGCCAGGTTGACGGGACATCATGAGTTCGAAAATCATAAGAGGCGTCTCTTTCTAGAAGGTCCAAGCTGGGTTTACTCTCAGGGGGCGGCAGGCCAGCCTTCAAGGATTTTAGGAGGCCTGCCAATGTGCGTTTGGTGATTAGGGGGAGGTTTTCCATGACAAAGGCAAAAAGAAAAAAAATGAAGAAGATAGAAAATTAAATTATGTAACAAATAAAAAAGTGTTATTTTTTTTTTGGGTTAAGTAGTTCGTATAATAGTAAATATTGTGATGAAAACATGATATTTTTTATATAAATGCTAATATTTTGATCAATCTTGACCCTGTATCATTCGGCCAAGTGAATCGTTCTGAATCAATCAAAAAATAATTAAAAAATATTATGTGTCAATCAGAACGTGACACATGTCAAAGCCATTAAAATGATATCAAAAACTTAATTTTAAGTATTTTTTACATTTATTAAAAAATAATCGAGTTAGGGGTGAAGCATATCAATTTTCTGCCTATACGATACTTATTGGCCGATACACACCGATACTGACATCGTTGATCTCGACAATTTAAAAAATACTGTGATATCTTGGCCTTTTAAAATGAGAACTCGAATATCACAATTTTTACATGATATTTTCAAAATATCGCTATATTTATGACTACGGTTGGATCTCCGGCAGCGAGGCATCTTGATTCATTGATTAAAGTCTTTAGAATAGCCACCATATATCATCTTCAGGTGCCTAGCTAACTTCAGCACAAGGTAGTGGCTTCCCTTCGTGAGACTGGTAGAGTTTTTTATTTTTTTGAAAGGCAAGCTGGGGTTAGAGGCAGATCCCTGCCAGTTATACAACTATACCATTGGGTTTTGAACCTGCAACGTCCCAACACAAGGTGACTTGCACTAGCTGCTCCTAGCAGACAAGCGGAATCCCTGTTGATGAGACGAGTAGAGTTGCTCTAACCAACTTGGACCCTTCTAATGAACCAAACCATAAGCACTCAACTTTGTCACGCTTTCATGTGTTTACCAATTGGATTGGAATTGTTTGCTAGGAATGCACACTAACAGGGAAGCAATGTGACTGTTGGACCAGCTCCTTCCTCATAGAAAGGATCTAAACATTGCATTGGTTTCAGGTAAAACAGGGCGGCACTGGATTTCCTACTTACTAGTCCTAGTTTCGATGTCGGTCGGTCGGTCCGGACCTCTAGAGAATGAAGTCCGAGAAGATAGGCTGTGACGGTAACTAGGGCTGGTAAATGAGCTGAATTTGCCAGGTTTAAGCTTGGCTTGTTTTGCTGAAGATACTTACCATGCCAAATTGAGCCGAGTTATGAGCAGCTTTGTTTATTTACCAGCCCTGATGGTAGTAACGTTTTGGGAGTATGGGCCCCTCTTTTCCTTGCCTTGACATACACGCAAGAACATACTAGATTGCATGTTGAATCTAATTTTGTCAAGGTTACTTATTTTCCTCAGTTAGGCACCTTTTGCTGACTTGCTCACGAATCAGTACTCTGCGTTAGAGAGAGAGAGAGAGAGAGAGAGAGAGAGATGCATACCTTACTTTTCCTCGACAAGGCCGGAGGGGGGGGGGGGGGGGCTCCACTTGTTTGGTAGGAGCTGTGAGTTCAAAACCCAAATGGTACGATGTATAATTGGTGTGGGGTCTGCCCAGTGGCAGAACCAGAAATTTGAATTAGGGTGGGCACAAACTCTAGCTCTGAGAAACGAGATAAACAACTTGCCATTTGGCTCAGCCTGACTCAAAAATTGAGTTTATATATTATATATGTTTTGTACATGAATTAAGCATATACTTATATGTATTATACATATATTTTATATATTATTAAGCTTTAAAAAACAATTTATTTAAAAAACAAGCCAGCTTGTGATTGGCTCTCAAAGAACAAGTAACATTAATTATCCAAGCTCTAACAGTCCAAGTTCGGCTTGTTTACCAGACCTAGCAAACCCCTCATTGGGGGATTGTTGGGGAGAGAGAGAGAGAGAGAGAGAGAGAGAGAGAGAGAGAGAGAGAGAGAGGCGCACATAAAAGATCAGGGTGGGCACTGCCACCCTGATCCTTCTTTCATTGGGTCAGGGTGGGCACTGGCCACCCTTGACCTGAACCCCTTAAGGAGCTCCGCCACTGGCTGCCTAACCCCAGCTTGCCTATCTAAAAAAAAAACTTACTCTGTAATTGTGAACCATCATCAAGCGTAAGAGTAAGTTTTTACCATCATCAAGAGTTAGACAGAAAAAAGAAACTTACATATCCTTTGAGATCCTAGATTTTCCTAATATTATACTAGGAAATGAAATAAACGTGCACCATGCTCATGTCTCACTGCTTACATTCAAATGTTGAGAAATGCCTGTAAGTTAGATCTGTATACCTAATCCAACCAGAAAAAAACGCTCACTTTTGGCACCATATCCTAGCTTTGAGATCCTAGATTTTCCTAATACTATACTAGGAAATGAGATAAACGTGCATGTGATGTCACTGTTTACATTCAAATGTTCAGAAAGAAATGCAGGCAAGTTAGATCTGCATACCGTCCAACCAGAAAAAAAATGCGGGCAAGTTAGAGGTAGTTTCATATTTTTACCAAAATTAAGCACCTTGGATAAACCACTTGTCTAAGTCGTTGTTTGGGAAAAATCAGGCACTATATAAGTTGTCGCCTGAAAAATCAAGCACCATATAAGTTGTCGCCTGAAAGAATGTATAAAAATGAATTGCCTTAGAAAAAAAAATCCTACCATAAATCATCTAGTACGATTACAAAAATCTTTGATTTTGATTTGTCTAAGCTTTGTCCTAAGTCAACAAGCTAGTTAATTAATGGCTTGGAAAAATTGAACTTGCCATAAATTTAGATGGTCCAGGCATCGATAACATGGAAAAAAATAAATAAGTTAAAATAATGGAAACTACGTAAGAAGGAATCTGACGAGATATGTAATTGTCACGTTGGAATTGCAATATACGGAAAAAAATAAAAATTTCATGATATTTTAAACGTTTTAAGCGGCTGACGAAATATGTTGGTGTTTATTGATATTTTTAAAAAATATGGTGATATTTGTCATATTGGTGGTGTGTTCGAGCTAGAACGGATACAAAATTGAGGTACAAGTACTAAGTACTAGATCCATTTGATCAGGTTTAGGCTATGTCACGGAGACACTTCTGTTTAGGATCGTGTCGTGTCATCTTATATACTATTCATGAAGCATTACACAAAGATGATGTGTCCTGTATCCCTTTGATCGTGTCCATGTGACACATGATTTAGGTGAATCCTCGTTTGGATAAAGGACCGTATTCACAGGTTGTACAACCTAGACTTAAGATGATTTGGGTTGATCTAGTTTCGGTCCATAAACCGCCGAACCAATTGAAAACGGCACTTTTGTGAGTGTATGACTCTGTTTTATTTACTGTTAAATAAATTATTATTCGTTCAAATGTCATCAAGAGTCAGGATGGCCGAGTGGTCTAAGGCGCCAGACTCAAGTTCTGGTCCTCGTGAGAGGGCGTGGGTTCAAATCCCACTTCTGACACTTCTTTTTTCTCTCTATTCCAAGTTTCCTTGCACATATTTTTTTTTACTCATTTCTATTTAAAAATTTGAATTTCGTGCGCTACGTGCAATGAAGAATGCGGGAAACAGTTGCAGATCTCTCTCTCTCTCTCCTCGATTAATTATGAAGATAAACCATTCAGGATTTAAAGTTTTCCTGAGCCGATTTGATACTTACCTATCCAGCAGCCACTGCGCAAGGTACAAGCTACACAGGATAAATCTCATGTTTTAAAATCCTTATTTTCAGGCCCTTTGTTGACAATCTATTCAGCAATGACGAAGAAGATAATCACCCAAGTTCTCTCTCTCTTTTTTTTTTTCCTTAAAGAATCCCGTCTTAAGCACTAAAGAAACGACGGGCAATCGCGAATCTTCCGAATATTTTGTTTTCCCAATTTTAAATCTCAACTTGCCTCTGCACCAATCTTCCAGAGTAGTTGCTTCGCTGCAAATTTTCTTTTCTTTTTTCTGGCCTTATTTTAGCTCATTACGGTATTTCCGTGACCGATCCTTTCCTTTTATCCCGGAAGAAAAAAAGGGATTTTTAGGTTGTATTCGGCGTTTGGCTTGATCGGTTTCGCGATCGCTGGTACCGAAAGATCAACATCATCAGATAGGCCACCGCTGCGATCACACTCGTTGCTTCCTATCGCAACCTGGGAGGATTGAAAACGAAGGGTTAGTTAAAGGGGAAAAAATTAGGTTTTTTGCTTCGCTTCGTTCGCCTCTTTTATGATGACGACGAAAACGTCGACGCAAGTAAAACCCCAGTGGGGCCTCACAACCACTCTTTCCTTGCCCGTTCACGAGCAGGTTTTGATCCGGTGCCTTCATCTCAGTACCTTCACTTCACAACCACCCCGCTAACCACAGGGCCGGCGGTGGTGTAATGAGGAAATTTCTAGAAGACAAAAACTTTGTTCGTTTATGTGAATTCTGTTCCGCCTGAAGGATTAGGTGTCCTATTTTCTTATGCACATCTTACAAAATCGGCCAAACCTGATGATCTCTCGTCATCTGCCCCGTATCCCCTTGTTCTATTTCTTTGCTGAATAAATTTTTACTTATCCCCGAAAAAAATCCTCTAAATAATTTAATTTTGGACTTTAAAAACTTAAAATTCATATTAGTAATTATTTTGGTTAAAAAAAATTTAATAACAAAAATTAATAAAAAATAATATGATTTTTACTATTTCCATGTGTTCGATGTTAAAAAAACGCATTTCTTTAATCAACATATTCTGGAAGGTTCTCACTTCTCACGTAGTCTAGATCGCGGCCCGCCTTTGTCGTGATCTCGGGAGCCTTATTTGACCTTTACTTCCCTGAGCTCTCTCCCGCTTTTATTTTTTTTAATTTGAATTATTTATTATTATTTTTATCATGTACGCAACTATCATATGCTCACCACACGAAGTTCTTGACTTCACCGTTCATTAATTATTTATTAAATTTAATATATATAGTCACTACAATAGAACAAGAATATATATGAGAACTAGAAACATGGGCATTTTTAACACTCTTTTTGCAAATTCAACCATGTGTATGTACTTGGCATGATGAATTTGCTAGGAATCAACCATTGGATTGTTAATTTTTGATGAAAAAATATGATTTTTGAATGTTTGAATATTTATAAAAATTATGAGCCATTGATTTTAAAGCCTTAAAAAAAATCTCGTTTATGCATCAAAATTGATGATTCAATAGTGGGCTTTTATAAAACCAAACATGTAGATCACATCCCTACACTTAGATTCAAGAGAAAAGAATAAAAAATCTATAAAAATTATGATTAACATCAATTCTTATATTTCCAATTCTCATATATATATATATAATAATAATAATAATAATAATAATAAGAGGTAGGTGCCTGACGTTTTTTTTGTGCATACTTACCCAGCTTTAAAACAATTGTTTTTATTTTTCTAAAATTTGACTATACAGATGCTTGATTTTGTGGGAATCAACTTCTGGATAGTCTGATTTCAACACCAAGCTTTGGTTTTTATAAGATTAAAAAAAATCAATGGTTTATAATTTCAAAAAATAATTAATACTTCAAAAATGATTTTTTCTCAAGAAAAAAAAATGATCAAGGGTCAGATTTTTTAAAAAACAACCCTATCCAAGCTCGGTAGGCACAAAAAAAGGTCCGCCTGGGCGTTCTTGGAAGGAGGTGGGGGAGAAAGACCACGACTATTGAACGGTGCTTGGTCGTGTTGGTGACTCGGAAGTCATTCTGGCAATTTTCTGGACAGCGATAGAAAGTCAAAACAGGTGTACTGTTCCACTGCACTGAGAATATTGTGCTACTGTGAGATATTTTTGTTTTACTATTTTGAAATTCGTGATTACTTTTTTCATCATATTTAACATGATAAATAAGACAGTTCTTTGGTAATTCAATTGATGTACATGAGAATTTTATGATTCGCCTTCTGTTAATTCTCTACTGCAGATATGACATTGTTTGGATATTTGCATTTTCAGTCATGGAGCTTCCAGTCCATTTATCTTTCAAACGATTCTAATCCATTTGAAAACATATTTGTATGTATTTTTTTATTAGAAAATGCTTAATTTTTGTTTTGGAGCTTCTACTCTTTGACCATTCAAAGCTAAAAATAAGGTTTTTTTTATTATTATTAATGAATCGATATTCGTTCAATTATGAATCTTTTGCTCTAGCAAAGGGTCGGGATTCTAAATTTTCATAAGCTTTTCCCAAGATTCCTTCTAGAGCTTATTGATTTCTTTTATAAATTTAGTCATTTTTTCCTGAGATGGAGGGTTTTGATCCTTTTGTTCTAGAGGAAATATCTTTTCATCATATTGCAAGCAGGCACCTTGAGAATATTAGCAGGTCTATTCCATCTTAGTGTCCATATGCCCTCAAAGCATTACCTATGGCGGTATGAATAATATTGAAACTATGTTTTTCAATAGTGCCACTGTTGTGTTTTTTAGGGAAAAATCAATGTGTACCGTTTTGCCTTTTTTTTTCTTCAAGAAATTCTAAGGGAAAAAAGTCTCTCATAAGAGATTCTGTAGAAGCAACTGAGTCAGAGGGACTCCATCAACATTCTCCCTATGGTACTTGTGCGGAGAAAGATAGTCATGCACCCTTTCTTGAATCTGTGAGACACTATTTTCTTAATCTAAACTCATATATAGATGTGATCATCTCCATGCTTTATTTAATAGAAACCATGTATTAGTTTAGGCCTTTTTTTTTATATTTAAATGTGTTTTGAGCTCAACAAGAAAATCAACCCGTATATATTGCATCAAAAGCTTGATTAACTAAAAGTCAAGAATTCTTGTTAAATTGATTCCATTCAAATAATGCTTTTTCATAAATAAGTGATGATACACATCTATAAGTTTGGATTAAGCATAAAAAGCTTATGCAAATATATATTTTTAAAGAGGTCTGAGATGATTTGAGTGATAAATATTCTCGAAGCTATACATTGCTCTTCTGAGATGTAGTGCACCTGTTTTCGTATTATTCTTGTTGGAGGACACCATGGAAAGCTTAAAAAGCGAGAGAGAGAGAGAGAGAGAGAGAGAGAGAGAGAGAGAGAGAGAGAGAGAGAGAGTTTGGGCCCAGCTTGGGCCTAATTTATTGGAAGCCAAAGCCCGGCCTATTCTCCCCAACTGTTTGTGTGTTGACTGCATTTGTTTTGGTGGACTTGTCGTTGATGGTGAACCGACAGGTAGCTATTGTGGTCAGGAGATGCGGTGTTCATAAAAGGCCCAAGGAAGACACCTTTAAATTTTCAATAAACCATGTTTTCGAGATGTGTCAGATGTGTAATGCTGATTATCAGACAGTTTGAAAACTGCTACTCATTGAGACTTTTCTCACTTTGTGGGCTTAGTCCAGTTCCGTGCTAAAGATCCGACTGGTTTGATAGCTGTATCGGATGCATGCCAGTCTTATCTTTCCGTCTGTTTGTTGTGTGTCAGTTTCTGTTGATTTTAAAAACTGAACATGTTATAAATCTTTCATTACTGTAAATGTAAAGTGACAGGAGTTTAAAGTCATTAGTACAACCATATGCCTTTATTACTTGGAGGAAGATTTTTCATACCTTAGAGTCTCTCTTGCTGTTTATATTCTCTCCTTTTCATTAAATGCTATTGCTGTCATCTTTTTAAGAATAAGAATGGATTGGAGAGGGTGGTGTGTGTTCACCTCCATGATTCACTCAATTCCACGTCTGTGTTGGGGTCCCCAAAAGCATCACTTATATAAGCACATGGGGCTCGTATTCTCGTGTATGTTGACATCACAACATTGGAGTCTGGTTCGATTGCAAAGACTTAAGTACCCTTTCTTGCTATTCTTGTCATAAAATGATAGTTTGAGAAAATGACAAAAATGTTCTTCATTCAAAAAAGAAAAATAAACGGTTCAAAAAAAGGACAAACATGTCCTTCATCCAGAAAGTCGAGGATGGTGTTGACTCTTCAAAGTTTACACAGCGAAACGAACCTTAGCCGACAATCCGATGGTGATCCGGCGAAACGATGGTGAGCCGGCGATCTGATGGTCATCCGACGAAACAAACTTGAGCCATAAAAAATGTCTGTTTAAACTTTTCATCATCATCTTCTTCATTCTTCGTAAAACACTCCGGGGGCCGCACCCCCAAATTAAATTTTTTTGGGGTCATGTATAATTTTTTTATTTTATTTTCCTTTTTTAACTATCGAAAAAAAGCAATAAAGCGTTTTGTTTAATCGTGGGGCTCATATTTCCTTCGGTTGTTTCTTGCTCGAGGTTTTCGTAACACCCCTTCCCACGATTTTTCTAATTTTCTTTTTCTGTTTCTTTCTCACAATTTTTTCAATGACTTCCCTACATTGATTTTTAGTGTTGTCGGGTCTCCAATGAGCCCCACAACGATTTATAGTGTTGTTCGGTCTTCCAACAACGATTTGTAGTATTGTCGGGCCTTCCTACAATGATTTATAGTGTTTTTGGGTCTTCAACGAGCCCCATAACGATTTATAGTGTTGTTGGATCTCACTACAACGATTTGTAGTGTCTTCCGCAAATCATTATAGCGATTTGTAGTGTTATTCAGTAAGCAAATCACTGTAAATCGCTACCCGAATTAGGACCAACTTGTCAGAGCCATATCTCCCTAACCGGAGGTCATATTCCAAATTCGTAAAAAGTGGTATCTTCGTTATTGAGTCTAGTTTATTTTTGTAAATTTTCAGCGATTTCTATGATCATTTCATTTTCTATTTTAACTAAAAATTAGACCCCTATTATTCTGTGTTATTTGAATTGCACAACACTACAAAAGTGTAGGCACTGAGAATGTATATAGAAGTACACTTGACTATATTCCGGTAGAAGGAATGCAATTTAATAATGAGAAAGTTGTATATAAACTTTTACAATGATTATGGTTTAAAAGTTGGCTTCAGTGTGAGAAGGTTTTCTAGTAAAAAATGGAGATTATGCCTTAATAGGGGTCTAGTTTTTAGTTAAAATGGGGAATGAAATGACTTTTAATATAATCTCTATTTTTTTACTAGAAAACCTTCTCACACTAAAGCCAACTTTTAAGGCATAATTATTGTAAAATTTATATGCAGCTTCCTCATTATTAAACCACATTCCTTCTACCGGAACATAGTCAAGTGTACTTTAATGTACATTCCCAATGCCTACACTTTTGTAGTGTTGTGCAACTCAAATAACACAGAATAATAGGGGTCTAGTTTTTAGTTAAAATAGAGAATGAAATGACCATAGAAATCACTGAAAATTTACATGAATAAACTAGACTCAATAACGAAGACACCACTTTTTACAGATTTAGAATATGATCTCCGATTAGAGAGATATGACCCTGACAAGTTGGTCCTAATTCGAGTAGCAATTTACAATGATTTGCTTACTGAATAACACTACAAATCGCTATAGTGATTTGCGAAAGACACTACAAATCGCTGCAGTTAGATCCAACAACACTATAAATCATTGTGGGGCTCATTGGAGACCCAAAAATACTATAAATCACTATAGAAAGGCCCGACAATACTATAAATCGCTGTTAGAAGATAGAACAACACTATAAATCGCTATGGGGCTCGTTGGAGGCCCGCCAACACTAAAAATCACTGTAGGGGAGTCATTGAAAAAATCATAAAAAAAAAAGAAAAATCGTGGGAAGGGGTGTTACGAAAACCTCAGCAAGAAATAACCGAAGAAAACATGAGCCCCACGATTAAACAAAACACTTTATTGCTCTTTTTCGATAGTGAAAAGAGGGAAAGAAAATAAAAAGATTATACAAGGCCCCAAAAAATTTTGGTTCGAGGAGCGCTGCCACCCGAGCTCCCCGCCAGGGGCGGCCCCCCTGGACCCCTGCCTGCTGACCGCACAGCGGGACCCGCGCCACGGGGGAGCCCCCAGACCCCCCCTCCTGTATGAGCAAAAACTCTAAATCAGGCTCTACAATGAATCAAGTTGAACAATGCTATACCCATGCTGGGAGGAACCCCCAAACCCCCCTCCTATAAGGGCAAAAACTCTGAATCAGGCTCCACAACGAATCAAGTTGAACGATGCTACCCACACTGGGAGGAGCTCCCAAATCCCCCTCCTGTAAGGGCAAAAACTCTGAATCAGGCTCCACAACGAATCAAGTTGAACAATGCTACCCACGCTGGGAGGAGCCCTCAGACCCCCATTTTGTAAGGGTAAAAACTCTGAATCAGTCTCCACAACTCTTCAAGTTGAATGATGCTACCCACGCTGGGAGGAGCCCCCAGACCCCTCTCCTGTAAGGGTAAAAACTCAGAATCAGGATCCACAACTCATTTAGTTGAATGATGCTACCCACGCTGGGAGGAGCCCCCAAACCCTCCTTCTGTAAGGGTAAAAACTGTGAATGAGGCTCCACAACAGTCAATGTGCAGGTCAGTCGGTGCTTAATGGAGCAATGTAGGATCTTCTGCTGGATGTTCACAGAAGCAGAAAGAGAAGGGAGAGAGAGAGAGAGTGAGAGGGTTGATGTTCATGGCTTCCTCCATGAGAGATTTCTTTCTCGAATAATTCTGCAGTGCAGTGACTGGGTCTTAAATAATCATCGTCGGGGCACTTAAGTCTTTACAATCACTCCTTTTCTAGAATCGTTATTTTTTTTGGCACCAATGGAGGAGAGGGTACTTAAGTCTTTGCAATCGCATCAAACTCCAATGCTAATTAATGCTGACAAACATGGGGATACGAGACACACAGGTTTATATACGTGGTGCTTTTTGGGACCCCCGAGCATGAGATGCCCTGTTCGAGGGGGGGGGGACATATAACCTGCTTCGAATGGATTACGTGAGATAATAGTTGTTGTAAGCAAAGTTGTAGAGTACTTTGTTTTTTTTTTCTGCAATAGTGCAATGGTTTTTAGCAGGTAGCATAGCCGTGTTGTGTGTGCCTTGTCTGTGCCTTGTCCGGTTGTAGATTATGTTGCAGGCCGTGTGTGTGTGCCTTTTTAACAGGAGCAACATAGTGTTATTCAGAAGGCAACAGTGTGCATGTTTTCTGTAGAAGTGCAGTACGAGATGTTCGGCTAGCAAGGAGTGCTTCTTCACTTCTTTTGAACTGCTTCGGTTGGTGAGTTCTTCAGAACATTCGGTGAGGTCTTTCCTCTTATTTTTTGTTACACCTTTGTGTGTTTGTAAGGCTTATGCCTTTTGGTATTTGTAATCTCTTGGTTGATAATAGTGAAAGGTGCTGACCTATCAGTCGCCATGGGCGTACTTCAGTTTGAGGAAACCACGTAAATCTTGTGTGCCTCTTTATTTTTTGTTGTCATATTTACATTGCTTCCATTAATTTATACTTAGAGAAAGTCATTTTTCTCAACATCTTGTATCAAAGCCGGGTTAATCCAGTTCTGATTCATTGTACTTTGTGTGTGAAAATTATGGAAAGCAACGTTGGGCGTATGATTAGTGTGAATGACACAAATTGGATGACTTGAAAAACAAAAATGAAAGATCTTTTGATTTATAAAGATTTGGATGGACTCGTAGATGGTAATAACGACAAACCAGAAGAAATAAAAGATGACGAGTAAAAAAAGCTAGACCAAAAAGCTATCAGTTTCATTCGACAATGGATTGATGATAGTGTTTTTCATTATATCTCAACTGAAAATTTAGCACATGATCTTTGGACCAAACTGGAGAGTCTTTATGATAGGAAGACGACAGTGAATAAAGCTTTCTTATTTCAAAAGCTTGTGAATCTCAAATATAAAGAGGATACTTCTATTGCAGAATATTTGAATGAGATTAAGAGCATTGTGAATCAGTTGACCACCATAAAAATTAGTTTTGATGATGAGTTGCAAGCTTTGTTACTTCCTAGTTCACTTCCTGAAAGTTGAGAAACCTTGGTGGTCACAATTAGTAACTCTGCACCTGATGAAATGGTAACAATGAGCCAAGTTACCAGTAGTCTGTTGAATGAAGAAACAAGAAAAAAATCATCAGATCCTTCTCACCCCAAGGCTCTTGTGATGAAAAATCGGGGGAGAGGAAGAAGTAAGAGTAGGGCTTCGCACAATCGTGATAAATCTTGAGGCTATTCAAATTCTAGTTCAAAGAAAGATGTCGAGTGCTATTATTGTCACAAGAAATGACACATGAAACGGAAGTGCAGAAAACTCAAGTTCAAAGAGCAAAACAAAGAGAAAAAATCAGAGAAAAAGCAAAATAACACAACTGCAGTCATAGATGGTGAACTCATGATTATTTGTGATGGTACTAGCATTAATTTGATTGAATAAGAGACATATTGGGTAATTGATTCTGGAGCTTCATTTCATGTTACCTCGCAGTCTGATTTCTTTACTTTTTACTCGTAAGGTGATTTCAGAAATGTTTGAAATAGAAATGAAAATGTGTCAAAAATTATCGGTATAGGTGACATTTACTTGAAAACAAATATTGACTGCAAATTGTTGCTTAAAGATGTGAGGCATGTACCAGATATTCGACTAAATTTAATCTATGCTGGAAAGTTAGATGATGAAGGCTGCAACAACAATTTCAGTGATGGAAGGTGGAAGTTATCAAAAGGTTCTCTGGTGTTAGCAAAAGGAAAGAAGTCTTACTCTCTTTATACTATGCAAGCAAAGATTTGCAAGGGTGTTGTGAATGCTATGAAAAATGACTCGTCCACCGATCTATGACATAGAAGGCTCGGGCATATGAGTGAAAAAGGATTGCAAGTTTTGCTCAAGAAAGAGCTTCTAGCAGGGATAAAATGTACGTCTTTGAAAACATGTGTTCATTGCTTTTATGGTAAGCAAAATATAGTATCAATTAGTAGAAACATTGCATCGAGAAAATCACATGTTCTAGATTTGGTACATTCTGATTTATGTGGTCCTTTAAAGGTTAAGACACTTGGTGGTACACTATATTTTGTTACTTTTATTAATGATCACTCTAGAAAAGTTTGGGCTTATACACTGAAAACTAAAGATTAAGTTCTAGATGTATTTAAGTATTTTCAAGCCATGGTTGAAAGAAAAACTGGTAGACAGTTAAAATGTGTTCGCTCGAATAATTATGGTGAATACATTGGGTCATTTGATCAGTATTATACCAATCATGACATCAGGCATGAAAAGACAGTAAAAAAAAGACACCTCAAAAGAATGAGGTTACAGAGATAATGAATCACACCATTCTTGAGAGAGTAAGATGTTTGCTGTCACATTCTAAATTGCCAAGATCTTTTTGGGGTGAGGCAATGAGGACAACAATTGATCTTATCAATTTGTCTCCTTCTATTCCGTTGAATGACGACGTTTCAGAGAAAGTTTGGACATGGAAGAAAGTCTCCTATGATCACTTGAGAGTATTTGGTTGTAGAGCTTTTATTCGTATTTCAAAGAATGAGAGGTCCAAGCTTGATCCTAAAGCAAAGCAATGCATATTTCTTGGCCATGGGCATGAAGAATTTGGCTACAAATTGTATAATATAATTGATAAAAAGGTTATCAGAAGCTGAGATGTTGTTTTTTTGGAAGATAAGACTATTGAAGATATTGACAAGCTTAAGACAACTAAGTCTAGCGCTAGAGATCTTGTTGACTTAGATTCTCTTGATTCACCTGTTGTTCAGAATATCAATAAGGAAATGCAAGCATCACATGATAATGTATAAGAAGGAAATGTTGAGATAGAGATTAAGGGGGAGCAGTTACCCCAAGCGCCACCTCTATAGTCACCATTAAGGAGATCTACCAGAGAGAAACAACCGTCTAAAAAATACTCTTCCATGAGTATGTGATGATAACAGATCAAGGAGAGCCAGAGACTTATCAAAAAGTTTTGGAGTATGAAAACAAAATTGAGTGGTTTAAGGCGATGAAAGAGGGAATGAAGTCATTGCATGAGAATCACACCTATGATTTAGTGAAACCACCTAAAGGGAAGAAGATTTTGAAAAATAAATGGGTCTTCAAGCAAAAGAATGATATGAACAACTCTCAACCTAGATTTAAGGCATAACTTGTTGTGAAAAGTTTTGGTCAGAAGAAAGAAATTGGTTTTGATGAGATCTTCTCATCAGTTATGAAGATGTCCTCCATCCAAATGAATTTAGAAGTTGAGCAGCTCGATGTGAAGACCGCATTTTTACATGGTGACTTAGAAGAAGAAATTTATATGGAGTAACCTGAGGGTTTCATTGACAAGGGTAAAGATCAGTTGGTTTGCAAACTAAAGAAGTGCTTGCATGGATTGAAGCAAGCACCGAGACAGTGGTACAAAAAATTGATTCTTTCATGACTGAGCATGGGTATTCAAGAACCACTACAGATCATTGTGTGTTTATGAAAAAAATTTCATATGGTAATTTTACTATTCTCTTGCTTTACGTTGATGATATGCTGATTGTAGGCTAAGACATAAGCAAGATTAACAAGTTGAAGTTAGAACTAAGTAAGTCCTTTGCCATGAAGGACTTAGGTCCAGCAAGACAAATTCTTGAGATGAGAATTGTTCGTGACAGATCATATGGGCTAATCTGGTTATCACAAGAGAATTATATTAAAAAGGTTCTTGAGAGGTTCAATATGGACAAAGTAAAGCCTGTTAATTGTCTACTTGGAGACCATTTCAAACTTAGTGCAAGTTAATGTCCTACAAGTGATGAAGAAGAAAATGAGATACAGAAAATTTTCTATGCTTCAGCAGTTGGTTCTTTGATGTATGCCATGGTTTGTACTCGACCGAATATTGCTCATGCAGTTGAGGTTGTTAGACAATTTCTATCAAATCTAGAGAAAGAACACTGAGCAGCAGTGAAATGAATTCTGAGGTATCTTCAGAGCACCTCAAAGATGAGTTTGTGTTTTGAAAAAGGTAAGCCTATTCTTGATGGGTTCACAGATTCTGATATGGCTGGTGATGTCGATAGTAGAAAATCTACTTCTAGTTATTTGATTACTTTTGCAGGGAGAGCGTTTGCATGGCAATCAAGATTACAGAAATGTGTAGCTCTCTTCACCACAGAAGCTGAGTTAATCGCCATCACAGAAGAAAAGAAGACATTACTATGGCTGAAGAAATTTTTACAAGAGTTGGGTTTAAAACAAGAAATGTATGTTCTTTATTGTGATAGTCAGAGTGCAATCCACTTGAGCAAGAATTCCTCATTTCATTCAAGATCAAAACATATTGATGTTAGATACCATTGGATTCGTGATGTCTTGAATGATAAACTGTTGCGACTTGAGAAAGTTCACACTGATGATAATACTTAAGATATGTTGAATAAGGCATTGCCTAAGGACAAGCATGAGAAGTGTCGACTCTTAGTAGGAATGGTCGAGGCCTCCACATAAGCCTTTATTACTTGAAGGATTTTTCAGAATACGACTTGGAGGTCTCTATGACTATTCATATTCTCTCCTTTTCATTAAATGCTATTGCTGTCATCTTTTTAAGAGAGTGAATGGATTGTGTGCGATAACAGCCGTTGTAAGCAAAGTTGCAGAGTATATTTTTTTTCTGCAATAGCGCAATGGTTTTTAGCAGGTAGCAGAGCCATGCCGTGCCGTGTGTGTGCCTTGTTCGGCTGTAGAGCAGAGAGCGTATTATGCTGCAGACCGTGTGTACGTGCCTTTTTAACAGGAGTAACATAGTATTATTCAGAAGGCAACAATCTGCGTGTTTTCTGTAGGAGTGTAGTACGAGAGGTTCTGCTAGCAAGGAGTGATTCTTCACTTCTTTTGGACTGATTCGGTTGGTGAGTTCTTCAGAACATTCGGTGAGGCCTTTCATCTTGTTTTTTATTACACCTTTGTGTGTTTGTAAGTCTTATGCTTTTTGGTATTTGTAATCTCTTGGTTGATAATAGTGGAAGGTGCTGACCTATCGGTCGCCGTTGACGTATCTCAATTTGAGGAAACCACGTAAATCTTGTGTGCCTCTTTATTTTCTGTTGTCATATTTACATTGCTTTCATTGATTTATACTCGGAGAAAGTTGTTTTTCTAAACAGAAGATTGGGTACTGTGATTGGGTGCTAGTGCACAGTTCCAATACTAGAATATAACTCCAAATACCATAACATAAATCGATCATCTATAAATGTAAAGAAATAACAAGAATGCTTACCAGTAAGTAAAACTCAACCCACCTTCCAGTACGGCATGACTCCAATTTTCTCTCTTCTCTATGTATAGATGAAATACAATCTTAATAAAACTTTTCGTTAATGGACCTGGATTCCAATACAAATGTGTTTGCTCCATCAGTGTGAATTTTCACTCTTGATATGCGTTGCAAGCTATGTTGAAATTAGTCATGCAGTAAAAACAGGAAGAGAAGAAAACCCTTACCTGATCAGTTCTACTCAAAAGCGCTTCTCTGATGGCGATATTGATTCAGTGGCAGAGAGTTGCTGGTTAATTAATTTATTTTCTAATGCTACACAAACATCAAACACATTGAACCCGTTTATTTTCTAATTGATTCAGGGGCAGTTGTTTCCTCCGTCAATAGGTGATTTGTTGACCTCTTAAATGACGTACCCTCAATATCACACGTAATATTATTTGATGTACCCCTCGTTATCATACGTAATATTATTTGCAAGATGTGAGGCCCTTTTGTTTTACTCACGTAACCCGTTTACCTACAACTCTTGGTGATGCTTCCTGATTCCTATAAGTATGTCCATGCTCCATACCGTTTCAAGCATACTGGTGAAATGTGTGTTGCTGTAGTGAGGATGCCCAGTTTCTGAAGATTTGTAATCTTCTACAGTTCTTTGTGCCCAATAATAGATTTCTTTAGTGTGTCAGCTGGAGGAAATTCGATTGCAATTTCTGGGTGTTCTGTTTATTTATCTTCCTCTTCCATTGATCCCAGTAGGTAAAATCATTTACTCAGATCCTATATGTCATTTCTGTTTGGTTATTTGCTTGTAACTAAGAATTGGGAGCATGTTTTGTGCCAAACTAGCTGAGGTTGGTGACCTATATGAAAGAATCTGATGACCATATTGCTGTATAATCGCATGTTCTGTTGCTTTTCTTACTCGTCATTTTCACCTGGCCGATATTGCAATTCCTGTGTATATGGTGTCTCCGTCCTCCCCTCACTTCTGTGGGGATAAACATCTGTTCATATTTTTGGGTAGATTTCTGCTGAAGATTAAATGATTCTTTTTCATTCCTTTTGGCTTAAAATAAACAATCTTATGTAATTTGTTTTCTTGATGCTTTGTAGGTGTTCTGTTCTCTCATGGCGATCTGTGCTAGTGCAAATATGGAGAAGCAGGATGACCTGGAAAAACTTCCACCTCTGCTTCAGATTATAGCGTCTGAAGCTGTTGCTGAATTTGATGAAGAATATTATCCAACGGTTGATCTCACAAGTACCCATTCTTCACCAGATCACGTTTTGGCAAAAGTAAGCCAATTTCTGTCAAGGAATCATGCTAACTGAGGACATGCTTTTAAGTTTCTTCAATGAACGTTGGGGTTATTCTATTTTAGCTCTATGCTGGAACTAGGATTCTTTTTTTTTTACCAAAATAAAATATTGGGAAATCTTTACTTCATCTCCAGACATCAGTTCTATGAAATTGGTACCTATTTGGTGTGACAGATTTGGCCTGTTATTCATTTTCATGTCTATTGTCTGCCTTTTTTCAATGGCACTGGACCATGAGAACACGTGCACGAGGATATTTCATCTGCTCAAAATGTCCATGGGCACACTTCATTTTACATGCTGGCAGTAAAATATGTTTACTGGTATGAATCAAGATTTTCATCGGTCTTTTTATTTTTATCGAAAATTTCACTGCATGGATGTGATTTAGACCCCCTGGATCATCCAATTACGATGTATAAGAATGATTTTTTACAGGTTGAAAATCAATGGCTTAGAATTTTCATAAATATTTAAGCATAAAAGATCACATTTCTTGATCAGATTACAATGATCCAATAGTCTATTCTTAGCATATGGACCACCACACCAAATGCATCTGCAGGGATAGATTTGCAAAGAAACCTATGAAAATCTTTTCATACCAGCAAACATATTTGGTTGGTAAACACATTCCAGTTTCCCTATATATATATATATATATATATATATATATATATTTCAACTAGCAACTTACCCCACGGTCTCAATTATAAGCGTGTTTGGTTTTATTCTGTTGCAGGAAATGGGAGCAGACTCAGCACCATCTGGTCACTTACCCAATTCATCTTCATCACTAGTTCCAAACCATTTTCATTCAATTTCTATCATCATGCCTGCCTCTCCATTGGCAGTAAACTTGGAGAAAGCTAAGAGATTTTCTGTTGATGGTGTCGAGTATGTGGATGCTGCTAGCAATGCCACTGCTGGACCACCTGCCTATTCAAGTGATGCTTACGTGAAGCAGCCCCAGCAGGCGAAGTTCTATTCCATTCCCATACCAAATGGCACAGAATATGCAGATGCAGTCTCTAAGGGGTTGCTTCCAGATCGACTAAACCGTTGCCAAACTGGTTCCCAGAGTGAGAGGCGCAACATGAAATCCTTTAACTCCTTCAAAACCTGGTCTGGAAGGCTTGAGAGGCAGTTATCCATACTGCGAGGCAAACCACAGGAAGAGGAACCAGGTAGTGATTCCCCGCCGGGCCATGAAATCGAAGTTTTGCCAGTGGATCGGTATTTTGATGCATTAGAAGGACCTGAACTTGAAACTCTCAAGGTATTAACTATAAAATATTATTTTCTGCCTGAGATTTTCTTATTACTTGCTGATTATGAAAATTGGATCAGAACCTAGCTGGAACAAGTTTTTTATATGTTTCAATCATGCCTTTTATTTTAATTGTCCAAGATGGTTTCAGCAAATCTACTCCCAGCAGCAGGGTTGTAAAACCACTCTTGTATAGAGTATTGTATTTGACATTTAAAAGACTGTTGAGCTTACTAAGTAATAATAATTCTGGATATTTTCACCTGATAAAGAACTGATATATTGATTCTTGTCAACTTAATCTTTAGTTGAAACATAAAGTTCTGACTAATGCTTTCAATCTGATCTGCCTACTGAAGGGAAGATCTTTTAAAATGAAAAAGCTGCTTCATTAGGCTATGCACATTGATTTGGGACAACCTCCCATCTGTCCTCTTTGGTAGTCCAAAATCAATGTCATCGTTATCAAACCAAGCTCTGAAGTCTTTTTTTAATTTCTTTTTTCTCCAACTGTGATTCATTTTCTGTGTTCTATAAGCATGTTCTTCGAATCCGGATTCAATTTGGTTATCTTCAGAGAGATTCTTTGCTCCTCACTGCATTCGTAGCTTTTTTGTGTCACCTTACCCTTCTGTATGATAATACTTTCCTTCTGTTTAGCTGGAGGTCTATGAAAGTGGGCAACTACTGCAAAATCAGGAATTCTAATACACACACATGAGAAGTCTAAATACACTCTTCACTACTTGAGAGTGGCAGTTGCATGTACAGGTTTTATAATGATTTTCAGTGTCCCTGCAGGGTTTCCAGGTGAGTCTTGATGAATTGTCTCAAAGTTTAAACCAAGAAAGTGCTAGAAAAATAGGAATTCTGCTATATGCACATGACAAGTTCAAATGTGAGGAAATCACTACTTGTTAGCATGATTGCATCCACTATTTCAGAAAAAAATTGGGAGTTCATGGGGAAACTGGGGGACTAGGTTGAGATTCTTGATAAAGGTGCAGTCCTTTTTCATGGACAAGGATATGCAAGTAAATCTCCAAGGCTAGGTTAATTTAAAGATTCTGTGATTTCCTGATGGAAAAAGTAATTTTCGAAGCTGAATGTATTAATCTGTATATGTAAGATCAAAATGCACTAGCATGCTTTAGTTGTCACCTCTTCAGACAAGAAACCAACTTTGCTTATTCTATAGACCACATTATTGTCCTGTTAACATGATTGATGTCAACCTATCCTTATCAGTGATATTTTATGAGCAGATATTTCCTCAAATCAGCAACCTGTGTATGTATCTGGCCTTATTCTAACTAATGGTAACCAAAATGTTCTAACCAAGTTGATTCAGCAATTGAAGATGTTGATATCGAGATGCAGCAGAGTCTGGTTCTCTTTTCATAACAGCAATCCTTTCTAACACATTTGATTATCTCAATCTAGTTAATACATGTAGCATCACAAGTCAAAAGAAAATGTAGCCAACTGGTCATGCAGTACAGGAACACACAACATATTATTAGATTATTGAACCACAAAGCATATGTAGCAGTATTACTAACAAGTGAAGCAATTTATCATAGATACATGAGTTTGATATTTTTTTCATTTGTGCTCTAATTACAGAGAAGGGGAAAAGGAGAAAGAAAATATGAAAGTTTTATGCAGATTAAAATTTTCAATATGTGATTTAAAATTTTAAACTTGTTTGAATCTGTTATAATGAAGGCCAAATCCTTTGGCATTTGTACTAATGAAATTACTTTATTTCTTCCTCAGGATGCAGAGGAATTAATCCTTCCTGAAGATCAAAAGTGGCCCTTCCTTCTGAGGTTTCCAATTTCTTCCTTTGGCATCTGTCTTGGCTTTAGCAGCCAAGCCATCCTTTGGAAGACACTATCAACATCTCCTTCCACAGACTTCCTGCATGTAAGCCCCACTATAAACCTGGTTCTTTGGGTTGCCTCTGTTGCAGTCATTGCAATTATCTCCACCATCTACAGTCTGAAACTCATCTTCTACTTTGAAGCTGTTCGACGAGAGTACTACCACCCAGTTCGTGTCAATTTCTTCTTTGCACCATGGATAGCATGCTTGTTCTTAGTCATGGGATTGCCTCCATCGCTTGAGAAAAACTTGCATCCTCTGCTCTGGTACATCTTGATGACTCCAATTTTCTGTCTTGAACTCAAGATATATGGACAATGGATGTCCGGAGGCCAACGCAGACTTTCCAAAGTTGCCAATCCATCGAACCATCTATCCATTGTTGGAAATTTTGTTGGTGCTTTGCTGGGTGCATCCATGGGACTGAAAGAAGGGCCTATGTTTTTCTTTGCCATTGGTTTGGCTCATTATGCAGTGCTATTTGTTACACTGTACCAGAGATTGCCTACCAATGACACGCTCCCCAAAGAACTCCACCCAGTATTCTTCCTGTTTGTTGCAGCGCCAAGTGTTGCTTCTATGGCATGGGCTCGGATCCAGGGGGACTTTGACTATGTAGCAAGGATCGCATATTTTATCGCATTGTTTCTCTATATTTCACTGGTAAAATCTCTACACAATTGGCTGTGCATTTTTAATGACCATGCCCTAGGCTTTGGCAGCTTGACCTCCATCTGAGTCAAGACTTGTCTGCTCCAGGAATGGACCATCATGAAGTCCATAGAAGAGCATTGGCTCTGCTATGGATCCCAGGTGATTGCCTGAGGTCGCAAACACATCAAATTTATGGGATTCATGAGCTTCCAATCCTAAATTCATATGCTCCATGTTCCTAAAATTTTGCACCGTTATGGTTTTTTTCTAGTCAAATATTCTTTTAACAAGTTAGTTTGCATGTGCAGGCTGTTCGGATTAATTTCTTTCGTGGATTCAGGTACCTTCTCTTTCATTTGTTGTTTTCAGAATTATGTCTCTATACATGTTTGTGCACAGTTTAGTGTAGTTATCTTAAAAGTGGCATTATACTTTACTGGCATTGGAATTAAGGATTTGGATTCAAGATGTTGATGAGTCTCATGAGAGTCAGGCCAAGTCGTTGCTCCATGGATTTGGTTGTTGTGACCATCATAATCTGGTTTGAGAAAAAAAAAAAAGACGTGCACGATTGTATGTTTCTCAGATCCATCTTGAATCATGTCTGAGTTTGGAGCAGAGTCAATCTAGTTGTTTCAAAGGCAGTAACTGGTCTTACATGGTATTGTTTCTAAGCTAGATGTCCACGTAGAGTCGGGTTTCAGAATCTCTAACACTAGATATTTATGCTGTAGGTTCTCGTTGGCGTGGTGGGCTTATACATTTCCAATGACCGGTGCTTCTATTGCAACAATTAAGTACTCTAATGAAGTTACACATACTATCACTCAGGCTCTCTCTGTTGTGCTATCCTCCATTTCTTCTCTCACAGTAATGGCTTTACTCATCTCAACTGTCATCCATGCATTTGTCCTTCGCAATCTCTTCCCAAATGACATAGCCATTGCCATTACGGAGAAGCGGATGAAAACAGGCAAGAAGAACTCGCATCTAAAACCTGGACTCTCAGACATCCCGGTCACTGAAGCCAAGGCATCAAATTGCTGAACATTGTCAAGAAGCACAGAAAGGACCGGAAGTTACATATCTATGATGAAAACTATGAATCTGACGTTGTGCGATTGCTTTGTGCAAATCCAACAACATCACTTGCACTGCAATTGACCATTGTGCAGTCCAAAATCAGCGGCTTCATGGGCTTCAAAGTTCAGTTCAATCGATCCACGCCGAGTAAACAAAGCCAAGTAAAAGAAAGCTTGATTACCGGGGCAGTTGCTTGAGTTAACTCCCCAACCAGACAACCTCGAAACTTGAGCTGGTCAGGATGTTTAAAGGTTATGTAAATGCCAGAGATTATTGTATACCTGTAATTCCTTTTTATGTTCATATATGCATCATGCAATTGCATGTGATGATGTACTTTACATGGGGTGCAGTACTAGAACAAATTTTGTTATCATGTCCATGGGAGATAATATTTTATTAAATTCATTTATATATATATATATATATATATATATTTCATTGACACGGAGAAACCACTGCTATTGTTTGGACATCCTGTTGTGGGCCGAGAGGTGCTACATTGACTGTACACCTGAAACTCCTTGAGTACTCCCTCGCGAGGGGTAATTTCTCATTGGCTTTGGCCTTGTGGCAAAGGATTCATATATTTACCTATTTATGTTCTGGGTTACAACAGAAGGATGCTTTACTAATATTGCCAAGGGAACCTTCATCAACCTGTGAGGTATCATACTTTAGCAGTGTTAATTGGGAGGGCTTGGAGTTTATGCACTAGATGGGAACTGTGTAGTGACTAGGGCCCTAAATACATCAGGTCACTTTTATCTACCTTTGCCTTGCCTCTATTTGGATCTGAATGGAGTCCGGATCGGGTGCAATATGATTGCACAAAAAATTGTGCACTAAACACCCCGTCACCCTCCATCAGGTCTTGGTTCCCACACCTGACGGGTCCTGTCCCCAAGATGGAGGGTGATCAGGTGCTTAATGGACAAATATTTGTGCAATCATATTGCACCTGATCTTTTCCCATCTGAATGGGCGTTTCATTGTGCGGACAGCAGCGTTAGCGGGTCGTTGCTGTTAGTGCCTCGTGCTCGACGTAAACATCGGACATGGGGAATGCCTGGATCACGGTGTTCTGCGCATCAAGAAAGACATTTTTTAGGTGTCCTGTGGTGTTCCACCCCTCCCATGGATGGAGAAGTGGTGTCCGGAACACCTGGGACAAAAGCCAAAAAAATTGAAAAGAAAAAAAAGGATCGGAACACTTTGGACAAAAACTCATCCTGTTCAGTATACCGCTAAGCTCGGCCAGCAGTGCTCACACAAGACTGTTCTACACAGTTCTGTCCACAAAATCAAACGTGTGTGGCGACCTAGCCATGTATAATCAATCTGGAGTCAGGATCAGGTGCCATCACATGGCTCACTTGGAGTGTGCCTCTGCACCTGGCTGCCCTCCATCTGCTTTTGAGCCCACAACTGACAGACTGTCAGCAAAAGATATATAGAGGGCATCAGGTTCGGAGGCACACTTCAAAGTGTGCCATGTGATGGCACCAGATCCTGGCTCTATGATTTGGGTCTGAACCTCGGAGTGTAAGATTTTAGGGCATAAATATTTCCCGGTTCTTGATCCAACCTGAGTTTATTTGTAATATGATCTGGGATCAGATCCATCCCTATCTTTAGAATGGCTTGCACATCTTGGTTGGATTTGGGTTGGAGCCGGCCGTTACGTGGAGGAAAGGTTTCAAATAACTTAAGTCTCCCAATGTCTTAATGGTTCTGTGTAGAGTCTCTATTCTTGTAGTCCATTTAATAAACAGATATGGACTTATAGTCACAAATATTGTTGGTATTTTGAATTGTTCTAATTTATGTGGAAATACTGAAAAAACAATCATGAATTTTTATATATATATATTTTATTTTATTGTGATTTTAATGAGATTTTAACTCTATTTTGTTATATTCTAAATTTTTTGTATATGGCTTCATTTTTTGTCCAAATTTTATTGGCATTTTCTCATAAATCTGGATTCGACTACCTTAAAATCCAACATTTATATGTATTCGAATTCGGATCTTAGTTGAACTCAGAATCATATTTAGGTGCACGACTAATTAGTACTGAATCTGGATCCAATTATTATCTCGATCCAACTTTGGCTACTGAATCCTGCTAAATGGGTTTGAATTTGGTCAGATATCTGACCTGAATCATAACCGTTTACATCCCTATAATGACTGATGTAACCAAGGTAAGGTATAAAATGTGCTTATGCAAGTCTAGTATAATTTTAAGCAATAATTCTGAATCTAAGGCTAAAACTTGTAAATGGTCACATTTAAACTAAGTATGTTGGTTATCTACCCCTTGCTGCACTGCAGCGTGGCGTAAGCAGGTGCAGGTGCCTTTCGTCCCAGGTTCGACTCCCACTGGGTGAGCAGGTGCTTTTCACTCGGTGACCCATTACCTGCTTCAGCAGGAAACTTTGTCATCAAAACAAAAAATCTAAGTATGTTGGTTCACTCATATATCATTATAAAATTTAGTTGAATTGGGCTATGAAGGAATTAGGTATAGATGGGTTTAAGTATAATACTATTTTTGGTTCGAGTAAATTCTAGTAATGTATTATGTAGAGATGTCAATGAATCAAATTTTATCCATATCCAGCTGAATTAGATTACATTTGATTGCATTTGGTAAGCCAAAACCATATGCGATTATAATCGGATGCGGTACGGTTTTGATTTTTTTTCTATTGAATCTGTCAAATATTCAAAACCAACAGGCCGGATCTGGTATGATCTTTTCACCATCTGAATCCAAGTCCAAATTTGAATCCGTTTAGCCTGATTAGTCAAATATCATATTGGCCACATCCGCCCGAATTCGAACCGTCTACATTCTCAATATTCTGCTTAGGTTTGTATCTATAAACGGAAGCTCATCAAACCATAAACAACCTAGGACTCCTAAAAAATGAGTTGTGTTAGATCGAAACAGGCTGGATCCTCATTTGGGTTGGGGTAATAACCCAATTTCGACCTTGGAGAGAGAGGTTCGGCCGAAGCCGGCACCCTCCTCTGGCCAGATCCGACATTCGAAAGGCGGAGGGGGGTGGAGAGAGAGAGAGAGGGAGAGGTTCGGCCGAAGCCGGCACCCTCCTCTCGCCAGATCCGACATTCGAGAGAGAGAGAGAGAGAGAGAGAGAGAGAGAGAGAGAGAGAGAGAGAGAGAGAGAGAGTTTACGTGCATGGTAAGTACTTTTTCACAAAAGATGGTCGTAATACTTTATTTTATATATTTGTTTTTTTTTTCATGAGGAATGGAGAAACCACTCAGGATGAAGACACCCGATCGCGATGCCTGCCAACCTACAGTCGCTTCTCCAGCAGTCCCGTAGTACACCCCTCACTCCAAAGAATCTTCTTGCTTTGGCTTAATAACGCAAGGGGTGACGCCCGTGAAAATGAAACCTCAATCACCCAATCTAATGGCTTATGTCCATCTTATTGCGTATGAGAACTGAAATATGAGAATCAGAATACGAGAAATCAACACTTTTTTTTTTTGCAAATCCAATCGCGTGGATATGCTTGGCATGGTGAATTTGCTAGGAATCAATCATTGGATCATGTATTTTTCATTAAAAATGTGATTTTTGAATGCTTGAATATGTTTATGAAGATTATGAGCCATTAATTTTAAAACCTTAAAAAAATCATGTTTATGCATCAAAATTGGACAGAGGTTAGATTCAAAAGAAAAGGCCAAAAATTCATGAAAATAGCTGTTCAAGATTAGTTGTGTTGGGTCACACGTTTCATTGTTGGTATGCATTACAAGCTCATCTTGAAAATGGTTATGCAGTAAAAAAAGGAAGAGAAAAAGAGAAAAAACCCATCACCCGATCAATTAGACTCGAAGAACTTCTATGATGCGATATCGATTTAGTAGCACAGTTAGTTAATTAGTTTATTTTCTAATGCCACAGTACCATCCAAAAAACTGAGATTTTTTTCTCCCAGTGCCAGTGCTTTCTCTATCAATAGGCGATTTGCTGTCCTCTTAAATGACGTACTTTCACTTCACACCTAATATTATTTGCTGTGTTTGTTGCAGTGGGGATGCCCAGTTTCTAAGGAAGTGAGGATTGTGATCTTTTTTGCCTAAGTAGATTTCTTTAGTGTGTGAGCTGGAGGAGCTTTCTTCTGCTAACGGTAGATTGCAATTTGTGGGTGTTCTATTTATTTATCTCCCTCTTCCATTGATCTCAATAGGTAAAATCACTTCCTCAGGTTCCACATGTTCTTTTTGATTTGGTTATCTGCTTGTAACTAAGAACTGGGAGCACGTTGTTTTATCACAAACTAGGTGAAGTTGGCCTGTATGAAATAATCTGGTGACCATATTGCTGTATAATTTTTTTTTTGTTGCTTTTGTTACTGTATTGATTTGTTTTCACCTGGCTGATAGTGCATTTTTCTTTGATGTGGTGACTCCCCCGCCCCCTCCTGTAGGAATAAACGTCTGTTCATGTTTCTGTTTAGATGCTTGCTATTGATCAAATGATTCTTCTTCATTCCTTTTTGGCTTAAAAGATGCAATCTTATGAAGGTCTGTTGGGGGCGCCTTGCATTGAGATGGAAACATCATTTCCATGTGTTGCCAAAATATGGTTTTGTCAAAATGCGGTGTTGGCTCCGCCACATCATTGCTCCCAAACAGCAGAGAGCGTGAGAGCACTGGGGGAAACGACAGTACACCTCCGATTCATGGCTCTCAAACGGAGTCTAATTTGCTTTCTTGATGCCCTGTAGGTACTTTTGTTCTCTCATGGCGAACTGTGCTAGTGTAAGTGTGGTGAAACAGGATTCCTTGGAACAACTTCCATCTCTGTTTCATACTGTAGCGTCTGAAGCTGTTGCTGGGTTTGATGAAGAATATTATCCAACGTACATTGAGCCGCAAAGTACCTATCTTTCACCAGTTCATGTTCTGGCAAAAGTAAGCCAATTTCTGTTCTTTCACAGACTTATCTCCGAGGAAACCATGCTGAGGGTATGCTTTTAAGTTTGTTCAGTGAATCCTTTGTTGGGGTCATTCTATTTTATCCCTATGCTGGAACCAGGACTTTTCTTGATAGCAACATAAGATATTGGGAAATCTTTACCTCATCTCCAAACATCAGTTCCATCAAATTGGAACCTAGTTGGTGCGACAGATTTGGCCTGCTATTCATTTCCATGTCTATTACCTGCCTTCTTTGCCATGGCTCCAGACCTTTCTTTTCGTGTATGCATTTGTTTCATCTGCTCAAAATGTGCATGGGCACGCTTCCTACAGCTTATATCCTAATGTTCCCATATATGCATGCGTATTTTGGACTAGAAACTTGCCCAATTGCCTCAATTATAAGCATGTCTGCTTTCATTCTGTTGCAGGAAATGGCAGCAGGCTCAGCACCATCGGCTCACTTACCCAATTTATCTTCATTACTAGTTCCAAACCAGTTTCATTCAATTTCTATCAGCATGCCTTCCTCTCCATTGGGAGTAAACTTGGAGGAATATAAGAGAGTTTATGCTGGTGATGTTGACTATGGAGATGCCGCTAGAAATGCCACTGCAGGACCACCTGCCTATTCAAGTGATGCTTCGGTGGAGCAGCCCAAACAGACTTTCTATTCCAATCCCATACCAAAAGGCACTGCATATGCAGATACAATTTCAAAGGGGTTGCTTCCCAATCAACTAAACCATTGCCAAAATGGTTTCCAGAGTGAGAGGCGCAACATGAAATCCTTTAAATCCTTTAAAACCTGGTCTGTAAGGCTTGAGAAGCAGTTATCGCTACTGCGAGGCAAACCACAGGAAGGGAAACCACGTAGTGATTTCCCGCCACAGAAAGAAATCGAGGTTTTGCCAGTGGATCGGTACTTTGATGCTTTAGAAGGACCCGAACTTGATACTCTCAAGGTATTTGACTGCAAAAATATGATGTCTTGTCTGAAAATTTACTTTCTTGCTTGATTATGCAAATAGACTTAGAACTTAGCTGGAACAACTCTTTTATACATAATCCAGTCATGCTATTTGTTTTAATTGTCCAAGATGGTTTCAGCAAATCTAATCCCAGTAGCATGGTTTTGAACTACTCCCATATAGGGAGTTGCATTTGACTTTTTTAAAGTCTAGATAATTTTACTTGATAATGAACTGATATATTGATTCTTATCGAATTAATCTAACATTGAAACATAAAGTTCTAACAAATGCTTTCAATCTGTAATTTGCTTACTGAAAGAGAGATCTTTTAAAATGTAAAAACTGCTAAATCAGGGTGTACAAATTGATTTCAGAAAACATGGGCACCTCTGGGGCTTTGGCTGCATGACAAGACCACCTCTTGTCCTTTTTGGTGGTCCAAAAATGTGGACATCTGGTTTACAATCGCTTTTTTCTCTATCTGTGATTGATTTTTTAGGTTTGTACATATGAGCTTTGAAGTTGGGTTCAATTTGGTTAAATTCAGAGGGACCCTTTTGCTCCCCACTGCATCCATACCTTTTGCATGTTATCTAACCTCCGTTTTGTATGATACTACTTTCCTCCTGATTAGCTATGAAACTAGGCAACTACTGAAAATTAGGAATTCTAATACTTGCACATGCGAAGTCCAAATGTGGTTCGTATAGCACTTTTCACTACTTGTTTCAGAATTCCAGGTGGAAAGTCTTGATGAATTCTGTCTCAAAGTTCAAACCAAGCAAGTTCTAGAAAAACAGGAATTTTGCTTTATGCGCACGAAAAGTTCAAATGCAGGGAATGTGTCACCAACCACTATTCGTTAGTGATAACTGTATCCACAGTTGCAGAAAAAAATTGGGACTCATGGGGAAACTGAGTAACTGGGTTGAGATTTTTTGATGGTGTAGTCTTTTTTCATGGACAAGGGTATGCAAATCAATCTCCACATGATTTCCGGATGGTAAAATTCATTTAGGAAGCTTAATGTACTAATACATGTATGTAGGATCAAAATTCACTACCATGCTTTAGTTTTTACCTCTTTGGGCACAAAACCAACTTGGCATTATGCCATGTACACACATTTAGTTGTTGCTCTGCCAACATGATTGAGGTCCATCTATCCTTATCAGTGATACTTTGTGAGCAGATATTTCTTGAAATCATCCATGTATCTGATCCAAGGTTGCCAGACTAGGAAGCGGAAGCGGGAAACGATACGGGAAGAAGAAGCGAGAAGCGATGCATTTTAAAATGTATAGGAAGTGGGAAGCGAGGAATAAAAAAAAGAAATATAAGAATTGAATGGGAATCAAAATGAAACACAAATAAAAACTAAAATAGGGAGTTGCATTTGACTTTTTTAAAGTCTAGATAATTTTACTTGATAATGAACTGATATATTGATTCTTATCGAATTAATCTAACATTGAAACATAAAGTTCTAACAAATGCTTTCAATCTGTAATTTGCTTACTGAAAGAGAGATCTTTTAAAATGTAAAAACTGCTAAATCAGGGTGTACAAATTGATTTCAGAAAACATGGGCACCTCTGGGGCTTTGGCTGCATGACAAGACCACCTCTTGTCCTTTTTGGTGGTCCAAAAATGTGGACATCTGGTTTACAATCGCTTTTTTCTCTATCTGTGATTGATTTTTTAGGTTTGTACATATGAGCTTTGAAGTTGGGTTCAATTTGGTTAAATTCAGAGGGACCCTTTTGCTCCCCACTGCATCCATACCTTTTGCATGTTATCTAACCTCCGTTTTGTATGATACTACTTTCCTCCTGATTAGCTATGAAACTAGGCAACTACTGAAAATTAGGAATTCTAATACTTGCACATGCGAAGTCCAAATGTGGTTCGTATAGCACTTTTCACTACTTGTTTCAGAATTCCAGGTGGAAAGTCTTGATGAATTCTGTCTCAAAGTTCAAACCAAGCAAGTTCTAGAAAAACAGGAATTTTGCTTTATGCGCACGAAAAGTTCAAATGCAGGGAATGTGTCACCAACCACTATTCGTTAGTGATAACTGTATCCACAGTTGCAGAAAAAAATTGGGACTCATGGGGAAACTGAGTAACTGGGTTGAGATTTTTTGATGGTGTAGTCTTTTTTCATGGACAAGGGTATGCAAATCAATCTCCACATGATTTCCGGATGGTAAAATTCATTTAGGAAGCTTAATGTACTAATACATGTATGTAGGATCAAAATTCACTACCATGCTTTAGTTTTTACCTCTTTGGGCACAAAACCAACTTGGCATTATGCCATGTACACACATTTAGTTGTTGCTCTGCCAACATGATTGAGGTCCATCTATCCTTATCAGTGATACTTTGTGAGCAGATATTTCTTGAAATCATCCATGTATCTGATCCAAGGTTGCCAGACTAGGAAGCGGAAGCGGGAAACGATACGGGAAGAAGAAGCGAGAAGCGATGCATTTTAAAATGTATAGGAAGTGGGAAGCGAGGAATAAAAAAAAGAAATATAAGAATTGAATGGGAATCAAAATGAAACACAAATAAAAACTAAAATAGGGAGTTGCATTTGACTTTTTTAAAGTCTAGATAATTTTACTTGATAATGAACTGATATATTGATTCTTATCGAATTAATCTAACATTGAAACATAAAGTTCTAACAAATGCTTTCAATCTGTAATTTGCTTACTGAAAGAGAGATCTTTTAAAATGTAAAAACTGCTAAATCAGGGTGTACAAATTGATTTCAGAAAACATGGGCACCTCTGGGGCTTTGGCTGCATGACAAGACCACCTCTTGTCCTTTTTGGTGGTCCAAAAATGTGGACATCTGGTTTACAATCGCTTTTTTCTCTATCTGTGATTGATTTTTTAGGTTTGTACATATGAGCTTTGAAGTTGGGTTCAATTTGGTTAAATTCAGAGGGACCCTTTTGCTCCCCACTGCATCCATACCTTTTGCATGTTATCTAACCTCCGTTTTGTATGATACTACTTTCCTCCTGATTAGCTATGAAACTAGGCAACTACTGAAAATTAGGAATTCTAATACTTGCACATGCGAAGTCCAAATGTGGTTCGTATAGCACTTTTCACTACTTGTTTCAGAATTCCAGGTGGAAAGTCTTGATGAATTCTGTCTCAAAGTTCAAACCAAGCAAGTTCTAGAAAAACAGGAATTTTGCTTTATGCGCACGAAAAGTTCAAATGCAGGGAATGTGTCACCAACCACTATTCGTTAGTGATAACTGTATCCACAGTTGCAGAAAAAAATTGGGACTCATGGGGAAACTGAGTAACTGGGTTGAGATTTTTTGATGGTGTAGTCTTTTTTCATGGACAAGGGTATGCAAATCAATCTCCACATGATTTCCGGATGGTAAAATTCATTTAGGAAGCTTAATGTACTAATACATGTATGTAGGATCAAAATTCACTACCATGCTTTAGTTTTTACCTCTTTGGGCACAAAACCAACTTGGCATTATGCCATGTACACACATTTAGTTGTTGCTCTGCCAACATGATTGAGGTCCATCTATCCTTATCAGTGATACTTTGTGAGCAGATATTTCTTGAAATCATCCATGTATCTGATCCAAGGTTGCCAGACTAGGAAGCGGAAGCGGGAAACGATACGGGAAGAAGAAGCGAGAAGCGATGCATTTTAAAATGTATAGGAAGTGGGAAGCGAGGAATAAAAAAAAGAAATATAAGAATTGAATGGGAATCAAAATGAAACACAAATAAAAACTAAAATAAAAGTGACTAATATTAAATTTCATGATTTTCAGCATAAAAATTACATTTTTAACAAAATCTAAAAATGATGACTACCAATTTAGAGAAAACACATGGAAGTGAGTGAGAAGAGTTTGAGAAAACACATAAAAAACATGAAAAGTTGAGTAAGAGAATATATAAGAAGAATAAATGAAGTGTGTGAAAAGCATAGGAGAAGCGTGGGGGAATCGAGGTTCTCATCAAGTTTCAGAAGCGACGAGTATCGCGCTTTCAAAGCGAGTTTCCAGGAAGCGAGTTTCCCACCTATTGAAGAAGCTTCCGGTAACTCTGATTTGATCTCCTTCTAACTAATGGTAGTAAAAATGATATAGCCGAGTTCATTAAGTACTTGAAGATGTCAATGTTGAGATTCGACAGTCTGGTTCTTTTTTCATAACAGGAATCCTGTCTATCACATCTGATGATCTCAATCTAGTTAATCCATGTAGCATCCTGAGTTGAAGAAATGTAGCCAACTAGTCATGCAATACAGAAAAATGCACAACACATTATTAGATCATTGAACTGAAAAGTGATGTAGCAGTATTACTAACAAGTGGAGCAATTTTATTATAGATGCATGAGTTTGGTATCTTTTTCATTTTTGTGCTCCAATTACAGAAAAGGGAAAAAGGAGAAAGAAAAAGTGAAAGGTTGATGCGGATTAAAACATTCAACATGTGATTCAAAAAGTTTGAACCTGTTAAAATGAAGGCCAAAAACCTTTGTTACACACATGTAATGATGAAATTACTTTTTCCTCAGGACGCAGAGGAATTAATCCTTCCTGAAGATCAAAAGTGGCCCTTCCTTCTGAGGTTTCCAATTTCTTCCTTTGGCATCTGTCTTGGCCTTAGCAGCCAAGCTATCCTTTGGAAAACACTGTCAACATCTCCTTCCACAGAGTTCCTGCATGTAAACCCCAAAATAAACCTGGTTCTTTGGATTGCCTCTGTTGCAGTCGTTGCAATTATCTCCACCATCTACACTCTGAAACTCATCTTCTACTTTGAAGCTGTTCGGCGTGAGTACTACCACCCAGTTCGTGTCAATTTCTTCTTTGCACCATGGATAGCATGCTTGTTCTTAGTCCTGGGATTGCCTCCACTGTTTGCGAAAAACTTGCATCCTGTGCTCTGGTACATCTTGATGACTCCAATTTTCTGTCTTGAACTCAAGATATATGGACAATGGATGTCTGGAGGCCAACGTAGACTGTCTAAAGTTGCCAATCCATCAAACCATCTATCCATTGTTGGAAATTTTGTTGGTGCTTTGCTGGGTGCAACCATGGGACTGAAAGAAGGGCCTATGTTTTTCTTTGCCATTGGATTGGCTCACTATGCAGTGCTATTTGTTACATTGTACCAGAGGCTACCAACCAATGAGACACTCCCCAAAGAACTCCATCCAGTATTCTTCCTGTTTGTTGCAGCACCGAGTGTTGCTTCTATGGCATGGGCTCGGATTCAGGGGGACTTTGACTCTGTGTCAAGGATCACATATTTTATTGCATTGTTTCTCTATATTTCACTGGTAAAATCTCTACACAATTGGCTATGTATGCATTTTCTTGAAGAATGACCATGCTCTAGGCATTGGCAGCTTGACCTCCATCTAAGTCAAGACTTTGTCAGGTCCTCTAAATGGACCATCATGAAGTCCATAAAAGAGCACTGGCTTTGTTGTGAACTCATCTGATCCCACGTCAATTGCCCAAGATGGCAAACACATTGACTTGATGGGATTCATGAGTCCTCAAATCAAGCAGTCAGAGCAATGAGCTGTGTTCCTGAAATTTTCTGCTGTGTTGACATTTTTCTAGTTTAAGATCCTTCTCTGTGACACTATTTCTTGCTTGTGCAGGCTGTTCGGATTAATTTCTTTCGTGGGTTCAGGTACTTTCTCTTTTGTTTGTTTGCTTTCAAAAGTATGGTTCTCTATACATGTTTGCTCACAGTTTAGTGAAATGCATCTTAAAAGCGTCATTATCCTTTACTGGCACATTGCAATTAAGGATCTGGATTCAAGATGTGGATGAGACTTGAGAGTCAGGTCTAGTTGCTCCACAGATTTGCTTCTTGGTGGACCATCAGAACTTGGCCCCTGAATAGGCTAGGCTTGTGCAAGATTGTCTTTCTCAAATCCATCTTGAATCAGGGGTTGTCTGAGTTTGGAGCAGTCAATCCAGTTGTTTCAAAGTCGGTCACTGCTGGACCAAATTCTCATGTGTCTTGCATGGTGACTGTTTCTAAGCTAGGTGTCCACGCTTGCTCAGGTTTCAGAATCTTACACTAGAAATGATACTGTAGGTTCTCATTGGCATGGTGGGCTTATACATTTCCGATGACTGGTGCTTCCATTGCAACAATTAAGTACTCCAGTGAAGTTACGAATATGATCTCTCAGGCTCTCTCTGTTGTGCTATCCTTCATTTCTTCTCTCACAGTAATGGTTTTACTCGTCTCAACTGTCATCCATGCCTTTGTGCTTTGTGATCTCTTCCCAAATGACATAGCCATTGCCATTACAGAGAAGCGGATGACAAGAAAAACTGAGATCTGAGATCAGCACTCTCAGACATCCCGGTCACCAAAGCCAAGACATTGAATTTGAACTGCTGTGCATTGTCCGGAAGCGCAGAAAGGACGAGAAGGTTGAGAACTATGAATCTGTGCTTCGCTATTTCTTTAAGTGAGTCCAACAACATGATTTGCACACCATTTTGCAGTCCAAAATCATTGCTTCATGTGCTTGATAACTGGTCTACTCAATCATACAGATTAGACATAGCGACATGAAAGAAAACTTGATTACCGGGGTGGTTGCTTCAGTTAACTCCTCAACCAGAGAACTTCTAAACTAGAGTTGGCTTGGATGTTTGAAGGTCATGTAATGCTGGTGATTACTGTCTATATGTAATTCCTTTATATTTTCATATATGTATCGTACAATTGCATGTGGTGTGCTTTCCATGGAGTCTAGCACTCAGAACAGTTTTGATTATCCTGCCCATGGGAAACAATGTTTTTGTACTATTCATTTATATAACTGTTTATCTTCTGGGTTTCAACAAAAGGGAGGTTTGCTAGTGTTGCCAAAGGGAATCTTTATCGGTTTATGAGGTATGATACTTTTAACAGTGTCAATAGGAGGGCTTGGAATTTATGCACTAGAGCTGGGAAGTGACCAGATGCCCTGAATAGGTCATACTCGGATTTGAATGGTCCCTATTTGGTCAGATGCAAGGTTGCCAAACTAGGAAGCGGAAGTGGGAAACAATATGAGAAGCGGAAGCGAGGCATTTTAAAATTTACAGGAAACGGAAAGCGAAGTATCAATTTAAAAACGAAATATGAATAAAAAATAAAGCAATATGGTAACTCAATAGGAATAAAAAAAGAAACAAATAAAAACTATAATAAAATTGATCATTCTTATATTTCATGATTTTTCAGAAAGAGTTAAATTTTTGTTAAAATCTAACAATGATGATTACCAATTTAAAGAAAGCACATGGGAAGTGAGTGAAAGCGTGAGAGAAAATACATGAAGAAACATGAGAAAAACAATTAAGAAGCGTAGACCATGTGTAACACCTCGATCTGGGACCTCAAGAGTCAGAGTTCGGTTGGTATTACTTCCTAGAGGGAAAGAGTACAAAGTTTACACAGAGAAAACATGGTCAATTTTTTTTTTCATTTTATTCTCATAATCAACTTTTTCTTACAATGTTCATCATTCATAACAGACTAAAAACAATTACAATTTATTCAATGACAAGGAAAATAAATTATACCAAATGCTCTGCTGAAGACTGCTCACACGCTGACTGATACTAATGCCTTAAACCTACACTTGTAATTAAACAAAAATGGGGGTGACTCTACAACCCAGTAAGGAATAATTATAAGTAAATAAACAATTAACTTACAACTGTAGTGAGCTCTAAGCTCCTAGTCTTAGTTTAGTTCTCGACACACTACACATGTTTGTATATTTTAATTACCCCCATTATCATTCTCAAATTCTCTCTCTCACAACTATCACTAGGCTGGCTATACCGGTAATAGTCATCTATGGGCGTAGCAACCCTGTAGAACACCTCAATTCTACATGTTGGCCAGACAATGAACCATACACTCCCAGTAGTCCCCGGACCACCAGACACTGCAGTGAACCACCACAGGGACCCCACCGGTAGCTACCCGGGAGGTCAAGCTCTCAGTCTCAGTATGGTTCATGCTACATCCTAACCATGATGAATATCAACCATCCATGGTCCTCTAGAGTCCCAAACCAGTGTGAGTGAAATCCTAAGTCATAACTAAGTTCACACATTGAACAATATTCTCAATTCATAGTTCACTCGTTCTCTCACGAGTTGTGTCATGACTAATCACAATAATCTCATTCTTAATCTTATGATGACATTAGGACTCACAACTCTCTCACTTAACACGCAATGATGTAATATCTCTACATTGTTAACTCACCGGCGGCCCACTCTCCATGATGACTGCACTCTGACCGCGAACCAGGTAGCCCTTGCCACAGGTCGCCACTTCCGGGATTTAAGGGGTCATGCATGCTGATCCCAAAATATCCATTCATACAACATGAATAGACTAAATGAGACTCTAATCTAAATATAATCTCATCACAATGCATGATATTAATGAATTATCTAGACATGCAATCACAATAGAATTTATTTTCATCATGCATGACTTATCAAAACTAACTTGCATATCACACAAACATGTATAAATCAACTCCTAATGTCAAGCATAAAAGTTATGCATGTCATGGTCTCACCCACAAACAATCATGCTAATCAATTACAATATTTCAATAACAAACAACGTAAAAATGTTGATTTACATCTAAGATTACTTATAATATCCCTTACCTCACATGCGAACACTGTACTTTCATCGAAAGTGAGTCTCAAGATGCTTTAACAGTAGGATCTGGTCATTAAATCAACATATTAGTTCGCAAAACCTCTTACCAAATTACCAAAATACCCCTCCTAAATCTTACTCAAGAAACCACAATTTCTGCATTACTAGTTTGACTGAATTTCATGAACCAATGGATTACACTCTTGAATACGATTCCAACGCACCAAACTTTAGTCGATTCTGAGTTCGGAGTGCGAAGATATGTCCATTTTACTGAAATGGATCCCGGGTATCCAATCAGATATTTTGGTCGTTTCGGATTTCGGTATAACTCTAGAATTTTTTGATCCAGATCCATCTGTGATCTGGATCCAACCTTGTCTGTTTGGATTCAGATCCATTACTTAACTGGATCCAAAACTGTTTGACTGGATCCAGAAAAGTCTGACTGGATCCAGAATAGTCTGATTGGATCTGAACTGGTCTGACTGGATCTATACTATTTCGACTGGATCCAGGACAGTTTGACTGGATCTGGACCTGCCTGATTGGATCTAGGATAGTCTAGCTGGGTCCAGACTTGTCTGACTGGGTCTAGACTCAATATTGATCCAATCCGATCCAGACCCGGTTGATCTGGATTTAGGACAAGTCCAGATTGAGCTGGGTCCAGACTAATAACTCAGATCCAGACCCAAACCGGTTCGGTTCAGACCTGAGTCGGTCTGAATCGGTTTTACTTAAACCAGTTCCACTGAACTGGTTTGGTTTGAACCGGTTTGACCCAAACCGGTTCACCCAAACTGCTTATTATTATTATTGTTTTCCTTTTTTTTTTCCAACCTGTCTTGGTTCGGTCTGGGTGCGACCTGGACCGACCAGGTTCGGTCTGGGTCACACCCAGGTCGAACCAGCCCCCTCTTATTTTTTTTTGAATGCTCAGTTTGGGCGCAACCCAGACCGGTGGGCTCGATCTGGGTCGCACCCAGACCGACCCGGTTCGGTCCGGGTGCCCGGACCGAACCGGTCCCTATTAAAAAGAGCGGAAGGGGCTGCGCCCCTTCCAATCCCAAGTGCAGGGGGGTCGGCCCCTGTCGACCCTCTCTCTGCTCCCGTCCAGGCCTGGGTCGACCTCTGGGGCCGGCCGACCCCCCTCTATCTCTCTCTCTTTGTCGATTTTTTTTTCCGTTTTCTGCAACTCGCCGACAGCAATGGCTGCCCCCCCCCCTTGTGCTCGGATCAGAAAAGAAGAACGAAGAAGAAGATGAGGAGGGTGGAGTCTTACCTCGCCACCGTCGCCACCGTCGCCGGTAAGCGCCTCTCTCTTTCTCTCTCTCTCTCTCGATGCATGGTGCGGAAAGAGGACCTGCGTGAGGGTTTTTATAACCCTCACGCAGGGTGAGGGGCTGAGGATAAACCTCGCCCCCCCCCCCCTCTCGCGGATTTCGGGGGTGAGGTTTATCCTCACCCCTTCTCGAACCCTCAAAACAATTTTTCCCCAACTGAGAAACTGTTTTTTTTTTTTTATGCTTATCCCCTCCGACGACTTTGCCGGACCGACGACTTTGCCGGAGGGGGTTTTACACCATGCATGTGGGAAGCATAGAAAAAGAATGGGGAAATCGAGATTTCTATGAAGTTTCGGAAGCGAGGAGTATCACGCTTCCGAAGCAAGTTTTCAGGAAACGAGCTTCCCACCTACCTAAGAAGCTTATGGTAACTTTGGTCAGATGTGCACATGTCTATAATTGATGCAAGATGCGAGTCTGGATGTTGATGTATAAGATTTCCGCAGGTAAATATTTGCTGGATCCTGATCCAACCCAGGTTTATTTCTGATCTGGGATCAGATCCAACCCAATCTTTAGAGAAATGGACCCAAATCAAGAGGGTAGCAGGTATTCTAGAGCTTGCTTGGTAAAAGTGGCAATAAATCCCACACACACATTATATATATTCCTGTTATCTGGTACCCATTTCTTCCATAACATGTCAGTAGATGGCAATCACATGGTGGCAGGAAACAGTGGAACAATTTTAGCACCGATACCTGCATCCTCAAACACTGGTACAATTAATGACTGACTGAGGCAGCATGAGCAGCTGTGGGTTCAAATACCGACCTAAGACAGGCTGTGTTAGTCAGTCTTGTGCTGCTCAAAATTATAGCCACAAATCTCATTCTTGGGAAAATCTTGGAGGCAAATTCTGATTATATTTTAGAAGTTTTTGTTTTTCTCCAGAAAATCTTGAGAAAATATTGTCGTATATAGAGATATAAATAATATAAAAAAAGATTTATCACGTTATATCACAATAAAGATGTGATATTTGCAAAATAAGTGTTATTTTGAAAATATCATATATTTTCAAAGAATCGGTAGTATTTGTGGCTGGCACTGCTCAAAATAACTCAAAAGACTGAATTAAACTAAAATGAAGATGTAAACGGTTGGGGGGCACCTCAGTGATTTGATTGGTGAAAGTGGTAGTGGGACCTAGCCAGTCGAGGGCGGTTCCAGGGAGCGGCTATAATGCCACATATATAACTTTTTGAGAGTAGGAAAATGCGAGGAATGCCTTCCCATTTTACACCTTTAAATTAAAAAAAAACTGTAAAAAAAACCTTCTCTCCCTCTCTTACCTCACAGCGTTCTCACCCTTTTTTCCCTTCATTCACCACTATGCATTCACCACTATGCATTCGTTTAACGACATTAATTACAGAACTTAAAAAAGCACTCTTTCATACAAAAGCTCCGGCCAATATAGTTATTGTTTTTTGACATTTTTTTTTGGCTACCAAGAATGGGGAAAAAAACGAAAACAAAAAAATGAAAAACAAACAGGAATTCAAAAATCCATGGTGGCCTTCGGCACCGGCACCGGCACGGCAGAAGCTTCACACAAGAGAAACAGAGTATTCAAGAGCCCCGGGCAAAAAATCGTACCTCTCCCCCACGGTGTTGCCTGATGCTAACCACATCCGCAATCAGCTCTTCATGCTCCCCGACAGACCCAAAAAGAGAGTGAGAGAGTCTTTTGCAAGGAAAAACTAAGAGCGACTCTTTTGCAAGAAAAAACTATGTACAAACTAAGGTTGTTAAATGCGATGAGACGAAGCGAGGCGTTGAACATGTTATGAAGCGAGGCGTAAGCCTCGAGGCGTTGAAGCGTAAGCTTCATGATCAAGAGAGTAGGTCTCAATTTCGGTCGCGGAGAGAAAGTCCCCCCACCCCTCACCAGAAACCTCGTCAGAGGGTATCAGCTCTGCTTCTCGACGGGTCTGTGACTCTGTGCAGGTTACGACAACGGTCGGAAGAACTCAGTCCGTTAAACTCGCTGGAAGCTTTTGCTTTTTTCCCGGCGAGTAAATCCAATTTCAGGCCACGAAGAGAAGAAATTCCACCGTAAATCTCGCCGGAATATCCTCCTCTGCTCATTGTGTAATTGTTTTCGGTTTTAGCCACAGATCGGAGGAGGCATCAACGCTTCAGGTACTGAGTGTGTGCCTCGCCTGTGAGGCGTATGCTTCAAGTACTGAGGCGTACGCCTCTCACAACACTGGTACAAACTTCAACAAAAGCACCCATCACGGCCTCTCCGGGGATTCACCGGCGGTGGATGAGAACGTTGTGAGATAGGAGAGGACGCTTCGCATAGGGAGGGAGAGAAGTTTTTCCTACGAGGAAACAAGCAATGTCGCCCCCTTGACATTTGAGCGACATATGCCAAGATGCTGGCCCGTGAATGGATACAGCTAGCCCATGATTGGCACTCACCACAAAAAAAAACCAAGACCCCCTGAGGTTTAAGAAAAAAAAAAATCCTTGGTATGCGGCCAGATTTTTGTTGATATTATTTCTACCAGTGAGATTTTGAATAACGAGTGACCAGATGAAACAAAAAAATGCTATTTCAACATCAAGTGCATGTGTGTGCGTATTGGACTCTTTTATGGAGTTGGGATCCAGGAGTGACCAAGGGTGCGTTTGTTTATCCATTTTGCTGAGAAAAGGGGTCATTTCGATATGAAAATGACTGCTTTTCTTACAGTGAAACAAATATGATATTTTTTGCATTCCACGTGAAAGCCTGATCTTACCTCCTCTCATCGGGAAGAGTTATCCCACCATTTTTTTTCTCCCTCATAAATGAAAACCTTACTTTTTGCATGTGAGATTAAGGGGCCTGAATGCCCGATGAGCCAAGTCGGGTTTGGGCCGCGATTTTAGGCCAGAGCTGGTTAGGTACTGGGCCGAAACCCGACCTGCGATATATGTGGGCCGGGCCTGAGTTAATTATTAAAATTTTAATAATATAATATTTTTAAAATGAAATATTACATAGTAACTTGGATAACTATTACTATTTACCTAATTAGTTGCATGAAAACTTACTATTTATTAATTATTATTATTTACTTAATTAGTTGCATGGGAACTTGTTAATTAGGAATTAGGTTTTCTAGAGTTTTTTTCTCAATCACCTATTCACCTTCCTTCAACCTGCAAGACTGCAAGTCCTCCATCAAAGCACCAGCCGATGATGCAAGACATACTTGAGCATGAGTAAACCAGATCACTTTATTTCCTCTATCATTGATTCTAAATTTTAACCATCTTTCTCTCACTAAATGCCTGCAATATGGTTCTATATGTCACTGCATTTGGTAAGAGACCCATCTCTTTAATTTTGCTGTAGTGCTTCAGCATATTATCCATGTCTCCAGCAGTTGCACATAAACCTATAGAGATGTTGAAAGTAGTTGTATCCTGAGAAACATCCCTTTCTTCCTATCCTTGCCTGGTTTTCTTATTAGAGACAGAAGAACATCAATGGTGTAAAACATGCATTTTATGCTGTTGTGTCTTACACTTATCTAAACAAGCTGCAGCCTTCAAGTGTCCTCCAGTTTTAAGGTACATTCAAGAGAGTTGGTTTTGATTTGGCCTTGTGGCAAGGAGAGTCACATGGTATTTAAGAAAGTGACAGTATTTATTTGCACCTATTGTCATTTAGGGTTTCTCTTTGTATTTGCACTCAAAACTGGGTTGGGTAAACACTAAATACCACCTGTACTGAAAATGATAGCTTCCACTTTTTAAAAATGCATAAAACTTCTTTGATTCCCAGCTCATAGTGTTGCATAGGACTAGAATTCGTGCTTTATGCTATCTTGGAAAATTGATGTTGATTTATTAGTTCAAATGCTATGTCAAGGACAAAATATTTTGTTGTGAACTTTTGATTTGGATATTTGAACTTTATGATATGTGAACTTTTGAATTTTATGTTTTTTATTTAATTCAATTTTTTTTTGATATTATTAGAATTAATCCATTAATTTTATTAAAAAATAACCTACAAATGGGTTTGGGTTGGGCCGGCCCCGGCCTGCTTCACATTGGCCCGTTGGGCCAATGGGCCAGAGCCATGGGCTTCTCTTCAAACGAGAGCCCTGTAAGAACAGGGCTAAAACCCAGCCCGTTAGTAAATGGGCTGGGCCGTTGACCAGGTCGGTCCGATTCTAAGCGGCACCTCTATGTGAGATCCATCAACTTTTCCACTCTCCCATTAAAAATGAAGCCAGCTGGCATGATAAGTTGTAATAAATGCACAAATGTTACTTTTTGTACGTGGAACCCACTTACCTTATGACTTCACTTGAGATGAAACAAACACGAAAATAAGATTTTCTTTTGGAAACTATTTGATAGGATTGGGAAGATGGTGGGTTCCAAACGATCAAGCCTTGTGAGAGCAGCTTCTTGTAGTTGTGCATAAATCTAAGTAATCTATCCATCCAGGGGGTACGAACATGTTCAAGGATCTTGAGTTCGTGTCAAGGTGTCTCAACTATCAGAAAGTAAAGGTAGAACACCAAAGGCTTGGTGGTTTGTTACAATGTTTGAAGATTCTAAAATGAAAGCGAAACAATATCATCATGGATTTCATTGTCGGGGTGTCTCGAACTCACAAACAACACAATTCTATCTGGATGATTTTAGACCGTATCACCAAGTCTGCACATTTCTTATTTATTAGAAAGAATAACACTCTAGAAAGATTGGCAGTTTTGTACGTCAATGAGATAGTTCGACTGCATGAAGTGACACAGTCTATCGTATTTGATCGTGACCCACAATTTACATCATATATTTTATAATAATTATAGAGCTTTAGGAAAACTCCGCCTGTGTAGTTATACACTGCCGGTCCCAAGCCCGGATAAAGGAGGAGGGTTGCGGTAGGCCTGTGACAGCCAGCATAAAAACTTTGTCATATCCTATGAAAATGAACCAATATGAGAATTTCGTTGGGGCGTTCCCTACTGAGCGACGCACTGTACTCTCTAGGCCTGGAGGCAGTGATAAATGTGCAAGGGTTGCTAGGTCGTCGCCCAGAAGCGACGCGTCACACCGGCGCCCGGGTGTGGTGTCAAATAGGCAAGGGTTCCCTCACTTTGTTGGACGGGTGGGGGTAAAGAAGTTAGTCCAAGACCATAAAATTAGGTTAGCCACTTGGAACATAGGGTCTTTAACTGGTAAGTTGGTAGAGTTAGTAGATGTTATGTGTAGGAGAAAGATTGATATTTTATGTCTTCAAGAGACCAAATGGGTAGGTGAGAAAGCTAAAGTGATAGAACCTTGGGGATATAAGATTTGGTATACAGGAATAAATAGGAATAGGAATGGAGTAGGGATTGTTATGAGTCGTCAGTTTATAGATAATGTAGTTGAGGTCCGTAGGAAGGGTGATAGAATTTTACTTATTAAATTAGTATTAGGTACGGATATTATTAATATTATTAGTGTTTATGCACCTCAAGTAGGTTTAGATGATTCCATTAAGCATCAATTTTGGGAAGATTTAGATGGAGTAGTACAAGAGACATCTTATGGAGAAAAGCTTTTCATCGGCGGTGACCTTAATGGACATGTAGGCATTAGTAGGGATGGATTTGAGAATATCCATGGAGGCTATGGTATAGGAGAAAGAAATGAAAGTGGAGAAAGGATTTTAGATTTTTGTTTGTCCTATGATATGATCTTAGCAAACACTTGGTTTAGGAAGATGGAGTCTCACCTAGTAACATTTAAAAGTGGGGTTAATACGAGTCAGATAGATTTTTTCCTACTTAGAAAGAGAGATAGGGGTTGTTGCATCGATTGTAAGGTTATACCAGGAGAAAGTGTAGCTACACAACATAGAGTCTTAATTTTAGATCTTAGAATTAGACAATGCCGCAAAAGGGATAGACATAGGATAGATCCTAGAATTAAGTGGTGGGCACTGAAAGGAGCTAAACAAGGAATGTTTGTAGAGCAGGTAGTTAAGGAAGTTGATTGGTGTCTCGAGGAGGATTCAGAATCAATGTGGAATAAGATAGCGGGTGGTATGAGAAAAGTAGCTAAGGAGGTATTGGGTGAGTCTAAAGGCGGTGCACCACTAGGTAAGGATACATCATGGTGGAACGAGGATGTCAAATTAGCTATTAAGGTTAAAAGAGAGTGTTATAGAAATCTAAGTAAGAGTCGTGATAATGAGAATTTGGAGAAGTATATGATAGCAAAGAAGGAAGCTAAAAAAGTTGTTCGAAACGCGAGGGCTAAGGTATATAAGGAGGTTTATGACAAGTTGGATACCAAAGAAGGCGAGAAGGATATTTATAGGCTTGCAAAGATGAGAGATAGGAAATCAAAGGATTTGGGTATGGTTAGATGTATCAAAGATGAAACGCAAAGGGTTTTAGTCAAAGATGAGGAGATTAAGGAGAGATGGAAAGATTATTTTGATAAGCTATTTAATGATAGTCATGCTCAAGATCTTGGAGACTTCTCCATTCCTTTTCATGAGATAAATCGTGACTTCATGCGCAAGATTCAAAAGAAAGAAATTGCAGAGGCTTTGAAGAAAATGAAATCAAGAAGGGCAGTTGGCCCAGATGGTATACCTATCGAGGCTTGGAAATGCTTGGGAGAGAAAGGTTTAGAATGGTTGACAAATCTTTTTAACTTGATTTGGCGAACAAATAAGATGCCTAATGAGTGGAGGAAGAGTACTTTGGTGCCTTTATATAAGAATAAGGGTGATATACAAGATTGCACAAACTATCGTGGTATAAAACTCATGAGTCATACTATGAAACTTTGGGAGAGGGTGATTGAGTCTAGGTTGAGGAAGGTTGTCATGATATCGGAGAATCAATTTGGTTTTATGCCTGGAAGATCAACTATGGAAGCTATACATCTTCTTAGACAACTTATTGAAAGATATAGAGAGAGGAACAAAGATTTGCATATGGTTTTTATTGATTTAGAGAAGGCATACGATAGAGTACCTAGGGACGTTCTCTGGTGGACAATGATGAAGAAAGGTGTTTCTCTCAAGTACATTAGTATAATTAAAGATATGTATGAAGGAGTAGTAACCAATGTCCGCACTTGTGGAGGGGTGACAACCAATTTCCCGATAACGGTTGGGTTACATCAAGGATCTGCTTTAAGCCCTTTCCTATTTGCGATAGTGATGGATGAGCTTACGAGATCAATTCAAGAAAATGTACCGTGGTGTATGTTGTTTGCTGATGATATTGTTTTGATTGATGAGTCTAGAGCTGGGGTTAATGCTAAGTTAGAATTATGGAGACAGACATTGGAAGCTAGAGGTTTTAAGTTGAGTAAGAGTAAGACTGAATATATGGAATGTCGGTTTAGTAAGCAACGAAGTAGTGATGGGAGTGTAGTGAAGCTTGGTGAGCAAGATATACCGGTGAATGATTATTTCAAATATTTGGGATCCATCATTCAAAAGTATGGAGAAATTGATGGAGATGTAAATCATAGGATAAAGGTTGGGTGGATGAAATGGAAAAGTGCTACTGGAGTGCTGTGCGATCGTAGAATGCCATTGCGGTTGAAGGGAAAGTTTTATAGGACGACTATTAGACCCGCTTTACTATATGGTACGGAATGTTGGGCTGCCAAGAGACATCATATTCAAAAAATGAGTGTAGCTGAGATGCGGATGCTTAGATGGATGTGTGGAAATACAATAAAAGATAAGATTCGGAACGAAGAGATACGTAAGAAGGTAGGTGTTGCACCCATTGAAAATAAGATGCGAGAGAATCGTTTACGGTGGTTTGGACATATTCGGCGAAGGCCTAATGATGCTCCAGTTAGAAGGTTGGAGAAATGGGAAAATATATTAGTTAAAAGAGGTCGGGGTAGGCCTAGGAAGACTTGGATGGAGATGATAGGAAAGGATATGAATGCTTTGAACCTCACCGAGGACATGGCGTTGGATAGAAATGATTGGAGGAAAAGGATTCATGTGGAAGACCCAAAATGAATTTCTTTTTTGGTTCATATCGCTGACCCCAATTGTTTTGGGATGAAGGCGTAGTTGTTGTTGTTGTATAGAGCTTTAGGGACAAAATTTAGGTTTAGTAGTGTGTTTCACCCACAAACAGATGGATTGTTGGAAAGGGCCATCCAAACCTGGGAGGACATGTTGAGATCTTGTGTTTTGGAATGGTCTGATGAATAAGATCAACACGTGAAGTTGGCAGAGTTTGCCTATAACCATAGCTATCATGTTAGTATTGGGATGACACCATTCGAGGCATTGTATGGGAGACCTTGTCGATCGCCGGTGTGTTGGGACAATGTTGGTGACAGAACACCGAAATCATTGATAGTTATCTAGCATTATTCAGACCAGGTATAAATGATTCACTAGCATTTGTTAGCAGCTCATAACAGACAGAAGAGTTACACGGATCAGAGGTACCACAAACTTGAGTTTCAAGTGAAAGATCATGTATTCATGAAGATTACATTGATTTGAAGCATGTTTAGGTTCGGTAAGAAGGGCAAGCTTAGCCTTAGATACATTAGTCCTTTCAAGATTCTTAAAAAAGTGAGAGTAATGGCCTATCGAGTATCCTTGCCACTGCAGTATGCTTAGGTGCACAACATTTTTCACTTATCGATGCTGAGGAGGTACATCAAAGATCCATCACACATTATCCATCATGAGGATATTGAAGTGCATAGGGATTGGACTATAGAAGAGTGACCAATGGAGATTGTGGATCGTCGTGAGAAGGAAGGAATAAGATGATCCCCACTAGTCAAGGTCAGATGACAACTTTATGGCATCGAGGAATGCACCTGGGAGCCAAAAGCCGAATATATCCTCATCTCTTCAGTATATTTGTATTTTGGCTAAATTTAAAGGTCCATTTTTTTCAATTTTCTAACCCTGATTTACACACATTTTATTTTGTAATTACAAGCATTTATGTGGGGTTTGTCGTATATGGGTTCATTAAATCTAAGGCCTATCCAAAACCCATGAGTTTTGATCCTATAGGAGAGACCAGATAGGATGTTTCGTTGGATTTGGATCCAATCCACGAGGCCTATTGGCCATTCTTAAAAAAAGGTATAGGGTGTTTTGGGCAAGGAACTTGCTCGTAATTTTTGAATAAGGGTTGGACGTTTTGGTAAGGGCATAGTGACAAATATTTGTGAGATTTATGAAAATCTCATGATAATATCATGAGAAATTGCCTAAAAGTTTAAAACGGCAATTTCTTGCGAGATTTTCAAAATCTTTTGAGATTTATGAAAAAACATAAATATCGCGATTTAAATGTGATATTTATGTTTTGAACAACTATTTATCATAAAAAATGTGTATTTTTATTTTTAAATATTTTTATTAATATTTTCTTATAAAAAATAAATTTATATTTATTTATTTATTTATTGCTGAGATTTTGCCGAAAAAATGTGAGATTTATGAAAAGTTTTCAATTTCTCGCAAGTTTTTGAAAAATGAGAAATTGCCGTTTAAAACGTTTATCACTATGGGTAAGGACATAGGTGGTATTTTTATTACAGGCAAGGGCTTTTGGGGTATAGAAGAGATGTTTTTTGTGACACCATTTTTTTTCTTTTAGTAAACACTATTATAAAATTCCTTTTTTCAAAAGGCTAACACAACAGAAGACACTTCTTTTTACAAAATCCTTTTTCAAAATATAGATTCCAAACCAAGATTCAAATTATTTAAATACTTTACACATCTTCGCGAAATCTTCATTTTTTTGCATACCATTACGACACCAACTATAGGTCAACATGACTATGTTTACACGTACCATTTCAGCACCAACCTTAAGCCAAACCTAGCGCACCATTTCAGCACCAGGTCAATACCCAAAACATTTTAAATCTTATACAAAAGGTTTGCCACAAAAATACCTTTCATTCATTGCACAACATATGAGTTTACAAAAACACATATATACATGATAGAGTACAAAAACCAAAACCAAAATCGCAAAAGTTGTCTCAGGTCCAGTGTCGCAGAAACCATCGAGTCCTCCATGTTGTATCATATGCCTGCCTACAACCCTTGAAAACATCAAAGTAAAGTGAGATGAGACTACACCATGTCTAAGTATGATTCAACACTTTACACATATCACAAGACTAGCATCTAAAGTTGGAAAACACACCAAGGCTAAAACTCATACCCTAACATAGGGAGAGTCATCCCTACACTCTCAGGAGTCGACCTTCTAGTCTAAATCACAAACTGAAATACAAAAGAGTCAACCCTTCCAATACAGGGATTGACTCACAGACTACACAATACAAGTTAAGAGTTGACTCTCACTCATTGGTATCAACCCCAAATCCAACAATATTAAACTCAAAGGATAAACTCCAGGATAGTCTCAATGTAGACTTCCAAACTCAAGCCATATATAGGCGAGTACGAATCATCCCAATTCAGGGAAAAGCAAACCTATAAAGGCTCACTATATCTTATGGTGCAAACCAATCATCATAAGCTCATAACTAGAGCATAACATATATTCATGCATCAAATCCTCGTAGTTAAGGCAACTCAGGCTAATGCTTCACGTATGATACCATCATACTACTAATATCTTGGCCAAGACACAACTACGCCATGAAAAATGACACAACCAACAAAACATTATACCCTTTAGGTACTAACACCCAAAGGCCAAAGCTTACAGTGTCCCTCTGATACGTGCCACACCAATAAAATGTTCAACGTCCACATACACACAAGTATGAACAACAAAGTACCACACCGATACTTGGGTCTGGGCCAAGATGCGACACATACACAACAACAATCAACACAAAGGCTAACTCAAAATACCCGTTTGGTACCACAGATCAACATCCAACACAAATCATATACATACAGGTCAACACCTGATAACAACAAGCTCATGCTCATCAACCAATAATCTTAGTGGGATTTAGTGTATCATGAGGGTCGATCCTAGGCTACAATAAATTCCAAATCCTCCATGGTTAAACTTAGAGGTATCAACCCCAACACAAATTGAGTCGACCCTTAGGTGCCCAATGCACCAAATACTCTAATCCATGCTATGATCATAGGCAAGCCTCTATGTATTGCCAAACCTTGCAATATAATCCCAGAAATCTAAGCTTACATAGGCACCACAATTATGTATTGCCACACTTGCAATACAAACCTCAAACACCAATACTCATGCCTAATCAGATTACGTGATGTCATATTTGCATTACGAAAATAACAACAGACTTCCATGATTTCATACTGCCATATTTGCATTACGCACAAACTACTGCATCACATACATGCTTGCATATCAATCATGCATCTCAACATGAACTAAGTCACCCCTTAGGATACCAAACTCATCTAGTGCATCACTCCACACATCCATCAATACAAGCACAACATAAAGTTCCTACTGAAATCTACTGAAATCCCAGACAAAACAACTAAAATCCCAAGTAAAGCATCTTCAGGAGTCAACTCTGTCATTACATGAGTCAATCCTCACATTGGGGAGTCAACTCATTCTCAGCAGAAGTTGACTCTCAACATAGAGGAGTCAACCTCTGACTTGCAAGAATCGACCTTCAACCCAAACACCAATTACGAAGGTGAAACTTATGCATAGAATCTCCAACACCAACTAGATAGTGTCCCACAGACCACACCACAATCGTATTGGGTTGGATTCTTCAGATCCCAAGCTCAACAACATCAACTGACACTTGAAACTCTAAAAAAAATTCATTCACAAGCACTAGAGTCAACTTAAACCACTCAGAAGTTGACTCAGGCACCGCAGGGGTCAACCTAAACTCACTAGGAGTCAACTCTCCACAACAAAGGTCGACTCTTGCAAACACATGAGTCAACCCACCTACTGCATGAGTCTACTGTAATGACCCGATTCGAGGCCTCTCGAGCCCGGGTTCGTGGACGTTAGTTCCCAGAGAGAAATTACTCAATAATCTCAAAAACAACTCAAAATCATGCCAGGATTTTTTTTCTTTTATTCAATACTTGAAGGTCCATACATCCATTTACAATATTATAACCATCCAAAGACAAAAGCAGAATAAAAAGTAAAGGAAAACCATACTTCTGATGTGGCTGATATGGCAGAGTCGTACTAGGTCCTGTGAGTGATGGCAACAGTCCCTGAACCTACAGTTGCAACCAAAAGAAGGGGGTGAGTCTACAACCCAGTAAGATTTCATTTACAAATAGACACGACCGTTGCAACTGTAGTGAGCTCTAAGTTCTTAGTCTTAGTTTAGTTTGCTACTTATGCACACATGTTAGTTATGAGTTTTACCCCCTTTACCACATCTCTATTATCATTTTCAAACACCTCTTCTACTCTAATCGACTATTCTGGACATAGCCTCTCGGGCGTAGCAACCCATGTAGACAACTCAGAGTCTACAATGTTGGCCAGACTTATGAACCACTCACAAACAACGTAGTTCAAACCAGCTCAGACTACGGACACAGGTGTTGCAGCAGCTCGCCGGTTGCAAGCCGGGAGTGAAGGGACTCAAACGATAGCTAGCCGAAGAGCCAGGGTGACTATACCTGCCCCCAAGGTGTCTCAAGGAGCTATACCTGCCCCAAGGTGTCTCAAGGAGCTATACCTGCCCCCAAGGTTTTGTGGTTCATGCTACATCCTACATGTGTCTAGTGGGCAATGTTTTAACCCCTAAGGGTCACCTAGAAACGTCTGAGATATTCCCAGGTTGCTCAAGAGGTACACACCGCCACATTGCCCCAGACCATGCCTCATAGTAGAGTTCCCATTATACACAGAGTAGTCATCCTATACACAACTTTTACTCAACATTCACATCTTGGAGTCAGTGCGTTATACAATTTTCAATGTATATCCACTAACTACTTTTTAACACATATTTACATGTCTAAACTGTTAAGAATGGCAACCCACCACAAATTAATTCACGACACTTACAACGCCCCTCCCAAGGCATAAGCGTGACATTCCCAAGGTAATACCTACCCTGAGACTCTGGAACTCTACCCTCCATTTTCACATAACACATTAATCTCATACATGCAATCATGTCATGCCACACTTATTTCATAACTCAGAAAATATGCATGATCAAGTTTAAGCATCATACTTGAATTTTATATATTCCTAAGCATGCAAAACAATGTCTATTCATAATAAACATAACTAGCATAATTGAAGCACTTAGAATCATATCTAAAATGCCTAAACTAACTAGCATGTGTTTTAATCAACTAAGGAGGAATTTGCAAATGTTCACTTATTTGGAATGCTTAAATTCTAATTCTTAGCCTCACGCAACCCTTGCTCTGAAAACAACGAATACATCATATCATCAAAATTATCAAAATACCCTTAGACTTAATTGTCAAACTCTGACTCCATTATTTCAGAGTTTGTTCACACATCCCTTACTAATAGATTCTACCCAAGTAGTAGAATCCATGGATTCAAGAATCACATGGATCTGACTTCGGGACACTTAGTTATGCCTTGTATACTTTGTTGGCATATCAAGGGCAAAATGGTCTTTTTGCTCTTTCAATGACCTCTATGTCATATTTACTTCATGTTACTTTGAGATCCACATTCATAATAAAATTGGACCACTTAGGTCCTCAACTCAGCTATGATTTGGATCATGGATTCGGTATTCTTGATCTAAACCTGCTTGAAAAGGGTTTTTCTGGATCTAAATCAGGTCGTCTAATCGAATCCAACTTGAGTTTTGGGTCCAAACTGAGATCCAAACCCGAATCCAATTTGTAATGGAAAAAAATCGAGTATTCGCTACTTCGATTTTTCCACTGCACTCGATAAATCAATCACACACACATCCGATTTGTCTCGGTCTAGACTTAGTCGGTCTGACCCATATTGGGTCCACCTTCGGTCTGGGTCGAAACGGTCCACCATTACAAACCCGACTCGGTCTGCTAACTACTTCGGACCTGACTCGGTCCGTATAGACCGATACGGTCTGTTACAACGCACATATCCACACATCATTTTTTTTGTTTAGCTTGGTCTGGACACGCCCAGACTGAGCCTACTTGGTCTGGTCGACCAGCTCAAACAGGTTTACGTCTAGCCTGATGACCGACTCGGCCTGCAGAAACTGCAGACCGAGCTTGTCATCACGGCGGGCAATAGTCAACTTCTACCGTCGTCGGACTTGCTGCAACTTCCGGCAAGCAGGGCAGTGCCGCCAGCGCTCGCTGATCGTCAGTGGCTGCCGACCCAACAACGATAGTAGGGGAAAACCCCTTTTCTTCTTCTTCTTCTTCTTTTTTTTTTTTTTGCAATGACGAGGGCAGTGGTCGGACCTCTTGCCTTATCGCGGCAGACGGTCCTTCCCTCCTCATTTTCAGTCATTGACGACAGCAATAGCAGAGGAACCCCCCCCCCTCTGCTTCCCCCCTAATAGAGCCAGAGAGAGAGGGTTCTCCCTGCTCCTGCATCTCTGCAACTTGCCAGTGACAACTCCGTTGCCGACGACCACTACTCTGAACATCAAAAGAGAAGGAAAAAACTTACCTGGTGGTCGGTGACAAGCAGAGTTCCTCTCCCTCTTCTCCCTTCACGCTCCCTCTCTGCTCCTCTAGTGATCGAATAGGGAAAAGGGGAGTAGCCCCTCCATGGCTTTTATAGCCATAGAGTCGGTTACCCCCATGCCTTCTGTATTAAATGGGGGCAACCCCCCTTCCTCTCCCACGATCTGATTCGTGGGAGAGGAAGGGGCGTCGTTTCCCCCTCCTTCTGTAACCCCCCCACGATGGGGGGAGCGTTACATCTACCCTTTAAACAAAGAGGCGACTCCTCCCTATATGGGTCAACTCTTCAAACAAAAGAGTCAACTCACCCATTGCAAGGGTTGACTATTCAAACAAAAGAGTTGACTCTTTTCTAAAGGGGTCAACTCATTCTATGGTGGAGTCAACTCCTGAATGCCAGAGGTCGACCCTCAGGGCCAACCAAATAGAACTAACAACAAGGGTTGACTCCTAAATTGCAGGAGTTGACTCCTGACAACACAAAATCCATTTTTCTCACCTTTGAAAGACTAAAACATGGGAAACTATACATCCAAAGCATCCAAAAATCTTCTCCAACATACCTAGGGGTGTCTCGAGCTGATCTACACATGTTTTCCCAAATTTTCATGGATTTAACATCATAAACAACTGTATAACATGCAAGAACATGCTGAAAACCAAAATATCAAAGCATGAACCCATTTATCGCATGCCATCGCCCAAACAAACATAAATTCTAAGCAAGGAACAATCATAAACATGCTTCACTCAAAAATCTAAACATCAATTCATCCAAAACAAGCCATAAACTCAAAAATGGAGATCATCTAAACATGGTTTAACATGCTAAAATCTCAAACTATGTAGGAATTTATAATTTCCCATCGTCATGTTGAAAATTAAACAATCAAGCATTATTTTTTATTTCAAACACATAATTTTCTACATACATGCTGCATACCAGTAATCAAAACGTAGAGTTATGGACCATACCTCGAAATTGTCCACAACAACAAACAACCAATGGTTTGAGATGCTCCTCAAGCTTGAAAATCCATAGAGACTCGCCTCTTCTTCCGAAGAGCTCCAAGTCTAACAGAAATGCTCCACCACAACAACTCCACCGGTCTTGACTCCTCCCCAAACAAACCACACAACCTCTCTTCACCAAGGATAAGGGTTGAGAGAGAGAACAAAAGGAAGAATAAGAGAGGGAGGGATTCAGTTGAGGGAGGGAACTGGTATTGTGCATTAGGGAAAAAAAGAGGGTTAAGGGAAAACAATCCCCATTAAACCAATAGAAAAAAGGAGAGTTATGTGGCTCAGAGAGAGAAGAGGTGATGTCATATGGCAACTGCAATATAAAGTAGTTTCTTAAAATAACCCCAAAAGCAAACATAATACCAAGCATGACCTTCACATACCTAAAATGCCCTTGGTTGCAACCCAAATTATAAGTTTGTCATCTTCCATAAAAACCAACCCCTTTTTGATAAATTCTATAATATCTCTATGCCAAAAATACCCTCAACCTATCTCCAAATTACCAGGCATGTCCCTTGCCCAAAACCATATTTTTTCTCAGAAATAATGACTATGTCCACAAATCCAAACGGGTCCGATCCAAATCCATATACAACCATTTTGCGCTCTGATTTCAATTATAAACCCTTATTCATCGATACAAAACACAAATCTCAATGCAAAAGCTCATAATTATTAAATAAATCTCCTTTATAAAGGGTTTAAAAATATGGGGTGTTACCCTTTTGGCATTTGTTTTTGCATGAATGACATTTTTGGGACTTTGTATGGATGTGGGATATGTGGGGCTACCACATGACCACATCTCCTCTTTCTTTTGTTCCTAGCTTAACAACTTACCCCCATCTCATCATTAAAGTTTTATTTATTTATTTTTGTTTTTACTCATACCCTCCCTCTCTCATATGCATCTCTGCCTCACTCTTTTCCTCACCCATATCTCTCTCTCTTTTTCCCTGTACCATCTCTCCCCTCTCCCATTCTCCCATTACCTTTCACTCCCTCCCTCTTCCCTTACTATTTTCTCACTCTCTTTTGAGAAAGGGTTGTGGGGTGTATAGAGTCCAGTTGGTGGTGACATTTTTCAACAATTTGAAGATTTTTTGGTGGTGTCATATAGGACGAAGCCTTGCTGCTAGGAGTTTGGATTTCTTATTTTATCTAAGTTTTTAGTATTTTAGAAACCATCCAAAATCTTATTTGATTCTAGTAATTTAGGTCTATACCTAGGTGAAAATATGGTTTATCATGATTTTGGTACCTTAAACAAAGTTATAGCTGTGTATTTCAAGGATCTGCATGCTCAAAATATCTTTCATGTACATATTTATTTGCATGCTTAAATTAAAAGTGATATATCCTTAAATGTTGTTAAGAATCCTGGTTGAAAGATGTTCATGTTCCTGCTACTTGTGCTCAGAGTTTAGGAGGTATGTAATTTAATTTTAGGCCTTCATTATGCTTTAAAAATTATGTTCCAATTATGAGATTGGTTTTTCAGAAATTTAAACTGCATTATGTTATTTTAAATTATGTTTAACATTTATCCCAATTATGGGATTATTTTACAGAAATTGATATTTCATTATGTTTTAAAAATTGTCTAAGTTACGAGACTCATTATGCAGAAATTTAAATTGCATTATATTGTTCAAATTATGTTTAAGATCTATCTCAGTTATGCAACTATTTTGCAAAAACTGATATTTTATGTTTTAAAAATTTTGTCCCAGTTATGGGACTGGTTCTGCAGAAATTTAAATTGCATTATGTTGTTCCAAATTATGTTTAAGATCTATCCTAATTATGAGACTATTTTGCAAAAATTGATATTTTATTATGTTTTAAAAATTTTGTCCCAGTTATGGGATTGGTTTTGTAGAAATTTAAACTGCATTATGTTGTTCTAAATTTTGTTTAAGATCTATTCCAGTTATGAGACTGTTTTGCATAAATTGATATTTCATTATATTTTAAAAATTTGTCTCAGTTTCATAGAAATTTAAACTGCATTATGTTGTTCTAAATTATGTTTAAGATCTGTCCCAATCATAGAATGTGTTCATGATCGATTTTGATATGAAAAAAATGCATGTAATGGATATATATTAGTAGAATTTTGTTGGATGCATGTTGATGAGTCTATTGACAAGTAGCACTCAACTTTTGGCCAGCTAAAGTCAAACTTTTAATGTCCTGAAAATTGATCCAATTATAGGACATGTTCATGTTGATTTTGATACAAAAATTGCATGAGATTGCATGGTAAGAGTGCTAGATATGTAAAAATGATGTTTCGAGACTCGTTTGTGCATTAATGTTGTGATGCAAGTCATGTATGGATGTATGTTGTATGAATACATGTGATGTGCTATTTATGTTCTAAAAGTTGGAAGTATTGCAATGTGATATTTATGCATGATGCATTGTGATGAATAGCATGGATCTTGAGGGGTATTGACCTGTGTGCAACTTGATGCCAATTTTTTTTTGTATTGACCCATAGTATCGTGAGGGTACAATTTGAGATAAGGCATCGTAATATCATTCCATTTCTATTATAAAATCTTCAACTTCTGCAGTAGTCCTCCAGGCCTTTGATGCTCAATCTTCACCTTTTGGCATGCAAGGCATTTAGATAGGAAATCCACTACATCTCACTTTATTCCACTTCATCATGAAGTCCTCTATAGATCCTTGAACATTTTGGTGCTTCCTAGGTATACAAAATACTTAGACATGTGGGTTTCTGTAAGCAACTCTTCTCTACGAGCTTTAGGGACCCACAATCTTTCCCCAAACTTGATGACCTCATCTTCTTTACGATAGAATTGTGCGTTTGGCTTTTGGGCAGTCTCGATCTCCTGATCATCTATCTACAATAGTTCTATATACGAGCTCTCATATACGCATAATAAATCTGCTCAGCTTCGTCTGCAAACGCTGCCACTTAACGAACTCTTCAAGTAGATTCTAACTCTGACCAATCAAACTGGCGATTGAAACTGATGTCTTCTACTTAAATCATCTGTCACCACATTAGCTTTTTTCGGGTGGTAAAAGATAAAAAACTCATAATCCTTAAGGAACTCCACCCACCGATAATGCTTTAAAATTAACTCCTTTTACAAGAAAATATATTTGAGGTTCTTATGATCAAAGAAAACCTCAAATTGTTTACCATAAAGATAGTGATGCCAAATATTTAGGGCAAATACGACTACTGCCAACTCCAAATCATGAGTCAGGTAGTTCTGTTTGTGTACTTTTAATTGACTGGATACACCTTACCATGTTGCAGTAAGACAACCCAATCTGATTCTTGAGGCATCGCTGTAAACCACAAAGCCTCCTGACCTTGACAATAGAGTCAACATTGGAATTAAGGTCAACTTCCTCTTTAACTCTTGGAAGCTCTCTTCATAAAGTTGCATACATATAAATTACACGTCTTTCTATAACAACTTTGTCATCGATGCAACTATTTGAGAAAAGTCTAAAACGAACCTTCGATAATATCTAGCTAATACAAAAAAAAATCTTATTTTTGTTATATTCTTTGGCTGCTCCCAAAAGAGTATTGCTTTCACCTTAGCCGGATCTACCTCTATACCATTGTCTGAGATGACATGACTGAGGAATATAACTTGGTCAGACCAAAATTCGTATATTGAGAACTTAGCATAGAACTTGTGTTCTCGTAGTGGTTTTAGCACAATCCCCAAATACACTTTGTGCTCCTCCTCACTTTCTGAGAACACCAAGTCATCGTCAATAAAAATGATAACAAATTTGTCCAACCATAACTGAAAAACTCGATTAATCAAGTCCATGAAAGTTGCTGAGTCATTCGTGAGCCCAAAAGACATCACTAAAAACTCATAATGCCCACATCTGGATTTGAAAGTGACCTTCGAGATGTCCTCTTCCTTGATTTGTAATTGATGATATTCTGATCGAAGGTCAATCTTCAAGAACACTGTGTGCAACTAGTCAAACAAGTCATCTATCTTGGGCAAAGGGTATTTGTTCTTCACAATCACCTGATTTAGTATTTGGTAATCAATGCATAACCTCATCGATCCATCATTCTTCTTGACAAACAAGACCGGTGCACAACAATGATACACTCCGTCTAATATACCCTTTATCAAGAAGCTCCTTCAACTGTTTCTTCAATTCCAAAGTTCAACGAATGTCATCCGATATGGTGATTTCAACACAGGGGTCATTCCATGCACCAACTCAATGGATAATTTTATCTCACGCGTAGGGGGTGTTAATGGGTTGGGTTTGGACCTAAGTGGAACCAAACTTGAACCAAATTTTTCGGTATGGTATCTATCAGGTGCGGATGTGGGTCTAATCGGGTCCACTATAAGAAAAACCATACTTGGACCCAATAAAAACTACATGAACCAAACCTTAACCAAACCTGAACCATACCCAGTTAAGTCATATTTTTTGTCATTTTTACATTGAATGTTTTTTGGTCTTAATCGAAACTCTGGTAGAGTCTGGGTTTGGTATTAAATTTCACAAACTATACCCGGATCAATGTATTAATCAGACCTTCGGGTCTGGAACCAGGTCTTAATCGAGTCTTCTTATTTATCACCATACCTGGACCCTGTAGGGTTTGGTTCGGGTCGAGTCTGGGTAAACCAGGCCCGTTAACTCACGCGGAGGTGGTAATCCAGGTAATTCCTCTGAAAAAACATCAGGACATTCTTGGACGTCCAATTGCACTAATGAAGACTCTTGACTATCTATAGCTGTCATGGTTGCCAAGAACATAACACACCCTTATTTACCATACTTAGCCATCTTTAATGCAGATACAATATTCACCTCACTAATAGGTCTTGTCGGCTGAAATTTCAGCTTTGCTTGATTGGGTCGCTTCAAAATCACCTTCTTACCCTGACATTGAAGGGTTACTCCATGAAAGGATAACCAATCCATCCAAAAAATAATGTCATAAATGACCACATCAAGAAGAATAAGATCAACAAGAACTTTTGTCTGCCAATCATGACCTTAATCTCGGGAAGATACTCCTAACATTAACATAACTTCTAATCGAATCTCTAGACTAGATGATGATAATTCAAACAATCCAACGAATAAACTAAAAAATAAAAGAATGTGTAGCACCAAAATCAAATATAACTTGTGAAAGATAGTCGGCAATAATAATAATACCTTCGATAAATCTGCTTTGGTTGTTCAGCTCTCCTACTGTAATAGCATACACTTGCCCATTATTCTTCTTTTTCACCTGTTGCTAGGGAGGTTTCTGCTACGATTGGTTACCTTGGACTCCCTGCTTGGTTGGACAATACCGAACAAGATGCTTCTATTGTCCACATTGGTAGCAAACACCATAATAGAGAGGACAAGCTCCGATGGGTTGACTCTTGTTACACCGTCGACAAGTCTTCTGAGTATTCAGTTGTTGCAGCTACTTCTGATGCTGGCGGGATTGATAGCTTCTTTGCTTGAATTTTTGCTTTTTGAATGGTGGTTGATGCGCCTTATCATCCCAAAAATTATTGCTTGCTAATTCATCATTTTCGGTTAGCTTCTTAGATTGATCTCCCATGGATCTCTCCCGCTCTTCAATCAAAGTAGAAGCTGTTTCCTTCGCAAGACTTTTTCAAAAAATACGATCTCAGAACCAATTTTTTGCTATTTTCAAAAATGGGCTGATGGTGAAACGGGCAATCCTAACGAGAGAGTACTTTATATATAAATTACTTACTGTACAAGAAATATATCACAATACACTTGAGAAAAATCCCCTTGAGAAAACCCTTCTTCTAGACATCATTGACGTATCCTAAGCTGCGGCATGAGTCATCTCTCTTTCTCTCTCTTGAAAGAGAGTTCTTCCGTACATACATATGCGTACCACTATGGGAGAGAGCCATGGTAACAAACAATTTTTGTTTTGGATAGGCAAGCTAGGGTTAGGCAGACCCACCAATTGTTCACCTATATCATTGGGAATTGAACTTCCAACGCCCAACACAAAGGTGACATGCATTCACTGCTCCTACCAGATAACCGGAGCCCCGTTGGTATGGTAACATACATTTTAAACAGTGAAAAAACACCAATCTTTTTTCTCGTGAGAAACTGACAATTTTTTTTTATAGAGAGAGAGATGGTAACAGGCATTTTAAACAGTGAAAAAAAAAACACCATTCTTTTCTCTCGTGAGAAACTGACAAATTTTTTTATTTATCGAATTTTGGCAAAATATCAGCAGAAAAAGAAAAACTAACTTTTACAAAAGAATCTTGTTTCAATTATAAATTTTTGGTAATATTAATTGATATTTATGTTTTTTTATTGACTAGGCAATTTCTCCCATTCTTCTATGTTTTTTCAGAATTTCCCTGATACACACGTACGAAGATGGGGAAAATTAACACAAATTATGAATTTTCACAAGTTACTACTTGAAATGAAATGAAATGATGTACATGCCATTCGGTTGCAACCTAGTCTTTGGGAGCAAGCTAAATTTGATATTTTGGGTGTCTTGAAGGCCAAGCCAGCGTCGTCTTCTGCCACGATTTAATAAAACGCACAACCACACAAACCCCACCTCTCTCTGTGGGGTTCAGCTTGTACGTAGCCGTTGGTACAGGAAAAAGGGGCCGGGTTTCTGGTTGTGAACGCTGGGGTGTAGGGAACAGGCTTAGTTTATTTGGACCCGAACCAAATTTTATAGGGTTTGGGTACGGTGATAAATAATAAGACCCGATTAAGACTCCAGTCCGGACCTGAATATCTAATTAATACATGAACTCAGGTATAGTTTGTGAAATTTTATACCAGACATTAAGGCACATAAAAATGATAAAATATATGGTTTTACCAGGTATGGTTCGGGTCTAGTTCATGTAGTTTTTATCAGATTCAAGTATGATTTTTCTTATAGCGAACCCGATCAGATCCAAGTCCGCACCTGATACCATACTTGAAAACCGAGACCAAGCCTAGTATCACCTAAGTCCGAACCAAACCCGAACCACCCTAAGCTGGGTGACATTGACGTTTCATTAAATTCGCTGTCGACCCCCATCCACTGATAGAGAACCCCCACCCATTGAAAGGGACAGCTGCCTCGCACCCTAAAAGTAAAAACTATAAGGGAGCGTTTTGCATATCACAGAAAATCGAAAATCTGAGTTTTTCATTTTCGCAAAGCCCACAATGCCAAATCAAACATGGCATCATGGAAATGGAGGTGTGTTATTGAATGGAGGTCCGATTCTGTTTTCGCACCAGAGGAATCTACGGAAGGGGTGCCCCGGCACCCTAATCCCGTGACAAGCAAACGCACCCTCAAACCCACCGCCTCAATTCAGGAAACTGTGCCAAAACTACCCCAGGGATCGGACACCAACCTCAGGGTTGCCACTGAGGAAGCTTCCTCGAACACCCAAACAAAACTCTATAAAACCCACCGCCCCCAAGAGATGAAACTGTCCCAAAACTACCCCAGGGATCGGACACCAACCTCAGGGCTGCCCCTCTTCCATGTCTGCCTCCCTTCCCAATCCCAAGAGGTACATCACCACCCAAGAGCTCCACACCCACAACTCAGAGAATGATCTATGGATCTCAATCCAGGGCAAGGTCTACGACGTCACCGGCTGGCTCAAGGACCACCCTGGTGGGGACATCCCCTTGATGAACCTAGCCGGCGAGGACGTCACCGATGCCTTCATCGCCTACCACCCTGGATATGCATGGAATCTCCTTGACAGGTTCTTCATTGGGTACCTTAAGGACTACAAGGTCTCCGAGGTCTCACAGGACTACAGGAGGCTCCTCAACGAGTTGGTCAGGTCGGGTTCCTTTGAGAGAACCGGCCACTTTGTGTACTTCTCTATGTTGGTCATGCTCCTGATGCTTTTCCTCTGTTTTTATGGTGTTTTGGGGTGTGAGAGCTTCTGGGTGCATGTGGGTTGTGGGTGTTTGATGGGGTTTGTGTGGATCCAGAGTGCGTATATTGGTCATGATTCTGGGCACCATGTCTTGTTTAAGAATAAGGCATTGAACAGGCTTGTTCAGGTTGTGAGTGGGAATTTCGTGACTGGGCTCAGCATTGGGTGGTGGAAGAGGGACCACAATGCCCACCACATCGCCTGCAACAGCCTGGATTTCGATCCCGACCTGCAACACATGCCGATGTTTGCGGTCTCCTCAAAGTTTTTCCAATCACTGACTTCTCATTTCTATGAGAGGAAGATGCCCTTTGATGGCCTTGCTAGGTTCCTTGTGAGTTACCAGCACTGGACGTTTTATCCTGTGATGTGTTTTGGTAGGCTCAATCTCTTTGCACAGACATTTGCGTTCGTTCTGTCCAAGAAGAGGGTGCCCAACAGGGGGCAGGAGCTTTTGGGGATCATGTTGTTCTGGATCTGGTACCCTTGTTTGGTTTCATGCTTGCCCAATTGGAAGGAGAGGGTGGTTTTTGTTGTTTGCACCTTTGTGGTCTCTGGGATCCAGCATGTGCAGTTCTGTTTGAATCATTTCTCTTCGGAGGTGTATGTGGGTAAGCCTGGTGGGAATGGTTGGTTCGAGACCCAGACAAAGGGGTCTCTTGATATACAATGCCCCCCTTGGATGGACTGGTTCCATGGGGGATTGCAGTTTCAGGTTGAGCACCATCTATTCCCTCGGCTCCCTCGTTGCCATTTGAGGAAGATCACGCCTCTCGTGAGATCTCTGTGCAAGAAACATGGCCTTCCGTATAATAGCGTGCCATTTTTTGAGGCTAATTTGTTGACGCTCAAGACTCTCAGAACAGCAGCACTGGAGGCGAGAGACGCTGATGTGACTCCTAGGAATCTCCTGTGGGAAGCTTTTAACACCCATGGTTGAGAATTGGAGAGGTTTTTATGTTTTGAGTGATTTCTTTTTAGATCTCTGTTGTCATTTTTCACCAGGAGTTTCGTATGGTGAAACGTTGTAGGTAAAATCTATTGAGCGATGTTTGCTTAAAGAAATTGTGAATGGAATTCAGGGAGGGTAGGTTACAAGGTCTGGTAGATGATATTCATCAGTTCCAACTATCCTTGTTTTCTGAATTGGAACTTCATGTTTGGATATATTTGATAATGAGCTTGTTGCCATTTTGAATTTAAGCCTGTAATTTCTTATAACACAAACTTGGTTTCTTTAGTTTTGTTTTGTAACTTTCCTTCTCATTTTACATCAATGTTCATTTCGTTACTTCAAGAATAAAAGTCATCCGAAGGGAATTAGCTTTTCATGTGTATGTAACTGGTGGAACTTTCGCTTTGATTTCTCTAAGATTGTTTTGCTGTTTTCTGCTCTCCAGTTATGTATTTCTTGTAATGTGGTTTGAATGATTTGTTCCACATATTCATTGCAAAATTGTTGCTGATATGAATTTGACTGAAGTTTTGAATGCTAATCTCGCTGGTGTCTGATAACGGTATGGTATTTTTAGTTTCTATCCGTTTTAATAATGTCCTGATCTTGACTTAATCAATTTATTTTCATCGTGTTGAAGTGCTCACTGAAGACATACACATGATATAAAAACTTATTTTTATTTCTTTGAATTGACTGTTACGTTAGAATAATACAAAATTACCTCTTTGTTCTAAAGCATTTGAATGTTCTCGCACCGTCCTTTGCATCATGTATTATCTTTTATGTTTAAAATTCTGATTGGAAAGGTCCAAATGAAGCCAAAGGGAGAGAATTCAGTGATGACTATATTAGGTTCATTTTATTGTTTGTGTAATTGTGCGTTAGTTGCGCCTAGAGTCCAAGGATTTATATTATTAGGATGGGAGTGCTGCTGTCATTTTTTTCTTCCATCTAATTCTGTTCTCAAGTCTCAAATCTCAATTCTAATTTTATTTATAAAGAAGGTTCTGTCATTCAGTATCACTGCCTGAAATAAATAGCATTCCTCATAATCTTTTTAAGATATTAATTGTATTTGCCAAGTAGCAAATACAGTGGTGTATAAAGATGCTTAGGATGTGAAATATTGGTAATGAGCTTTTCCAGCTTGATGTGGAGCACTGGATAACCTTCTAATATCAATGCATTGTACGAATGCAAGGAATAACAAAGGCTGAATCCATCACCCCTATCATCTCCTCTCCAGCTCCCAAACAAAGCCTAAATTTATCTCTTTGGTTGTAATGTGTAACTGTCAGCCAATGTTTCCTTCCAGCAAAGATGGAACTCCAAGGGAAGAGCACACTTTATGCTATTAATTTTTTTCATTAAAGTGGCCCATTTTCATGTTAAAAATAAAATAGGCCATTGTCCTATGTCTATGAATCAAATGCACCGGGGTGGGCCATATGGTCAAGGGAACCAGTTTTCTCACTGATTGTGTTTTTCGTATGAAAGTGCTTTAGACACCCTTCCCTCAAGCAGTTTTATATGATTTAGATCTTTCATTTGCTAATTTGATGTTCAGATATGCCAGGTGGTGCATAACCCTGAAAATTCTGAACACACTATGACCTGATCCATGTTACCCCTTTTCCGTGAGAAACCTGCTTCATACCACGGTGTCCGCCACATGCAACCTCTTCTTTGAGGAGCAGTTTAGCGGCTTCCCGCTTCTCCCTCTCTCAAAAACAGACACGACTATGAAAATGTTTTTCTCATATGAAACAAACATCAAAAATATGATTTTTACCCACTTTTCTCATGTAAAACAAACCTCAAATACCATTTTTTCTTGCCATGAAATAAACACAAATGGCTCACTTTCATGAGACACTACAACAATTTGGATATACGACAGATATACAACATCCAACTCGTTAAGATTGCCGCAACATACTTATAATGGCAGTTGTTTTGTGGAAGGCACTGTCACTGTTCACACTTATTGCGGCAGGTGAAACTTCTGCTGAATCCCAATTTAGTTTGGCGCTTTCACCTACCTTTTGGCGCTAACTTCATTTCATTTTTTACTTTTCCTTTTATTTTCTCTCTCTGCTGTGCTCTTGGCCTCTCTCTCTCTCTCTCTATATATATATATATATATATCTTTCTGATCATTTCTGGTCATCACGGTGGAGCAGATTGACGAGGGAGCCAGAGGGGAACCGGGTGTTCTAGGTCATCACAAAGGCCATGCTTCATGCCTTGGCAGTCTAGAAAAACAAGTTGGCTCAATTCCTCGGTTTGGGGCCATGATCATCTACGGTGATCTCTCTCTCTCTCTGTACCTACAACACCAACAGAGGAAAGAAATTCTCCTTTTTTTCTTTCCTTACCAATTTCATGCATCACATGATAACCTTCTCATTGCTCTTCCCCTTATTGTTCTCCTATTTGTTACTATGGTTCCACAAAACCATAGCATAGCATGAATATAGTGCAGTCATATGCACAAAAATATATCAATTGATGCATTTTATATATAATACATAATGTCTCATGATTATTTTTTTCACAATTTTGTACAAGCAAACAATAAGGATTATGCTCAAATTAAGCAACCAACAGAGAAGATAGAATTTTTGGAGTACCTTTCATAAATCCATCAATCAAATAACACTTGTACCAAGGCACAAAAATCAATAAAGAGAAGAATAATAGTTTTAATAAGCTAAATTCTAATCATACGTCTACTATGAGAGAAATGAAGGTACACATGTAGAGATTTATAAAGATCTCTAATCATGAACTCACATGTAACATACAAATTTTTTTAACATAGTGTAACAAAAATAAAATCTCTAAGAATTATGATATAAAATATAAATGCATAAGAAAGAAACCACTAAGAGTTTCAAGAGGGCATAAGTATCAAAATCAGTAAATCATCAATAGTAAAAAAACACATAAAATCACTAAAGACTCATGGCAATTTTTTTTTTCAAAAATAAGTTTTATCATTGCTCAAGAAGCATAATCACAAGAATCCTCTTAGAGAAAGATGCAATACATAATAGAGAAATACATTTAATATTATTAAAATATGCATTTGAGTACATGATGACAACCCATGCTTATTTCAATTATAAAGACTACATGAGGCATATATCAAGAATCCCTTAATTTACCTCTTCATTAATTTGAAAATAATCATACTTGATAAGTTATATAGAGTAATATCATTCAAACATACATGAAGTAACACATTCACCCATATAAGATTAATGCAAGTCACATATAAGAAGTATATGATCCATGATATAAGTATTTATCAAGAGATTATCACAAAGGCCACTAAGGATACATGAAAACCATTAAAAGTATATACCAAAGAGGGCACATTAAATTAAATAGTATGCAATGAATCATGAGCCTTTAATAAAGAACAAAAGTGTCCACCAAAGTTCTAAATAGACAAACACAACAAGCGTCGATGGACACAACAATAAAACCCATAAAAGGGCATACACAAATAGGCTCAATTACAAAAATATTTTATTCATTTATCAAAGTACAAGAAACATGAAAAACATATAATCATAGTTTTTGGAATCCTTAAAAAATCACATTTACTTAGTACATAATTTTTAACATGCTTTGGTAATTAAAAAGATACTAGTATACCCAAAATATACTTCAAATTAACATGTTCATGCAAGAGCAAACAATAACATACTTAAAAAGAGATTTAAAAGGAAGCTTTAATTTTAATTAATAAAAAAAAATTACATAAAATCCTCACTACATAACTCTCAAAACACAAAAAACTACCTAACACTACCAGTAGACACCCATTTTTTTTTAAGATGCCCAAAATACTAACATCTTTTGAAGAATCAGGCTAAAGGTTGGGGTTTACAAAGAAGACAATGCGAGAAAATTAAAAAAATTCATTGAACGACTAAAGCAATTCAGTCGTCTACCGCATTCAGACAACCACTTCAGTTCAACCATTTGACCCGAGACGACTACTTCAGTTCAACAGTGTAGTCGCTTTGTCCTTTCTGTACGGCTATCTCAGTTCAACCATCCAGCCAATCCAACATTTGGTTTATCCTCTTCAATAGACAACCAAACCTGTTTAACCATTTATCTCAGGACGCACAAAACAATTTAGTTGTTCAATCAATTCGAGCAAATGAAGCACATTTGCCCCATCTTCAACCACTTTTGTACGATTCTGAGAGAATATTTTTCCTAGATAAACTTTCTTCAGAGAAAGATTCATCCCAATTAACCTCATCTCTTAACACCCATAAATAGGGGCCCACCCCTATGATGAAGGGAGGGAAGGGAGATGTCTGAACGCTAGCATTGAGAAGAATGAACACAAGACTGTTGATACTTGTTTCTTTGATCTTTCTCACTACAAAAAACCCTCACTTTCCGGTGGAAGTGTTGCCAAATGGACGAAAAGAACTCAAAAGCCTAAAACGGACCCCTGGTCTGAAAAAAGTGCATTTGTTTTCCCTTTCTCTCATTTTATTTATTCATTTTATTCATTGAGTTAATTTTATTAGTTTAGAGCAGATACTTACACATTTCATTTGTTTATTTGTATCATCCGTTGTGTGAGTTACGCTATGGAATCAAAAGGCATGCTCGAGCTTCACCTTAGCTTTGGCGAAGGATGGTCAAAGTTTGAACGACGTCCTCACATCTTTTTAAAGGAGTTTTAGAGATTTAAAAGGTAAGTCTCAAATTTTTTTATCAACAATTTTTGGCGATCACGATGAGACATTTTTCTTTAAAGTTTTATAGCTAGACCTGCATTTCCATCTCTATTTTTTTTCTGCTTTGTCGGATGGCTAGCCATCCACCTTGTTCTTTTTGCAGGCTGGTAGTCTGAGGGTCTGTCCTCACCTGCATTTTGACTAATCTTGATAATGTTGTTATTTTGTTTGGACGGGACAGTTTGAGGGTGTGTCTGCATTCATGCATTTTTACTGCTCTTGATAATATTGTTGTTTTGTTTGGATGACTAAACTATTTTAGCCGTCCATCCTACTTTTCTCTCGGATTGGGCAGTCCAAGGGCCTGTCTGCATTCCTACATTTTTACTGCTCATGATAATATTGTTTTCCTATTTGGATGACTAAATTAGGTTTAGCCATCCATCCTACTTTTTTCACAGACTTAGTCGTTCGAGGACATGTTTGTTTATTGTCTTCTCGTTGTCTACTCTACTGAGTCTGACATGTTTGGCCGTCTAGCTAGACTCTGTTCCCGATAGGTTTGGCCATCCAGCTAAACTCTGTTCCTGACAGATTTGGCCGTCTAAGCGAAATTTGTTTTTTTTTCTCTTTTCTGTCTCTGTAGATTGGTTATCTAGGTCCTGCAAATCCTTTTTGCATACTTAACCATCTTGGCCCTGTGACCTCATTGCAAACATGGCCGTTCAGACCTTGCAAGTTTCCTACAAAGTTGGTCTAATCCCTACAACCTTTTACTCTTTGGTTGTCAAAGGCCATTTTTTTGTTTTAGCTATCTGCCCTAGTTTGGTCATCTAACTATTTAGTTGTCTGACTTAGTTTGGCTGTCTAGCCTCGTTCGGCCATCTGGTTCTATTTGACCGTTTGACTCTGTTTGGCCGTCTAGGACCCATTATCCCGAACCTTGATTTTATTTAGTTTATTTTTATTTCGAATATAGGTCTTTTTGCAATAGTTTCATGCATAAATATTAGGTTTAGACTTTTATCAATTTTTTAGATGCCATTGCTGGAGAAATTGCATGACATTTAGAAATTAGGAAAACATAACCTCCACCAATTTTAGCATATTGTATGAAAACTTTGTTATTCCAATTGCATGCTTCTCACTTTTTTGACTCTCTCTTTTAGGATTAAAACCCTTTTTTTGTTTTGGATTTTCAACTCTTTTTTGTCATACAATTTGAATCTTCTAATCGCCCACTCGTACATTTAAGTTGTTAGCTTGAATATATTCAGAACCGAAACATCCATACCAGTATTCTTAAGTTGTTAGATTGAGTACATCAGGTATCGGATATGGAAGGGAACTCCTATCCTCGAACCTGAAGAAACCTCGCAGATTCATAGTGTTTTTTGAGGAGACTTAGGATACCCGTCAGATTGCAAAATCTCTCTTTACTTGTTTGAGCTTCTTTGAATCACTTGTTTGGGGTATCATGAATACCCGATCTTGTACCAAGAAGACCAACCCATATCTATTCTGGAGGAACCACCTTAGGAAAATTCCATTTATAGGATGCTACCCCATCTGCTTAGACTTATGCACAGGATGCCACATCAGATGTTGCCAAATGCGATGTGGATACGGATGAAAAGACCCATATCGATGTCATTAGAGAGCTTAAAGGTGCTCAGAGAAAAGGAAAGGATCCAGTCCAGTCGGAGTCCAGCTTTCATCGGTACTCCCGAGTTTCTCATAACATTCATCTAAGGGATTATGAGATAGACATCTCCAGCACAGACGCGTCAGTTAAGAGACGAGTTCACAAAACTTTTCGAGTTAGATCCCCCACCAACGAGCAAGATGAGCTGGCACCGATGGTACATCATATGAGAAAAATAAAAAAAAAGGCAAAAGAATTGCAAGAAAGAGAAGAATACTAACGGGCCCAAGAGGGATGGAAATAGGAAAGAGACAAAGACACCCATGAACAAGAATATTAGGGTGAATCTCAAGCATTCGATCGAGAAAAGAGAGCTTACAGACACCGGGTAACTCGCCCGGTCCATACTAAATCCTCAGAGTCAGACAAGAAAATCGAATCCCTTGAGATATGTGGACATATACCGAAAAAAGTATTCTATGAAGGGCATCTTACCTGAAGAATATGATGATGAAGACAATGAAGTTCCTCCCAAGTTTTTGAAATCTGGAAGGAAAGGTGACCCAAAAACTCACATATATATACTACACACACAAAAAAAATACATTAATTTTAACGACCTTATACTTATCTAACAATAGAAATTACTTAATGCTGCTATAGGTTGTTACAATGACAATTATAGTTGCCACTGTAGGTTAGATAACTGCCAACAATACCAATAATGACAAGACCTATAGTGGATGTTGCTAAATTGCCGCTATTTGTTGCAGTGGTAGTTGCATAAGTCTATAGCAACAATTATGATCGTTGCTATAAATTCATTTTGTTGTAGTGGCAGTTGGTGGACAAACGATTTTTGGTAAAAGGCCTAGAAGTTGAGAACACTTTCATGTGATTTGCCTTTGCCTTAAATAAATGGGCCCAAAGGGTTTTTTCTTTATGCCCCTCTTTATATCCTTCTTTGGGATTTTATCGATGCAAGTGATTTTCATCAAATCAAATTTAGTAGATGTTGAAAGAACTTTAAAGACGGTGGAAAGCTCGTATTTCAACTCTCTTGTCCACCGAGAGGCCAAGCACTGTATTTATAATCATAAAGAATTTTACAGTATAAAAAAGTTTGAGTTTTACAAGGTTTCTAATACACCATTCTAGAATACATATGGATTATCGTTTTTGATAATTTTATAAAAAATGATTACTTCTGTTCTATCAAAATTATAATGCCAGTTTCATGAGACTCCTGATTGAGCAACTGTATTTGAGTTATCTTGAACATCTTTTATTGTTTTGGGACTCTGAGAATTCGTGGAAGTTTATCCTTATCATGCCCCTGCGAGCTCAATGTGGGGTCAACAACGTTGAGATTGTCACGTATAAAAACTAACCTAAAAAACGAAAGAGGTTTAGTGAGACCATCATCCAACTAGTCAGAGGAGGAGATAAACTGAACTTGAAGATGTCCCTTTTGCACATGATTTCGAACAAAATGAAAATCAATTTCAATATGTTTGGTACGAGCATGAAAAACCAGATTTGCTGCATGATATAAGGCTCCAATATTATTACACTAGAAAATGGGTGGAAAAGTAGGGGCAAAGCCAAGCTCAGTGAGAAGAGACTTGAGCCAAAGAAAATCAGACACAACACAAGCAAGAAACTTGTATTCATCTTCAGTGTTGGATCAAGCTACGGTCCGCTGCTTGCGAGAAGACCAAGAGACCAAATTAGAACCTAGAAAGACAACAAAACCACTTGTTGACTTGTAGTCGTCAAGGCTTCCGGCTCAGTCAGTATCAGAGAAGGCGTTGAGCTGGAGAGAAGAAGACCATGAGAGAAACAAGCCATGGTAAATGGTATCCTTGATATAGCGAATGATGTGTTTGACGACAGACCAGTGAGTAACCATGGGCTGATGCATGAACTGGCAAACCTTTTTTACCGTAAGGGCAATGTTAGGCTGTGTGATAGTGAGATATTAAAGACTGTTCACGATGCTGCGATATAAAGTAGAATCATGAAAAAGAGGAGTATCATCCTTAGATAGCCGAGTAGAGACACTTAGAGAAGTAGAAATTGGCTTCACATCTGCCATAAAAGCACGACGGAGTAGAGTAAGTGCATAGGTGGGCTGGCAGAGAAGAAGTCCTAATGAAGCATAATGGACTTCAATGCCTAAAAATAATTTAACCGTCCGAGATCTTTGATGAAAAAGGCAAGACTGAGGCACTAAATTAACTGCTTGATGACAACGCTGAAACTGTCGATGATTATGATATCATCAACATAAACTAGCAAATAAATAACCAAATCACGATCTTGGAAAATAAACAATGAAGCATCAGAAAGAGAGATGTGAAACCCGTGGGACTGAAGATAAGAACTGAGACGCTAGTACTAGGCACACAGAGCCTGCTTGAGACCGTACAAGGCCCGATCCAGTTTGCATACATGCTGAGAAAAAGCAGAGTCTTCAAAATCAGGAGGTTGTGCCATATAAACATATTTAGATAAGAGACCATTTAAAAAGCTATTATTAAAGTCCAATTAGTGTATCGATCAATCTCACAAGACTGCAAGAGCAAGAACAACACGGATGGTGGTGGGCTTTACAACGAGAAAAAAAGTCGACGCCTTCCTTTTGATGCAAACCCTTAGCAACGAGACGAACCTTGTAACGAGCGACATAGCTACCAACATGTCGTTTAATTCAAAAAACCCATTTGGATCCAATGATATTATAGTGAAGTAGCGGAGGAACAAGGTGCCAGGTATGATTGATTTGGAGTGCATTAAACTCTTCTTCCATAGTCGTGCGCTTTTGGGGTCAAGATTAGCTTGTTTAAACAAAATAGGTTTGGATGTGATGAGGACAAAGCTAAAACAAGAAAGAGATAGGGGATAGTGGGTGGTGGTAAATACGCGGGGTTTAAGGGAGTTGGTCATAGAACGAGTGATCATGGGATGAGTATGGTCAGACGGGCAACTCACGATGGAGTTAGGAAAAGGAAAAGGAAAAGGAAAAGGAAAAGGAAAAGTAGAGGACAATGGCAAGGAGGAATCAATTAGATCATGAGTGAGAATATGGCTTGCAGGTGAAGTAGGGGGGATAGGTATATCTGGAGGGACCGTCAGTTGAGGAGGCGACAACAAAAGAGTATTAGAAAGGGGTAGGACAACAGGAGAAGAAAGACCCCACTCAGAAAGACTAGGCGATGGGGAACGAGCAAGCAAAGCGACAGGTTCAAAAACATACTCATCAAAGTAAACATGATGAGAAATATATGTGCAAAGTTGAGAGGGGTCGAAAAAAAGGCAGCCCTTATGGCGAGAGGCATAGCCAAGAAAAATCCAGGGAGTAGTCTTTGGTTGAAATTTTGAGGTATGCTAGGGTGTTTACAGGGGGTAAAAGCGGGTACCAAAGACACAAAGATGGTGATAGTCGGGGGGTTTATGAAAGAGAAGTTCATACAGGGTCTTACGATTAAGTACTAGGGTGAAAATATGGTTAATGATATAAACGACAATGTGAAAAGTATCGACCCATAAGGTATATGACAACAAGGAAGTGTGTAACAGACTAAGCTCTGTTTCAATGCCATGTCGATGTTTGCACTCGACAAGCCTGTTTTGTTTCAGGGTATGCAGGCACGAAAAATGATGAAGTCTGCCATGGTTCCGTAGAAAACTTTCAAAATCATGACTGGTAAATTCGCCTCCATTATCAGTTTAAAAAGCTCAGATGGAAAATTGAAGTTGCTTTTGAGTGACATGCTTGAAATACTTAAAACACTCAAACACTTGCAATTTAGTATACAATGGAAAAAGCCACGAGAAACGAGAAAAATCATCCACTATGATGAGATAAAAGTGAAAACCTTCACGTGAAGCGACTCGAGCAGGCCCCCAAACATCGACGTGTAGAAGCTCAAGTGAAGATGTTGTAGAAGAGCAAAAGTGACCAAAAGAAAGCTTATAAACTTTGCCAATAAGACAACTCTCACACACTTTTATTTTGTTATTGTTATTAACAGAAATATAATGACAAGAGTTTAAGTAAGAAACAATCTTCTTATTTGCATGTCCGAGATATTGGTGCCATATGTCAAAAGAAGTCATTCTGCTTGTATATGCCGCAACTTGCATATGATCATCAAATTTGATTGGATATAGTCCCGTGCTGGATTTTGGTCCCTTGAGATGAATCTTGCATGTTTGTTGATCCTTGACAAGAAATTCAAAAGGGGTGAATTAAAAAATACAATCATTATCTTCAGTAAACTGGCCCACAGATAAAAAGTTCATAATAGAAGGAACATAAAGAACATTCTTTAAATCAAATAAAGAGCCATGAGCTTTCATAATAAGATTACCAGTTTGCGAGATGGGAAGCATCTTACCATTGCCAATCATGACTTACTCACCCTCATGATATTGTGATTTATGAAAAAGTTGTTGGTCATCCATGGTTAGATGATTTGTAGCACAAGGTCAGGATACCAATAGTCATTAGTGGATTGCTAAAGAGACAAGACGGAAAAAGCTTTAAGAATATACCAATAAGTTTTGACAATATGTTCTCATTTTTCACAATATTGACAGGTGACAACCCCATGACCACCTTGAGTTTGAGAGACAAAGTTACTATTAGACATGTTTGATAATGCCATTCATGCACCCTCACATGTATTGCATTATATCATTTTTTATGTGGGCATTCAATGTCACAGGTCTCATCGATCTCATGCATTTAGCGATCATTGCTACATCATATGAGCTATTGAGTATTTTACCAAGTAGGTCAAAGTTGTCTTCTTAGCTAGAGTCAAGAGTTGACATGTAGCTTCATTGAGAGATATTGTCTTTGGCATGTGATCGAGTGATCTTTTCAAGTCGATGATCTAGTCCAACGATTCATTCACCATATGGAACTGCATCTTTTGTCAAGCGAATCTTACCCAATTAAGAAGGATAATACATTGTCAAATGAGTCTTACCTAATTAAAAAGTAGTGTCCTAATTAGGAAGGACCATATATTGTCAAGCGAGTCTTACATGGGAATTCATATTGGCTGATAAATTCTGATGCAGTTGAATTGCCTCATTCAATCAATGGCATGCATTTGAAAGAAAAAAATATTGTTTAATTGGATCTTTTTGATTTTTTTTTGCAAAAAGGCCTCTTGTCTTTTGAAAATGTGTCTTTTAGGAAGATTGGTTATAAATAAAGTTGTGGAGTTCAGAGTCCCAATGAGGAGGTTATCTTAAGGAAGAAATATTGGCGATAAAGTGGAGTTCCTCAAATCATTGTATCATAACTAGGGATTTCTAGAAGCAAATCATGAAAAGTTATTGCTAGATACCTTAAATTAATGATGTAAAATCATACAAGACTTCTTTAGATAACCAACTCTATAAGCTTAAGATTAGGCTTAAGGTACCTTCTATTTGGCCTTGCTTCTCAATTTTCTTTAGTCGGTCCTCAAGGATCCCTAATCACTATCCTTAGGTGGACTCTACTAAAGGGAAAAAACTGACAAAATGTGAAAAAAATGTATGAAAAAAGTGAGGAAAAACTTTGTCATACTACTAGACTTGGTAGTTTCTATGGAGGACATTGCCTGGATGTAGGTTCAGGGGGCATCAGTCAAGAGGTGAAAAGAGTCAACGCGGCCACATGTATAAAAAAAAGTAAAAAAGAGCTAAAAGGGGCCATACGTGAGTGAGGAAATGAGAAGGTTATTAATTGGGAAAATCCATAACAAGGTGAACTGATTTAGGGTGAACTTGCATTTATCTCTAATATTTTCTTTTTTTGGAGCATAAAAAATCTTTAAGGTATTTTTCCTGTTTGGTGGCATATAGAGTTATAAACTCTGTAATACCCAATATGGCAGTCTATTGCTATGGACATTTGAGTCTCTATGATTAGTTGCCTTTTTATCATTGTTGGAATCCAATAAGAAGGGTGTTGGTCAATGACAAGCCAATTTTTTCAACCTAAGATAATCTTAAAAGAAGGTGAAAGGTTGAAATGACCAAGTTTCGAAGTCAATCTAAACAAAAGTGCATTGAACCAAGATAATTGGGGCATACTTGAGTACACACGAGTCACATATTTTTCATAAAAAAAAAATCAAAAAAATCTCAATGTTTAACGAGTTCTTGAAAGATCACTTGTCTAGGTCTGCATGCCTCTCATTCATTCCCTTATATCTCATTCACATGTCACAAAGTCACATAACATTTATTCTCTCATTCATGCATTTATTCTCGACAACAAAGATTGACCAAATATTTTTTTTGAATTTTTTTTCTTTTAAAACAAGGTGTTTTAGGTTATTTTCAAGTTAAAATTAGGTTCAAGTGCATTTTTGACCATAAAAAACATTCTTGAGGGTTTTGACCAAAATATGAATTAAACTAGATTCTTAACTCTCAAATAAGACAAAAATCAGGTCGATGACATTAGAGTAAAGTGTTTTGACAAAAACAAGGTGACATGTCTAACCAAAATCCTGTTTTGAGGTAGGTCATACTTTAAGGATATTTTTTACCAAAATAATTATGAAATTTAGTTATTGAACTTAAAATATGAATTAAAGTAAAGGATATTAGCTTTTCAACTCATCAAACTCTGTCTCAATTTAACACTCGGATATAGAGTAATGGTTAAAACAAGTTAGCCTATTATATTGGATCTAAAGTATGATCCAATTGAAAATGTAAAGATCCAAAATTCCTATATCTAATTTATAAGAAGCTTCATAAATGCCTTTGGATTTATATCTTCTTAGAAAACCTTAAAAATCATGTAGAAGTTTTTTTTGTATGTTAGAGATAAGATTTTCTAATCTCTTAAGGATTGCTCTCAACTTAAATTCATTAAACATGGTCGGTTTCATGTCGCTTAACACCTAGGCTTGATAACTCCAACCAATAGGATTCAACATTATAGCAAGAACCAACGAAAAAATTTAAGGATCCACACACATATATAAACTATTGAATATAAATTAACTTTTTTTATATTTTTAAATTTTTGGTAGATGGGATTGTACAAATGTGATCTATATAGTGTATGTAGTAGAAAATTAGTTTTGAATCAAATAGTTGTGACATGTAATCAGGCTTTTCAACTAGGGCTGTCAATAGGACCCATCTGGTATACCCGGACCAGCTGGATTCATGTTCAGGTTATGCTGGGTTAAGAAAATAAAATTTCATACTTTCATTATATATATATATATATATATATATACGACACGACCGAATTAAGCAGCGTTTGTCCAGCAAAATCATAACCCAAAACCGGCCTGCACATCATAGATCAGGTTGGGTATCCGATACAAATCCCAAGACTATCTTCAAGTACTTTTTTTTTAAATAAATACCTTCAAGGACTTAAAAAAAAATCAGTAGCTCCAACACGCCAATTTTTTTTAACTCAAAAAATCAATAATAATGAAAAATTATGATCTAAGATGAGGTTATTAATCAAGAAACCATGTTGAACACATCCACAGTAAGTCATAGCATACTTATTATTATTATTATTTTTTTTATGATAAGAAACCCTTGCAGAAGAAGGAAAACCCCCCTGACTTACGTGACCCACCTTTGAAGGATACGAACACACCCGTGCACCAGTGAAGTTTGATCTGGCGCCTTCGTTACAACACCTTCATAACTAGGGGTGGCAAAATCCGACCCGACCCGCCAACCTGCTTCTTAGCCGGGTTAGGGTTTGGCTTAAACGGGTTCGTGTCGTAAACGGGTTGACCCGCCTAACCTGTTTATTAAATGGGTCATGTTCGTGTTAGGGGTATGCCAACCCGTTTGACCCGTTTAATAAACGGGTTGTGGGGGGGTCAACCCATTTACACGAAGCTGTCAACCCGCAACCCGTTTATATATATATATATATATATATATATATATATATATATATATATTAACTTATCTAACCCTAACTCCTAACTTTATACTTTAGTCACCCACCTAACTCCTTCCTACCCAGCTGCAGTCGAGAGCCCAAGACCTCGCAGCTCCACCTCGTTGCCATCACCGCACAGGCGAACACCACCACCCTCTTCTCTCCTCCCTCTTATTCCTCCTCTTGGTTTGGCACCCAAGCAAAGTAAGCCCACCGTTGAAGTTTTATGTTAATGTGGGTAGTACAATTTCATATTGAAATTTGCTATTTTTTTTTTCTAATTGTGTTATGCGGGTTAGACAGTCAGGTTACTCGGATCGGTTATTGTGTCTATGTTATCGGGTTGACCCGTTTAATAAACGGGTCATCGTGTCGTGTAATTGTATCGTGATGACCCAACCCGTTTATTAAACGGGTTAACCATGTCGTGTCGGGTTACCCGTTTAATAAATGGGTTGTGTTCGTGTTTGTCACATAGGACCGGTTTAATAAACAAGTCGTGTTCGTGTTGAAGTATTCTGACCCACCAACCCGCCTAGCCGAGCCGAGCCGACCCTATTGCCACCCCTATTCACAACCACCTCTACTGAACCCGCGGTGGTAGCATCCGTATTGTTTTCAACTTAATAGTTTTGAACATTGATTCGTAACAAACACTTACCAAGTTTTTATTTTTTCCCTCTCTCTCTCTCTCTTTAGTTATATTATACAGCTTCCTCCCACTCCCAAACGCTTTAAAATCCACCGCCCCAAGAGAAGTCCCAAAACTACCCCAGGGATCGGACACCAACCTCAGGGCTGCCCCTGGGGAAGCTTCCTCTAGCACCCAAACAAAGCGCTACAAAACCCAACGTCCCAAGAGAGGAAACTGTCCCAAAACTACCCCAGGGATCGGACACCAACCTCAGGGCTGCCCCTCTCCCATGGCTGCCTCCCCTCCCAATCCCAAGAGGTACATCACCACCCAAGAGCTCCACACCCACAACTCAGAGAATGATCTATGGATCTCAATCCAGGGCAAGGTCTACGACGTCACCGGCTGGCTCAAGGACCACCCTGGTGGGGACCTCCCCTTGCTGAACCTAGCCGGCGAGGACGTCACCAATGCCTTCATCGCCTACCACCCTGGCTCTGCATGGAATCTCCTTGACAGGTTCTTCATTGGGTACCTTAAGGACTACAAGGTCTCCGAGGTCTCACAGGACTACAGGAGGCTCCTCGACGAGTTGGTCAGGTCGGGTTCCTTTGAGAGAATCGGCCTCTTTGTGTACTTCACTATCTTGGTCATGCTCCTGATGCTTTTCCTCTGTTTTTATGGTGTTTTGGGGTGTGAGAGCTTCTGGGTGCATGCGGGTTGTGGGTGTTTGATGGGGTTTGTGTGGATCCAGAGTGGGTGGATTGGTCATGATTCTGGGCACCATGTCTTTATTAAGAATAAGGCATTGAACAGGTTTGTTCAGGTTTTGAGTGGGAATTGCATGACTGGGATCAGCATTGCGTGGTGGAAGAGGAACCACAATGCCCACCACATTGCCTGCAACAGCCTGGAGTTCGATCCCGACCTGCAACACATGCCGTTTTTTGTAGTCTCCTCGAAATTTTTCCAATCACTGACTTCTTATTTCTATGAGAGGAAGATGGCCTTTGATGGCCTTACTAGGTTACTTGTGAGTTACCAACACTGGACGTTTTATCCTGTGATGTGTTTTGCTAGGCTCAATCTCTTTGCACAGACACTTTTGTTGTTGCTGTCCAAGAAGAGGGTGCCCAACAGGGCGCAGGAACTTTTGGGGGTCATGGTGTTCTGGATCTGGTACCCTTATTTGGTTTCATGCTTGCCCAATTGGAAGGAGAGGGTGATTTTTGTTGTTTGCAGCTTTGTGGTCACTGGGATCCAGCATGTGCAGTTCTGTTTGAATCATTTCTCTTCGGAGGTGTATGTGGGTAAGCCTAGTGGGAATGATTGGTTTGAGTCCCAGACAAAGGGGTCTCTTAATATACAATGCCCCCCTTGGATGGACTGGTTCCATGGGGGATTGCAGTTTCAGATTGAGCACCATCTATTCCCTCGGCTCCCTCGTTGCCATTTGAGGAAGATCGCTCCTCTCGTGAGATCTCTGTGCATGAAACATGGCCTTCCGTATGATATCGTGCACTTTTTTGAGGCTAATTTGTTGACGCTCAAGACTCTCAGAACAGCAGCACTGGAGGCGAGAGACGCCAATGTAGCTCCTAGGAATCTCCTGTGGGAAGCTGTTAACACCCACGGTTGAGAATTGGAGAGGTTTTCATGTTTTGGGAAGCATTTGAATGTTCTCGCACCATCTTTTGCATCATGTGTTATCTTTTATGTTTTAAATCCTGAGTAGGAAGTTCCAAATGAAGCCTAAATGAGAGAATTCTGTGATTGTTTGTATAATTGTGCGTTAGTTGCACCTAGAGTCTGTAAGGATTTATATATTTGCGGAATGGGAGTGCTGCTGTTATTCTTCTCTTGCATCTAATTCTGTTCTCAAATCTAATTTTAGTTATAAAGAAGGTTCTGCCATTCAGAATCACTGCCCATAAATAAGAAGCATTCCCCAAAGAATCCTTTTAAGAGATTAAATTTGTTGTAGCAAATGCAATGCTGTGTATAAAGATGCTTAGGATGTGAAATATTGGTAATGAGCTTTTCCAGCTTGATGTGGAGCAGTGGATAACCTTCTAATATAAATGCATTGTCTAACGAATGAAAGGAATAGCCAAGGCTGAATCCCCATGGCAGGCTTGAGATCTCAGTATGCTGTGATTTGCTAGTAAATGATGACATGCTTCTGTACTATGAACACAAAAATGAAAGTGAATGATATCAAGCAATCTATAAGTCATATCATTCACTTTCATTTCGTAGATTGCTTGAAAGGATTGAATGTTCTATAGATTTTCTTATTATTTCCTTAGTTTTGTACATAATTGCTGGAATTGGTGATATGCGTGTGTATAATTTGTAACTTTTCATTCTTCTCAAGTTCATAATAAGTTTGGATCCTCTGTTCTGGAACTGAACTATAGAAACTAAGATAACCTTAATTTCTAATTGGTGAAAAGCTTTCCAGTAAATTTCTCCTGATATTAAGAAAATATTCACTTTTCATTTCCGAGCTTCCACAGTTATGGGCATGCTCCATCTAAGCAATTATATTATCAGTGTACTTTATTTGCATTAGACCCAGTAATAATGCATTTTTTTCTCATAATACTTCTCGGATTCCTCTCCTTTGCTAACATCAGTTTGCTTCTTCTGAGAACTTACTTGAGATTTTGGCCTTTTAAAAATTTTCATTGAAGACTCGTGTTTGCTGAATCTACTCCATGTACCATTTATGCAACTCTTTTTTCCACATATTAGACATACTTAAATATATTTTATATGTACTTTGGTCTATAAGTGATCTGAATCGGTGGAGGTACACTTTCTTAACCAAAGGTATCTCATGTTCAATTCCTGCTGGGGGTATCCTCCAGCTTGCATAGAAAATAAGGTACCTCAGGTTCTTTCTGATGATGTGATGATGTCCAAGAGTCACAGACCTTCTTTCTTTGTCTCTCCCCTTCTCAAGGAATACCCCAAGGCCCAAACTTTCTCTATGAACTTCATCCATGAAGCTAAATAACTTTTTAATTTGCAGGTCCGACTGTAGAGTTGGAATTTAAAAAATAAGCTCTTTATGGAAGAAAAAGTGATCACTATGGATATAAATCTACTGGTAGCTTCCATTGGGTTTTCTGTGAAATCAATAAACCTTATGCAATCCTATATCCTTCAGAAAGTAGCAACTCACCTTTGAATTGGGCCACAGGCTGTGATTTTATGGAAGAAAAAGTGATCCATATGCTCATTAACAAATAACCCACATGAACCAAAGTTCCACTTGGACCTATATATACTACTTGGAAGATGTGCACGCATTCAGTGAGCTGGCTCATGCAACCTGCTTATGTTATTTACTGCTAATCCACTCCCACTTGTGCACAAAATTTCTTGCATTGTGTTGTTACTTTAGCCTTCTCTTTCTCTCTTTGTAAAATTTCCTCCAAACCAATTAATGTGTTGCCTATCGTCAAAAACTTTATTTTGATTTGGAAAAATCAAGCTTGTGTGTGTGTGTTTGCAGAAGACATACAGTAGGCTGTATGGGACTCTTTACAATCAAATTCATCCACCACCAAAACATGTTTTAAATTTCCCCTTGGAAGTCCAACTTGGTTATGGAAATTTTTATCTAAAATATGCCTTGATAAGCAGTGGGGCATTTCGTATGAAGGGAATTATAGTTTGAAATGCATTAAATAATTTTCTTGCTCAATTATTTGTTCTGTACTTTGGTGTTGAACCCTTTACATTTCCAAGCAATTTTCTTGCAATTACCTGCTACTGTCACATTTGTATACTCCCGCATTGCGTACTCCACAAAAATGGCTGTATTCCCGTATCTATTGTTAGGTGTAAGAAGGAAGGGAGAGAGAATTCAAAGAAGAAACTGGGTTGTTTTGAAAGAGGTGGTCTTGATGAGGTGGAATAGTCCCACATTGCTTGTGCTTGAGTTTTCTGTGGGCTTTATAAGCCACTTGAGAACTCATACACTTGTTCTTGAGAACAAGAGAGTGGGATGACCATCACACACACGCTCGCCCGCCGTGCCGAGCCGGTTCGGGTTCGGGTAATTGGCCCTTTAGGACCATATCCAATCAAGACAAAATACCTTTTTACCCAAAGTTTCTCTGGTTTTTTAATTCGGTAACGGGTTATGGGAATGGATAACGGGTCACAACTTCTCGGATTCCGTGCCCGTTATGATTCTTCGGATTCTGTAACGGGTCTCGATTGTTTTCGAAGGACGAACTGTCGGAGTGCACCGTTCGGTTCGTCGTGGCTATTGTATCCTGGGGGAAGGACGCCGGACCCTGATCTGCACAGTATGTGGGGGCGAATCTTCTCTAAGGGGAGTACTTTCGTACGCCTTAGCTTATTACATAAACTAAACATGTTCCTATTGTTTTCTTTATGTTCTATGCAACTGTTTGTCTGTTTGCTACTCCTCGGATTCCGTACCCGTTATGACTCTTTGGATTCCGTAATGGGTCTCGATTGTTTTCGAAGGACGAACCGCCGGAGTGCACCGTTCGGTTCGTCGTGGCTATTGTATCCTGGGGGAAGGACGTCGGACCCTGATCTGCACAGTATGTGAGGGCGAATTTTCTCTAAGGGGAGTACTTTCGTACGCCTTAGCCTATTACATAAACTAAACATGTTCCTGTTGTTTTCTTTATGTTCTGTGCAACTGTTTGTCTGTTTGCTGTGGTCTGGATTTTGGTTGCTTACGGAAACCGACATGCCTGCACCCTGTTGTTGTTTCTGTCGTCTGTTAATCATGCTATTTATACTGTTGTATTTCATGATTTATTTCGTGTTTTATATCATGATGACGAATGTGAAAATGTGTGATCCGAAATATGATCCAACATCTATAGCCTGCCAGCTGTGTGGCTGCAAATTATTTCTTTTCTTCGTAGCCTTTATAATCCAATGACGGTAGATACTTTAGTTAAGGTTGGGGGAGAAGGTGCTGACCCCTTCATCCATGTTTAGGGATGGCATTGGATTGGGGCGGGGGGACAAGATCTCCACTCCCACCCGGTCTCAAAATCCTACTTTTTATTCCTGTCTTCATCCCTACACCGGTTTTGATTTTAACCCCCATCCCCGCTTCCATGCTTGTTTCATGTCCTCCGGTTCAAATGAGGCAAGATGGGGCAGGGCTGGGTTCCATTTCTCTTTGGACCATTATAAGCCTTCATTCCAAAACAATTGAGGTTGGCGATATGAATCAAAAAAGAAAATCATTCTGTGTCTTTCACATGAATCCTTCTCCTCCAATCATTTCTATCCAATGCCATGTTCTCAGTGAGGTTCAAAGCATTCATATCCTTTCCTATCATCTCCTTGTATCCATTGCCATCCCAAAATAAGGATTAGGAAATGAATGAGGTGGGGGCAGGAAAAAGTGTAAGTCTATCCCCACACCCTCCACAAGTTTTGATTTTAACCTTCATCCCTGCCTCCATCCTCATTTCATGTTCTCTGTCCCGGGTTCAAATGGGGGCGAGGCGGGGTGAGTCCCCATTTCCTACAGTACATTGTAGGTGCTTTTAACTGGTGGGTGTGAGTGTGAGCACCCCATCAACATAGAAGAAGAGAATGAGAATTGAGGTTAACAGCCTGTTTCAGAGGGTCTTTTTCAGTTTATAACTGCGGTGTGGAAGGACTAAAATTTTATAATCCTCCTTTGAGTAGCCGTTATCCCAACATTGAATGGGGTTTTTAATCTCATTTATTACAATATTCAATACGAGATTTTTAACTCACCATCATGTGGCTCTTTGAATTCCAATGTGAGATCATATGACCATATTGAATTCTTTATCTAGATCCAACAGGTTCTAAGGTTCTAGGTGACTCTACCCGGGCATCGCAAGGGGGCGAGCCCATTAAATGACCTGGTTGTTGCCGAGAGTTTCTTGTCATAAAAAAAAAATATTCAAAAGTTGAAACTGATGCAGCTCATGGTTTTTTAACCAACTTTCTGTGTTTTCTGTAAAGTGGGGATTAATATTCACAGACTGGTCATTCACATGATATCTGTAGACCCAAAGGTCCATGTTCTGATCTAAAATATTGCCATTTCACTGAAGTTAGTGGGGACCTTACAACTTATAAAGAAGAGCAGTTCACATGGTTTGCCTGATCATGTTTGCGTTAAGAGACAAGTGTTGTTGGAAAGGTGAGGCAGCCCATTTGGACATGGGGCACAACCCCCTAAAAGGCTTATAGTAGCGAGCCAAAAACCCTCGGAAACGATGTTGGTTTGCTTATTTTTTAATTGAGAGTGTCCCTACATGCCCATAACAGTTCCCGGGGCTGATCCCTGATGAATAACCGTGCCGTGTCATGTACTAGTCCAAATTATTTAGGGGTGTCAATGGGTCGGGTTTGACCTGGATCCGACCTATACCAAACGTATAGGGTCAGGGTTTGGTGATAAATAAAAAGGTTCAAATAGAATCCGGGTCAGACTCGAAGGATCCAATTAATATATGGATCTGAGTATGATTTGTGAACTTTCATACCAGACCTGGGCTCTGCCGACTAAGATCCACAAATTTTCAATATAAAAAGGATAAAAAATATAAATTTACCGAGTATGATCCAGGTCTGGTTCATGTAATCTTTATAAAATCCGATCCAAGTATGGTTTCTCTTATGATGGGTCTGATTAGACCCGGATTCAGATCCAGATCCTATACCAGTCTGGGTCTGGTTCCACCTGAATCCGAATCAAACCCAACCCGTTGACACCCTTGTAAAGTACTGACAACCGAAGTAACTACTATATAAAGAAAATTTTATTTAGGCTAACTTTTGCCTTTAATTTAAAAAAATGGTTCACACTTTTTAAAATTCTAAATGCGAGCCAAACTTTTCTTAAAACAGAGACCTCATGTCATCATCATCTATCATATTGAAAAACCTGTTTGTTTTTTGTTTCCTGTATTATCCCACAAAAATTGAAAAATACCCATTCGTTATCTTAAAATAAGAAAAAGTAAACAGTTTGAACTCTTAGTGATGAATGTTACTATTACAAGTTGATGTGAGTTAACCCTAGTTAAAGCACAATGTAAGCCCTTGTTTTGCAGCTTTAAGGAAAACAAAAGCTATATTTAGAATTTCAAAAAATAATTACTTAAACACATAGTATATGAGAAAAAGACAAATGGGTGATATATATATATATATATATATATATATATATATATATATATATATATATATATATATATATATATATATATATATATATATATATATATATATATATATATATATATATATAAATCTTTACACATTAAGAAAGAAAAAAACAATATTGAATCAGGAAAAAATGCTAAAATCAATGGGGGGGGGGGGTGTTGGCAATCAGGGTCGGCGGGTTGGTGAGTCGGGTTAACGGGTTGGTGGGTCTGAATACCTCAACACGAACACGACCCATTTATTAAACGGGTAATCCAACATGACACGGTTAACCCGTTTAATAAACGGGTCAGGTTGACACAACACGATTACAAGACACAACGACCCGTTTATTAAACAGGTTGACACGATAACTGACCCGAGTAACCTGAATAACACAATTAGAAACACACAAAAAAATATATATTATACTTTTTTGTTTTTGCAAATCTCAATATGAAATTGCAAAACATAAAGACAACATCAACATAATTGTCTTACAAGTTACAATCATACTACAAACATATCCACCAAGTTGTCTAATAATCATCAAGATAAACACAAATAATTAAACGGGTTGACCCGTCCGCCTAACCCGTTTATTAAATGGCTCAAACCGGTTGGCATACCCCTAACACGAACACTACCCGTTTAATAAATTAGTCAGGCCAGTCAACCCGTTTACGACACAAACCCGTTTAAGCCAAACCCTAATCTGGCTAAGAAGCCGGTTGGGTCAGATTTTGCCACCCTTAAAAATCATACGCTTTAATATGAAAATATACGCTAAAAACAATATTGAGGAATAAAGGTGTGTTTGTTTGTGGCATGTTACATAAATTTTAATGAGCTTTAATATGTAATTATGCGCTTTTAAAAGCAACTTCGATAGAGTTTTCACCTTAAACTGATCATAGCCGTAATGTTGAACCTTTTTTTCAGTAAATATATGCTGCTAACTTTCGTGACATTTTTTATTTTTTTTATTTTCTCACAATTTTGAAAGACAGGAAATAATTTTAAAAAATCAATTTTAATTTTTCAAAAAAAAAAAACAATAAATCAAAATTTTAGAAATAAAAATTATTTTTCTGCCATTTTTTTTAAAATGTCAACTAACTAATTTCTTGTTTTTTTAGAAAAAAAATGCGACTATGATCAAGCTGATAATAGATGATTAAACATTAAGGTCGTTTGAGGAGAACGGAAAAGGTTCCTTGCAAGTAGAGATGGCAGTAAACCCAAGGAAAACGGGGTCATGCCTAGCTTCGCCCCCATTTGGACTAAGGATGGAGGACATGAAACGGGGAATGGAACAGGGGTGGAGGTTAAAATTAAAACCCGTGCGGGATGAAGGTGAGAATGGACTTACTCTTGCTCCCGCCCTGCCTCCGATATTTGATAAAAAAATATTATTATACCCTCTTATATATATATATATATATATATATATATATATATATATATATATTCTTAACCCTAATATAAAACCCTTTTTTTTTAATCTCTCGGTTCTTCTTCCTTTAACGAGCAAACACAAACTCTCATTTTTTTCCTCTCCTTTCTTTCTTCTGATCACAATGGAAGGCAGCAGCGATGGAAGAATTGGGAAAATAGGGTCTGCTTTATCCCATTTGGACTTGGGATAAAAGACATAAAATGGAAAATGAATCAAAGATGGAGGTTAAAATCAAAACCCGTGTGGTGATGGAGGCAAGTATGAAGTGCAAAATTTTGAGACGGGCCAACAGTGGAGAACTTGTGCCCCAGTCCACTGCCATCCCTAGTTGCAAGTTAGGGCTAGGCATAACACGAAAATTTTATTTCTAAGAACTTGGTTAGTCTCAAATCTAGTATCCACAGGAATGGCAACAATAAAAATGAAATATTAGCCTATTGCAACTTCATTTGCTACAACATATTCTAGTGTCACATTCAGGGGTGTCAACAGGTTGGGTTTGATTCGAATCCAAGTAAAATTAGACATGAACTAGATTTTTTAGTATGGTATCAGGTTCTAATCAGGTCTACTATAAGAAAAATCATAGCCGATAAGAACTACATGAATCAAACTTAGACCATACATAGTAAAATCATATTTTTTTTTATCATTTTTACATTGAAAAATTACGGGTCTTAATCAGAACTCAGGTCGGGTGCGGGTCTAGTATAAAATTTGACAAACTATACCTGGGTCCATTATTAATTGGATCAGACCCGCATCTTAATGAAATCTTCTTATTTATCATGATATCCGAACACTATAGGGTTTGGTTCGGGTCGGATCCAGATAAACCATGCCCATTGACACCCCTAGTCATATTCCTCTCAAAATAATCTAATCATTGATATGTTTTAACACAACATTTTTAGTATCGAAATATGATAAAATAAAAGTTTAATGAATAATTTATTTTTTTAAAAGTAAGCTGGGGTTAGGCAGACCCCTGCCAGATTCATTACTAAGTATAAATTTTATACAAAATCATATATCTCCCCTTGCGGATGACCAGTCCGGGGATGATCCTTTTACGATTTATGGATTCCCTTTTTTGCCATTTTAGCAAGGTGTATAGATGTATAGTTGGAGTTAAGTTGAGTTTTAGATTATAACTCTATCAAAATTGTACAAGAGGTTCCTCAATTCCCGAGGAATATCCAGACTCTGGTTACACCCTCCCCAAAAACAGTTTAGGCTGGCTGCAAAATCCTAATTTAGACCACCTATGCCACTCCTTGGTTTCCATGGGTCCCGATTTGCAGAAGCATCCTGCATGCAAATAAAGCCCCAAATGGGATCTGATAGTATAACCATATCACCATGTTTTATGATAAATCCCACAAATGTTCACCTGCGGTCAACCTGGTTTTGGTGGGAACCAATTTTTCAGTCTTCTCTATCTCACAGTAATTGGGTCTTCCAAAATTTTTACCCCTGTTCTCGTATTACCTCCTAGACCGATTTAATTGAAAAACCCTCTGCTGGTAGCCTGTTGTGAGAGTTTGGATTGCATGGTTACCACTCTTGGGTGTTGACAACTCTTTTAACCAAATAAGGAACGTGAAGTGCAGATTTCATATACTAGTAGTTCCTGCAGTGCAATGTTTCTGAGGCTTAGGATACATTATCTTTATAGTGTTTATAGGGAGCTGGTTCACGAGGGGCCCCTCTGGACACCAAGGGTCAAACCAAAACTCAACCCTTACTCCATCGCCTATTTTCCATCCTGTGTGAGTTATGCTGCACCATGCTGCACTCCTCTCCACCCAATAGTGCCCCTCTTATTTTCACCAACTGTAACCATGGTGTTTTCCATTCACTTGCAATTTTCCAAGCTAACTTGGCTTGAATTCATCTCACTCAGGTTGAGAAATGTCGACCCCCCCCCCCCCCCCTTTCGTTATGAGGTTTGCATATCTTATCCCAACTCATGAAATGACTGTATTTTCTTGAATCCTCACTTTGCCATAAGAAACTACGTATTATCCCCTATAAGGATTTTATAATGTGATGGAAACATAAATGAACACATCCAATATAAAGGAAAAGATTGGAGGAATGACTTTATTAGTACCACTCTCGCCACCATCGGGAGATGTTTCCCATTCCAAATTTTTAACTTGTTTTGAAGCTTTGTGATACGCACCTAGCCTTTTTTATGCGTCCCTTGAAAATCGGTGACCCCAAGTAGGAGAGTCTGACCCACAGGGTAGGTTGGCTAGGTTAGAAATATGGTTAGGTTCAGTTTGATTTTTTACAGGTTTTGAGAAAAAAATTCTTGATAAAATGCTGCAAATTTAGGAAGAGATTTAGGACACATGGAAGTATGTCTTGTTAAAATATCAAGGTCAAACTTCACTTGGTTCGAGATTTATGAGCTTGGGATTAGGTTGCAGAAAACTGGGTTCAGACTGAGTCTGGACTGTGTTTTGGGTTAGGTAATGTTCAATAAAAAAATTTGATTCTTTTCACTGGATTGAGATCTAAGGCTAATTTTTTGAGGGTTGATTGAGGACACGTGGGAGAACCTATGGGTAAAATCTTAAGCTTAGATCAAGTCGAGACTGAGAGATATGACCTAGAGAAGTTGTGCTAGATTCTACAATTCACAACATACAAAATATGTTGGGTTTTTTTAAATCAATTTTGGTCAAGTGGGTGCAAGCCTGAGTTTGGGCTAAGGTGAGGCTGGTTTGACTTATAGGGACTTAGTAGACACTCTTGGAGAGTTTTACTAAAGAGGTGCGGGTCAGGGAGGGCATTTGGATGCAGGTTGGTACAACAAAGGTTCGGCCATTATTGAGCTTGAGTCCACCACGCACACTTGCCTTGAGCAAAGTTTTCAAGATCCTGACCTACTAGAGGTCTGAGCTTGGTGCAACAAGTGAGAAATGTGAGAGAGGGCGTAGAGGCCAAGGAGAGAGAAAGAGAAGCCTAGGGGCTTAAAGAGATAGAGAAAGAAAGAGGTTTTTGAGAGAGAGAGATAAGAGGCAACTTCAAAGTTCATTTCATAATGATTCTAAGCTCAAATACAAGGGTTCATGTAGACTGAAAGAAGGCATTTACATTTCTTCACAAGTTACAAAACACTTAGTAAAGAGGCTCTAAAACTAAGTAAAAGACTCTTTTACTGCAACCAAAATTAAGTAAACTTTCAATAGAATTAGGCATACCTATTTGGCCTAGTCCATTCCAAGTTAAAATCTCCTCTCTTGACTTACTCAAAATTAGCCAAGCTGTTTCTACCCTTCTTTCATGCATAGACTCCCTTACACAATCATCAAAGTGTCTTTAAGAGGAAAGGTCAACCTCCATTGGTGGGGTCCACTTATCCTTGATTTCTTCCTCGAGTCCATCCAAATAGGTTTGATTTCTTCTTACTTTATCTCATCCAGTACCAAACTGGATTTGAGTACTAAATGCAGAATGGAGTGATGCCCTAGAATGGAGTGATGTCCTAAATCAAATAAGTACCTCTCATAACAAATGATGTTGCAAATAATGATGTGACACCATAAGGCTGGGTCCCTAATGAAACTTAGAAATGAATTTACAAAAAATTGGTCATCATCAATAGATTAGATCACAAATCTTGAATTTGGGTCTTTTGACATTTGGCTATGTAGTAATGCTTGGATCCATCCAAATCATTTAGTATAATAGTTTTTAATATGAACACGTCATATTTGGACCAATTTAGGCCAATGCGTATGAATCAAAGTATTTTACATTAAGATCTGCTTTGCTTGACCGGAGTAATGGATCTGTAGTAAGGTTCACTAGAATTTTGGATTGTATCAAAACCCAATGGTACTTAATTTTATAGCTGGTGGTAATCTACCTAATTAACCCCAGCTTGCCTATCAAAAAAAAGAATCATTATAAATATATAAGTGTAATAAAATGCATCCTTGGTCAGACCTCAAAGAGTCAATCACATATATAGTCTTGGGCCAGCCAACCCTATCCTGAGTTCAAGTCCTTTTGTGTGTGTGTGTGCACGCCAGCCCGTGCACACACTCTCTTATGCAAGTGAAGCATGAGACTCCTTGGTGGTCACAGAGTTTTATGTCATCGAGATAGAGACTGTAAATACGACAAGTGAAGACCACCCCGACTAGGTTTCTGATTCTGGGTACAGTTTATCTGTGTGATAAACCAAATAAAAAGCACCCTTGGTCATCCCTAAATGTCATTTTGTCTAATTTTTTCCATGAAAGGCAGAGAAATCACCCTCGAGATCTCGGTGAGCCTGACGTACTTTCAGTATCTTTCAGTGAAAACCCTGCATTAATTCAACAAGAATATCTTGAGTAGGCTTTGTTCATACCAAATTGAATCAAATTAACTCTGATATGGATTATCTTTTGTTGTCTGAATTGATCAAGGATGAGGTCAGAAGATCTTAGAGCTAAGAGATCGGTCCCACGAATATCGTGGAACCTCGTCTCCAGCCAACCTCCAGCCAGCTCAAGATAACAGCCACGATTCGTGGGATCGCATCCTCATCCAACCTCACCAAATGTAGGAGTTCATCTCGAGCCAACCTCCAGCCATCTCAAGATAACAGTCCCACGATATGTGGGATCACATCCTCATCCAACATCACCAAATGTGGAAGGAGCTCCCACGATTATCATCCCCAGCATCAAATGAGGAGGCAACAAATCTCATTCTACCTCATCCAACCTCACCAAATGAAGGAGCTCCCACGATTATCGTCCCCAGCATCAAACGTGGAGGAGGCAACCATCTAGTGCAACTTAACCATCTAGTTATCTCACTCAACCCCACATCTAAACACACCTTGTCACAAAAGGCAATTGAAGATTTCACGTATGCTCTAATCGCTTAAGAAATTTAAACAGAAAGAAAAGATGCAAACATAATTGCATCAACAAAGAAAAGAAAAGAAAGAGCGCTTATCTTCTAAACTCTACATAAGTACATAACACTAACCCTTTTCCATCTGCTAATTTCACCCTCCCATCCCCACCCCGTCAGCTCGGCCTGGCCCAACCACCCTCTCCCCCCCCCCCCCCCCCCCCAAGAAAACCTGTCCAAGGTGTCCGACCATTCCAAGTGAGTTCGGGACGCATGTGCACCGGCCCCGTCTTAGAGCTTTTTTACTTCACCATTTCTTCATCTTATGATTATAGTTACCGTAAGATGAGTTCAATTGCAGCTGGCAATGAAATCCTTCACCATTTGGGTAGGCACTCATTTACCTTCATACCTTCTAACGTACAATAAGGAGGATGTAAAACATATCAACAAGTGATATTTCATACTTTTGCATCATCTTTAACTCTTTATGGCTTATGATTTTAGCTAGTTCATATTTTTTTTTAATTTAAGGGAAGCTTTTATTTTAATCTATAAATGCATCTTGAAGCTATTATTTTATGATTGGTATACTATAATTTCTCAACCTAAACCATGCTTGACACGGTGTCCATATCTAAATATATGAATTTGTAGGTGCGTGCCTTGGATCATCAAATCAAATGATCAGATGGTTAAAGAAAACCTTATAATTGATATGATTTGCAAGGTTTGTTTGATAAAGACATAAGTTTTGGATCATGTGATTACAATGTCAAAAAAAGATTTTTAAGAACTATAAAGATCAAGTCCAAAATTAATGTACCAAAATTTTACAACTCAAAACATGATTTTACTTCAAAAAACATAATACAAGTTATGATCCCTAACAAACAAATTAACCATGCAAAACCTGTCTATGGGGTTCGATTGAGTGAAAGAGGTGGTTGACCTGAGTGCACATTAGGGCGTGCTTGAATGCTCGTCCCACGGGATGCCGCGGATGTGTGGAACGTTGTCTCTGTCAAACAGCGGACGAGCAGGTAAGTTTTTTCATTCAAGGCACGAGATGGTATTAAAAAAAAATAAAACAACAATCCTGCGGGACAGTGTGTCCTGGAAAGACAACTGTTCTGTTTGTCCTGGACACATGTTCCATCCAAGCTTGGCTCAGACATACCCTAAGTGCAAGCCTTGGCCGGTGCACACTTACCAATCTATGCACACACAAGTGTGTGTGTGTGTGTGTGTGAACAATACAACACAAATGCCTAATACAAAATAAAGAGAATTATGCTCCATTGACCTCTATTAATTGTTTTGAGGATCATTCATCGACAGCTTCTGATTTGCTGGTTTATTTTCTTTAAGCAGGAATTCTTGAGTATGAGCAATACCCTGAAAATGAATTGGAAAGGTATTAAAAATATTGCTACCTATTTGTGTATATCATTTTGGAATTGTGTGAGTTCATGCTTGATTGATATCATCTTATACAAGGAAGAGTATTGATCTGGCTCTGAAAGCACCATTGCCTCAAGTTAGGATGCAAACCAAAGAAAGTGTTAATTCCAACATGATAGTTTGAAGCTATTCATGAAATGTGTGAACAGCATTGCATCCCCTAATGGGTCAGAATCAGACTGGGCCTGCTCACACCAACAGGTAAAGCAGTCCTGGGTCCACATATAACTGGAATTCAAGAAGCTGGATCCAAATCCAGTTGTGGACCCAGACAAAAATGTCTAATAAATTGGTTGAGATCCAGTCCTAGTGGTCGTTCTTCTAGTTTGTTTGATAGCGACAGGGTGCAAGGGGGTTTGACTCAAGTCGATCAGGTCGAGACAAACAGTAACTTGACTCAAATAAGCTTCACCTATGCTTGAATCAGTTTTTACTTGAACTGTCTCAGTTTCCTAATTGGATCTCAGGTCAGATGTGTGTCAAGTTTATAAAACCTCTAAACCAGATTCAGCTGCGTTTATTACTCAGACCCTGTGGGTCTGACACGAATTAGCTAAGTGCCCCTACTTTAGTGGGTTTGAAGCCTACATTATTGGTCGTGAAAATGCACCTTACACTGATTTCATGGATTCCAGTCAAGTTCTCTGTACCGATGCCAACTTGACCAAGCCACAATGAGCCAAATCCAAATTTGTTACAACTCGGGCTGGTTGAAACGAAAAGGGTAATGTAATGTAGGAAGTAATGAGTCTGCGATAACATATTTAGGGGTACAAATTCATGTTGGGTATCTGACCGAATCCAAATTCATTTAGTTCAATTCAGTAACATAAGCGCTATCCAATTAATATTCAGATTTGATCCATCATAGAGTATTACATCTAAATCTGAATACATGTAACTTGCATCGATAGCTACTTAAGCTAGTTTGATCCACATTTGGTTTTAGCTTTGCTCATCCAAATCCAAGTCGGGTTCTGAATCCGGTTATGCAAAATGCGATTCAATACTTCCTATGTCCAAACCATTTGCATCCCTTGCTGCACGTACTAATTGCAGTAAAAACAGAAAAATAGCTGAACAAGTAGTTTTCTTGGCTAAAGAGATGTGCATTTTGATATGGTCCTTAAAAATTCTGTGGGCATATGCAGAAGCAACTGGCAGGAGCTAGAGACACCAGAGGTAACTGGTGCACGCTAGCTCTGGCATGCAAGATATATTGAGGAACTCTTATCCCAAAGGATGGTAACACCTTCTGAGGTATCCTGGGGAGCTCACTGCCCCACTGAAGCAAATGCCACAGATGGGCCTAGTTGCACCAGGCCTGTGATCATTCGCAACACCATTGTAGGGTAAGATGCCACCGCACCACGAGGCCCAGAAGATCTTAACTATTGATGTTGGGGTGGCCGGTTGGCCCCTCGGTGCATGTTGCGCAAGTGTTTGTGAGATCGTTGGCAATATAACGCGCCTTCAGTTGCTCTTGAAGATGGCACAACAGGCCAGTGATTTGGTACGGCACCATGAAGGAGGCGTCACTAACTGCAACCGATCGGTAGAATGTGACAGACGGGAAGACCAAGAAGGGATGATCTTGAAGATGGTAGTGGGGAAGATTCTTTCTAGCTGACATGGTTAAGTTCGAGTGATTCCATTGGTATTTCTCAGGACAAACTTCAGCCTTGAAGCAAGATAACACTATACTCTTTTTAACACATCAAATTGTATCCCGTCATTAAGATACTCCTTCCAATCCGGGATAGAAATTCACTCAACAAAAGAAATTGAGACGTTTGGTAGTCATTTTCTGTATTTCTTTAGGAAATGGTGTTCTAGGGGAGCTCTTGGATTAATGGATAAGATTCCCTGTCTTTTAGCCCTTCCAGAATTGATCAATTGTATCCTCGCCCATGTCTTATGGTATAAGACAAACATGACAAACTAAATCATGTCACGTTTCATACGCTGCAAAAACAGAAGAAAGTAATTCATGGGATTCTAAACAATCTGATGTTTTTTCACACGTGATTTACGTTCACTGTGAAAATAAGTCTACTTCCCAGACGAGTTCAGAAAGAAATTTGTTTTGCATTCTCCTACCTGCAGATTTTCCATACATGAAAATTTATCAAGGAACCGGATCTCTGTGTTAAGCAATTCAAATGCCGAATCTCAAATCCCTTTTCAAATTCAAATGCCAAATATCAATTCCCTTTTCAGGATTTTGAAATCCAATTTTTAGTGCCAAAAGGACATACAAAGACTGGATCAAGAGGGTGGGTGATGCTCGATTCTCAAGGTAGATACATATACGCAGGATGGGCGCTAGGCATCCTTACGTTCAGATGTCGTAAATATATAGTCTTTGTATAGAGCTGATAAACTGTTAAAGGATCTACCTAACCCCAGCTAGCCTGTCGATTTTTTTTTTTTGCAAGGGAGACCTAAAATGCAAGGACCACACACCATTTTTTATGTAATAAGCACAGGCGACATTCAGGAAAATCAGGTGGAGTCATAACCAACAAGCTTAAAAAATTGATAATAGGCCCAACATGTGAGTTTTGGAAAACGATTTTTAAAATGACATTTTATGTAAAAATATTGTGAAAGTCGGACACCAAAAATATAAAAACCAGCTCGCACAAGTGGTGGAGTTCGGGTAGATCTTAGAAAACGAGAAATACTTTGTATTCAACACATAATCTAACTACTCTTTATTGCCTTGAGAAATAAAATAGTTAATTAACTAAATAAAGAAGAAAGTGCTACCCCTGCAGAGGGCTTAACCAAATAATTAAAGCGCTTTATTATAAACCCAAATTAATAAAATGAATTAAAGAAATAAAATCATAATCTAAAAAGAATAAAAAAGGTTTTAGTGCTTGAGTCTTCTTGTCCCTTTGTGTGCCTTGATTGATTGACTTTTTAGGTTTTCTCATTTCTTTGAGGGCTCTCTAAAGGCACTTTTGAGGGTTTGATGAGACTTTTGAGGGTACAAAAACAAGACACACAGCAGAACAAGAAATCTATGAAAAAATCAAAGGTAAATATGAAGAAAAATAATTAAAAACATGAACTACTTAACATAAATTAAACTATGAACATGAATTAACTTATAACAACCAAAACTACCTAACTAACTAGAATTTAAGAACTACTTTTAACAAACTAATTCAAGAAACTACTAATAGTCTAACTAATTCAAGAAACCAAAATTTCAAGAAACAAAATATACTAAAGACAAAAAAAAACTCAGCTGAACATGATAACTAATTAATTAATCTAATATCAACAATTTAATAACATGAACAGGAACTAAAAAAATAAGCTAATGATGTCCTATGCTAATCGGCTAACCCTGAATAAAACTAATATTAAACTAAATGCAAGAAAGAAAAATTAAACACAATGAAAGATGTTGTACGGATCTTCAGACTTGACTAATATTAATTAAAATTAAGCTAGGCAATCTATCTAACTAAATCAATAAATAATTATAAGAATAAAAAAATGGGTTATCATAAGATTAAAACTAAACTATACTAATGGACATAAGCTACAGCAAACTTTTGACTAAGAAAAGATTTTTTTTTATGTGAACTATTCTAAAGGGCAGAACCGACTATTACCAAAGGGGATACACCATGAACGATCAAACTTAAAAAAGGCTATCAATGAGTGGACTAACAGAACTAAACTACTTTATTTAAATCTAAACTAGACTATTGAAAAAATCTGTTAAAGAAAACATTGATTACGCTAGTTGACAAAAAAAAAAAAAAGACATGTTAAAGCAAACGTTGCTGTAAAAAAAACTAAAAAAAGAAAAGTCTAAAGATTGCTTGAAAGAAGCTAATGACGAAACTTTAAAAAAAACGTTGATGGAACCAGCTATTAAGAAAGTCCAAACGAAAAAAAAAAACACTATATGATAAAAATAAAAAATGCATATACTGAATGAGGTAAGATGCTGAACCTAAATATATATAATGATACGCTGAGACTAAAATATTAGAAAACATTGACAACGAATGGTGAAAACAAAAACCGACTGATAAAACAATTTAAGCACCGTGGTCAACAGGTTAAACCTAATGAAAAAAACTGACACGACTTTGATTCATAAACTAATCTAGTATGCCGATTTAAATGCAATACTCAAGTTAGAAAAGAATAAATAGCTATGATGCATGAAATGCAATGCAACCTACGCTAAGATGAAAAGAAAAGAAAAAAAGAGCAAACTGTGTGGCTCGCTCCGACAAGGTGGATGTGGTTCTTCCTGGCTGAAATCAAACACCCCCCCCACACACACCGACGACGTAGATAAAAAAAGCAGATGAAGAAAGGGTTTAGAAGATTGATGAAATGAAGATTAAAAAGAGAAAGAAGAAGAAGAAATAAATCGAGAGAAGAAATCGGTCAAGATAAAAAAAAAAGAGAGAGAGAAGGGAAGATGGAGGCAAGGGAGGGGTTGTGTTTTTTCAAGAGGAGAAAGAATGCCTCTTTATGCTGGAATGCTACTATTTAATTAGCCCTAATTAGTTAAAACCTTATTTTTCATAAAAAGTCTTGATAATTTTTAAAACAGTTTTTTATGAAAATGTGTTTCAAAAGACTTCAAAACTAGCTAAATTGTAATTATTAATTTTACCCTAAACTAAACTAAGCTACCTCTAATAAAATCTAAAGCTAAAAACTAAAATTGCAGTGAAAGCTTTGAAAAAATATGATTTTCTTGATAAAATTCAATTCAATGCGGTTTCTCGAAACTAACGATAAAACTGGGTTTTTAATTTGATTTTTCACTGAATCATGCATAGATTAAGATGAATAAACATGTAAAATGTATGCATGATCACCAACCATGTTGTTGCATCTTAAAACAATGATGCCATTTACAGAAAATAGTCACCCAACAGTTTGGAAGGATATTTTGGAATTGAACTTCCCCTTTGTTGCACATAACCCGTGAAGCACAGATATCAGTAGAAATAGTATATCTCAATACACTGATATCTTTTGTTCATACATGTATATACTTGGGGAACCAAGCTCCTTTGGGGCTCTTCTAGATTTACAAGCATAGACAACATATACAACGCATTTCTGGGATTAAAAACTCCTCTTTAGGAGCTTTACATCATAACTCTAAGCAAAATTCAGGCTTACTGGAAGTCTGTTCAACCATTGCATTGGCATCCGGCAAAACATTCAAAATAAGTGGGCCGAGGTGTTGAGGGGCAACCGAGTCACTGTACAAGTTCTTCTACAGCCAAGATTCTGAACTTTGGCGGAGAGTTAAGAGCAACATTATCGACTCGGTGCTCATAAATCTTACTATTCTTGTCAAGCTTATACTCAGAGGTTCCATCAAAGTGACCACGACTATCCCAAGGAACTCAAGGGACACCCTGTACATGTAGAGATTTTTTTTAAAGCTAGAAAAATGTCCTCAGATGAATGGTACCACCTATTCAAGTAAATGAGATCAATGATATCTGAACCACCCTTCAGTGAATCAAGCCGAAGCATGCACTTGCCATCCAATCATGGAATAATACAGGCCGTAGATGACAAGGAACTCCAGCGATAAATATTTTCATTGACGTACAATGCAAAGTAGAAGCCTAAATAAGGTTCTAATACCCTCTATTGGCCAAACGTCTTCACCAGCTAAGTTCTTTTATATGTGAACTAAAAGCATGAAGATTAATGCCAATATGAACTTCTTCCAGAGAAAAGAGATAGAGTGATAAAAACATGTAATCAATACAAGAAATAAATATAAAATAGGACTTCCAAACATCTATCTTTTCTGGAAAGCCTCGTGTTTTATTTTGAATAAGCTAGATGAGTCATGTTGTGTGCCACTTATGACTAAAGAATTAGTGTTGGTGAATCCTGTAAAACAAACAGTGACAGGAAGTGCACCTGAATTCGCCATAGTGCGTGTAGGAAATTTAGCGTTCTTCTCAATCGATCGACACCCACAATGAGCTCAGGCCTTATGTCGACGGTGAGCAGGATCCTGTTCTGCTATATCCGAATGCGGAACTGAATTTGGCAAGGTAAATGCTATGAGTCTCTCATCATCCTTGTAGCCCCTAACCCCTTATGTAATGGGAGATTAGGCAGTTACGTGAATGTGGTTATTCCACATTCACGTAACTCCCACCCACTATCCCCATTACGTGGCCACTAACGTGACCCACTAATGTGTGTCAAACCGGGTCACACTGTGGGTTAGACCCATAACTCATAATGTGCAAGATTCTCCCACTTGACCCATTGACACCAAAAGTGTACTAAATCGAGGTGTATACCATTATCTCGATTTAATTCTTTATGTGGGTTCACATGCCACCCTTTATCACAAGGATGAATCGTATGAGTCATGGATATGAACACCCCTTTATGAAATGTCATATTTCCATGTACTACACTACAATTCACCTTCAGTGCTTAGGCATGTAAAAATTATCTTTATGAATAGGTTGGTCTCTCACCTATTCTATTGGTCCTTTAATATTGTTATTCTGCTATTCTCTCTAACCTATATGAGAGATTCTTTATGCAAAATCAACAATAATACAAAACCTTAGAAAATCAAAACATAAAAACAAATGTGATCACATAATGTATTGTCATACATCAGAAGGAATAAAAAAGACCTATCCCCTTTACATGTTGGGAATACAATCCCGGTGCTAGCCCTTTAGTAAGGGGATCCGCAGTCATTTCCTTCATCCCAATTGTATCAATACATACCAGATGATTCTCAGTCATTTCTTTAACAACAAAATGTTTTAACTCCATGTGTCGACACGATGTTGAGCTCTTATTGTTATTTGAAAAGGACACAGCTGCTTCATTGTCACAAAAGATATTTAGTGGTCTCTCAATAGAGTCCACTATACCAAGACCCATAATGAAGTTTCTTATCCAAATGGCCTGTGACAAAGTCTCGTATAGAGCAATAAATTCTTCCTACATGTTATGAGCAGCAGTGGTAGACTGCTTTTCACTTCTCCATGAGACAGCACCACCCGCTAGAAGGAAAATGTATCCAGTAGTGGATTTTCTATTGTCAATACACCCTCCTAAGTTCGCATCAGAGTATTCAACGACCTCTAGATGGTCAACTTTCCTATAGATCAACATATAGTCTTTCGTTCCTTGTAAATAGCGCATGACCTTCTTCGCTGCCTTGCAGTGTGCAATGCCTGGATTTGACTGATATCTACCAAGCATTCCCACAACAAATGCTATATCAGGTTGAGTGCAGGTTTGCGCGTACTATAAAGTCCCAACTGTCGAAGCATATGAGACAACATTCATCTGAGCTTTCGCAATATCATCCTGAGGACAGTCCTTTAAGCTCAATTTATCCCCTTTCACTATAGGTGCCGAACAAGGAGAACAATTCTCCATCCCATATCTTTTAAGAACCTTAAGGATATAAGATTTCTGAGATAGACCAAGGACACCCTTAGTTCTGTTACGACGGATCTCAATTCCAAGGACATAAGTGGCCTCACCCATGTCTTTCATATCGAAATGAGAGGAAAGAAAATCTTTTGTTTCATGTAAAAGACTCAAATCATTAGTTGCAAGAAGAATATCGTCAACATATAAAACTAAAATTATGAACTTACTCCCACTAGTCTTAATGTAAATACACTAATCAACAATATTTTCAGTGAATCAAAAGTTCATAATTACCTGATTGAACTTCTTATACCACTGGCGAAAGGCATGTTTAAGTCCATAAATTGACTTATTCAATTTACAAACTAAGTTATTCAAGTCATCTATACTGAAACCAGGAGGTTGTTGCATGTATACCTCCTCATCTAGATCCTTATTCAAGAAGGCAGTTTTCATATCCATCTGATGCAGCTCTAAATCAAAATGGGCTACGAGGGCCATGATTATCCTCAATGATTTCTTAGTTGAGACAGGAGAAAAAGTCTCATTATAATCAATGCCCTCTATCTGTGTGAAACCTTTTGCAACAAGACTAGCCTTGTACATCTCCACATGACCTTTAGAGTCTGTTTTGGTTTTATAAACTCATTTACAACTAACAGGTCTAACTCCATCAGGTCGAGGTACAAGATCTCACACTTGGTTCTTTGGCATAGAGTCAAGCTCTTCTTTCATGACATTAATCCAATGTGTTGATCTTTCACTTTCAATGGCTTCTGCAAATGTGAAGGGATCTTCATCAATGTCTATGAAATCATTTGACTCTTGTAAATACATCACATAGTCCGGATGGATAGCAGATTTCCTAATTCTGGTGGACCTCCATACAGGTGCTATAGGTGGTTTAAAATGAGCCTCTGTATCATGTTGTTGTATATCCTCATCAACAACTGGATCTATTTGGGATCGATGTTCATTGACTGGACTTTCTCTTATATTACTCGAAGAAACAATGATAGAGAAAATCAAGTCTTTATCCTTAGCAGATGATAAACCTGAATCCTATATTTCCTCAAAATCAATATTTTGAGATGCATCTATTCCAACAGAACCGTTTTCAAGAAATCTTGTTTTATCTGTTTCCACTATCTATGGTGTATGAGATGGACAATAAAACTTAAAGCCTTTCGATCTTTCTGGATAACCAATGAAGAAACCACTAGTTGTCCTAGGATCAAAAGCTTTTATATGTGGGTTATACAATTTAGCTTCTGTTGGACATCCTCATATGTGCATATATGATAAAGAAGGTTTTTTACCTATCCATAACTCATAAGGAGTCTTTTGAACAGCCTTCGTAAGAACCTTATTCAGAATATGCACTGCAGTCCTAAGAACTTCACCCCACAAGGTCAAAGAGAGGTTTGAGTGATTCAACATCGCTCGAACCATTTCTTTAAGCGTACGGTTTCTCCTTTCAGCTACACTATTCTGGTAAGCACTACCAGGCATGGTATACTGAGGTACAATGCCTTCCTCTTTTAGAAACCGCACTAATGGACCTTTCTTTTGTCCCATCTCAGTGAAATGACCATAATATTCGCCACCTCTATCAGACCTGACAACCTTAATAACTTCACCGATTTGTTTTTCTACTTCTTTCTTGAAGTCCTTAAAAACCTAAAAGACCTCTGATTTTTCAGATAATAAGTAGAGATACATATACCGTGAGTAATCGTCTATAAGGGTGACAAAATATTTTTCACCTGTATAACACGGTGAAAAAGGGCCGCAGACATCCGTATGCACTATTTCTAACTTTTTATTGTTGCGTTTGGCATCTTTCTTATATGTGTTAGACTGCTTAACCTTTATACAGTAAACACATGACTCTATATTCGTAAAATCAAGGGATTCAAGGATTCCCTCTTTCACGAGTCTTTGGACTCTTTCTTTCGAGATGTGTCATAACCTCTGATGCCAAAACAAATAGGATTGATTATCCTTTAGGCCACGTTTATTGCCAATCATTGTGTTCTCAATGGAGTGAGATTCCCGAATTTGGAATTTGGTTCTTAATCGATACAAACCATCACACATATATGCAGAACCTATATTCATTGAATTTTTCATAATAATAAGTTCAGATTTTTCAAATTTAAATACAAAGTCAAACTTATCAAGTTTTGAAATTAAAATTAGGTTCCGACTATAAGATGAAACATAAAAAGTATTGACCAAATCCAATATAAATCCCAACTCCAACACAATTCTGCAGGTCCTAACACTCTTGACATGCGAACGCATCTTATTTCCTGAGAAGATGCTTCTTTCATACTCTATTGGTTCCTTTTTGTTCAAAAATGCCTGTAAAGAGTTGGCAATGTGCACCGTGGCACCAGAATCAATCCACTAACTATGCAATGGAACATGAATTAGATTGCACTCATGAGAAATGAATGACCTATTACCTTTATTTTCGTGCCACTTCTTGTACTTCAAACAGTCCACCTTCTTATGCCCCTTCTTTTTGCAGAAGAAACACTTTATAGAAGGGCCTCCTAACTGGGATTTAGCTTTCGCCTGAGAGTTTGAATTCTCCCCAGTGGCTCTCTTCTGATTCTTTCTTTTGAATGAGCTTTTCTTTGGCCTCGACCTCTATTTATCTTTATGAGAGACCATATGTGCACTTGGCACCCTCTCACCCTTCAATCTCTCATCTTCCTCAATACACTTTGCCAATAGGTCATTAAAAGAATAGTCATCATTATGTGTGTTGTAGGAGATTTTAAAGGGTCCATACTCAGTAGGTAATGATGTTAAGATCAGATGGACTAAGAAGGAGTCAAAGATGGTGAACTTCATGTCATTCAGTTGAGTCACAATATTTCTCATTTCCAAAATATGTTGTCTGGTGTGACTGTCACCAACATATTTCATAGACACTAATTTGGATATGAGCGTACTGGCCCTTGCCTTATTAGAAGTGACGAACTGAGCCTCAATGACTCCCAAAAATTCCTTAATAGTCCTACAATGAGGAATGACGCCTCGAATATTCTTAGTCATTCGAGATTGCAAAAGCAACAAGCTAAGTCTGTTCGAGTGCTCCCACTTCTCAGAGGCAGCCTTCTGATCGGCTGTACTCTGCTCTGTAAGAGCGGGAGGTACGTCAATTCTAAGGGTCAGATCTAAATCCATATAGCCCAAAGTGAATAACATGATTTCTTTCCAATCAAAAAAAATTGATTCGTCTAAAATGAGAATATTACTAGAACTGTCGATAAAGAAGGAACCTGATAAAACAAGGAACGAAAACATAAAGACATTACTATTATTGCTCAGACGATACTCGTGTTGAAAAGGTAAAAGTGAGACCCTTTATTTTCACATTTTCTGATACAAGCATAGTTGAGTCATTATCGTTCCACTTTGGTGAAAACGATAATACTCATAGTTGCTTCGTCTCTTCAATTCTCAAAGAATTGACTTCAGTTGGTGAAACTAGCAGATCATGTAACCAGAGGTCATTCGGCACTGTACCTTTGGGTACGAACATGCTTCATGGGCTGAAATACACATCTACTATCACACCCTGTGTAAATTTGGAACTCAACGACCTACCTTTAGGTAGAATCGATGTTTCATAAATTTACACACAATCATAATTACGAATCTTAATACGGTCCAAAGAATCATTAATTAACATGACTCAGATCACTTTGGTGATTACAAGAATCGGTCAATCAAGATCTTTCACCGAAAAAACTATTCGTATTATGGAGCACGCCCATGCACACATTTTAATGCATGTATATTCATGACATAATATAAGTTCATACTTCAACAAATGTGCATAAATTAATTGTCATGAATTTAGTTACAATTCATGCTTAAAATCATCATGCACAACTTAACCAACGCAAAATACATGAATTAACATGCATAAGTCATGCATTATTCAAAATAAATACTTTATAAAGCATGAAAAATAACAAAAACATGCTTATATGGGTAAAACCCAAGGTCCTTAAGTAAGAACCAGTCTAAAAACACTCTGAACCGGTCTAAAACTGCCCCAAACCGGTCATCTAAGGGTCTAAACTGGTTCTAAACCTTATAAATTGATACTTAATATGAACAAAAGTTCATAAAACCCTATAACTGCATGCCAAAATCCCTGTATCTCTTTATATTTATGAAAACAGGGTTTCAGCATCTCAGAACCGGTGAAAAACTAGAAAGAAGCGGTTAAAAAACGACTCAGAACCGGTTCCCGAAGGGGTCGGATCAGGTTCCTGATCCGATTCAGTCTTAATAGTGTTTGGATCCTGCTTTCATGGATCCGACCCAGTTCAAATGGGATCCGGGTCTGACCCGACCCATACTTGATACGGGTCAGACCCGGCTCGAACAGAACCCGGGTTAGACCCAGTCTGAAACGGACTCGGGTTAGACCCCGTCCCAAACAGACTCGGTCCCAAACAGACCCGGTCCAAAACGGACCCGGGTTAGACCCGATCCAAAACGGACCCCGGGTTAGACCCGGTCTGAAGCAGAACCAGGTTAGACCCGATCCGAAACAGAACCAGGTTAGACCCGATCCGAAACAGAACCAGGTTAGATCCAAACCAAAATGGACCCGTGTCAGACCCAACTCTTAATGGATCTGGATCAGACCCGGTCCTAAATGGACCCAGGTCAAACCCGATCCGAGAGAGACTTGGTTCTTTCCAGATCAGACCCAGACCCGGTACCATTATGGGTCTGGGTCAGATCCAAAAATAAATAGCAGACCTGATCCACCCAAAATGGGTTTGGATCGGGTCTGTCATCGAGTCTTCTCGCCGAACCCGATCCGGTCCCCTGATAAAATGAAACAGAAACCCGATCATGGGTTTCTGTTTGCATTTTCAGGGAAACCGAAAAGGGTTTCTGCCCTTTTCGGTTCCACGGTGACCCACGTCGCCAAACAGCGACCGACGCTGGTTGCCAGCTTCTGATGCTGCCTGCCGGCGTCCGACGTCAACCTTCCGACGAAAAACATCGCCCCACGGCGATATTGCGAGATTTATCGTCTGATGGCTGAAGAGACAGAGGAAAAAAAGGCACAGCTGGTGCAGCAGCGCCGACAAGATTGCCGACGACCGACGGAAGATCCAGCCGGCATATTGCCCCACGGTGATCGTTAGATCCGGTGACAGCCCCGACGCCACTGATTTTGCTGCTGTTAAAGGATGCCAAAAAAAAAAACCTTCGACGACCCACATCGCCCTCCCATCGGCGAACGACGTCGCCCCACGGCGGCGTGCTTTTGCCAACACCGGCTGATTTGATGGACACCGGACATAGATAAAAGGGGGTTTTTAAACCCCAGACGCCGGTCATCCGGCATTCTCAACCCCGGCAACTCCTCCGGCATAAGCCGACCACCCTGCAAGCTGACAGTGCAGGGGAACTCAGGCGACGACTCCAGCGGCGATCCCGCCGACAGCAGATCCTCCTTGCAGCCTGACGACCACAGGTATACTACGATCTATTTTTTTTAATGAGGTTCGCCTGAGCTTGGAAATAGATGTCGCCCTTTTCGGTGACAGTTGTCGATGAAGACTGTCGCCCCACAGCGACAATCTGCCGGAAATAAAATTTCCATCATATGTCGCAAACAGTGATGTTTGCATATGCCAGGATGTCACCCCACGGTGACATGCTGTCGCAGAATTCAGACAACGGGGTGAAACGCCAAAAGGGCCTACACGAGCATGCACAGCGAAAATGCGTGGTAGAGTGGGCACATAACCCAATGTTGGTGAATCCTGTAAAACAAACAGTGACAGGAAGCGTACCTGAATTCGCCATAGTGCGTGTAGGAAATTCGACGTTCTCCTCAGTCGGTCGACGCCCACAATGAGCTCAGGCCTTATGTCGACGGTGAGTAGGACCCTGATCCGCTATATCCGAATGCGAAACTGAATTTGGCAGGGTAAATGCTATGAGTCTCTCATCATCCTCGTAGCCCCTAACCTCTTATGTAATGGGAGATTAGGCAGTTACGTGATAACTCTCACCCACTATCCCTATTACGTGGCCACTAACGTGACCAATTAATGGGTGTCAAACCGAGTCACACCGTGAGTTGGACCCATAACCCATAATGTCCAACATCTAGTGCCCGGTCAAATTGAGGAAGATGGAGTCGGCAGTGCATGCTTAGCATGCAGCTCCACTACTGCTGATCATCCATCTCAACATTTCTCGAGATGGACAACACACCCATCTCCAGAAACACCAAGATGGATGGTTGTCAGGCAGGTCGCTGCATGCCCACCATGCAGCATCCAATTTGATGTCATATATCATCAATCAGAATGCTTTTGTCGCAATGATGCTAATGGCTTTCACATTTCTCTAACAAAGTTCTACTATCCAGCAAATCTAAGAAAATTGTTGGCAACAGTTAACCCCAAATAGAAATACAAGAAGCTAAAAACTGTCTGCCAAGTCTCCTAAACAAGTAGCTGGAGTGCATTTTAGGCCTTTAGCATGTTAGCATGCTTGTAGTACTCTTTTTTTTTTGTTCATAATCGGACTACCCATTTTTTCCCGTGACTAGCAAACTGCTCTCATAGAAAGACTAACGACATGCTGTGCCCAAAAACTATAATCTTTTACATCATCATTATCAAGAAGTCTTTCCCAACTAGATGGCGTCCGCAAAACATATTTTATGCACCCCTGAAAGGCATATGTTCAACTTTTCTAATTCAAACAACAAATATGGCAGTCAGTGACTATGCAATCAATCAATAATTTTTTGGCAAAATTCTAATTCTAAAGCGCCAGTTCCTCGGAACAAGAACTACATAAACCGGGACTACTCTGAACCTCAATCACATATTCCACGCACAAAAATTTACGGACACCACCTTCCTAGCTTAATTATGAGCTACATATTGTTAGGTGTAAGAAAGAATGGAGAGAAATTCAAAGAAGGAATGAGGTGTTTAAGATAGAGGTCTTGATGAGGTGGAATAGTCCCATATTGCTTTTGCATGAGTTTTCTGAGAGCTTTATAAGCAATTAGTGAACTCATACACTTGTTCCTGAGAACAAGGGAGTGGGATGACCACCACACACACGCGCGCGCGCCCGCCCGCCGTACCGTGCCGTGCCGAGCCGGGCCGGGTCGGTTCGGGTCGGGTTCGGGTAATTGGCCCTTTAGGGCCATATCCAATCAAGACAAGTATCTTTTTACCCAAAGTTTCTTTGGATTCGGTAACGGGTAATGAGAATGGATAACGGGTCACGACTCCTCGGATTCCGTGCCCGTTATGGAACTTCGGATTCCGTAACGGATCTCGATCTTTCGAAGTCCGTTAACGGATCACGTCCCCTCGGATTCCGTAACGGGCTCCTTCCACGTTTCATAACCGTTCGTGGGTTATAAAAGCGTGGTCAGGGGTGGGGTTACGGGGAGACTGAGACAGACGATTTCTGAAGAAGCATTCTGCGATTTCCCTTCTCTCTCTCTTTTTCCTGTGAGTTATCCCGAAAGGGGTTGTTCTGCAACTGTGGTTCGAAGAGGCTGTTTTCGAAGGACGATCCGCCGGAGTGCACCGTTCGGTTCGTCGTGGCTATTGTATCCTGGGGGAAGGACGCCGGACCCTGATCTGCACAGTATGTGGGGGCGAATCTTCTCTAAGGGGAGTACTTTCGTACGCCTTAGCCTGATACATAAACTAAACATGTTCCTGTTGTTTGCTTTATGTTCTGTGCATATGTTTGTTATGCTACCGTCTGGATTTTGGTCTGATGCGGTAAATGCCATGCTTGCTCCCTGTTACTGTTTCGGTCGTCTGTTAATCATGTTATTTACACTGTTGTATTTCTTGTTTTATTTCGTGTTTTATATCATGATGACGATTGTGAAACTGTGTGATCTGAAATATGATCCAACAGTCTTAGAGAAGATTCTAAGCATGTCGACTTCTTCTGCGTTTGTACCAAAAGTGGACATGTCCGGTATGCCGGAAAAGTTTGTCGGGCAGAACTTCAAGCGTTGGCAGCAACGCATGAAGATCTGGTTCACTACGATAGGGCTGTTGAATGTTCTGGAAGTCGACTGCCCTTCGGTGTCTGATACGAACCCTGACCCTGCTGCAGTAACTGCGGCTGTAGAGTGGAAAGAAAAGGACAGTATATGCCGTGGTTGCATATTGTTGGCTCTGTCCAACACATTGTTCGATGTGTACTGTTCTTCGTCTACCACTGCTAAGGGTTTGTGGGATCAACTTGACAAGAAGTACAATACTGAAGACCAAGGTCTTGAAAAGTACTCTGTTGCCAAGTTTCTGAAATATCAGATGGTAGAAGGCAAGTCGGTCACTGAGCAGGCACACGAGTTTCTGCTACTACTCCATAGTTTGGCTGAGGCTGAAATGAAACTTCCAGAGAAGTTTCAGGTTATGACCATCGTAGAGAAATTTCCTAAGTCTTGGGTAGACTTCGGTATGTCTCTCAAGCACCGTAGAGGAAAAATTTCTCTAGATGATCTTATGGTAGCCATTGCCATTGAAGAGGAACATAGGAGCCAGAAACAGATCGTAATGCCAACTGAACTGCCTAAGGTGAACATAATGACCGGAGCTTTTAAGGGCAAAGGACAAAAATCGAAATCTGCAATGAAAAACCAGTTTAAACCTAAGGCCAAAATCCAGAAAAAGGCAAAGAACAAACCTTGCTGGAACTGTGGGCAGGTTGGGCACTGGGCTAAGGAATGTCCTTCCAAGAAAGCCAAAGCTCATGGGACCACAGAAGGAACGCCTCAAGTCAACATGGTGACTGAGGTCGTTGGGACCAGTACTGGGTATGTTTCTATTAACCCACAAATCTATCACGTTTATGAGCCAACTGAGTGGCTGGTTGACACTGGGGCTAATGTGCACGTCTGTGCTGATAAGTCTGTCTTTGTCTCATACCAGGCTGCTGCAGGCAGATCCGTGACTATGGGCAATTCAACGGCTGCAAAGGTGTTAGGGATTGGACGCGTGGATCTGAAGTTTCCTTCAGGACGAGTTCTATCTTTACACAGAGTGCATCATGTGCCTGTAGTTAGAAGGAACATTCTAAGTGGTTCATGTCTTGTTAGAGAGGGTTATGAATTTAACTTTAAATGTAATAAAGTTGTTATTTTACATTCTGGAACTTTTATTGGCAAGGGGTATTTAGATGATGGTTTATTTAAACTTCGTGTTGAACATGTTTGCAGTGATAAATTAGAAAATGATGTTTCTTTTGACTCATTGTCTAATGTTGCTTATAACATAGAATCATCTGACTTATGGCATAATAGATTAGGTCATGTGAATTTCAACTCTGTGAAACGCATGATGAACTTGAAAATGATTCCTGAGCATTCCATTGATAAAACTAAAAAATGTGAAATTTGTGTGCAAGCAAAACAATGTAGGAAACCATTCCATATGATTGTTAGAGATTCTGAAATATTGGATCTGGTGCATACAGATATCTGTGAGTTTAATGGAGTGTTAACTAGAAATCATAAAAAGTATTTTATCACTTTTATAGATGATTGCACTAAATACTGTTACGTGTATCTGCTAAAATCAAAAGATGAAGCTTTTGATAAGTTTCTTAACTTTAAGAATGAAGCAGAAACACAAACTGGTAGAAAACTTAAAAGATTGAGGTCTGATAGAGGAGGAGAATATACCTCTAATAAACTCTATGAATATTGCAAATCTGTTGGAATAGTTCATGAGTTTACTGCTCCATATTCTCCTCAATCCAATGGGATTGCAGAAAGAAAGAATAGAACCCTAACTGACATGATAAATACTCTACTTGGGAGTTCTGGATTACCTACCTATATGTGGGGGGATGCTCTGAATACGGCTTGCCATATTCTGAATAGAGTACCTCAGAAGCATAAGGATAGTAGCCCTTTCGAACTCTGGAGAAATAGGAAAACTAGCTTAAAATACCTTAAAGTGTGGGGGTGTCTTGCTAAGGTACTTGTCCCAGAGCACAATAGGAAGAAGCTGGGTCCTAAAACAGTAGATGCTGTCTTTTTGGGTTATGTAGAGAACAGCTATGCCTACAAGTTCTTAGTAATTAAGTCTAAGATATCTGGCATAGATGTTAACTCTATTGTAGAGCTTCGAGAAGCTACATTCTTTGAGAATGTATTTCCCATGAAAGTTGGTGTACCTCAGAATCTGTCTTCTGTAGATACACCTTCAACTTCTGGTTCCATTCCCGAACATGTGGAAAGGATGACAGATGTGGGGGTAGAACCATCTTGTTCCCATCGTAGACCCGATGAGTCTGAGGAAGTGGTTGAACCTAGAAGGAGCAAGAGACCAAGGATTACCAAGGATTTGGGAAGTGACTTTATCACTTACCTTATCGAAGATGATCCTCCCACTTTCCGAGATGCAATGGCTTCACCTGAAGCAAAGCATTGGAAAGATGCCATCAAGAGTGAAATGGATTCCATTATCTCTAATGGTACTTGGGAACTGGTTGACCTCCCTCGTGGTAGTTCCACAATTGGGTGCAAATGGATCTTTAAGAAGAAGTTGAAACCAGATGGATCCATTGACAAGTACAAGGCGAGACTGGTTGCCAAGGGGTTCAAACAAAAGGAGGGAATAGACTATTTCGATACCTATTCTCCGGTTACCCGGATGACCACTATTAGAGTGCTTATAGCACTGGCTTCCATTTATGATCTCTCGGTCCATCAAATGGACGTGAAGACCGCTTTCTTGCATGGCGATCTTGAAGAAGAGATCTATATGGATCAACCTGAGGGTTATGTGGCTCCTGGTAATGAAGATAAAGTTTGTAGACTTGTTAAGTCATTATATGGACTAAAACAAGCCCCTAAACAATGGCATAAGAAGTTTGATAATATTATATTATCATTTGGCTTTGTTGTCAATGAATCTGATAAGTGTGTTTATTGTAAAGTTAAAAGTGATGGTTGTATTATTTTATGCCTGTATGTAGATGATATTCTATTGTTTGGTTCCAATATGGGAATGGTTAATGAGACAAAGTCGTTTCTTAGTAGTAAGTTTGATATGAAGGATATGGGTGTTGCAAGCGTGATCTTAGGCTTAAAGCTGACTCGTTCAGCTGAAGGGTTAACCATTTCACAATCTCACTTTGTCGAGAAAGTACTTGTGAAATTTGGATATAACCAAGGGAGATCTGTAGCAACTCCATATGACCCTTCTATTCCTCTTCATAAGAATACGACTGGTGTTCCTGTGTCTCAATTGAGGTATTCTCAGATTATTGGAAGTTTGATGTATCTTGCAAATTGCACGAGACCGGATATTTCGTTCTCTGTGACAAAATTAAGTAGATACACAAGTTGTCCAAATCGCACTCATTGGAAGGCATTGGACAGGATACTTAGATACCTGAAAGGAACTATTTCCTTGAGTTTGCATTACAAGAGATTCCCTGCAGTTCTTGAGGGATATAGTGATGCAAGCTGGATAGCCATGAACTCTGGCAGTTATGGCGTGACTGAGTATGTATTTACTTTGGGTGGCGGCGCAGTCGCCTGGAGATCAGTAAAGCAGACCATCTTGTCTCGGTCTACTTTTGAGGCTGAACTCTGTGCTTTAGATGTCACTGGATTGGAAGCTGAATGGTTAAAGGGACTTCTTGAAGAACTTCCTTTAATGTGCAAGCCAATTCCTGCGATATTTGTGCATTGTGACAATATGGCCACAATTGCAAAGATTAAAAGCACAAAATATAACCAAAAGCAGAGGAGACACATCCAAGTCAGAATAAAATCTGTAAGGGAACTGGTGTCTCAGTTAGTGGTTGCTGTGGACTATGTTGGATCCAAAGAGAACACAGCTGATCCATTAACGAAAGGACTAGATAAGTCTTTAGTCCTAAAATCCAGAGAGGGGATGGGACTGAAACCCATCAGTAGTTCATCTACAGTAGCAACCCAACCTATCTGAGTGGAGATCCCACAAAGTAGGTTCAATGTGGTATTAACAAGCTGTAGGGTGAACTGGATAGCACCTTATTAAATATGATACTTTGTATCTGTGTCTGTTCCCCTGTTTACTCTGGAAAGGTGTTGTAGCTGCAAGTTAAGGAAGAGTTAAAACTCTGAATGGGTTCAAAGCTTTCAAGGCGAGATGTTAGCAGTGCATCTTTGGAGAAGCCCACCTATGTGAGTGTGACTGTGTGGCCGCAGTTCAAGGAATTGGGTTATTCCTGAAGTCACTCATGAAACAGGATTCGGGCGCATGGCCATTAACGCGCCGCCCCTTAAGATTACAACCAGAACCTTTATCGTGTTGTTGCTAATGGACACTCCTACACCATAGGTTCAAGTTCAAGACTTCAGTTCACTTCGTTCCTGTGGGGGTAAAAGTTAATCAACTAAGGTAGTGGTTCAAACCGGAAGGTACCATTGCTGAAAGCATGATATGTCTTGTTGCAGAATGTCTCTTTTTGGCACTTTTGTTTCCTCCCGCTTCATTCTTTGAATTTGTGGGGGAATGTTAGGTGTAAGAAAGAATGGAGAGAAATTCAAAGAAGGAATGAGGTGTTTAAGATAGAGGTCTTGATGAGGTGGAATAGTCCCATATTGCTTTTGCATGAGTTTTCTGAGAGCTTTATAAGCAATTAGTGAACTCATACACTTGTTCCTGAGAACAAGGGAGTGGGATGACCACCACACACACGCGCGCGCGCGCGCGCGCCCGCCCGCCGTGCCGTGCCGTGCCGTGCCGTGCCGAGCCGAGCCGAGCCGAGCCGAGCCGGGTCGGTTCGGGTTCGGGTTCGGGTTCGGGTTCGGGTTCGGGTTCGGGTAATTGGCCCTTTAGGGCCATATCCAATCAAGACAAGTATCTTTTTACCCAAAGTTTCTTTGGATTCGGTAACGGGTAATGAGAATGGATAACGGGTCACGACTCCTCGGATTCCGTGCCCGTTATGGAACTTCGGATTCCGTAACGGATCTCGATCTTTCGAAGTCCGTTAACGGATCACGTCCCCTCGGATTCCGTAACGGGCTCCTTCCACGTTTCATAACCGTTCGTGGGTTATAAAAGCGTGGTCAGGGGTGAGGTTACGGGGAGACTGAGACAGACGATTTCTGAAGAAGCATTCTGCGATTTCCCTTCTCTCTCTCTTTTTCCTGTGAGTTATCCTGAAAGGGGTTGTTCTGCAACTGTGGTTCGAAGAGGCTGTTTTCGAAGGACGATCCGCCGGAGTGCACCGTTCGGTTCGTCGTGGCTATTGTATCCTGAGGGAAGGACGCCGGACCCTGATCTGCACAGTATGTGGGGGCGAATCTTCTCTAAGGGGAGTACTTTCGTACGCCTTAGCCTGATACATAAACTAAACATGTTCCTGTTGTTTGCTTTATGTTCTGTGCATATGTTTGTTATGCTACCGTCTGGATTTTGGTCTGATGCGGTAAATGTCATGCTTGCTCCCTGTTACTGTTTCGGTCGTCTGTTAATCATGTTATTTACACTGTTGTATTTCTTGTTTTATTTCGTGTTTTATATCATGATGACGATTGTGAAACTGTGTGATCTGAAATATGATCCAACACATATCCCATACACAAAATTCTACAGACACTGCCATCCCCGTTTCACGCGTCTCTTCCAATGTACGCAAAAGCAAATAGAAAGAAACCAACATAGCAAACGCCTCAAATGCTCCAAAATAATCTCAGAAACAGAGTAAAGATTTTCCACAGAAAAAAAAATATTGGGTTTCAATCATCTGAAGCTTCAAAACACAAAACAGCAACCATTGAAATCCAATTGGCAGAATGAATCCCTGAGCAGAAAACATATATACATATTTCCCATGAAAATTCCATATATCAAAAGCACACACAGCTCAAAAATGAAGAAGGAAGAACAAACATGCGATTGCGAATCAACAAAACCAGAATCAACAAAACCACCAAACTTCCGAAAAGGATAAAAAATCAAATAAGACTCGCACCTGTAGATATCGAAACTGGGCTCCTTGTAGAAAACGTCTCGAAGCTCCTCCCTCAGCGTCCGAATCGCGTAGCCCATGTTCACGTAGTAATCCCGCATATCGTCCTCCCCGTCCTTCGTCTTCGACGCCGCCGTGCCCGGTGGAACCGCGCCCGGAGAGAAATGGGCATAGATCGCCCCGCAAGACAAAATCTCCGCCCCCTTCCCCGCACCCCCCCCCTCTTTTCTCCGCGACGTGTTCCTCTCTGCGATCTCCGGCAGAGAAGAGATCAAATTCATCGATACCATAACTTTCCGGCGGAAAGACTCGAAATTTCTCACGATGGAGCGTAAATTCTTCAGGAAAAAAGAAATTTAAGAAAAAGAAAAAAGAAAATTGTTTCCAGTATTATGGATCGGACCCCAAGTATATCCAGATTTGAACTTGGGAGAAGAATGGTCTTGGATTAGGGTTGAAAATGGATTGGGTTTTGTCTGACCTGTGATTCCAATCCGACACATTATTCTTGAAAATAATAAATCTCAAATAGAACGCGTGTTTTCGGGTAGGATTTAAGCTTTATCTAATGGACTTTGGATTTAATCTAATGCAAGCTGCAAAAAAGATCATTCTTAAAACTCACAGCTTTGAAATCAAGCCACCACCTCAAACATAAAAATATTTAAAAATAACTAAACTAAAATTTATTATACAAAAAAATAAAAAATTAGCAATCAAGCCAAGATATATTAATAATCGATCACTCAAAACACCGATTCTTTTTTTCTTCCTCTTTTCTATAGAATGTACAAGCAATTAACAGTTTTAGTTTTCAATCTTACAAGTAATTTTTAATTAATATGAATCCACGTATAGGTTTGTTGTTGTTAGTTTGCTAATTTTTTTTTTTTGCTTTGGATCAAACTATTTCAACAAAAAAAAACTGATTTTTTTTATTGTAAGAATTGGATATGATATGAACAGTTGATTTTTAAATTGTTTTTACAAAATATGTATAAACATACAAATTATATAATTTAATACATGATCTTTTATTAAATAAGGTGTAGAAATCATATTTGTAGGGCGTGATTTTCCAAAAAAGAAAAGAAAAAGAAAACTGAACCGTTTATTCTTTATCCACACCCTAAGCTGTTAGGAAGGGCCAACTACTCATAGATTGATAAACTTCAATTTTGATATTTAGAATTTAATAATGTTATTGAATGTTAGAGCTAATATAGAACGTATGCATCTCATCAAAATGGATCTGAATCTTCATTACTCATATTGGATATCTAAACCAGGTTGTGTCTTGCTCTTCATGTGAATTTGGATAATCGGTTTTTGTTGAGCCTATGTTTGGAACAGGATCCCTTCTCTTTTTCCACCTAAAAAAGCACCAATTTTTTCATATTCAGATGCTAAGAACCAGATTAAAAAACATGCACTCTATAATTTTCCATCATAAAATTAGGGATGGCAGTGGACCGGGGTGGGGGCAGCAGACAAGGTCTTCACCCCGCTCCGTCTCAAAATCCTGCCCTCCATCCCTGCATCCATGCCCGTACGGGTTTTAATTTTAACCTCCATCCTCGGTTCAAACGGGGCGAGGCAGGGTGGGGTCTTGTTTTTCCTCGGTCCACTGCCATCCCTAAAGAAGAATCGGGATGGGGTGGGGTGGGGCAGGGCAAGGCGGGGATCGGGGCGGGGGAAAGCGTAAGTCCATCCATGCCACGATCTCCACACGGGTTTTGATTTTAACCTTCATCCCCACTTCCATCCCGGTTTCATGTCCTCCATCCCCGGTTCAAACGGGGCCAGTCCCCATTTTCCCCGTCATCCCTACATAAAATGTTGGATCCTAATATGACCTTGGGTAGGATTTTCAGTCTGGATTATAAACTTTTAAATCAAACTCAGGTCTATATATCTAAAATGAGTTGAACATAGGGATGTAGACGGTTCGGATTGAGATAGGATGTGGCCAATACCATATGCAACTAATCGGATGTTGGCTAAATGGATTCAGATTTGGATGGTAAAAGTTCATACAAGATCTACTTTTTTACATAGATTTAGATATCTGCCAAATTCAGATATTTATCCATTTCAGTCACAAAAAATAAAAAACGTATCCGTATCCGATTATAATCTGATATGGTTATGGCTTACCAAAATGCAAGTAAATGGAATCAAATTCGGCTGAATATCAGATAAAATCCGATTCATTGGCATCTCTAGTTGGACATGGATCATGTCATGCTCGGCCCTGACAATACTAGACACGTATCAGCTCATCCCCGAACTGTCGGTATTATGAGTAATGGAAAAGTTAAGACTGTCTTCATCAAAGAAGGGTGTAAGCAATCCAGTTTGAATCCGGATATAAGCCAAATTCCAGTCTGCTTAATCCGATTCTATAGGTAAAGAAATATCTAATAATCATCAGCCCTTGATTCGAATCTGAATTTTGAATCCGATTAACTTACGTACAGATACTACCTGATCCAGGTCTAGACTCAGCATGGACAAAGTTGGACTGGCCCGGGGAGAGATGAAAACAGAAGGTAAGTTTAATGAACGCGCGAATGAGCTCCAAAATTAGCGCATACAGATTCTTGGCTTTTGTAGCACTAAATATTGAGGAAAACCTTCGATATGGGATTAAAGTTTTTAATGACTCACAACCTTCTTTCTCAAAAAAAAAAATCATTTAGAGCCAGCCTTTTGCCCTTAATATCAAAATAAGGTCACACCCAACCTAAAAATATAGGAGGCAATGTGAGAAGATTCTTACTAGTTTTTTCTGTGTAATTCAAAAAAAAAACTTAGCCATTTTTTCATCTAAATAATCGACCTGATTGGCTACTTTTTATTGTGTATGAGAAGGATAGAATCTACTCAACAAAAGATAGTTGGAATGCTTACAGGGAGAGGGGTGGGAGTTCACTGATGCTTTTCCTATATGGTTCCCAAGGCACTCTCCCATTGCTACCCTGCTGAAGAAACTTTCTGGGCATCGGCAACAAGCTACTAACCCACCAACATGAGACCAGGCCTGCTTATAGCTATCACGGCTAAACTTATTGAATATCTTGTTCAAGCTTGGCTCATTAAAGATGAAACTGAGCTCGCGCTGTACCTGTTATTCAGCCATACTCCTTTCTAGGCATTGCCGGGCACATTGAGGTACAAAGAAGATCAATGGCAAGACTTTGATAAAACTCATGCATGCATCCTCATATAAAGAATTGCTAACCCTAGAAATCTGGGAGCAAGGAAAATGAAAAAATGATGTAACAAGAAGGTGAATTTGAAAAAAAACTCAATTAGAAGATATCGACATTTTATCTAAATTTTTCTTACTAGATTCCCCTTCACCTTGTTTTTAAATTTTGAACTATACCCCTTTATTGTGCTATGAGGTACAAACCCCTTGTAAAAGGGTGCGGATCAGGTCATTTCTCAATGAGTTTCTTATTCATTTGATGGTCCTGGCCGTTGAAAGTTGGACCAAAGTGAGACTAATATGTTTGGTTGCTTGTCATGTGATTTGGGATTACATGAGATGGAAACAAATGGGATTTGAAGTCACATTTGGAATGGATTTAAAGTCGCACTTGGAATATGTGATTTGAATTCATATGACTGGAAATCATATTTCATTTCTCATTCGCATGAGATTCCAAATTACTTGTTTCTATAGGTGTGGAAATGAAATTCATTCTCACATTTACATGAGATTCCAAATCACTTTGAATGCAACGAAAACTTCACTATAATGCAAGCAGAATAAGATATGATCTTGGTTCTATTTCATGTGATAAGGTTTGGATTTTTCTCAGAGACCCCAGGTTAGTTCATACCTAAAAGTATCAGTGATATCTTGAGGATGTCACCTACTTTAAAGTTATTGATGATATTATTTTTATAATATTCTAAAATTTGTTTAAATCTAAAGTTTGTGGTATTTTTTAATGTATCACTTATTCTTAAAGCATGGTGGCTTTATCATGATATTAATACTTTTTAATATTGAATACTTTTATATTTTTACATATTCTCTAAGCTACATATGCCAATATTTTGTTGGATGTAGGAAGAGATAAGGAGGTAATTCAAATAAAGAAACCAAATGAGGACCACTCTTTTATGAAATGTTTTTTGGACTTTGATGATATGGAATAGTCCTATATTGAAGAATCTCAAAAAGGTTATGGGCTTTATAACCTAGATGGAGATTCTAACACTTGTTTCATAGAACAAGAGAATGGGATGGCTACCACACACACGCGTGCACCACGTTGCACCGGGTTGGGTCGGGTCTTTTAAGGCCATATTCATTCTAAGTCCAATGTTCTTTTTGTCTCGCATTACTGTTTTTATTTGGATTAAATAATGGGTTAAGAGAAATTGATAACAGATCATTCTGTTATCGGGTCACGTCACTTCATATTTTGTAACGAGTCTCTTCCATATTTTGTAACCGTTCGAGGGTTATAAAACGTGGTTAGAGGGATGGGGTTTCATATACGAAGACGCCTGTGACTCTTGCATTTTTAGTTTTCTCTCTCCTTGCTATATATCTTTCTCTCGGTTTTCCTTGTAGGTATTCCTCTGAAAGGGAAGTTCTGCAACATCCGTTCGCTGAGGTTGTCTTCGAAGGACGATCTACCATCGAAGTGCACCGGTTCAGATCATCGAGACTACTGTATCCTGGGGGAAGGATGTCAGACTCTTTTTGCACCATATGTGGGGGTGAATCTTCTTTAAGGGGAGTATTCTTATACGCCTTAGACTTCTACAGAATAATAACATGTTTTATTTATTATTCTTATTTTGTTCAATGCAAATGTTTGATCTTTTGATCTTATCTTGGTTTAAAACCGTATATGACATGCTTGAACCCTGTTACTACATGAATCAAATGTTTTATTTCTATATCATGTTATATAAAAATCCGAATTACAACATGATCCTGTTTTTTATTCTAACATATTTTTCTTGAGATTTTTCTCAGAAAATGTGAACCATTTATTGTCGGATTTTCTCAATCCCTGGTTGAGAGAATTCCACTGCCAAGAATGTGGATTATTTGAGAATTGATTTCATGACTATTGATTGATAATTGATTTCTGAAAACTCATAATATTTAATGTTCAGCTGGTCTGATTGATTTTTCTTGTTTTAACAAGCAAGCATAAGGCTTACAATTAAAGAACATAGCGATGCTGAAAATACAACAAACATAAAATAAATACTTAAAAATCTAATATGGCGTTTGTTAATAAGGATGTAAATGGATCGGATTTATTCAACATTCGATGAATGTGAATGTGATCAGTAAGATTCGGTTAAGAAAAACTGAACTGGCTTCCGAATCGTTTTAGGATTTGATAACTGAATTTGACAAATATTCTTTTCTAAAAAATGATTTTAGACTTGTGGGTGAACTGATAAGGTCAGTGAGAGTAGCTCCAAATTGAACTGAGCCATGAGATCCGTTCTTTTGAGAGGAAAAAAAAAAAGAAAAAAATGTAGGGCTGAGTGATGAGATGAGCAGCTCATCGTGAGCTCAAGCTTGGTTTTAGCCTCATGGAGCCGAGCTTGAAGAGGTCGATATTAGGTTCGTCCAACCATCCCTTCTACTATGAGTAAGGCTGGTCTCATGTTGGTGAATGCCATGCTAGAGAGAGAGAGAGAGAGAGTCACTGTTCAAAAATGTGGCAAAAATGCCAAATTCCATTTAGGGGCTCCTAATTTGAAAAATGGGCTTTTCACTTTATGAATTTCTTGATACCGGCTACAGTTTTTCTTTAAACAGCCAAATGGATACCGAAAATTAACGTCCAGGATCTTGGGAAACATGATACTTTCTAAAATTAACGTCCAGGATCTTGCCTGGTCGAAGGGTTGGGTGGGCTCTACCCTAGAGAGGAGGGAATTGCGTGAGGCTGGTGAAATCACAGAAGGGGGGTTAGATTTTATTAGACACTGAGTCAAACTTAGTTTCGGATGTGAAAATAAAAACCAAATTCGAGGCTGATCATTAACTGGATATTACTTTATCCTGACTAAATGGTCAGAATTTGGCCTGATATCCGACCCAAACCTAGAATCGCTTGCATCTGTAAACTTTTCCAACACTCTTAATAATCACAAAATTCCAAGGGTTCAGGGATGAGCTAATACCTACCCGCATCAATCACTATAGAACCTCATTTCGGGGTCAATGAAATGGGATCCATACCTAATTGGGCTGGAGCTGCTACATCCAATTAGTGTTTGGTTTAAAGGTTTACAAACCAGAATCGAGATCCAACCCGGGTCACATTAAGATCCAATGTTTTTATAATGGAAAATGTCAAGAGTGCACGTTTTTTAATCTGGTTCTCTGCGTCTGAAACTAAAAAAGAAAAGGATGAAAAAATTAACATGTGCTTTTATATTAGAAAAGAGGACCGATTCGGTTCCAAACATAGGCTCACCAAAAACCAATGATCCAAGTGCACACGAAGACCAAGATGCACAAAAAAAAAGATTAAAGGAATGGAGGCATCACTAGTCGGAAGAGTCCTTCAAGGAAGCCAAACGATGGTCTAAAGGAAGTAAAATGTTTGATATTATTGACCATACTCTAGCGAAAACCTTTTTTTTTTTTTTAATTAAAGTTGGGGGCCAGTTATTTTTCAACGTCCCACCACAAGGAAACGTGCACTGACAGCTCCTACCAACCACTGGGTGCAAGTGGCTACAATTCGTATCTACTGAAAAGAGTTTTCATTTATGATGGCTAAACCAACCCTTAAGGTTTATAATTATTGGTAATGCTATGTGTCACTAGAGGTGTCAACTGGTCGGTTTTACCCGAACCAAAGGTCCGAGAATAGCGATAAATAAAAAGACCTGATTAATACTTTAACCTCAATGTTAAAATATCGCTTTCTGTTGCATAAAGGTTTAAAAAAAAAATCCAATTTTTTTTTTTTAGTATTTATCTTGCATGTGTATATTCATAAGGAATCAGGGTATCCAAAAAGTATCCCTTTGAGTCCGCATGAAATAACGCACTCCTGAAATATCCTTGAGAAATGAACGCTGAAGATGTCAAATGACAGATCACCCCAGAAGAAACGGCTAGAAATGTAATTTGGCATCCTCCTCTCGTACACAATCGTGGTCCCGTCCTTATAGCAATGGACGGTGAAGATGCTTAAAGTGATTTGACCTGATCTGCACCCCTTCTTTCCAGCCTCTCCCTCACGCCTTTCAAGTCTCTCTCTCTCTAAACGCTATAAAATCCACCGACCCAAGAGAGGAAACTGTCCCAAAACTACCCCAGGGATCGAACACCAACCTCAGGGCTGCACCTCTCCCATGGCTGCCTCCCCTCCCAATCCCAAGCGTTACATCACCACCCAAGAGCTCCACACCCACAACTCGGAGAATGATCTATGGATCTCAATCCAGGGCAAGGTCTACGACGTCACCGGTTGGCTCAAGGACCACCCTGGTGGGGACATCCCCTTGATGAACCTAGCCGGCGAGGACGTCACCGATGCCTTCATCGCCTACCACCCTGGATCTGCATGGAATCTCCTTGACAGGTTCTTCATTGGGTACCTTAAGGACTACAAGGTCTCCGAGGTCTCACAGGACTACAGGAGGCTCCTCAACGAGTTGGTCAGGTCGGGTTCCTTTGAGAGAACCGGCCACTTTGTGTACTTCTCTATGTTGGTCATGCTCCTGATGCTTTTCCTCTGTTTTTATGGTGTTTTGGGGTGTGAGAGCTTCTGGGTGCATGTGGGTTGTGGGTGTTTGATGGGGTTTGTGTGGATCCAGAGTGCGTATATTGGTCATGATTCTGGGCACCATGTCTTGTTTAAGAATAAGGCATTGAACAGGCTTGTTCAGGTTGTGAGTGGGAATTTCGTGACTGGGCTCAGCATTGGGTGGTGGAAGAGGGACCACAATGCCCACCACATCGCCTGCAACAGCCTGGATTTCGATCCCGACCTGCAACACATGCCGATGTTTGCGGTCTCCTCAAAGTTTTTCCAATCACTGACTTCTCATTTCTATGAGAGGAAGATGCCCTTTGATGGCCTTGCTAGGTTCCTTGTGAGTTACCAGCACTGGACGTTTTATCCTGTGATGTGTTTTGGTAGGCTCAATCTCTTTGCACAGACACTTGCGTTCGTTCTGTCCAAGAAGAGGGTGCCCAACAGGTGGCAGGAGCTTTTGGGGATCATGTTGTTCTGGATCTGGTACCCTTGTTTGGTTTCATGCTTGCCCAATTGGAAGGAGAGGGTGATTTTTGTTGTTTGCACCTTTGTGGTCTCTGGGATCCAGCATGTGCAGTTCTGTTTGAATCATTTCTCTTCGGAGGTGTATGTGGGTAAGCCTGGTAGGAATGATTGGTTTGAGGCCCAGACAAAGGGGTCTCTTGATATACAATGCTCCCCTTGGATGGACTGGTTCCATGGGGGATTGCAGTTTCAGGTTGAGCACCATCTATTCCCTCGGCTCCCTCGTTGCCATTTGAGGAAGATCACGCCTCTCGTGAGATCTCTGTGCAAGAAACATGGCCTTCCGTATAATAGCGTGCCATTTTTTGAGGCTAATTTGTTGACGCTCAAGACTCTCAGAACAGCAGCACTGGAGGCGAGAGACGCTAATGTGACTCCTAGGAATCTCCTGTGGGAAGCTTTTAACACCCATGGTTGAGAATTGGAGAGGTTTTCATGTTTTGAGTGATGTTTTCTTTTATGATCTCTGTTCCTTGTCATTTTTCGCCAGGAGTTTGGATTGGTGAAACGTTGTAGGTAAAATGTATTGAGCCATGTTTGCTTAAAGATTTTGTGAATGGAATTCAGGGAGGGTAGGTTACAAGGTCTGGTAGAGGATAATCATCAGTTCCAACTATCCTTGTTTTCTGAATTTAAGCCTGTAATTTCTTATTCCACAAACTTGGTTTCTGTTGTTTTCTTTTGTGACTCCTTTTCATTTTCCATTGATGTTCATGCCTTTACTGCAAGAATAATGGTCATCTTAATGGAATTAACTTTTTCATGCGTATGTAACTGGTGGAACATTGGCTTTGATTTCTCTAAGATTGTTTTGCAGTTTTCTGCTCTCCAGATATGTATTTCTTGTAATGCGGTTTGAATGATTTGTTGTACATATTCATTGCATAATTGTTGCTGATATGGATTTGACTGAAATTTTGTGTCAAATCCAGTCCGCCCAAGCCTGGTGGGCTCGAACCCCACCCTGGTTGGGGAGATAACTGTTAAAAAAAAACAGAAGTTGTCTTTGTTGGCAGCTGATTGACTTGAACTGAACCGGACCAAGTCGGTTAGACCAAACCAATCTGTGGGTGTGAAACCAGACTGGGTCGCTTGATTGAGGACCGAACCGATTTGGTTTGGGTAAAAAAAAAAAAGAGAATCGAGATGTGTCTTGTCTCGGTTTTCTTTTATTGGGTCCAAATTGAGCCTGTCTCGGTTTTCTTGTATTGGGTCCGGATTGAACTGGGTTGGATCCAGTCTAGTCTCTTCGTGAGTGAAACTGAATTAAGTTTATTTTTAACTGAAACTGAACTAAACTAGTTGTCTATCTTTGATTGAGACAGAATTGAACTAACTCAGTTTGTTTTTAATTAGAACAGTTTGTGTTCAGTTTAGTTACATCCAATTGGGTACATATCTGAGTCACTAAGTGAGTGGATTCAATACGACATTTAGAGAGTTCGGATGGGTTTGAACCCAAACCTAGTTGGGTTCAGACTAGGTTCAGTAAGCTTAGTGTTCTAAACTCATGATGAGGTTGGTTTGACCTAAGCTGAGTTAGGTCAGATCGTAGTGAGTTGAAATGACCAAATTACCTTTGTATGGATGAACTGATTAGTGAAATATGCATAATTTTGCACCTCGAAATCAGAATTTAGTGAGGTTTGGTGCGTTGTATTCATGTCGCATAGAGAAACTTGTGTGTCATATGGTTTTGACCAAATCTAGAGCATATAAATTGAGGTTTGACAAACTACTTCAAGTGGGGTATTTTGATAATTTTAATAAAGTATAAAGAATAATATAAACATATTTGTGTAATGATCAGATGCTATTATTATAGATACGAGAAACTCGATTGTAGATTAGAGTGAAATGTTTGCATTTGAGGTAAGAAAAATTATAAGCATTTTATTTAATAATACATCTGCATGTTGATGTATTTGTGAATTAGACTACATAAAATCATGTTTATTTGAGATCACGGTTATATTCTAATGAGTTTGCAACAACATATTAAAAATATACTTTTCTTGTGATTATTACAATGAATGCATGTAAATTAGTCCTGATGCCTTAAATAATTTCATGTATTGGTGATTATTCAGCTTGAATTGCATTTAGATAAAAAATATACTTGTGAAAAACTTAAAAAACATGCATGAGAACATAGTCTCTGAGACGAGATTTTGAGTCTCATACTAGTTACAATCGTGTTACTGTGACTTTAAAGTACCTTGGCATGTTAAAATTCTATAAATTATCGAGAGGTGATAGGTGAAAATTGTTACCTGATAGTCGTCTGTGTGAGAACTGTCACTATTAGGACTCTCTGGATTTATTGATGCAGAGATCGACTATATTTTTGCATACTTTAAAAAATTGGTGAATATCATAACCTTAGGATTGTCCCTTGAAAATGTTTGATGAAGAATGTTTTTGGAGAACACTTGTCGAAAGATAGTGAATATGAACCCAAGAAAGAGTTTATATGAATGCATGAGATGCATATTATATGTCCTAAAAGATTATGGTTTTACTAAGAAACTTTAAAAGAAGATTAAGATGTAGCATAAGCCACAAACCTTAATTAGATCAGGTATAACTCTACTTCTTGACTTGTCGGTTCACTATCAAAGGTCACTGTAATGGATAGAGACAAAGAGAGTGGTTCATAGTCTGACCAACACCATAGAATTACGGTATTATACATGGGTTGCTACATTTATAGTAGATTGTTATCAGTATAGTCAAAGTAGATAGTGGTTAACATTGAAAAAATGCTAACTTGTGAGAATTGAGCAAGAAATTAAGAAAATTTAAAATACACAAACATCAAACATGTGTGTGTTGTGTGTTCGAAAACTAAAATAAGATTAGGGACTTAAAGCTTACTATAATTGTAAATCTTAAATTATTTTACTTGTAATTTATTTTTTATTAAGTTCTACTTTTTTAATTATTAGAATTGTAGGTTTCAGATGACTTTGTGATACAAGACTTGGTGTTAAGATGTTGCCAACATTTTTCAAGTTGTAGGTGGCTTCGTCTTTTCAAAGTGCAGATTTCTTTTTTTTTATTTATTAAACTTGAGATGTGATATCTTATTTAGATGATGTAGCATTTGTGATAGTTTATGATAGTTTATTTAGATGATGTAGCATTTGAGATGAGATTTATTTATTTGACATTAATTTATGATAGTTTATTTAAGAAAAAAATTTAGTGTCATATTTTTGTGCGTTATTTTTGTATTTTTTCTTCGAGAAATAATACCCATAAACTCGGACTCTAGAGGTCCCAAATCAAGGGTGTTACATTTTGAATGCTAATCTCGATGGTGTCTCATAATGGTATGATATTTCTAATTTGTAGCTGTTTTAATAATGTCTTGATCTTGACTTAATCATTTTGTATTCATTGTGTTGAAGTGCTCACTGATATAAAGACTTATTTTTAATTATTTGAATTGGTTGTCACGATAGAAGAATACAAAGTTACCTTTGTTCCAGACTGGAAAGGTCCAAATGAAACCAAGAGAGAACTATGTGATGACTGTATTAGGTTGGTTGTATTGTTTGCATAATTGTGCTTTAGTTGCACCTAGAGTTTAAGGATTTATATATCTGCAGAATGGGAGTGCTGCTGTCATTTTTCTCTTCCATCTAATTCTGTTTTCAAATCTAATTTTATTTATAAAAAAAGGTTTTGTGATTCAATATCACTGCCTAGACATAAGAAGCATTCCTCAAATAATCGTTTTAAGATATTAAATTTGTTGTTTTTGCCAAGTAGCAAATGAAATGTGGTGTCTAAACTATAAAGATGCTTAGGATGTGAAATATTGGTAATGAGCTTTTTCCAGCTTGTTGTGGAGCACTGGATAACCTTCTCATAGAAATGCATTATCTCTGACGAATGAAAGAAATTGCTAAGGCTGAATCCATCGCTCCTCTCATCAGCTCCCAAACAATGCCTAAATCTAGCTCTCTCTCTCTCTCTTTTTTTTTAAAGGCAAGCTGGGGTTAGGGATGGCAGTTGACCGGGGGAAAACGGAGCCCTGCCCTGCCTCGTTCCGTTTGAACCAAGGATGAAAGACATGAAATGGGGATGGAGGTTAAAATCAAAATCCGTGTTGGATGGACTTACACTTTCTCTTGCCCTTCCCTGCCCTGTCCCGGATCTTGGTTAGTAAAATGCTAAAATACTCTTTAGGGATGACAGTGGACCGAGCACCTCACCCCGTTTGAACCGAAAATGGAGGACATGAAATGGGAGATGGATGACGGAATTTTGAGACAGGCCGGGGGTGGAGACCTTGTCCCCATTCCCCCGCCCTGCTCCACTGTCATCCCTGGGGTTAGTCAGACCCCACCTACATTTAGCTCTTGATTGTGAAGTGTAACTGTAAGCCAATGTTGCATTCCAGCAAGGATGGATAGGACACCAAGGGAAGAGTGCGCTTAATTTATGCTAATTTTTTTGTTTTTCAAGAGAGTGGCCCATTTTTGTGTTAAAATAAGTCATTGTCCTATGGTTATGAATCAAATGCACCGGGGTGGGCCTTATGGTCAAGCGAACCAGTTTTCTCATTGATTGCGTTTTTCGTATGAAAGTGCTTTTGGGCACCCTTCCCTCAGAAGCAGTTTTATATGATTTACATCCTCCTGCTTTCTGAAGGTGATGAGGTCATATGGCATATTATGGGCCTCTTTCATTTGCTAATTTGATGTTCAGATGTGCCAGGTGGTCTGAACACACCTATCATATGCCATATGACCTGATGCATGTTACCCCTTTTCCGTGAGAAACCTGCTTCATACCACGGTGTCCGCCATATGCAACCTCTTCTTTGAGGATCAGGTATGCGGCTTTGCGCACCTTCTCCCTCTCTCTCAAAAATGAGTCCGGATAGGGTGCAATTACATGACACTAAATTTGTGCATTAAGCACCTGATCACCCTCCATCAGGCCTTGGTTCCCACAACTGACAGGGCTGCCCTAAAGATGGAGGGTGATCAGGTGCGTAAGGCACAAATATTTGTGCACCTGATCTTTTCATCTCAAAAACAAACATGACTATGAAAACATTTTTCTCATATGAAACAAATATGAAAAATAAGTTTGTTACCCACTTTTTCTCATATAAAACAAACATCAAATACCACTTTTTCCTGCCATGAAATAAAGACAAATCGTCCACTTTCATGACACTACGACAATTTAGATACACAGCGACAAAATGTACAGCGTCGAACTTGTTAAAATTGCCGCAACATACTTATAGTGGCAGTTGTTTTATGGAAGCCACTGTTGACACATACTGTGGCAGGTGAAACTTTAGCTGAATCCCTATATAGTTTCGCCCCTTGCCCCACCTTTCGGAGCTAATTTCATTTCATTTTTTACTTTTTCCAATTGTTTCTTCTCTCTCTTTGTTGTGCTTTTCGCCCTCGATCCTTGTCGCTTTCTCTCATAGCAGAAGACTCGGGTTTATAAGAATTTGTTTGGATCTATTTTAATGTTTTTGGATAATTTTATTATTTAAATTATTTTTCTTATTTTTTGATCATTGTGTTGAATATTGGATCCTTATATTTTAATTACGATAAGTTTTCTCTTTTTAAGAGTTTTATAAAAAAATTAAGTAGTTTACTTGGATTGGGATTTGGGAGACCTCATCTATATGAGAGCCCTACGTGTAATATAGGGTTGAGAGTCGACTTAAGATTGAATTTAGTATTTTCTTGTTTCAATTAATTTTTTTGCAATTTTTTGTTTTTTTGTCATTTTATCATATTTTCTTGTTTTTCTTAATTTATGTGCGTAAGAGTAGCATAACATAGTACTGTTTTCTTATAAATCGAGTCATCTTGATTTACATCAATTGGTTTTAGAGTCGAAGTCTTGAACTTAGTATCGAAGCAAGCCCTCGATCTTACCACGATGCTACAAAATTTCGCAAGGTGACTTGACGAAAGCCCAAAAAGCTTCCATCACAACTTCTTTGTGCAAGATTAGAAGTGATATGTGTAGCATGATTCAAGAGACGGATCAAATAATGAAGACGATCGAAAGAATGACTTAAAAATTTGAACAATTTACTTTGTTTGAGAAGAAGTTCATGTGGCATGCAAGGCTCAGAAATAGCAAAAAGCAGTCAAGATCCAATGGTTCACCAAGAAGGCATGAGCCAAGAAAGCGACGACAGATTCCTACCGTAAGGTAACCTGTCCATCGTTGGCCAACACCTTGCCTGCGTCGCCGAACTTGCAACCGCCTGAGGTAGGGAGGAGAGGGAAGGCACTTGTCGTCCCTCCCCCCATCCTCATCTCTTCTTTTTCAAGCAGGGCAGGGTCCCACCGTTGGCAACCTCCCTCCTGTCGACCAGTCGTCGGGCAGTGCGGGCCTGTGGGAAGCCACCCAATCGGCAGGGGTGGCTAGTGGTGGCTCACAATGCCTTGTCCAGCCCATCGTAGTGTGGATGGAGGCAACCATGGTGGGAGCCCCCATCGACGACCAGCCATAGTGGGGGCAACCCCTGCTACTGCTAGTAGTATAATCCCTCCCTGACGGAGGCGGCGAGAGAGAGGAAGAGATGGTGGTGGTAAAGGTTGCCACCTCCACCATCGAGTTGCATCAGTCGTCCAACATGTGGACTGCCACCGTTGGGAAGATTCTGGCCAACATTCAGTCATCGGTCGGATCCAACCTGTCGGTGCCTCCCCTACCTGCTAGAGGTGACGCTGACGTGAAGAGAGAGATAGTGGCAGTGGAGGTTTCCTCCTCCACCATCAAGTTGTAGCAGGCCCACCATCGATGGGAACACCACTGGCCACCTTCCGTTGGTGTGCTCTGACCGACGGGGTGGTCGGCCGATCGGACCTCCAGACCTGAGTCTCATGCATCTAATCATGGTTCAAGCTTTCATTTATCATTTAAAGTTGATTCAAACCATATTCAGGCCAAGGTCATGGGCTGGGCACTTCAGCTCGGGCCTTCAGACCTCGGTTCGTTCTTCGGTTAGCCCGATTCCTTCTAGTTTTGGGGCCCAGAGACAAGATCTGAACTTATGCTTAGAGCATGGGTTGAACGAGCGAGAGGTCCATTTTATTTGCTCCTGGTCTTCTTCATTTTGGATGAAGTTTACACTAGATCCATTTGACCCAGACCTAAATCAGGATCTGGATGACTTTGATTGGTTTCGGGAAGAATATGTTTAGCTTTCAAGCACATATCCAAACAGCTTGGGGGGCTACTAATTCTGCAGAGCAATACACAGATCCTGTTTTGTATTGTGGGGCAATAACCCATAAAGTGGAACGGTACTGGAAGAAGCGTAAGAAAGATATGAGAGAGAATAATGCAAGGGCGAAGCAGAAGACTCGGGTCTATAAGAATTCGTTTAGATCCATTTTAATATTTTTGGATAATTTTTTTCATTTAAATCATTTTTCTTATTTTTGGATCATTATGTTGGATATTAGATCATTATGCTTGCTCTATGTCTAATTAAGATAAGTTTTATTTTATTAGGAGTTTATCAAGTTAGGTAGTTTACTTGAATTGAGATTTGAGAGACCTCATCTATAAGAGTATGAGAGCCCTATGTAGAGTAGGGATAAATTTTTTATAATTTTCTTGTTGTTTTTTTATTATTTTATCATATTTTCCTGCTTTTTCTCAATTTTTATGCATAGGAGTAGCCTTACAGTGTTGAAAGCAAGTTATATGTCCCCCCCACTACAAGAAAATACGTTGTTAGCGACAGACGTTAGCAAAGGAAAGATTTCGTCACTAACTAGCGACGGATTAGCGAGCGACAAATATTCATCGCTATAATTAATGGATCTTATGAAAATAGCGACGGAAGATAGTCCGTCGCTAATTAGCGACGGACTAGGCGACAGACTGTTTTGTCGTTACGATTGCACCATTTACCGATGGAATCTAGTCCGTCGCTATTTAGCGACAGATGGGGCGACGGAATATAATCCGCCGCTATTTTTGTAAATTTGATTTTACGTTGGCTTAGCGACGAAATTCATCCGTCGCTAACTTTCGAATAACCCTAATCCCAGGCAACTTTTCCTTTTCTTCTTTCGCTGCTCCTGCCGCTCCCGCCGTTCGCCGGTCCTGCTCCCGCCGTTTGCCGGTCCCACCGTCCACCGGTCCCAACATTCGCCGCCCGGAGAAAGGTAAAGGACGCCCGACAACCCCATGTCGTTTCCGGCAGGGGGTTAACCCCCTCCCGTTTCCGACAGGGGGTTAACCCCCGTTTTCACGCAGGGGGTTAACCACCTGCTGTTTCCGGCAGGGGGTTAACCCCCTCCCGGTTCACACAGGGGGTTAACCCTCTGTTGTTTCCGGCAGGGGGTTAACCCCCGTTTTCACGTAGGGGGTTAACCCCCTGCCGTTTCCGGCAGGGGGTTAACCCCCTCCCGGTTCACACAGGGGGTTAACCCCCTCCCGGTTCACGCAGGGGGTTAACCCCCTGCCGGAAAACACAAGGGATTAACCCCCTGCGTCCCCTGCCGTTTCCGGCAGGGGGTTAACCCCCGCATTTTCCGGCAGGGGGTTAACCCCCTGCGTTTCTTGCAGAGGGCTAACTCCCTGCGTTTTTCGGTAGGGGACCCTTGCCCCCTGCCTTTCCGGCAGGGGGTCGACCCCGGCAGGGGGTTAACCACCTGCCGTAACAGGCTGGGGGTCGACCCGCTGCCCGAACAGGGGGTCAGTTAACTCCCTACGTTCTGTAAGGGGGTTAACCCCCTATGTTCCGTAAGGGAGTCGACCCCTTGCCAGAACAGTTTTTTTTCGTGGTGACTTCATTTTAAAATAGTGTTTTTTTGTGCAGATTTTTCAACGGAACTCGTTTGTGCCCCGCCACCCGTGGTAAGTAAGTGACAAAAACAATGCAAATCGGGTAAATACCCGTGGTGAGTAAGTGATGCAAGCGTATCACATGTTATTTAATTTATTAGATGTAACATTTTATTATTCACACACTCACTTAGTTGTTGATATTTAGGGTTGCTTTGTTGGAGTTCGGAGATCATGCTGAGCATGATTTTAATGTATGAATATGGAAGTGTTCTTATTTTTGGAGTACGGAGTCCATGCTAAGCATGGTAGTAGTTAGTGAGATATTGAAGTGTGTTTGCTGCAGGTACATGTTTGCCATTTGTTTGATATGAATGATTACGATGTATTGCAATGTTTGATGTAATTGTATTCATGCTTGCATGTAGTTACTTTCAATTTGATTTTGACTTCCATGTGAAATTTTATAATAAAAGCATGTTTCAAATGATTGTATCGTGTCATTAATAGTTTGCACATAAAAATATTAAGTTATCAATGCATGCATCAAAATTCTTGTTATTGTTTGACATATATTGCATGATAAATTTGATATTTTCTTCATCGTAGCATTCTGATTATTTTCTTTTAATTCGTTAGGATACTATTCGTAACATCATACGACAGAATGACTGCAAACCGTGAATGGATGTACCGTAGGATAGTGGACAATGAGTTATCGCATGAATATATGGATGGTGTCGACAGTTTTATTGAATTTGCAACGGCAAGTGTCAGTACGGTAGATCCCACAGGTCGGATTAGGTGTCCCTGCAAGATTTGTAAGAATAATCGATTTGTAGAACCTCATGACGTTAGACATCACCTATACAGGAAGGGTTTTGTGAGTGATTATCAGAACTGGACGTTTCATGGAGAAGAATTTAGAAACGATTTTGATGCACGGGTGAATGTGGTGCACGATAATCCATATACGAATTTGATATTTGATGCTGCAGGAACAGAACTGGGTTCTGCTATAAGTTCTAGTGATGTAAGAACTGTCGTAGATGAAGAATCACCAAACGATGCAGCTAGTAGATTTTATGATTTACTTAGAGATGCTGATGAGCCACTTTGGAACGGTTGTGAGAGTCACACTATCTTGTCTGCAGTTCTTCAACTAATGAATTTGAAGTCCGAGTATAATTTGAGTCAATCATGTTTTGACCGTTTGTGCATGATTGTGAAGAGTATGTTGCCCAAAGATGAGAAATTGCCACAAAATTTCTATCGTGCGAAAGTTATGGTCAACGCTCTAGGTATGGGTTACAAAAAGATTAATGCTTGTCCAAATCACTGCATGTTGTATTTCAAGAAGCAGGAAAACAACATATCATGCCCGTCATGTGGGCATCCTCGGTTCTAGCCAAAGACAAGAGGCAATGGCAGCACGAGATCAAAGGAAGTTTCATACAAGTCGCTCTGCTACTTTCCTATCACTTCTAGATTGCAGCGATTGTATATGTCTTCAAGGACAGCTAAACACATGAGATGGCATGCAAATAAAGTTCGACACGATGAAAACAAGATCACGCATCCTGTTGACGCTGAAGCTTGGAAGCACTTTGATCGTACTCATCAGAACTTCGCAATGGAAGTGCGAAATGTTAGACTCGGTCTATGTACAAATGGATTTAATCCATTTGGGGGTAGATCAACTCCATACTCATGTTGGCCAATATTTGTAACTCCATACAACCTTCCACCAAGCTTGTGTATGAAACATCCAAATTTTTTCTTGTCTCTGTTGATCCCTGGTCCGACCTCACCTGGCCAAAATCTTGATGTATATCTAAGGTCATTGATTGATGAACTAAAAGTACTGTGGGATGACGGTGTTACCACGTATGATGCCCACAAAAAACAAAATTTCAACATGAAGGTCGTTGTTCTATGGACAATCAGTGACTTCCCTGCATATGGTATGTTATCTGGTTGGAGCACACATGGGAGGTTGGCTTGTCCGTACTGCATGGAGGATTCCAAAGCTTTTAGATTGAGGCATGGAAGGAAGCCTTGCTGGTTTGAGTGTCATCGTCGATTTCTACCCAGCGATCATCTGTTCCGACGTCAAAAGAATGCATTTAAAGCAGGCACAACTGAAACAGAAGGTCCATTCTCAAGATTGTCCGACATAGAGATTCTAAGAAGATTGCGATACTTTCCAGATGTATTAACAGATGCCCGCAGTCCTACACCCTTCCGTGGATTTGGGAAGGATCACAATTGGACAAAAATATCTATTTTTTGGGAACTACTGTATTAGCCGACCCTATTGATACGACATAATTTGGATGTGATGCATGTAGAGAAAAATCTGTTTGATAATGTGTTCAATACAGTAATAAATATTAAAGGAAAAACGAAGGATAATCCGAAGACCCGTATGGATTTAAAATTAATATGTAAAAGACCAGAATTGGAACTCAAAGAGTATAATGGCAAAGTACTGAAACCAAAGGCGAAGTACGTGCTCGGACCTGATCAAATAAAACATGTATGTCAATGGTTGAGACAACTGAGATTTCCAGATGGATATGTCTCTAACATTGCTCGGGCTGTGAAGATTGACGATGGACAGTTATATGGGTTGAAGAGCCATGATTGTCATATCTTTATGCAACGATTGGGGGGTATTGTCTGAGTTGAGCGGCTTTTTCAGAACATTGTGCGCATCGGAGGTCGTTGTATCAGATGTAAAGAATCTCGAGGATTCTGTCATCACCACTGTTTGTCTGCTAGAAAAGATATTTCTGCCAGCATTTTTCGATGTTATGGAACATTTGATCATACATCTGCCATATGAACTAAAGGTTGGTGGCCCTGTGCAATATCGATGGATGTACCCATTTGAAAGGTATTTGTTATTTTATATTTTTCTCTTTAATGACAGATATTTAAAATTTAAAATGTATATTATTGTCAGATGCATGTTCGACCTAAAAAAAAAGGTTTGTAATAAAGCCAGAGTAGAATGCTCTATTTGTGAGGCGTACACTTTAGAAGAGATTTCAAATTTCTCATCTATGTACTTCGAACCTCATATTCCAACACGTTACATATGCCCGCCCCGTAACGATGATGGAGAACAAGTAACTGTAGCTGACAAACTGTCGATATTTCAACCACTTGGGCATGCATTTGGTAGTTGCCGATCAAGGCTATTGACAGATCGAGAGCAAGATGCAGCACACATCTATATTCTTTTTAATTGCTCAGCGATCGACCCATACATCGAGTAAGTATATGTATATGTAACTCAATTATAAATCCTTTAATGTTCTATATGGTGATACATGGCTCGGTAATATAAGTATTTATGATTTGCAGACGATTTGATCTGGAGTTGCAAAGCAAAGTTTCACATCTCACTGATGCAGAAGTACAAAAAGAACGTGAAACTAAGTTTGCGGAGTGGTTGAAACAGTTGGTAAAGAAGCTAACATAAATTTTGTACTTATAAACAACACTAAGTTACTTAATTGATCGTGATCACAATCATTGTTTATGTCTGTGCGTAGGTTCGCCATGGTGATGTTAAAGATCGAGGAATATGTGATTTAGAAAATGGTCCGACCAAAGTTGTGCAATGCTACAATGGGTATATCGTAAATGGTTATCGATTTCATACAAAAAACTACGGTATAAACAAATCAACGATAAATAGTGGCGTGTGTGTCAAGGGTAGCAGCTACGGTGAAAATGAACATGATTACTACGGTGTTATAGAGGAAATAATGGAGTTGACTTACTTAGGCATGAATAACAGGGTTACGATATTCAAGTGTCATTGGTTTGATCCAACTGCAACAAGACTCGACAAAGCTTCAGGCATTATGGAGGTGAATCATAAATCCAGGTTTGGAACATATGAACCATTCATATTAGCCTCGCAAGTTCAACAAGTTTATTATACTTCATATCTGAGTATAAAAAAGTCAGATAGAAATGAATGGTGGGCAGTTTGCAAGGTGAAATCCAAACTATACCCCGAGTATGATCAGTTACAGGAAGATGAGTTAGCTGAAGACAGCGATTACTATCAATCAGATGATGTCTATGACTTCGCTTATGGTCACGATGTTGCGCATGATATGCATGTCATATCTCCATTGGCCGATGAAACATTCATAGAGAAATGTGATCCAAATGATGTACCAAGTGGATGGGCAAACAATGAAGAAGAAGAAGAAGAAGAAGAAAGTCAAACTAGTGACGAGGAAGAATTCTCAAGTTAGTGAGCAAAATCTTATACTGTAAACCTCTATTTAAATGCATTGCAGTACTTGATGTGAGTTGTATTGCAATACTTGGTGTGAATGATTAAAAATTTTATTTGAATGTATTGTAATACTTGATACGAATTATTTGAATGCATTATAATACTTGATACGAATGATTTGAATGCATTGTAATACTTGATGTGAATGATTTCAATTATTTGAATATATTATAATTTATGCAACGAATGATTTGAATTAGTGCAATACTTGATGTGAATGATTTGAATTATTTGAATGCATTGCAATGCTTGATGTGAATGACTTGAATGCATTGTAGTACTTGATGTGAATTATTTGAATGTATTGTATGTCATATGTTATTTGTTAGAATATGGTTCGTGGAGGTTATAGTGGTCGCTCATCCAGTAGTAGTCAGGCTCAGCCTTCATCTTCACGGGCTCCTATGATAGGTATATCATATAACTAATTAGATGCTTGATTAGTTCAAATGCACATTCTGAGAATTTCTAATGTATTTTTTTACAGATGATGTTGCGCCTGTACACGACCCACCTACACCAGTTGATTACACAAGTCAACAGCCAACACAGGAAACAGGGTCTTCTCAGGCTGGCACAAGAAGACTCATTCGAATAGTGTATATCGATAATCGACCGTAAGTATTTTGTTTTCAATTATTGCATATCTTTTAAATATTTTATATTGATATTTACTGTGTAACAATTCATGTGCAGCACGAGGTTTGAGCCACAAGAAGTAGTTGCTCAATGGAAAGAGTACCCAAAGGAGGTGTTAGACAGATTGTGGTCCTCATTCATGGTATACAGTTGTTCCTCATAGTTAATGTGTTTCATATTTAATTTATTTAAGCAATGTCTACTAACTTTCTGAAAATATTTGTAGGCTTCGAATCGCTTCGCAACTACGGTGGAAGAAAATGATGCAAGGAAGGTGTGGCAGAAGGTGGCTGCCAATCGATTTGCAAACATGTTGCACACTATGAAGACTGCAGCAAAAAAAGCATCTGGCGTAGTAGATGATCCATTACTGTGGAAGGGCCATGGTCCTATTACTATTAGGAGAGATTACTGGGATGAAATGTGCGATAAGTGGGCGGGAGATGCATTTAGAAATCGCTCTGCGAAGGTTGCACAAAATCGATCGAAGATGCCCGAAGCCCATCTACACATAGGTGGATCTAGGACATTTGGGAGCCACCTAAAGTAAATGATAACTCATTAATATATAATATTAATTTTATAAGTATTGTTGCAAACTTGTGTACTAAATCTTTTGTTATTCAACTTCGCAGGAAGCAGAAAAAGGAGGCAGTGTACCATATAAGGATGTGTTTGTAGAAACACATAAATGGAAGACCACGGGAGTCTTCGTATCAGAGAAGGCGAGAACGACAACGGTATGTATTAATTCTATTAATAATCATTGCAATATATATGCAAGTTATCATAATGTTATCATTAATTATTAATGAATACTTTAAACATTATTTTGTAGGAGGCATATGAACAACAGATGGTAGAGCGATATGGCGATGACGCTACTCAGCATCTATCATTTGATCCTACAGCATGGGTGACTGCAGCAGGTGAACCCAAAAAAGGTCGTGTGTTCGGGTTTGGGAGTAATATGAACACTTCACCAGTTATTGGTTCTTCCAGTTACGGCTCACCGACTTCTTGCGCCGACATAAGCTCCAAGCAGCCGACTATTCTTTCCGGTGATGATGTACACCAGATCGTTAATGAATCACTGAATAACTACTTCCAATACACTGTCGCCCCCTTTCTCCGAAATGAGATCAAGGCCGCTGTTCTGGATAGGGGATCTTCGATTCCAGGTCCCTCTCAGATATAATCACATATTCAGTTTTTTGTCTGCCTTAGAACACATATGAGCATAATCGAATCACATATATAACTTTTTGCCTGCCTAAGAACACATTGACACATGTTATAATCACATATTCAGTTTTTTGACTGCCTTAGAGCACATATGAGCATGCTATAATAACATATAGAGTTTTTTTATTGCCTTAGAGCACATATGAGCATGCCATAATCACATATAAAGTTTTTTTGCCTGCCTAAGAACACATATGAGCATGATAGAATCACATATAAAGTTTTTTTGACTGCATTAGAACACATATGAGCATACTATAATCACATATTCAGTTTTTTGACTGCCTAAGAACACATATGAGCATATTATAATCACATATTCAGTTTTTTAACTGCCTTAGCACACATATGAGCATGCTATAATAACATATAGAGTTTTTTATTGCCTTAGAGCACATATGAGCATGCTATAATAACATATAGAATTTTTTTATTGCCTTATAGCACATATGAGCATGCTATAATCACATATAAAGTTTTTTTATTGCCTTATAGCACATATGAGCATGCTATAATCACATATAAAGTTTTTTTGCCTGCCTTAGAACACATATGAGCATAATCGAATCACATATATAGCTTTTTGCCTGCCTTAGAGCATATATGTGCATGATAGAATCACATATAAAGTTTTTTGTCTGCCTTAGAGCACATATGAGCATGCTATAATCACATATAAAGTTTTTTTGCCTGCCTTAGAACACATATGAGCAAAATCGAATCACATATATAACTTTTTGCCTGCCTTAGAGCACATATGAGCATGATAGAATCACATATAGAGTTTTTTTGCCTGCCTTAGAACACATATATAACTTTTTGCCTGCCTTAGAGCACATATGTGCATGATAGAATCACATATAAAGTTTTTTTGCTTGCCTTAGAACACATATGAGCATAATCGAATCACATATATAACTTTTTGCCTGCCTTAGAGCACATATGAGCATGATAGAATCACATATAGAGTTTTTTGCCTGCCTTAGAGCACATATGAGCATGCTATAATAACATATAGAGTTTTTTTATTGCCTTAGACCACATATGAGCATGCTATAATCACATATAAATTTTTTTGTCTGCCTTAGAGCACATATGAGCATGTTATAATCACATATTCAGTTTTTTGACTGCCTAAGAACACATATGAGCATGATAGAATCACATATAAAGTTTTTTTGACTGCATTAGAACACATATGAACATGCTATATATCATTTATGATAGAATCACATATAAAATTTTTTGCTTTGCCTGCCTTAGAGCACATATGAGCATGCTATAATCACATATTCAATTTTTTGACTGCCTTAGCACACATACGAGCATGATCGAATCACATATATAGTTTTTTGCCTGCCTTAAAGCACATCTGAGCATGGTAGAATCACATATAGAGTTTTTCTAGATGCCTTAGAACACATATGAACATGCTATAATCACATATTCAATTTTTTGACTGCCTTAGCACACATATGAGCATGATAGAATCATATATATATATATATATATATATATAACTTTTTGTCTGCCTTAGAGCACATATGAGCATGATAGAATCACATATAGAGTTTTTTTATTGCCTTAGATCACACATGAGCACATGATAGAATCACATATAGTGTGTAATTTATTTCATTATATTTTGTTTATCAATACTGATTGTTCTTTTCTTGTGTAGGCTGCTAGCGATAATCAACGTAGTGGAGCTGATGGGACAGATAAATACAATGAACAAGAAGACGCACAAAATCTTGGCGATGATTAGAGAACTGTGTTGAAGAAGTTCTATTTTTTTATGTTTCCTAATTGTAATTGTTGAATTGTAAATAATTAAACTTGTTAATTTTAAGGTGGAATGATTAATTGTTGTAGATTCTTGTTATATAAAATTTTTTGTGTGGTTTGTTTTTTATTTACAGGAAATATAAATTGTACAGAAAATATAAATTGTACAGTTCTCGGTATTTAATTTTCAAATAATTTTTTTAAATTTTTTTTCGTGTTTGCGACGGAACCATCCGTCGCTATTCATATTAATCTAGCGACGGCATAGCGACGGAAGTAAATCTGTCGCCAAGCCGTGGTCATCGTTTAGTACTGGCGGATTGGTGACGGAATATAGCGCTCGTTAGTCTGTCGCAACTAGCGACGGAATTATTCTGTCGCCAGTTAGCGTTGAAATATTAGCGACGTAAGCATATCGTCGCCTTGTTATCGCTAATCTGTCGCTAACATGTGTAGCGACGGATTAGCGACGGAATGTGGTCGTCGCTAATCTACTGCTTTGTTGTAGTGCCCCCCCCAAACTGGGCAGTTAGCTACATCTCATGTTCGGGGGTCCCAAAGAGCACCACGTATGTAAGCATGTGCATCTCGTATCCCCATGTTTGTCAGCATTAATTAGCATTGGAGTTTGATGCGATTGCAAAGACTTAAGTAGCCTCTCCTGCATTGGTGCAAAAAAAAATGACGATTCTTGAAAAGGAGTGGTTATAAAGACTTAAGTGCCCCAAAGATTATTATTTAATACCCAGTCTCTGCACTGCAGGATTATCTGAGAAAGAAATCTCCCCTGAAGGAGGCCATGAACATCAACCCTCTCACACACTCTCTCTCCCTTCTCTTTCTGCTTCTATGCACATCCAACAGAAGAACTTACATTGCTCTATCAAGCACCGGCTAACCTGCACATTGACTGTTGTGGAGCCTGATTTAGAGTTTTTACCCTTACAAGAGGAGGGTTTGGGGGCTCCTCCCAGCGTGGGTAGCATCATTCAACTAAATGAGTTGTAGATCCTGATTAAGAGTTTTTACCCTTACAGGAGAAGGGTTTGGGGGCTCTTCCCAGCGTGGGTAGCATCATTCAACTTGATTCGTTGTGGAGCCTGATTCAGAGTTTTTGCCCTTACAGAAGAGGGGGTCTGGGGGCTCCTCCCAACGTGGGTAGCATCATTCAACTTGAAGAGTTGTGGAGTCTGATTCAGAGTTTTTACCCTTACAGAAAGGGGGGTCTAAGGGCTCCTCCCAGCGTGGGTAGCATCATTCAACTTGATGAGTTGTGGAGTCTGATTCAAAGTTTTTGCCCTTATAGGAGGAGGGTTTGGGGGCTCCTCCCAGCGTGGATAGCATCGTTCAACTTGATTCATTGTGAAGCTTGATTTAGAGTTTTTGCCCTTATAGGAGGAGGGTTTGGGGGCTTCTTTCAGCGTGGGTAGCATCGTTCAGCTTGATTCATTGTGGAGTCTGATTTAGAGTTTTTACCCTTACAGGAGAGGGGTCCGGGGGCTCCACCCGGCACGAGTCCCGGGTGTCGTGGTCAAAAAATGCACAGGGTATCATGGTGAGAAAGACATATTTTTGTTCCAAGCAAGATTGGAGGAAATCAATGGAAAATCCAACAAGGAGCATGCTAGAATCAAGATGTGGATGTCAAGCGAGAATGGTGTTGTGCAACTCAAATAACACAAAATAATAGGGGTCTGGTTTTTAGTTAAAATGAGAAATAAAATTACAATAGAAATCGCTGAAAACTTACAGAAATAAACTAGACTCAATAACGAAGACACCACTTTTTACGGATTTGGAATATGACCTCCGGTTAGGGAGATATGGCCCTGACAAGTTGGTCCTAATTCGGGTAGCGATTTGCTTACTGAATAACACTACAAATCACTATAGCGATTTGCGAAAGACACTACAAATCGCTATAGCGATTTATAGTGTCTTCCGCAAATCACTATAGTGTTTCATTGAAGACCCGAAAATGCTACAAATTGCTGTAGGAAAGCCCGATAATACTACAAATCGTTGTTGGAAGGCCCAAAAAAAATTTGCTTCGGAGGACGCTGCCCCCCGCCAGGGGCGGCCCCCCCTAGACCCCCGCTCGCTGACCGCGCAGCGGGATCCGCGCCGGGGGGGAGCCCCCGGACCCCCCTCCTGTAAGGGCAAAAACTCTAAATCAGGCACATAAGTAGAGAGAGAAGGGAGAGAGAGTGAGAGGGTTGGTGTTCATGGCCTTCTCCAGGAGGAACTCTTTACCTCCCTTGATTTCTTCTCTAGAGAGAGAGAGAGGGTTTTACAGTGTTTTACGAAAAAGGAAGAAGAAGAAGATGACGATGGAGCAATGTAGGATCGTCTGTTGGATGTGCACAGAAGTAGAGAGAGAAGGGAGAGAGAGTGAGAGGGTTGATGTTCATTGCCTTCTCCAGGAAGAACTCTTTGCCTCCCTTGATTTCTTCTCTAGAGAGAGAGAGGGTTTTACAGTGTTTTACGGAGAAAGAAGAAGAAGACTTTGAAGAGTCAACATCATCCTCGACTTTCTTGATGAAGGACATGTTTGTCCTTTTTTTGAATAGAGAAAGAAGAAGAAGACTTTGAAGAGTCAACATCATCCTCGACTTAAAGGATGGAGGACATGTTTGTCCTTTTTTTGAAAAGAGAAAGAAGAAGAAGACTTTGAAGAGTCAACATCATCCTCGACTTTCTGGATGGAGGACATGTTTGTCCTTTTTTTGAACTGTTTGTTTTTTCTTTTTTGAATGAAAGGCATTTTTGTCATTTTCTCAAACCATCACTTTATAAGAAGAATAACAAGAAAGGGTACTTAAGTCTTTGCAACAACACCAGAGTCCGATGCAAAGTTATGTCAACATACACGGGAATACGAGCCACATGTGCTTGTATATGTGGTGCTCATTCAAAGCCCTGAACACAAACGTGGGATTCAGTGAATCATCGAGGGCGAACATACACCACCCTCTCTACAGTGTTTCCTCGTAAATGTTACATCACTTTCTCTTCAACTCTCTAACTGTCTATCTTCCGATCATTTTTTGTCATCACGGTGGAGAAGATTGATGAGGAGAGCTAGAGGGGAATCGGGTGTTCTAGGTCTTCACAAAGGCGCTGCTTCACGTGGAACCGGTCAGCTCGATTCCTCTGTTTGGGGCCGTGGTCATCTTCAATGATCTCTCTCCCTCTCTCTACACCCACCAACAGAGAAAAGAAATCCCCCTTTTTCTTATTTTCTTGCCTGAACCCTGTCATTGTTGTACCCCTATTTATTACTATGGTTCCACAACCACCCCCACCTTATGGTCTGGCTAGGTGACGAATGAAGACCGATGGTTATTGAACCTTTGATGCCTGAGACGGTTGAAACCACAATTATTTGGTTGGCAATCCCATACATTTTTGCATGAACCTCAAACGATCGGTCCGCTTATCACCCTTCAACCAGACTCATCCCTCAAACCCTCCCCTTCTTATCAAGCAGACTTATGTTCATGTTGCATGTGGGTGTGGCTGGTGAGGCAATGGGTCATGCTCTAGACATGTGGCTATTCTTTCGAATTGTAGACTTTCTGGTTTTTCTTTATCTATCTACTATTAGATCCATGCTACCTTGTGATGTTTAGTGGCTTTATTATTTGATGTATTTATATTTTTTTATTTGTAATTATTCAGGAACATTTACTGATGGTGAGCGTGTCAGTATTTCTAAAGAGAGTGGATTTTTCTAAAATAAAAATGACTTTTACTTTAGGCTACAAGCTTATTCACGTGAACAATCTAAGGTATACACTTTTTTTTTATATGACGAGTGTTGTTAAAAATGCACCTCAAAGCACAAAAGACATGTCTCGCCTAAATTGAGCACGTAGGCTATGGCGCATGCCTCATGCGCTATGAGGCATACATCTCAGGGTGAGGTGAGCCTCATTTGATTTAGGTCAAATGGGAGTCAAAGCCCTCATTTGACCCAAATTTGGGGCAAGCCCGATCCTTATTAGGGTTGAGTCCTCTCTTCTTTCCCCTTTCTCGCTGCTTAATCCTCTCTCTCTCATCTCTCCGTCCTCTTTTGTCTCTTGTCTTTCATTGCTCATCTCTCACTCTCTTGTGTACACAGCAGAAAAAAAGAAGATACTCTTTTCACAATCTAGTCTCTTCTTCTCTATTCTTTCTCTCCCTCTTCGTGTTTCTCTTCTCCTTCCTCTGCCTTTTCTTTTCCTACAATTTCTTCCTCCGCCTTTTCTCTCATATTCTTCTTCTTCTCCCCTGTTATGCTATACCTGTTCTTCCTCCATTCTTCTTCTTATTTCTCTTTTTATTTTTTTATTTTTATTAGTTGAATTTTTATTTTTCTATGAAAGCATGTATAGTTAATTTTGTTGATTACTTTTTCTGTAAAAGCTTACAATTTTGTTGATATATGCATAGTTATTAATTTCTGAATTTTATTTGTTTTTGTGAAGTTTTTTATAAAAACCCAAAAACATGTTTAATATTATTTATTATGTAATATATTATATATATGTGTTACCGTCCTGTGATTTTTTGTGTGAAAAGGCTGAATTCATACTTTTATACTTATATGTTATAAATAATTGTATATATAGTTATATATATGTAATTATGTATATTTTGTAATATAATCTGAATTTTTATTTGTTGACTTTTTATAGATATTTTTAAAGGTTTCTTTTAAGCTTTTTTTTTAAATGAGCCTCACTTTAGTTTTTGGTGGCACCTCAACGATTTTCACAACATTGGATATAACCATTACAAAACATGGATAACTATATTGGAGCTTTATTAGAAATTGATTCATACTCATCATGACCCGGTAATGCTTCATGCTTACTCTTGGACTGAATTCCTCAATGTAACTCTGGTGGGTTGATCAAATCAGAATTACTTGGCGCCAATCAGGCTATACACACACACTATACCAATTCCAAAAATTGGCCTATTTTAGGTCCTTCTAATGGCCTTATATGAAATCACTTCCACAACTAGTACACTAGCTATAATCTCTGTAATAAATTCTCACTAGTTGCTTTATCATTGTTAAATGACCTATATATATATATATATATATATATATATATATATATATATATATATATATATATATATATATATATATATATATATATATATATATATATATATATATATAATTTGCCAAATTAAGCTGGGTTCGATTGGATATCCGACAAAATCATAACCCAAAACCAGCCTGCATATTATAAATCAGGTTGGGTACCTGATACAAATAGGACCCATTGACAGCCCTATCTTCAAGGACTTTTTTTTTTAAATAAATATCTTCAATGACTCGTAAAAACATCAGTAGCTCCAACATGCCAACATTTTTTAACTCAAAAAATAAATATTCTTACCGAAAAAAGTATGATCTAAGATCTGGTTCTTAATCAACTAACCATGTAGAACACATCCATGTAGTGGCAGCGAGTCGATACATCATACCTATTATTTTCGACTCAATAATTTTGTACATTGATTATTTTATTTTAAAGGCAAGTTGGGTTAAGCAGACCCCTACCAGTTATATAACTTTAGCATTTTGTATATTGATTAGTACCAAACATTTACCCAGTTTATATTTTTCTTATTTCGGTAGGGAGAATTGCATTATCCTGCATAGTTACTGTTCCATGCACAAATTTGCTGAGTATTTATCTTGTATACGTATATACGTAAAGGATCAAGGTATCTAAGATTAGATTACCAACAAAAAGTATCATTTGAGTCCGCATAAAATAACGCACTCCTTTCAAGCCTCTCTCTCTCTACGATCTTTATTTATATCATAATGCTTCCTCCAGCTGCCAAGAGTCCGGATCGGGTGCAATCACATGGCATACCTGATTGTTCTCCATCAAGCCTTGGGCTCCACAACTGGTAGGCCCCCGTTCCTAAGATGGAGGGTGCTTAATGCACAAATATTTGTGCAATATATTTTCACCCAAAACGCTATAAAAACCACCTCCCCAAGAGAGGAAACTGTCCCAAAACTACCCCAGGGATCGGACACCAACCTCAGGGCTGCCCCTCTCCCATGGCTGCCTCCCCTCCCAATCCCAAGAGGTACATCACCACCCAAGAGCTCCACACCCACAACTCAGAGAATGATCTATGGATCTCAATCCAGGGCAAGGTCTACGACGTCACCGGTTGGCTCAAGGACCACCCTGGTGGGGACCTCCCCTTGCTGAACCTAGCCGGCGAGGACGTCACCGATGCCTTCATCGCCTACCACCCTGGATCTGCATGGAATCTCCTTGACAGGTTCTTCATTGGGTACCTTAAGGACTACAAGGTCTCCGAGGTCTCACAGGACTACAGGAGGCTCCTCAACGAGTTGGTCAGGTCGGGTTCCTTCGAGAGAACCGGCCTCTTTGTGTACTTCACTATCTTGGTCATGCTCCTGATGCTTTTCCTCTGTTTTTATGGTGTTTTAGGGTGTGAGAGCTTCTGGGTGCATGTGGGTTGTGGGTGTTTGATGGGGTTTGTGTGGATCCAGAGTGGGTGGATTGGTCATGATTCTGGGCACCATGTCTTTATTAAGAACAAGGCATTGAACAGGTTTGTTCAGGTTTTGAGTGGGAATTGCATGACTGGGATCAGCATTGCGTGGTGGAAGAGGAACCACAATGCCCACCACATTGCCTGCAACAGCCTGGAGTTCGATCCCGACCTGCAACACATGCCGTTTTTTGTGGTCTCCTCGAAGTTTTTCCAATCACTGACTTCTTATTTCTATGAGAGGAAGATGACCTTTGATGGCCTTACTAGGTTCCTTGTGAGTTACCAACACTGGACGTTTTATCCTGTGATGTGTTTTGCTAGGCTCAATCTCTTTGCACAGACACTTTTGTTGTTGCTGTCCAAGAAGAGGGTGCCCAACAGGGCGCAGGAGCTTTTGGGGGTCATGGTGTTCTGGATCTGGTACCCTTATTTGGTTTCATGCTTGCCCAATTGGAAGGAGAGGGTGATTTTTGTTGTTTGCAGCTTTGTGGTCACTGGGATCCAGCATGTGCAGTTCTGTTTGAATCATTTCTCTTCGGAGGTGTATGTGGGTAAGCCTAGTGGGAATGATTGGTTTGAGTCCCAGACAAAGGGGTCTCTTAATATACAATGCCCCACTTGGATGGACTGGTTCCATGGGGGATTGCAGTTTCAGATTGAGCACCATCTATTCCCTCGGCTCCCTCGTTGCCATTTGAGGAAGATCGCTCCTCTCGTGAGATCTCTGTGCATGAAACATGGCCTTCCGTATGATATCGTGCACTTTTTTGAGGCTAATTTGTTGACGCTCAAGACTCTCAGAACAGCAGCACTGGAGGCGAGAGACGCCAATGTAGCTCCTAGGAATCTCCTGTGGGAAGCTGTTAACACCCACGGTTGAGAATTGGAGAGGTTTTCATGTTTTGGGAAGCATTTGAATGTTCTCTCACCATCTTTTGCATCATGTATGAACTTTTATGTTTTTAATCCTGATTAGGAAGTTCCAAATGAAGCCAAAATGAGAGAATTCTGTGATGACTATATTAGGTTGGTTTTATTGTTTGTATAATTGTGCGTTAGTTGCACCTAGAGTCTGTAAGGATTTATATATTTGCAGAATGGGAGTACGGCTGTCGTTTTTCTCTTCCATCTAATTCTGTTCTCAAATCTCAAATCTAATTTTATTTATAAAGAAGGTTCTGCCATTCAGTATCACTGCCTAGAAATAAGAAGCATTCCCCAAAGAATCCTTTTAAGAGATAAAATTTGTTGTATTTGCCAAGTAGCAAATGCATTGTGGTGTATAAAGATGCTTAGGATGTGAAATATTGGTAATGAGCTTTTCCAGCTTGATGTGGAGCACTGGATAACCTTCTAATAGAAATGCATTGTCTAACGAATGAAAGGAATAGCCAAGGCTGAATCCCCATGGCTGGCTTGAGATCCCAGTATGCTGTGATTTGCTAGTAAATTAATACATGCTTCTGTACTATGAACACAAAAATGAAAGTGAATGATATCAAGCAATCTAGAAGTCATATCATTCACTTTCATTTCATAGATTGCTTGAAAGACTTGAATGTTCTATGGCAATTCACTGCTTCACATCAGCCAAAATGATTGAATTTCTATATATTTTCTTATTATTTCCTTAGTTTTGTACATAATTGCTGGAATTGGTGATGCGTGGGTATAATTTGTAACTTTTTATTCTTCTCAAGTTCATAAGAAGTTTGGGTCCTCTGTTCTGGAACTGAACTATAGAAACTAAGATAACCTTAATTTGTAATTGGTGAAAAGCTTTCCAGTAAATTTCTCCTGATACTAAGAAAATATTCACTTTATCTTTTTTTTTTCATTTCAGAGCTTCCACAGTTATGGGCATGCTCCATCTAAGCAATTATATTATCAATGTACTTTATTTGCATTAGACCCAGTAATAATGCAGTTTTTCTCATAATAGTTCTCAGATTCTTCTCCGTTGCTAACATCAGTTTGCTTCTTCTGAGAACTTGAGATTTTGGCCTTTTCAAAAATTTTCATTGACTCGTGTTTGCTGAATCTACTCCCTGTGCTATTTATGCAACTCTTTTTTCCACATATTGGACATACTTAAATATATTACTTATTGGTCTATGTGCGATATCTGAATCGGTAGAGGTACACTTTCTTAACAAAAGGTATCTGGGTCATCCTCCAGCTTGCATAAAAAAGAAATCTAAAAGGGGTTCAATTATTTCTGTTCAAATTTTTGTTTTTAGTAACTAAATAAAAGAAATTAACTGTTTCCTCCTTGCTTTAGGTGCAGTTTCTCTTCTTTGTTCTTTCTGCTTGGGATCAGTAACTTAGAAACTCAATTTTAAGTTTAATAATTTGTGATTAGCAGAACAGTTGAATGCTGAAAACATAACAAGGGGATACAAGGGCTGATGTGGTCTCAAGAGAGGAACTTGAGAAAGTCATCCCACAACCACAAGTAGTCAAGAGCTGATTTGTCCTTGTCCAGTTTAGGTTGAATCCTAGATCACCATGTGAGCTACATTACTGGAAATCTTTCAAATAAGGATGTAGCTTTCTAGTATTAAAAAACTTGACATTGAAAGTTTTCTCATTCTGTTCTAGCGATATGCTTAAGGCTCAGCCGGAAAGAAAACTCACCATCTTCAAGTGGTCCTTTATTGTGTCTACGTCTACTCATGGTGCCAACTCATATTTCTTATGTTTCCCGGGTTGATTCAGACCCACAGAAACTGTTCCAGAGCATTTAGTTTCATGGTGCGTATGAAATTCCACTACCGGAACAGGTGGCTACATGTGTCTTACTTTAGCATTAATTTCACTCAAGCACCTGCAACACCACAGATTCTTCTCTATTTGCAACCCCAGAAATCTGACAGCCATCCCAGTGTGCAGTATCTGCCCCAAGCTACGTGCTTGTGAAAACTAAGGGACTTGGTTTGGGAGTAGCACTTCTCTTTTAGCTCTCACATGTTATGCCGTGTTTATGATAAGATTCTTTCTGATGATATGATGATGTCCAAGATTTCCAAACCTTCTTTATTTGTCTCTCCCCTTATCAAGGAATAGCCCAAGGCCCAAACTTTCCCTATGAACTTCATCCATGAAGCTAAATAACTTTTTAATTTGCAGGTCCGACTGTAGAGTAAGAATTTCAAAAATAAACTCTTTATGGAAGAAATGATCACTATGGATATAAATCTACTGGTATCCCATTGGGTTTTCTGTGAAATCAATAAACCTTATGCAATCCTAAATCCTTCAGAACTTAGCAACTCACCTTTGAATTGGTTCATAGGCTGTGGTTTTTTTAGTCAAGCTAGAAAAAAATTTCCTTGAGATAGTGTCCACAGACTAAAGGATCAAAGTTTGGATTATGACATTCTTGGTTTTTCTCCCCTCAAAAAAGAAGGAAAAAAAAAAGACAGACATTATTGGTTTTGTCGTTATAGTTTCTGATCATATTTTGGCAGGTAAAAACACAATTTCACCAGATGACGAGTGTCCTAGGCTGATCATCCTGACCACCTTGAATCAGGTTAAAAGGAAAAAGGACAATCCCACCGTGGTCGACTAGTAAGGGCAGAGTTAATCAATAGGTACTGCTTGTTAATGAAAAGGTATCTTGTCTTATGGTAACCATTTTCTCACTGAAAACATTTGTAGTGATCTTGAGAACATCCTCTGTGAAGGGGCAAGCACAAGAAAGCTAACGGTGACAGTCGATACTGGATGACACGGTTTTATAAGGTTCTTTGAGCGTTTTTGTTTAGTAGCTTCTCAAATTTAGTCAAAGTTTTCAATAGAATGAATCATTATCCAACTATGAAATGCAGAGCATGCATACATTATCACATTATATATGTATATATAAAGATTGATATGCTCATTAACAAATAACCCACATGAACCAAAGTTCCACTTGGACCTAATATATACTACTTGGAAGATGTGCACGCATTCAGTGGGCTGGCTCATGAAACCTGCTTATCTTATTTACTGCTAATTGACTCCCACTTGTGCACAAAATTTCTTGCATTGTGTTGTTACTTTAGCCTTCTCTTTCTCTCTTTGTAAAATTTCCTCAAAACCAATTAATGTGTAGCCTCTATCGTCAAAAGCTTTATTTTGATTTGGAAAAATCAAGCTTGTGAGTGTGTTTGCAGAACACACAGTAAGCTGTACATACTGGACTCTTAACAATCAAATTCGTCCACCAAAACATGTTTTAAATTTCCCCTTGGAAGTCCAACTTGGTTATGGAAATTTTTATCCAAAATATGCCTTGATAAGCAGTGGGGCATTTCATATGAAGTGCACTATAGTTGAGCCAGCCTTGTGTAGTTTGAAATGCATTAAATAATTTTCTAACTCAAATTATTTGTTCTGTACTTTGGTGTTGAACCCTTTACATTTTCAAGCAATTTCCTCTCTTCAGTCAAGTTTCATTGCCCTACCAGCTGTCACACGGATATTCCATTTGTATACTCCACAAAAATGGCTGTATTCCCGTATCTATAGCGGTAACCACGTGACATAGCCTGCCAGCTGTGTGGTTGCAAATCATTTAAACATATTTAAAGTTTACTCTACTTTTTCTTCATAGCCTTTATATTTCAATGACTGTAGATACTTCAGGATAACCTGTACTTCTATGAAGGTTGGGGAGAAGGTGCTGACCCTTCATCCATGTTGGACTCTCACCAGGTGTGTAGGTGCTTTTAACTGGTGGGTTCCCAGGTTTGGGTATTGGTGACCTTACCCAGGTAAGTGACCTGGTTGTTGTCGAGAGTTTCTTGTCATAAAAAAAAATATTCAAAAGTTGAAACTGATGCAGCTCATGGTTTTTTAACTGAACTTTTTTCTATTTTCTGTATTTGCATGGTAAACTGAAAGCTAATATAATCAAAGAAAGAAAGACGTTGAGATCCAGCACTGCTGCATCAGAGGTTTGACTAATCAATGTGCTCTCAAATGCCAGTGTGTCTTATGAATGATCATGTCGATAGGATCATAATGTGCTAGACACTTTACTTATGTCAAAGAAGATTAGGTAGGTTGGTACTCTGCCCAACACTAAAGTTTATGTTAACGTGGGCATCTATAACAGTTGTACACAACAACATATCATATACTGTCCACATGCTGTTCTTGTCCACCTAAAAAATTGCTGGCTTCCAAGAACAGCAGCAGAAAGAGAAAGTAGAGCCGACTGACTTCATTGTTACACCAATCAATCCAAGTATGATCAATCAATTAAAATGAGGCATAACTTTTAAAAGTAGGGATGAAAATGGTTCCGTTTGGGATCTAATGTGACCAATACTATAATCGACTAATAGGATGATGAGAAAAGCTCATACCAGATCTGCTTATTTACATGTACACAGATTCCAATATATGTCATTCAGATATTTGTCAGATTCGGTAGAAAAAAAAATCAAAACCATATCCACATTTGATTATAATTGGTTATGATTTTGGCTTATCAAATGCAACTAAACGGAATTGAATTTGATCAGTTATAGGATAAAATCTGATTCATTGACATCACTATTCAAAAGCTGTCATATCAATGGAAACTCTAACAATCTCAAAGTTCTCTGCACAGATAACTGTAGACCCAAGGTCCATGTTATGGTCTAAAATAGTGCCATTTCACTGAAGTTAGGGGGGACCTTACAACTTGCAAAGAAGCGCAGTTCACATGGTCTGCCTGTTCATGTTTGCTTTTAGTGAAAAGTGTTGTTGGAAAGGTTAAGCAGCCCATTTGGACATAGGGCACAACCCCCTAAAAGGCTTATAGTAATGAGCCAAAAGCCCTCGGAAACGATGTTGGTTTGCTCATTTTTTAATTGAGAGTGTCCCTACATGCCCATACATAACAGTGCCCGGGGCAGATCACTGATGAATAACCGTGTCATGGACTACCCCAAACTACTAGGGGTTGTCAATGGGTTGGGAATATCCTGGACACGACCCGCACCAAACCCTATAGGGACAGGGTGACAAATAAGAAGGTTTGAATAGAATCCGGGTCAGCTGGGTATGATTTATGAACTTTCGTAAAAGACCCAGGCCTGACATGAGTTCCAACTAAGATCTGCAGTTTTTCAATGTAAACAGAATAAAAAATATAAATTTACTGGAGAAGGTCTGGTTCATGTAATCTTTATAGGATACAGATATGGTTTCCCTTATTATGGGTCCATTTAAACCCAAATTCCAAATCTGATAACATCATCTCAAGTCAGGTCTGGGTCTGATTTCACCAGGGTCCCAATCAAACCCAACCAGTTGACAACCCAAGTGAACTACTATATAATAAGAAATTTTTTATTTAGGCTAACCTTTTACCTATAATTTTAAAAATGGGTCTCACTTTTTAAAAATTCTAAATATGAGCCAAAATTTTCCACAACAGGAACCTCGTGTCTAAGGGTGTCAATGGGTCCAGTTTAGTTCAGACCCAGGTGAGACCAAACTTGGACCAGATTTTTGGGTATGGCATCCAGTTCGGACCCATGACTAATCGGGTCCTCTATAAGAAAAACCATACCCAGACCCAATAAGAATTACATGAAACCATACCTGGTAAAATCATAATTTTTATCATTTTTACATTAAAAATGTGTGGTCTTAATCGAAACTCGGATCGGGTTCGGGTCTGATATAAAATTTCACAAACTATACCCAGGTTCATGTATTAATCAAACTTTCAGGTCCGAACCCAGGTCTTAGTTGGGTCTTCTTATTTATCTCCATACCCTAACCCTATAGGGTTTAGCTCGGGTTGGGTGTTGTAAACCAGACCATTGACACCTACTCATGCCATCATCATCTATCTTGAAAAATTATTCTTTTTTGTTTCTGATATGAACCCTGGGTTGGGTCAGACCAATTCTGAACCTAGGTTGGTTCAGACCAGGACCGGTTCAAACCAGATCTGAACCCAGGTGCGCCCAGGCCTGACCTGAAACCATTTTCACTTGGTTCAAAGTGTTGTAAAAAAAATGTGGGAATAAAATAAAAAAATAGAGTTTCTAAGAAAAATCAAAATATATGGATATACATATATAAGAGTGTATGGCTTCAAAATACCCATATGACATATATACACTTTCAAAGGAAAAGTTATATATGTATATCAAGATTAAAAAAAATACATATATATTGTGGCATATATATGTATATAGATATACATATATGTATGCATAATGCGAAGTGTGTGTATACCTTGCTAGACATAAGTACGCATTTCAAGAAACCAAGACACACACACACACACATATATATATATATATATATATATATATATTCTTGTAGTTCGAACTCATGCAACCTAGAATGCGGATAAGTAACTTTATTATACACATATGTGCAATAGTCAAAGATTTCAAATAACACTCATGTATGCAATCCTTAAGAGTATGTGCATCGGTTATAGATCGCATATACGTATGTATGATGTAAATGCATGCAACGAAATGATGTATGATACTAATGCATGACTAAGTATGCAATGAAATAATGTATGATGTAAAATGCATGCAATGAAATAATATATGATGTAAATGCATCACTAAGTATGCAATAAAATGTATATGACCTAAATGCATAAATTATTTAGGCAATGAGATTGAATCCAAATCATGATATTTATGAAGTTTTATTTATATTTAGGCCATGTTTGCACTATGATTGCATGTATTTGAGTATATGGTTCAAGGAACCTTTGCAGTGTCAATGGACACACTTGTGTGAATTTTTTTATTATTGCATGTGATATTGTTATGCATGTGAGTCATGTCATTCATTTGATAACTCTTGTATGAGCATGAGTCTATTAAAAACTCATGAGGTGCGCAAGGGCATACCATACTATATGCATACACACCTTGAATGGTTGCACTCGCCTCCATGAGCAAATTGCTTATATGGGGTAAAGACGTCAGAGCAACGTGAATTATTGAGTATATAACAATATTTTGTTATAGCTAATGCCCTAAGAGGGTATTTGGACTACTAAGACCTGTTTGCCTCATGGATCGAGATACATGAAAATGTCAAACACTCTAATTAAGAAAAAAACTTATAACTCATTCATACTATTGATCTACCTTGAAGAAGGTAAGAGGTACAGATTTGAGTGACACAAACACATATAGATTCTAGATGTCATACTGAATGTTTTATTTAAGCGATGGCGTCAATTTGGTCTTCAGTCACTCAAAGTTAGGGAGGCCGAAGTTATCCATGTGTCCTAGGTGATACATCCTTACTACTGCAAATAGTCTTGGATTGCAATCCTTACTAAACGTCTAGCCTTTACAGAAATTCTCTCGATCATGGGTCACCCGCTTTGGATATCCAGTTTGTTAGATATTTCAAAAAAAAAAATCATAAAGCATAATAAATACTCATCGTGACTTTATCAAATACAATGATTATACCTAAGTACCTAGAAATGTTAATTAAGAAAAATAAGATATGCATTAACTCATGAAATGCTATTTATGCTTTATTGTTGAGATACATAATTGTTATCTACATTGAAGTTGATATACATATTGGTATTTATATTAATGATGAGATTCATATTTACTCCTTGCTTTGTTTATATCATGATATGTGATATTATTGAACTGTGATATTATGACTGTGATGAATGTTCTAGCATGCGCAATATTATTGTTGTTGGTTTAAAAGTACTTGCTTGAAAGAGTTTAATCTCATTTTATTAGGATACAGGTGGTAAATGAGCGACAGTGTGATGACTGGATGTGGTAGAGCGAGGCCGAGGACAATATTTTTATCTTTTTACTGATCCTAAGATTTTTGTGTCTCAATTAGATTGAGATGTTTTGTGACTATTATGTATGAATATGGTCGAATAATTTTTGATACATTTAATCTATGATGGAATGATATTACATCTTTAATTTAATTCATGTGGATTCAGATTCTTGATGGAATCATTTAGTGTGTGGACCAGAATCCAAGTATAAATCGAAACTGGACCTAGTTTGATATTATTATTAGTTTCTGTAATCCACCCAAAGTTGTCTCATTTGAAAACCAAAACTATTTCTGCTATGCATTGATAATCTCATTCAAGTTGAATTGTATTTAAAAAAAAAAATTGTTGCAAATTTTGACTTATTTCAATTTCAAAATTCTAGGACGTTATAGTTAGCGCACTTCACCATGTGTTGGGATGTTGCAAGTTCAAAACTCAATGATATACATTGTATAGCTCGCGAGAGTCAGCCTAACCCTGGCTGGACTATCAAAAAAACTTTGTAAAATTATTATAATATACAAGCATAATAAAAAGCGCCCTTAGTCAGACCTCAAGGATCAACCACATATATAGTCTTGGGTCAAACCACCCTATCCAGAGTTCAAGTCCTTGTGTGTGTGTGTGTGTGTGCACTCGTGCACACACTCCCTTATGCAAGTGCAGGAGACACCTTGAGGTCAATGGGGGGAGTCGAGCACAAAGTTTTATGTCATCGAGATAGAGACTGCAGGTACGACCAACCCGACTAGGTTTGTGATTCTGGGTACAGTTTGTTTGTGTAATAAACCAAATAAAAAGCACCTATGGTCATTCCTAAGGGCACGTTTGGAACAAAGAGAAACTCTCATAGTAAAAGAGAGTTTTGCCTACGAGAGTTTTTTTATAAGAGAAAATTTTCAAATGAAAGTTTTTCGCTTGTTTGTGTAGCATGAGAAAAACAGAGTGGGAAAATGTGAAAAAATGAGAGAGGAGGAAGAGGGTCGTGGTGATGGCGAGATGGTGGGTGGTGGAGAGTGTAAAAATAAATTTTCGCTTGGTAGGAAACATTTCTCCACCAACCCCCCATGGAGGAATGTTTCCTATCAAAAAGTGTACTTTTAAAAAAAAAACTCTCAGCAAAATAGTCTCTCTCATTTTCAAGGGTTGGAAAATCCATACGGATTTTTTCTTCATTTTTGCATCACTTTTTCTATATCTTTCTCGCTTCCAAACGTGCCCTAAATGTCACTGTCTATTTTTTTTATGAAAGATGGGAAAATCACCCTTGCAATCATAGGCCTAGTCATGCAGTGAAAATCTTGCATTCAACAGGAATATATTGAGTAGTCAATGATCATACCAAATCGAATCAAATTCTGTGATATGGATTATTTTTTGTTGTCTAATTTGATCAAGGATGAGGTCAGTAGAGTTTGCCAAATTCCAATATTTTCTAACTCAATGTCAGGTGGAAGATGGCAATTGCTAGGTGCAATGGTAAAGTGCTCGGGCTGCCAGTAAACATCACGGATTCAAATACTGGTGCAGCCACTTGCAAAACGCAAACGATTAGATGCATCTCTAGTATGGCCCTCCCTACCTCATCAAAGTACGAGATCACATTATGGCTCTAGATCAAGTGAAAGGTTGAAAATATGTGATCCTGACTAATGTAAAACTAGTGGATGTTTACTTTAAACTTGTTTTTGGAAATTCAAGAGAAAACGATGGAAGTGCAATTCTTGTGAAATGACACCTAAATACAAAAAAATTGAGGCTAACAGAAATTTTGCGTTAAAAAAAGAAGAAGAAACCTTTATATCCAATCAAATCCTTTGTTGCCTTTTTTATAATCAAGCTGAAAGGATAATCCTCATGAGCTAGCTCGCCTAACACCCCTTGGTTATGATGGTGCAACCTGACCATGATCTCATTCAACCCCGTATCTATCGCATCTGATCACCCTCCATCTTGGGGATAGGGCCTGTGAAATGTGGGGCCCATGACCTGATGGAGGGTGATCAAGTGCCTAAGGCACAAAAAATGTGTCATGTGATGGCACCTGACAGGGACTCGTGCACTGGCCCCTTCTTAGAATTTTTTGTTATAGTTAAACTGGGGTTAGGCAGACCCCTACCAGTTATACAACCATGCCATTGGGATTTGAACCTGCAACGTCTCAACACAAGGTGACATGCACTCACTGCTCCTACCAGACAAGCGGAGCCCGATTTGGTCTCTTAGAGTGTTTTTGCTTCCACCATTTCTTCATCTTCCACTTATTCCACATCTTCATACTACAGCACTGAAGATGTACCATTAGATGAGTTCAATTGCAGCTGGCAGTGAAATCCTTCACCATTTGGGTAGGCACTCATTTACCTTCATACCTTCTAACATACAATAAGGAGGATGTAAAACATATCATCAAGTGATAGTTCATACTTGTGCATCATCTTTAACTCGTTATGGCTTATGATTTTAGCTAGTTCATGATTTTTTTTAATTTATGGGAAGATTTTATTTTAATCTATAAATGCATCTTGAAGCTATTGTTTTATGATTGTTACTATGATTGCTCAACCTAAACCATGCTTGACCCAGTGTCCATATCTATATATAAGAATTTGTAGGTGCGCGCCTGTGTGCACCCACCTTGGATCATCCAATCAAATGAAAAGATGGTTAAAGAAAACCTTATAATTGATATGATTTACAAGGTTTATTTGATAAAGACATAAGTTTTGGATAATGTGATTACAATGTCAAAAAAAAATTTTTAAGAACTATAAAGTTCAAGTTATTATCCCTAACAAACAAATTAACCATGCAAAACCTGGCTATGGGTTTGATTGAGTGAAAGTGGTGGTTGACCTGAGTCCAAATTAGGGCGTGCTTGAATGGGCATCTTGCGGGATAAATACCAAAAAAAAAATTAACAATCCAGCGCGACAGTCTGTCCTGGAAAGACAACTGTTCTGTTTGTCCTGGACACATGTTCCCTTCTTACTTGGACAAGCACTCACGTGCACACTTACCAATCTATGCACACAGTTGTGTGCGCATGCATGTGTGAACAATAGTACAAAACAAAGAGAATTATGTTTCAATCACCTCTATTAATTATTTTTGGGATACTTCGCAGGAATTCTTGAGTATGAGCAAGTACCGGGAAGAGGGTTAAAGATGGCCAGTTCACACATGGGGTAGGCTCTGCAAAGCTTTAGGGATGGCAGTGGACCGGGGCGGGGGACAAGGTCTCCACCCCCGCCCCATCTCAAAAAGTTAACCTCCATCCCCGGTCCATCCCCGTGGGGGGGTTACTTTGGACCTCCACCCCCGCCCCGTCAAACAAATTATCCCCATTCCCGCCCCCCCCCCCCCCCCCGCCCCCATCCCCGTCCCTGCCCCATCCCGTCCCGTCCCGGCCTGCCCCGCCCCGTCCAGCCCCATCCCCGCCATGGATCTCATCACAAATTAGTATGTCATGTTTTTTTGTTTTTTATTTTCTATAACATTTTCCAGATTTATGTGAAGATTTTACCTATATTTTTCTGAAAATTTTGTCAAATATCACAAGGATTTTCTGTCAAGAAAATTCACATAAGAGATGTATGGCCATGCTTTGAAATTCTGCACTTGAATACTGAACAAAGTAAAATCCATATCCTTAATTATGCCTTAGAACTTTGAAAAATAAATGTTACCACATTCTGCAACAAACCTAAGAGAGAATTACATGCAAACAATCAAAGCAAATATTTTGACTGGGTATTCTATCAACATGCATAAAGTTAGACCAAGTGAATGCAAGCAACAGAAAGCAAAGAGACTACAAAACAAATAAGCATTGCTAACTAATGCCAAGTATACATGGAGATAGAGAACGAAAACATGCACCATAAAAATTCCTTACTCAATGTCTTTACACAGAAGTTTCCATACTAATTTCCAAAGCAACTCATACATCTTATCATTAAGAAAAAATAACTAAAAAAGGAAAATCACACTGAATGGTCTTAATTTTCTATTGCATAACAAAGTAGAATCTGCCATAATTCTACCATGGAGATCCTTCAATATGGAAGCTAATCCAGTCATAGCAAAAACCTTTCAACAATAAATTAAAGAAACAAACAAATAGACACAGGTAAACCGTGAGCTGCTTACACACCTGCTGCTGAGTATAAACACAGGTTTCTGATTTACAATGCAAATAGACTAATAGTCAGAAACGTTTCTATTACTTGTAAACAATAAAGTTGCATTTGAATTAAAACCAAGCTACCTAAATCTCTACACAATGTGATTTTTTTTGGTATAAACCAGTTACAGCGATTGGCTTACAGTAGTCAACCTTTTTTTTCTTCAAAAGTTCAGCTTATTAGAGTATCCAATGAACAAGCAGACAACAAGAATTATAATAAAAACAACGAGAATTACTTGGTTGCAGAAAAGAAACAATAACAGTAATACTTTGAGAGAGAGAGAGAGAGAGAAAGTCATGTACTTGAGTATGAATACACCAAAAGCAATTAATAAAAACATAAAAGAATTACAGGTGAGGAATTTGTTATTGATGAGGTTCTTTTTCTATGGGTCTTTGTTCCTCACATTCTGTTTCCTGAACACTATTGCTATAGCATATAGCACTACTGCAGCATTGCCATTTGGCACCATACTGGTTATCCTTCTCATATGGGCACTAGTTACATCACCTTTGCTTGTTCTGGGTGGAATAGCTGGTAAAAATAGTAAGGCTGAGTTCCAAGCTCCGGTTCGGACCACAAAGTATCCTAGAGAAATCCTACCATTGCCTTGGTATAGTCTTATAGGGGGACTATGCCCCAGATGGTGATGGCGGGATTCTTGCCTTTCAGTGCTATCTATATTGAACTTTACTACATCTTTGCAAGTGTATGGGGACACAGAATCTACACCATCTACAACATTGTCTTAATTGTCTTCATCATTCTCATCATCATTATTACTGTGGCACTGACATACTTTCAACTTGCTGCTGAAGATCATGAATGGTGGTGGAGGTGAGTTAATATACATTGTATTCTATTATGTTAATTCTATACCATTTTTGTCTTTGTTTCCTATTTCATCTGTTTTTCTTTTGATCTATTTTTTTTCCATTCTCTCTCTCTCTCAGTTTTATTCCTTGATTTCCAGTTATATTGATTTCTATTTACCTATGGTTTTCTAGTTGCAAGATCATGTGAGTATGAACTTGTCTTTCACATACGCTCTAACATTGAGCTAATATTCAATCAACATATTATGAAAGCATTATTAAGCCGAAATCATCCAGGAAAATAACCAAAATAATTTAACAAAGGGGAAAGAACAGGAAAATTCACTAGTATTATTCTCTATTCTTCACATCCAAGGGAACAGAAGAATTATGGAAAAATATAGCCAACATAAGATGCTTTACACAATTCTTCACATCTAAGCTTCTGATTTAATATTTGAAATAAAAAAGAGAAAAAACAGGAGTTTCTTCTGAAAGTTTACAGGAACATTTCAGAAGAAAAAGAGATAAACAAATAGTGTACTAATGAATGAAGGTCACCCTACACAAAGTGTTTATACTATCATCATGTTGTACTACTGTATCACCAGAAACTTTCGTTAGCAGTTGGCCTTAATGCAATTTGCTGACATAGTTGCAGTGCCATATATATATATATATATATATATATATATATATATATATATATATGCACCAAAAGTTCAAAACAATTCATGAATATTACAGCTTGGAGGTTTTTACATGCCAAAACAAGCAGAAAAGAATATTACATCCCTTTTACTCGAGTATGAATGCACACATACAAGTCATGGTACATTGAATGAAACTGGAAAAACAATCAAAGCATAATGAAGTTCTTTGCCTCTTCCTCTTCTCAAATATCCATGCAATGAAACACACTCATATCAAGCCCCTTCTAGTTGTATCCATGCAATGAAACACACTCATATCATATCTTTGCCACCTCCAAATCTGTGGTCAGGAAAAATTTGAATCCAATTAGGTTATAAATTCACAAGATTTAATGCACATATCAAATGTGGAAGTAGTTGTTTCATGAAACTCTATTCGCTCATCTGGTAGGGGTGACTTGTGAATGTCACCAAATTGACGGGATGAGACAAGTTTGAAACACATCGGTAGCGTCTCTTGCTGAAAGGTCGAAGCTGGGTCTACTCCCTGCCTGGTGAGTAGGAGGGATCTCAAATGTTTTACCAACCAATGTGCAGTCAGTGATGAAGAGGGTTCCCTTGGATTATCCAAAAAAAAAAACCATGGTTTCAAGGAAGAAAAATAAAAATGATTAAAAATCACAACCAAAGCCATCTAGAAGCAACAACAATCTAATTACCACTTAAATCTCTATTTTTGTTTGTTACATTATGTGCTATTAGCTAAAAATACAATCTTCAAAACAAAAAGTAATTTGGTTTGCACACAAGGACTCCACTCATCTGGTTGGGCGACTTGAGAACGTCACCAAGTTTTCAAAGTGTCATGAGTTCGAATCTCATAGGTGTGTACCAAAACTGGTTGTACTCTCTCATTTGTAGGCATGTCCACAGGTCGGATGTAATTCGAGATCCAACCTGAATCTGATTAGTCGGATTTGGTAGTCAAATTCAGATATGATTAATGATCAGACCTGGATTCAGTATTGAGTTTTGCATTTGAGTCCGAATCTGACAAAATCTGAATCAAATTATCTGTAAATATCAAGTTTTAAGCTAGTCAGATCCTAATTCAGTTTTATCTGATACCATCCAACTTCGAATCTGATTGTGTCATATCCGATTAGATCAGACTCAAAAATGGCTAAATCTGACCCGTTCACATCCCTGGGGACCTGGGGGTTTTACACCAATGAACTAAGTAAACAAGGTGCTTTCTCATTTGTTTATTTCATTATTTTCAGTCAATTCTTTTTTCTTCTTTTTTTTGTTTTGAAAGAACCAGTCAATTTTTTTTTTCAAATGATCTCCAAATGATGCTTGCATCATATTCTTTATCAAATGCTTGAGCTGCCATAATGATGACGGAACTTTAGGTTAAGTATCCCTAACAAAATAATTTGTGTGTACACCTGTTGCCATGTAAAATCAATACCTTCCTATAATATTTCATCATTTTTTTTAAACGATCCATATGATTTTTATTAAAATTCAACTATTTCTTGAGGCAGTTGTTAAGTTTGGTAACAATGCTTTAGGTGAAGTCTAGATGCCTCTGCTTATTTGGTAAGGGGACCTGATTTCGGGTCTCTTTGTCTATAAAAAAAAAAGTCTAGATGCCTCTGAAAAACAATATTTTTTTTAATTATCAAAACTACCCTTCTATATATGAAGTCTGATATTTTGAAAAAGTTTTTTTTTCCTAGACCTAGATAATCTGTGAAATGATAGGCTCCCTGTATATAAAGTTAGTCAATGTAATTTTATGTTCCCTTTCTTATTTGTTACGTGACCATACCGATCCTTTATCCAGAATGGCGTGGTCCGACTTCTACCAGCAACTCATTCACGTGTTGACTACACCACCCTTTTGGTCAAAACTACCCTTCTATATATTTGTGTTTTTAATCAAAATCTCATAATAAAAACAACATTCATAATTGTATTTTTTATTTTTACGCACATTCTTATCATTTTTACATATTTTTATTTTGTGACAATTTGCTAATAAAAACACAAGAAAGATGAAATATCCCAATCGTTGAATTGTTGTTTTATTTATTCCAACCTTAGTCCCAAATTCCAGCTCTTTTTCAAAAATCTCCTGATTTTGTCACAGGATTTTCAAAAGCTAATATAAACCCAAGTAAAACATGATATTTTTTAAAATATCATTTATTTTGAAAATATTGAATTTTCATCAAAGTATTTTCACGGTATTAATGCATTCTATATATTTTTGCATATTTTTTGTACTCTACTTTTTTCCTTATATATATATATATATATATATATATATATATATATATATATATATATATATATATATATATATATGGTTCCATCCCCAAGAATGATGTCAGTGGTCGACAATCCCCGGGCCCAGGATCCGAACCATTTACAAGCGAAAGGCCAGATCTGGGACGGAATGGACCCGACCCATTTCCAACCGATGGAAACCTTGCACCGCCCACTCTCTCACTTTTTGGTGTTAGGTATTACCAACTACCGTGAAAACCCAAAGTAAATGCCATTAAAAAAAAGAAAAACAGACGTTACGAACCACCGAGGTGGTATCCCATGTAGTAAGAGGTGTTCTGTGTCAAGCTGAAGGCCCAGGATCGAATCCCTCTGCCACATGGAAGGATAACCAAAAAAACAAGGAGAGGGGGAAAACGGTAAGCACCACCGAAACGATGAGCGGGGAATTGAGAATTCATCGTTTTGATCGTTAAATATAAAGGGGACGATGATGCCGTAGAATCGAAGCCCCACTGATCGTTAAATATAAAGGGGACGATGATGCCGTAGAATCGAAGCCCCACTTGCCTCTTCCTTCTTCTTCTTCATTACTCAAAGATCGATCGATCGATCTGCCGATCGGTTTTATGTGATTCTTTAATCGCCGATCCTGAAAACCTTGATTCCTCTGTGAAGAGTTTGGAAGAGGCAGAAGAAGAAGCAAATGCAGCAGCTGCAAGAGGCGAGCCCGTCGATGACGTTCGACGAGGCGTCCATGGAGAGGAGCAGGAGCTTCATCAAGACTCTGCAGGCAATTCTTCTTCTTCTTCTGTCTTTGATTAGTTGAATCCGGTTTTTTTTTTGTATATTTGCTTGTTTGAGTCTGTTTGGGTCTCGGTAATTAGGGTTTCGCGTGCATTTTCGCTGCTTCGAATTCTCGGCATTGTGAGAATTTAGATTTTTTGTTTTGAATCGATCCTGTTTCTTCTAGTTTCTTGGATTTGATTTCGTGGTTTTATTGAAAATTAGGGTTAACTTTCGGTTCCCTATGGGTCTGGTTCTGTTGGTTAAGTTTTTCGTTTCGCCTTTTTAGTGGGGTTTGATTGATTCTTTATGATTTTTTTTTTTTTTGGGGGGGGGGTGCCTTTCTTTATGGTTGGAATGAACTGTCTTTAAGTTCTTGGTGTTTCTTTTAGGGCTTCATCGTTTTTTTTGTGTGTGTTTGATTTCGCTGCATTGATGAAATTCGGGGTTGAACTCCCCCTTACATGTCGGAGATGCGCTTGTTGTTTTTGTTAATGTAATTAATTTAATTAAAGGGTATGTACTTGAAATTGGTGCCCTTTAGTTAATGCTGCCAACATGTCGGAAAAAGACGCGGTGGTGTTCTACTTCTATCTCTCTCCCTAACCACCAAGATTGAACCATCAACACCTAACCACCGCTCTGCCTACCTTCATGACCACCTATGTTGGCGTGTTTATATGGTGGGTCGTTTGGTTCTCTTAGCTGTTTTGTATTTAAGTCTTGAACCAAATCGTTTTTATCCTCTTTATGAATTAGTTCCGATTCTGTATCAGAACGTGTTGTTCAGAATTGGTTGTAACGGGATAAAGAGGATGATGTTTGGTGGGTGGGGAGCATTGGAGAAGTAGATGACGGAGGACCCCATGATTTGTAGACATCAGTTTCAAACACCTTTTGTTTTTTGCCAGGGTGTGAAGCTTCTAGAATGTGTTCAGATCTTCACTAATAAGAGATGGTGCAAAACGTTGAGGAGTGTTAGTGACTAGTATATCAGCAATCTAGTATGAGATTTGTTATTGATAAACCTACATGGCCTGGTCCGTGTAAATGCTGCCTAGGTTGTTCTTACATTTAGTACACCCTGATACTGTTTTTCAAGTCTGCACTTGTTAGACTGGAAGTTTTCCGCCCTGTCCTTGAATTTTCTGCTACTTATTTCTTGGTGAATACGTTAATTTCCTGATCTCTAAATTAACTGTTCAAATTTGCACATACCACATTGGCTCAGAAGTTCCCCACTACTAGCTTGCAAGTTATATGGTCTGAAAGGCTTCTTGTACACCACTACTAAATCTTCTAGCATGAGAGACTAACACCAAGTTGAATTTGGCAAATTATCAGTCGCAAAAAGTGTCTCATGCACCAACAGTCATGTGAAGATTTTGGCATTGGGAACAGCCCTAGCAGCTTTCATATTGAGAAATTAATTCCTTGCCAAAGGTTCCAAGAGTACTAGAGCATGAGGAAGCACAAATTTAATAGAAATCTAGAAAACAACCTGTGTTGCAGATATGGATAGTCACCCTCCATCTTTCAGTGCATTTCTTCAGATCGTCTTGAGTTTCTTGGAGTTACCCTCGGTGGTTCTTGTTGTGGATCAATTGCACTGTTGTGACACTGTTTTCATTATTTGTTGTAATTGCATTTTCTTATGGTTTGAGTTATACTGTTTACCGTATTTCTTATGTTGGCCTTTTTTCAGGAACTGAGAATTTTGAGGCCACAACTCTATTCTGCGGCTGAATACTGTGAAAAGTCTTATGTCCATAATGAGCAGAAACAGATGTATGTACAAGTACCATTGTCTTTATGTTGTTTTTGTTTGACTTATGTTTCTGATTAAAGCTTCAGATCTGCCGTTTCTGCTGAAATTTATACTGAAAGGCTCAAGAACTTCTTGCAGAGAGGACTAGAGCGTCTATGGAATTATTTCTGCTGGCTCTTTTCTTTTTTATGCCTTTGATCTTTATCCATTAAGGATATTTTTTGTATATGTGATCACTATATGGGCCAGCATTACGGGACAGAAGATTTTGGATTCATGGTGTGGCACTCAAAAACATTAATTTGCCAAATGTAAAAAAGGGATTAAACTGGAGTTTTTTCCATTGATCAGGGTACTAGATAACTTGAAAGATTATGCTGTGAAAGCTCTTGTCAATGTGGTTGATCATCTTGGAACTGTTGCCTACAAATTAACTGAATTATTTGAACAACAAACATTGGATGTTTTTACTTTGGACTTAAAAGTTACATGTCTTGATCAGGTACTCCCTTTCTATTTCTGTCATGACTCAGTTAAGTGTTAATTTAAAATTTTAAATGGTAACTGACATTTCTTTGCTTATCTTAGAAACTTCAAACTTTCCAAAATTGCACAGATAAAGAAGGTCTCAGACAGCAGCAGTTTTCAGTAGTCATTCCAAGACATCACAAGCATTATGTATTGCCAGGTATGCAAGCTTGAAGCGTTTAATTTGTCCTTGTTATGTGTCCATCTGATTTCTGTTTCTTGAAGTTTTATCTGACATTCTAAGTTCTCTTAGGTTCTGTAAACAAAAGACTGCAGACCAGTGCAAAAACACACGAATCTGGTCCAAAGTATGTGCTTGGAAAGCCACGTACTTATCGTTCAGGTACTTGCTTTTTGTAATTCCTTATTGCAGTGGGTAGAAATTCATTTCATAGTTCCTTTGGTCCCAGGCTCCGTGAGAGGGTTGGGAGAACTTTAATGTTTGTTTACACGAAAAAACAGCTGGGATTTTTGTGTGTGTGCGCTCATGCTTGTGTGTGTGTTGTTAAAATGTATCATTCGACAATTGTAATATTATATATATTTTATATATATAAAGGATAATACATATTCATATATGGTATATATGCATATGTATTATCCTAATTATATATATAAAATATATATTTATCTATTTATAGGCATAGGGGTAGTTTAGACATTTCACAGTTTTTACGCATATTCCATTTGGAATATGTTTGTAATTTTATTTTTAATTTTCTTTTTTATTTTTCCCTTTTTTGTGGTTTGCGCCACCTAGGGAGGCTCCCCAAAGAGTCGTTGGGGAGCCCCCAACGGTCACAAATGTGACCGTTGGGGGCTCCCAACGACTCCTTTGGGAGCTCCCTTGGTGGCCCCTCTCTTGTGTTATAAATAGGGGTCTCCCCCTTTGTATTCTTCACTCCTTGGAGGAGCTTATGCTCCATTGTATAGGGTTTTTACCCTCTTTCTTCAATAATATCCAACTTATGACTTTATGTCATATTTACCCCTTTTATGGGTTTATGTATTAGCACATGATGTGCTTGTGTTGTTCCCTTGAGTGGGTATATTCGCACTTAATGTGCATGTGTATGGGTTCATTATCGAACCTAAAGTATTCAAAGTCACTTTCTAACATGGTATCAGAGCGTGGTCACGATGGGGTTGTCCTTTGATGCAACGGAAAGCGTGTTGATCAAGAAATGGTGAAGTATTCATTGTCCTTCTCTTTTTTCTTAAGTTTTCGGTATGTATCTCTTTTCTTAACATATTATGCATTATGAAATTATTTTTTGCATATGAAGTGTTTATAATAGTTAAATCACCTCTTTTCATATTTCGCATGTTCAAAATTTAAAAAAAAAATATCTCCTTTTAAATTTAGTAAACTTGTTTTGCTATTCAAATATATAAATTCTTGTTTATATGTTTATCGATTACTCATCACATATAAATAGTAATTTATGTTCTTTCTTAAAATTGTCTTCAATTATGTGGGATTTATGATGATTACATAAGTATTTCATAAATTAACTTTTAAAGATTATATATGATCTCTTGATTAATGATCTTTGTTTAAAAAATCTTTTCTCTCATATAAAGTCTAATTGGTTTTGAGTTTTTCTCTTGTTTATGGATTTTAGTGCATTTTTTTTTTGAAAAATCTTGATATAATTTTTGTACAAGAATCTTTCACATCTAAATCTTTGTTATGAATCCTAAGTAGTTCTTGTCAATGATGTTTCAATGGTTTTGGTTTAGTTAAAGGATTTTGAAAAATTATTTGTGATAAATATGTTGTATGAACCATTGTGTTCATTAGGAAAGATCTTTTAAAATCTTCTCACACTATATAGAATGCATAGTGTATCTATTGCATCCTTTGGTATAAAAGACTTCATTAATTTTTGAGTTTTCTTCTAATGATACAACTTTATAAACATGTTTGTTTGTATTTTTCATATAAAGTTTCAAAACCTCTTGATTGTATCTTTAAGGATGTCTACATTGGCCATAATATGGTCTTCTTTGTCTTAAATTGCATTTATCAAGCATATAATTACATAATTAAAGCTTGAGAGTCTCAAGCATTTGCTTCCATTTTATGAAATACATGCATTATCGCATGTTTATTATTTATACGCTTTTTTTGTATTTTGTTCAAGTGTTGTGTGAGTGCTTTCGTGCACTTCTTCTATAAAGTATTTATGCTTGTATGTGTATTGTCTCTTCGTAGACATTTTCACATGATACTCTTTTTTCAATAAAGAGATGTTTTTATTGCCTCCTTTAGGGCTTGTGTTTATTTTTTATGAACTTGTAAGATTGTTTCTTTTATCATTATGAATGCTTTCGCAATATCTTGGTACATGTTGTCCTAAATTTACACATTTAAGATTATTGCCATTTTACATCTTGGTATACATATAATTGCAAATTATAAAGGCTTGATTTGTTTCTTGGATGATTCCAATTCCTTTCTCACACATGACATAGCTTAAGTATTTCATGTTGTGTTTATTGAGTCTTTTGATAATGATCATGATGTTGCTTAATATTTCATAAATTGTGTTAGTTGCATAATAAGTCTTTTTGTATAAATGACTTCTTTTGAAGATTAAGCATAATTCGGATTTATGCATATTATTGTGATTGATTATATTGGACCTTTGATTCAATTTTTAATCGGTCCTCTTTTCTTTGAAAAATGATTCCTAAAGTGTTTATTGCCTTTTTGTGGCATTTATATTTGCCCATCACATGTTATTTAATGCATCATTTGTTTGGCCTTATTGTTTTATTAGAGATGTTTGTTGAGGTGAGTTATGGGCACCTCGTATTATATCATTCTAGATTGTTCACTTGCCATATTATAGATGGTGATTGAGGTGAGTTATGGGCACCTTAGGACTCTAGAATGATTTGGTATATGATCTCTAATTATGAGTGTGTCACTCATTGTTATGTCATTTTAGTTTGTCCACTTACCATATTATAGATGGGGGTTGAGGTGAGTTATGGGCACCTTGGGACTCTAGAATGATTTGGTATATGAGTGTGTCACTAGTTTGATGTTGGCCATTGATCTTATGGATGCTCTTATTTATATATAAATGTGATGGATATATGATGTTTGAAACCTTAAAATGTTTAAGGCATATTGAAATCAAGGTTTTAGGGATTATTGCCCAACCTTCCATTGTTATGAAAATTATGAGTGCATTTGCACATTTGTGATTTTGTGCTTTTGTGCACAAGTGTTCCATATGTTCTTGGTGTGCGTATGTTCACACATTTATTTTCAAGAATATTGTTTTATCGGTTGTTGTATCTTGTTGAAGATACTTTTACATAGTTTATTCCAAAATGTTATTTTTATGGGTATTCTTTTTTGAAGAATATTGTTTTATTGATTCAAGGTTTGATTTATATATATGTTTGTCATTACAAGTTTGATTACCTCAAAAGTCTTCTCCTTTTATGCCCCTTATCTAAGTGTCATCATATGTAGACAAGAATTTTATTACACCTTCGTGTGTTGGTAGCCCTTTGTTGGCTTTTGCTCTCTTGGTCTAGTAGCTGAACACACTTGTCTTGAATGTTATTTTATGTAGACAAGGCACGTTGATTCACACCATGGTGTGTGATTTTAGTCCATGTTGGCATTTGTGTCATTGCTCTAGTCGTTGAGATGTATGCCCATGGTTGGCTTATTTCACTCATTTCAAGTGCCATCTTATGTAGACAAGAGATGTATTGTGTTTTAGCCCATGGTTGGCTTGTTACTCTTGTTCTAGTAGCTGAACATACTTGGTTTTGAGTGTATTTTTACGTAGACAAGAGATGTTTTTGGTCCATGTTGGCGTGTATTCTCTTGTTCTTGTCGTAGATGTACTCATTTCAAGTATTATTATATGTAGACAAGAAATTCTTTTGCACACCTTTGTGGGTGTCTTTGGCCTTTAATGACATTATATTTATATTCTTGATCTAGTAGCTTATACACTTGATTTATGGGTTTTGAAGGACTAATGAGGTAGTTGTTTGTAATGGATGAACTATTGTTGAAATTTGCAAAATTTCATTCATGACTTGTGTTTTAAGATATTCAAGTGAATCATATTTTTGATATGCATATTTTAAAATTAAGTTGATTTTTTGGCATTTAATCCATATATTAAGTGCTTATGGTATTTTGGCCACTTTTGTATGCAAAATGTGTCCTTTTTGTCAATTGAGTGAGATTTTCCTAAATGGGTAAGATTCTCTACTCCAATAATACTATTCGTTTTGCCTCGTAAATGGATTTAAAACCTTGTGAACTCTTGTGTTTATTTTTTGTCTAAAGTATGCTTTGAGACTTCGTTTCTCTTGTTTGGCACTTCATTACATGTTTGAAGCATGTTCATTAATGATTCTTTTACGTATTAATTCATTTCATGATAATATATGCATATGCTCTTTATGGCCTTTTAGGATCTCATTCAATAAAGTATATGTTGTTTATGCCTCTTCGTAAGATTATTGTGGTGTCCCTTAGTGGACTATTTTGTTATTCTCCCATTATGGGGTTGTGTTTGTCCAATATTGGACCTTATGAATGCATTATGCATTCTTGCAATATGTTTCCGCTCACTCTTTAAACATGATTATGCATTCTTGGATTTTTGTGTGTGTGCGCTCATGCTTGTGTGTGTGTTGTTAAAATGTATCATTCGACAATTGTAATATTATATATATTTTATATATATAAAGGATAATACATATTCATATATGGTATATATGCATATGTATTATCCTAATTATATATATAAAATATATATTTATCTATTTATAGGCATAGGGGTAGTTTAGACATTTCACAGTTTTTACGCATATTCCATTTGGAATATGTTTGTAATTTTATTTTTAATTTTCTTTTTTATTTTTCCCTTTTTTGTGGTTTGCGCCACCTAGGGAGGCTCCCCAAAGAGTCGTTGGGGAGCCCCCAACGGTCACAAATGTGACCGTTGGGGGCTCCCAACGACTCCTTTGGGAGCTCCCTTGGTGGCCCCTCTCTTGTGTTATAAATAGTGGTCTCCCCCTTTGTATTCTTCACTCCTTGGAGGAGCTTATGCTCCATTGTATAGGGTTTTTACCCTCTTTCTTCAATAATATTCAACTTATGACTTTATGTCATATTTACCCCTTTTATGGGTTTATGTATTAGCACATGATGTGCTTGTGTGTTAAAATATGTTGATCCTTAAATGTACATATATATATTTATATATATATGTATATATATAAAGATACGTATACATATATATATATATATGTATACATATCTCTATTTATATATATAAATATATATTTTATCTTCCTAAAATACCCTCAAGGGTATTCTTGTAAATTAGCATTTTACGCATATTCCAATTGGAATATGCATTGTAATTTTTGTTTTATTTTTATTTTTTGTTTTTTATATTTTTGGATTTCGTACCACATTGGGGGCCTCCCAAAAGTGACGTTGGGAGCCCCCAACGGTCACAAATGTGACCGTTGGGGGCTCTCCAACGTCCCCTTTGGGAGCCCCCAAGGTGGTCCCTTTTCATGCTTATAAATAGGGGATTTCCCCTTTGTATTTCGTATTCTTGAGGGAGCTTATGCTCCATTGTAATGGGGTTTTTACCCCTTCTCCATTATTCTTCAATGATATGCAACTTATGACTTTATGTCATATTTTTCCCTTTTTATGGGTTTTATGTGTTAGCACATTATGTGCTTATGTTGTTTCCCTTTAATGGGTATATTTGCACTCCACGTGCATAAGTATGGGTTCATTATTGAACCCAATGTATTCCAAGTCACTTTCTAACATGGTATCAAAGCGAGGTCACGATGGGGTTGTCCTTTGGTGCAACAGAAAGCGTGTCGCTCAAGAAATGGTGAAGTATTCATTGCTCTTCCTTTTTGCTTTGAAGTTATTCGGTATGTATCCCTTTTCTTAAAGTATTATGCATTTGAAAATATGTTTCTTGCATATAGTTTGTTCGTTTAATAGTTATGATAGTTGAATTATGTCTTTTCACATTTCGTGTGCTCGTATATTTTAAAATTATCTCCCTCAAATTTGGTGAACTCGTTTGTTGTTCAAATATATAATTTGTGTTTATCGAACTATCTCATGATTGACCTATAAGTTAATTTTTAAAATTATATATATGATTTCTTGCTAAAGTAATGATCTTTGCTTAAAATTTCTTTACTCTCATATGAACCCTAATTTGATTTGAGTTCCTCTTTTGATTATGAATTTTAGTGCATTTTTTGAAAAATTTGATATAATCCTTATATGAAAATCTCTCACATCTAAAAATCTTTGTTGAATCCTAAAGTAGTTCTTGTTAATGATAACTTATAAGAACTCCTAAAAGTTTTTCAATGTTTCTTTTTTGAAAAATTGTTTATGATAAACCATTAGGAAAGATTTTTTTTAAAGGAATTTCTCACACTACATAGAGTGCATAGTTCATCTTTTGCATCCTTTTGGTATAAATGATTTCATTTTTATAAACTTGTTGGTTTGTATTTTTCATAAGGTTTCGAAACCTCTTAATAATATCTTTTAAAATGCCTACATTGGCCATAATATGGTTTTCTTTGTCCTCAATTGCAATTGTTAAAGTTTGAGAATTTCAAGCATTGCTCTTTTTATAAAGTGCATACTTGCTCACTTTTGTGTATTTTTGTGTTTTGTGCACATTTGTTTCTCAAATATTTGCGCTTGTATGCATTCCCTCTTTTTTATGAAATACATGCCTTAGTGCATGTTTGTTTACACCTTGGTGTGTATTTGTTCAAGTATTGTATGAGTGCCTTCGTGCACATCTTTTATAAAGCCTTTTGTGCTCACATGTGTATTGTCTCTTCGTAGACATTTTTGCATTATGGAGCCTTTATGCACATTTATTTTTGTGAAAAATATAATGAATTTAGATATTGAGTCATTTTTAAATCATTGTAAGTGCTTTTAGCACTTTGAATGTTTCCACATATCTCATCACAATCAAAGGTTTTTTAAAAATTGTTGTATGAGATTTAATCCCAAATTTATAAATTTTCAAGTGTTTTAAATATTCATTCCTTGAGTATTGTGTTAAAGCCTTCTTTGTGAACCATTACGGTTCTTATGATTTCTTTGATTAAAAGCTTGATTGTCTTGATGAATTCTTTATGTTGTTGTGTTTATTGCTTAATAAGTCCTTTTTGGTATAAATGACTTGTTTGAAGATTAAGCATAATTTGTGTTTATGCAAAATTGTTGTTATAAAGCACATTATTGATTATTGGACCTTTTGATTCAATTTTTTAATCGGTTCTCTTTTCTTTGAAAAATGATTCCTTAAGTGTTTATTGCCTTTTTGTGGCATTTATATTTGTCCATCACATGTTATTTAATGTATCTTTTATTTGGCCTTATTATTGTTATATTAGAGATGTTTGTTGAGGTGAGTTATGGGCACCTCGTGTTATATCATTTTAGTTTGTCCACCTTCCATATTATAGATGGTTGTTGAGGTGAGTTATGGGCACCTTGGGACTCTAAAATGATTTGTTGTATGATCTCTAATTATGAGTGTCACTCATTTTTTCTCTTGTGGCCATTGATATTATGGATGCTTCTATGTAAATGTGATGGACATATGGTGTTTTAAAACCTTAAATGTTTTAAGGTATATTAAAAATCAAGGGTTTTGGGATTATTGCCCAACCTTTTCTTGTTTATGAATCTTATGAGTGCATTTGCACATTTATGATTTTGTGTTCTTGTGATTTTGCATAAGTATTCTAAGTGTTCTTGGTGTGTGTATGTTCACACATTTGTATGTTCTCAAGAATTTTATTTTATCGATTATAGTATCTTGTTGAAGATATTTTTTACATGCATGTTATTGTTATGAGAATTCATTTAAAAAGGAGTATTGTTTTATTCGAGGTTTATTTTCATTACAAGTTTATTGCCTCAAAAGTCTTTTCCTTTTATGCCCATTATCTAAGTGTCATCATATGTAGACAAGAATTTTATTACACCTTCGTGTGTTTTTAGCCCTTTGTTGGCTTTTGCTCTCTTGGTCTAGTAGCTGAACACACTTGTCTTGAGTGTTTTTATATGTAGACAAGTCACGTTGATTCACACCATGGTGTGTGATTTTTAGCCTATGTTGGCGTTTGTGTCCTTGTTCTAGTCGCTTAAGATGTATGCCCATGGTTGACTTATTTCACTCATTTCAAGTGCTATCATATGTAGACAAGAGATGTATTATGTTTTAAGCCCATGGTTGGCTTATTACTCTTGTTCTAGTAGCTGAACATACTTGGTTTTAAGTGTATTTTTTACGTAGACAAGAGATACTTTTTAGTCCATGTTGGCATGTATTCTCTTGTTCTTGTCGTAGATGCACTTATTTCAAGTATTATTATATGTAGACAAGAGGTTCTTTTACACACCTTTGTGTGTGTCTTTTGCCTTTAATGACTTTATATTCTTGATCTAGTAGCTTATACACTTGATTTATGGGTTTTGGAGGACTAATGAGGAAGATGTTTGTAATGGATAAACTATTGTTGAAATTTGCAAAATTTCATTCATGACTTGTGTTTTTCAAGCAAATCATATTTTTGATATGCATATCAAGTTGATTTCTTAGCATTTAATCTATATATTAAGTGCTTATGGTTTTTGCCACCCTTATATGCAAAATGTGTATTAAGTATGTCTTTCATAAATGATTTTAAAACCAAGTATGCTTGTGAACTCTTGGGTTTATTTTGCCTAAAGTATGCTTGGAGACTTTGTTTCTCTTGTTTGACACTTCATTACATGTTTGAAGCATGTTCATTAATGAGTTCTTTGAGTATTAATTCATTTCATGATAAGTATATGCATATGCTCTTTATGGCCTTTTTGGGCCCTCATTCAATAATGTTTATGTATATCATGCCTCTTCGTAGGCTTATTGTGGTGTCCCTTAGTGGACCATTTTGTTATTCCCCATTATGGGGTTATATTTGTCCAACGTTGGACCTTATGAATGCATTATGCATTCTTGCAATTTATTTCTACATAATTTGCTTCCGCTCATTTTGTTTTAAACATGATATATGATTTTGAAACTTTGGTGTCATTTTTGCATAATTTGCATATCTTCTAACCTGTGCTAGTTAGAAATGTTCCATTTGAATAAAAGTACAAAGATTTGTTTTACTTGTTTCTTTGTTGTTATTTCACAGGATCTTGGAGATAGGACAAAGAGAAGTACCCTGGATAATTCGGGAAATTTGAAGACAATAGGAGGAAGGCCTTTTCAAGTTCCATTGCATCCTTGCCGGAGCCTCTTGGAGTCTTGCCCTTTGTTCAATCTTTTCGTTTCCCCGCAAAGATTGAGGGGGGGTGTTAAAATATGTTGATCCTTAAATGTACATATATATATTTATATATATATATATAAAGATACGTATACATATATATATATGTATACATATCTCTATTTATATATATATAAATATATATATGTACATTTAAGGATCAACATATTTTAACACCCCCCCGCAAAGATTGAGGGGGGGTGTTAAAATATGTTGATCCTTAAATGTACATATATATATTTATATATATATATATATAAAGATACGTATACATATATATATATATATGTATACATATCTCTATTTATATATATATAAATATATATATGTACATTTAAGGATCAACATATTTTTACCCTCTTTCTTCAATAATATTCAACTTATGACTTTATGTCATATTTACCCCTTTTATGGGTTTATGTATTAGCACATGATGTGCTTGTGTTGTTCCCTTGAGTGGGTATATTCGCACTTAATGTGCATGTGTATGGGTTCATTATCGAACCTAAAGTATTCAAAGTCACTTTCTAACATGTGTGTGTGTGTCGTGTGTGTTCACATGCACGTGTGTGCATCTGTGTGTATGTGTTGTGTGTTGCACGTGTGTGTATTGGCTTGTGGTGTTGTCCATGAGGGATGAGTGCTAACAACTCTTGACTCAGACTTTTCAGCTTTCTCTAACTGGCTTACATATTTTGTTTGGTGGCCTAAGTGGGTGTCACTTTGACACTGCATTTCCAGACTCAGAACCACATTTGAGTTCAGGGTCTCATCTTGGTCTGCATCTCTTGTCTAGTTGTTGTGTGAAGTAGTACTTATTTGTTTAGCCTATTATCTGTGCCACATATTTTGGATTCTTTGTTGAATGTTTTTATACATTTTTGCTGGTTATCTGATATGGACACCTAGGTACCTCAGCATCAAAGACTCTTTGCTGGCACTTGGCTTCTGAATCAAAGTCTGGTTTAAATGATGAATCACATGCATCTTCGAGGTATGCTATCTCCAGTCCTATTCATGGTTAACAAGGTGGCCTATTCTTTTTCTAAATATGACATTGTCATGTCAATAAATGAAAATTCTAGATGTGTTCTGTGAGCAATAAAAGGACATCAAAAGTGCTTTCTTGTGCAGCACTGAAGATATCATAGCTTCTGCAATAGCTCCAGGAGTTTTCTGCCTTTCAGGTATGATAGGGCCCATGCTCTTTATGCTTCTGTAACTTCTTGTTGTTCTTTATCACTAATAAATGGTTACACAAATTGTCTACACATACAGATAGAGCCTTTTTGAGTTTATCTATGCTTCTTTTTTCCTTCCCTGATAAAAATCTATATCTACAGATGCTGTTTCATCAGTACCTCCCTTGCCAGGTCAAGCTCCATCAGCCAATGGCGTACACAATTCCACTACCACACCAGTTGCGCTTGGTGCTGCAAGACGGGTCAGTTTTGTTTTCCCTCTCCTAACCACCCCCCTTCCCCCGCCCTCTTTTAAGCAAAGACTAGTATTATCCATATACTGAGAAAGATGTAAATTGAAAATTTGTCACCAGTTTCTATTCTTGTATCATTTTTTCTCTTAACAAATTATTGATTTGTTTTGCTGCAAAAAACGGTCAGAAGCCTGCCATTAACCCAATGTATCAGTAAGTTGCATACTTGCATATGTGAGATAGAAAGAAATTTCAAAGAAAATCGCAGATTCACCCATATCATCTAACACCAACATACATGTATTACTTGGTCTATTCTTAAGGATTTTAGTCTTAACTCTCTTAAGAAATTTAAATTTGTTTAGGTTTGAATCTACTTTAGGTTATAGCTATTTGGGAGAAAAACATGAGTTATGTTTCGTTTAAGGCAGAAACCTTTTATTTAGAAAGATCAAGTGCTATGAGGCTCCACAGAAAGTGTAGATACTTTTGAGTGATAGGGATCCATAGGATCAATGTGTCTCTTGTGATTTGGTAGTTTATATACTGAATAACATGAATTTCCCTTGGTTTGGGACCAAAACTAAATCAGGAGCTGAGTGCTAGCTTGGGCATTATCATGAATAACCATAGAGCCTATCTTGATCTCAAAAAAAAAAAACTATGCAGTCTATTGTAGTTAGAGAAAATAAAAATGAAGGAAAAGTAAGTAGAAACTGAAAATGTTTTTATGTCGAAGAATTGTGATCCACCTGTCAATGTTCGTTTACTTGCAAGCATAATATTTGTATACCTCTTGTACAGGATCCACATGAACTCTCCAAAGCATTAACTGTATACAAGTCCTTTGACATTGGTGGCCGGCATGGGACACCTCGCCCTCCTATCCGAAGCAAAAGCATGTTAGCTGCATTGTTTGGAAAAAACAAATCTGCCAAGCTTAAAACAGGCTATTCTTCCTAACCGGTGGAGATACCTTGACATCCTGTCCGAACCAAAGGCACATTTACATTATTTGGCAGAAACAAATCTGTGAAGCATAAGGCAGGCTACCATTCTTAATTTCTACTAGAATCAATGTCTAGTTGCCTTTGAATCTGCTCTGATTAATATGGTCTGGTCTTTTAATTAACACTGTATTTTATATGCTTTCTCGGTTCCTGCTCTATTTTTCTTCTCTATTTTCAGTTTTTTCTATTTTTCAGCTGTGTTTTCTTCTCTTTGAGAATACATTCATATTATAATGTAAAGCGTATGCATGCAGACATTAGACTCATGTGAGCATGTGCCCATGGTTCAGCAATTTCCTTTCTTTTTTCCCATGAAAATTGGGAGATTAAGGGGTAGGGTTGTAAATGAGTCCAGGTCAATATCAGTTCATGAGGTGGATAGGTTTTCAAAATGATTCGGAAAATCGTCTGAATCAAACTGATTTGAATCGGACCATTTAAAAAATTGATTGGTATTAAAATCAGAAAATTTGTAAAAAGAGGACAACTATAAGATATAAAATATATAGAAACTCACTTTCGGGATGGAGGTACTAAATGCATCCAACTGTAATGTGCACACACACTATGAAAATACAACCCTGTAAGTTTTTCTAGACCAAAAAAAGTAGCTTGAGGATTCAAGCCACATTAAGGCCTGAGTCCTAGTTCAGGCTGATTAGTTCTAGTTCTAAGAAACCTGCTTGACTTGTTTTTAGTCAACACAGACCAGCTCACCTGTGCTTTTAGAGCCTTTAACTATCAGCATAAGCTTTGTGTAGGTCCTGAGCTAACACTAAGCTTTAATGATCAGCGTATGTTTGTGTAGTTTCTGACCTAACACGAAGCCTATTCATATCCTCCATCTGATTCCACATGTGACTTAATTATGGGTTTTAGATTTAATGTCTGTTCTTGCCTTCTTGGTTGGACTTTTTCCTTTCTGATAGTAAGATTTTCTTATTGCAGAAATACATAAATATTGCATAGGCATACAAAACCCAGAGAGAGAGAGAGAGAGTTCTTGGGTGGTCATGTTGTTTCCGATTCAATAGAAAGACTTGTTACATCAATCAGTTAGCATGTTACATATATACACCATTCCTTTATGTAACCTTAGATGACAGAATTCCTTACACCAGGACTCCTCACTGCCTTTGCATGAGTTATCTCTCATCCTCCACCACAACTTGAATGTCTTCATGAAATCTGCTGCTTTTGAATGTATCAAACTTCACTGTTTTCAATCGATGGCAGAAGTTTCACTTCATGGTATGTCTGATAATAGCTGGATCACTAGAGTTGCATCCTCTCTATATTTAACCTATGGATCATGAATCCATAAGTTATCGAAGAAAAGGAGGAAGAGGAGCAAAAGAAAAAGCAAGAGAAAGACAAAGGAGATAAAGAGAAGTATTTTTGAATCATGGGTCATGAATTATATGCTCCACAGTTTGTTGCTCAACCACAAGTGGTGGATGAAACCATGCAAATGCTTCACAAATGCTGGTTGAGTGGATTTCAATCCCAGGTATGTACTGCCGCAATCAAATCTAAAAACTTGAATGTTTAGCTTCTAACCATGCACGAGCACAAGACTCACCGCTTGATTATTGCTTCAATCAGCCTCACCACCATGACACCATAGAGCAACTGCAAAGTGCAGTTGGTTCACTGTGTTGACAGAGGAAGATCGAAGTCGTCCTTTCCATCAAAAGAATCTGCTTGGAGGGATCCATTGGCCAGGAGTGCGTCTACCCGGGACTATGGTCACATGCAAGGCTTCCATTCAATCAGTTTCCTATCACATGGAAAATACATGTATATCAAGCATTTGGTCGCATGAATTAGCACGCTCGTTCTTGGCATAGTCTTTGTTTTATGATAGATGATGATCAGCTTGTGTGTGTGTGTGTATGAGATGGGTGTATCCAACGCAAATCAGACACTTTTTGACACAATAAAATTTGTGTTTTAAACAGTTTTTATCAAAAAAAACTTTTCTTTGAATTTTTTTTTTAAGTGCGGGCGCTAGGCCGCTCGTCTGACACCTCTGGCATCCGATGATACACCATTTTGACATATATACACGAAAGGGTGTAACGTTGGGGCCCCTTCTGTCAAACCAGAATCGGATGTGCTAAGGGGCGTCCAAGGTCGGAAAATGGTCGTGACCGCAGCTAAAGACCATTTTAACACAACAACAAAAATTTGTGCTGCTGATCGTGCGCACGATCAGCAGCGCAAACACGTCTGGTTTTTTGTCAAACAAGATGGGTGTTCTGACAATATTGTCGGACACTGCACCAGATGCCCGGCCAAGCACCGCACATTAAAAAAATTCAAAAAAATGGTTTTTAGGTTCTTGACTGCTGCTAAAAACTGTTTAAAACACAACTTTTTTTGTGCGATCAGCAGCGCAAAAATTGTCCAACTTGTGTCGGACGAGATGGGTGTTTGACGATACACTGTGTCATCACCTTCCACTGCGTGCACAACATTCACAAGCCCAGCTATTGTTGCTCCACAAGCAGAATTCTGTGAGTTCATTGGTCGATGCACAAAACTTGAAGCCAAGGCAGATTGTTATCCCAGGGATCTTCCTCCATCCAACTTCATAGGAGCACATGCATGCATGGTAATCCATGGATCCACATTCCCCTTAAGCCCAACCAAATCCTCCTGAAATCACAAGAAAATGTCTTGATGAGGAAATCCTTGAGCCCCAGAATTTACACAAATTAAGAAGAAATCTCAAGAAGCTAGAAACTCTGCCAGATTTGAGGGTAAGAAAAGAAAAATATCTACTGAGAAAAGATGCCTCATACTCAACAACAGTCCTGTGTCTCTCTCCCTCAAGTGTTCCACCACGCAAGTATGATCCAATTGCGACTAGGGCTGGTAAACGAACAGAGCAGCTCGTGACTCGACTCAGTTTGGCTCACCACAAACTCGTTCATGATCGATTTGTATAGTTGGTGAGCTTAGCCACGAGCAGCTCATTTAGCTTAAACGAGTTGAGCCTGAACACAAGGTGTTCAGCTCAGCTCGATAGTGCTAGTATAGATAAAATATATATTTTTATGAATAATAAATTTTGTGTAATATATAAAAAAAATAATGTATAAAATATATATATAACAAGGATGAATAAAAAATATATACATAAAATATAGACTATTAAGTGTAATTTATAAAAAGATATATATATATATATATTCAATTATAATATATAAAAATGTATATACTATGTATAAATAGCAAGGAATGTTTTGACACAAGCCAGCTTATGTTTGGCTCGTCTTATTTAGGGACAAGCCAAGCTCAAACTCGGATCGGCTAAACACGAACACGAGCCGAGCCACAAGCTCAATCCACTAATAAACGATCCGAGCCTGAACATGCCCTGTTTGGTTCATCCGGCTCCTTTACCAACCTTAATTGTGACCTAAGGGGTTTGGCTTTGTGGGATGGGGCCTAGGCCGTTTCACGTACAGTCTAGGTTAAAATCCCATGGCCATCACCCACAGCCTAAGCCAAAGCTTGGCGACTCCATGGGGTCAAGGAGTAAGCCTTCCGAGTTTTTGACGATGACAGGACAGTGACCCTAAGTACGACAGGCTGAGCCAGGGCTGCTAGGTCTGTGCGCCTGAAGCTGTTTCTCCCAGTAAACAAAAAAGTATGAGCCAATTGCTCCATACAAAATACCAACGCCAGCTAGCTATTAAATGCGAGAGAGATTCACAGGGTTACAAGATATTTTCAAACAACGCCTTCCTATTTAATGCCTCCACCAAATATCTTTACCTTTCATATACCTCCCAAACGTTTTGCTTGAATGAAATGAATAATCACAGAAAGCAACTTCTATCAAACTATTTTATATATAAATAAAGACTATTCATGTTAGGAAAAAATAATTAATACCCACTTAAGTTAGTCTTTTTTGTTAATCCCATCTTGACTTCTTCATTAGAGACATTTAAAACAACTTGAAATCTCAATATGGAGCTAATATAATAGCTTTTGCCACATAAGCACATGATTATGCTAACAATGGATACAATCATACAGAGAAACAAGGCAATTACTTGATCATTATGTCATAAAGACATGTGAACACGTGGACTATGCACAAGTTGGGAAGTTGTTTGAAAAACTAGGATAGGACACGAATTTTTTTTATTTTTAATCAATAAAAAACTAATTTTTGATATTTTAATAATAATGACAAATTTTTATGAAATAGTACTTAAAATTATTAAAATAATATTAAAATATCGTCCAAGCGTGTTTGGTCATGTCATGGGGACAAGCTGGAAACCCATGAGATATTTAACATGAAATTTTCATTGTTTTCTTTTTTCCTTAATCTTCTTTTTAAAAAATAAAGATTGTTCTTATTTTAAAATTATTTTTTAATCCAGGTTTTCAAACCGGATCCAAAACTCACAAGACAATTTGCACATTTATACAAAACATAAGAGATTTATTTTACAAAATATATTTTATATAAAATATTTATCATTATTTACATCTACGTACAAAGTTCCAAAAACAACAAAAGCAGTACCTAGTCCACATCCCTAAATATCCACAAGTTGCTCACGTGTCCTCCGTTGCCACTTCTGCCTATTACTGGGTGCCTGAAAATAGTAATAATTAAAGGAGTGAGACAACACATGTAAGACCCACAAATTTTCTGAGAAAAATTCAATTCATGATAAGAGTTCTGAGATAAATATTTTTGTATGTTTATGAGAACCTTCGCACACATATTTATATATATATATATATATATATATATATATATATATATATATATATATATATATATATATATATATATATATATATATACGAATTGAACAAATGCGAGTTTGCAAGGCATTATTCATCAAAACCCTAAATTCTATTCAAATTGCATAAGATCAATCGGATCTCAAATCAAAGAATGTAAACGATTTAAAACCCAGTCATTTTATGCAAATTAATAAAGAATGTATTTTTAAAGAAGTATGGGTTATACCGGAGATGGGTTTTCGCGAAGAACATTAGCTTAGAATATATTTTAAAATTCGGGCATATTTGAATTTCTGTCGAATTGCCCTTCGTAGGTGGTCTTGAGTACGACAAGGGGTCGACCCTAGCCCATGGTCGACCCATACTCGGACAACAGCTAGGCCTGGAGACTAGCTGGTCACGTTTGACCAGCTGGGCGGTGGCAAGAAGGTAAGGAAAAATATATTTTTTGAAAAGATAGCATGGATTGGCCAAGTCGGCGGCACCCATGGCAATCTTGTAATGTCTCTGGATGTCATAATGAGGGAGGGGTGTGTTTCCAAGGAGAGCATGGGGCTGCGCCCCATGGCATTTTTGAAAGAATGAAAAGAAAATTCAAAAAGAAGAAGATGAATGGAGCATATGGGCGGCCATGCAAGAGTCTTTCACTCTTGCCATGGCATGGATGGGTGTGCAACTCACCCTAATCGTTGGATCTCTCTAAGAGATCCTAGCCATCCCTTTTGCATGCACTGGTATAAAAACTTTTATGAAAGAGAGAGAGAGAGCAAAAAGGGGTAAATTTTCTTGAGCTCTTCCTCCTCTCCTCTTCCTCTAAGCTACCGAAAAATCGAGTGAGTGTGTGTGCATTCGAGTGAGTGTGGAGGCTCCATCTCAAGCATAGCAGCCGACTTCTCCTCCTTCCCAATCCGAGCAAGGTGAATACTTCACTATGTCTTTCCATCTTTATTCGGATATTGCCTGTTGCATGATGCGTGAAGCCAAAGAGGTTCGGGTGGATCCATTGCATGTACGGATCTTTGGCGGATTAGTGGTGGTTGTGGGTTAATGCTTGTAGCATTTCTTCACCTTGAGTACCCACGCACTTGGCATGTTTAAAATGATCTTCTTCCACATTCCTTTATCCATTTTTTTTTAGCATTGCTTGTGGTGGGTGGACTGGAGTAAAGCTTTGAACTCTCTCGATTTCATTCCATGAAATGAGAGGGATTCTAAGCAACTAGTTGCTCATTCAGTTCTAAGCATTTTAATTCCTTTTCATTGCTTGCATACGAACCAGAAATGCTTTCTAGTTTTTATTTTCTGGTTTGCCTATGAAGTTTGTTTTGTTTTTATTTTTCTATTGTTGCATGCCTTGTCCGCAACCATTTCTCGTTGCTAAGAGGTTGGTTGGGGGCAACATCTTTTCTTTGGAAGAGCTGGAGCAACTGGACTGGGCTTGCTTGTAGCCCAGCCCAACCGCTGCCTCTTTCCTCCACTCGAGCCGTTGCAAGCCCTTTGTTTTTTATTTTATTTCCTTTCCTTTTTGTTGTGTCAGCTGTTGGTCTGCAACCTTTCTGTTTGGACCCAGCCAGGAGCATACTGGTCCGAGCAAGAGCTCGGCCAGGAGCTCCCTGCTGAGCACTTTTGGTGCGGCATCCGGGTGGCTTTTGCTGGTCGTGGGTTGCCTTTGAGCAGGTTGCTGCTCAGTTGCAGCACCTGGTCTGAACCTTTATGGTTCAGACCAGGGTCTTCCCCACCAGCAAGGTCTGGTTCTTCGCAGACCAGACCCTGCTGTGTTTTTGCCCAACGGCTGGAACACCCGGACTGCTTCAGTTCAGGGGAGCTTCCAGCCCATTTTGTGTTCTGCCACACCTGGTCCGAACTGCACCAGTTCAAACCAGGGCGTGGGTGAGACCAACTAGGTCCGGTCCCTCCTGGACCAGGCCTGGTTGAGCTCATTTTTTTGCCTTAGCACAGGGTTGCACCCTATCCAGTCACCTCAGCGTGTACACTTTGCACTCTAGCTGTAAGCAAACAAAAAGAAAGAAAAATAAAACTCTTGTGACTAGTTCATGTGCACTAGTTGTCCAGCAGCACTGGCCTGGACACTTTGCACAACCTGTGCATGTTCAGACCAGTGGGCTGCTGGTCTCCTTGGCCACAGCCTGCACCAGGTTGAGTTGGCATGTGTTCACCGCAAGCTGGCCACCTTCGGCTGGTTGCATTCGACGAATGGTTGTGCTGGCCTCCGTGGCTTTGCCATGGCACACCCTTGCTATCCTGTTACGGCAGCAGGGTGGTGAGCGAGGTGATGAGCAGCATGCTGCCCACCCCATTTGCTCCTTTTCTACAACACTTGATTTTTTGTCATTTTCGCCTTAGGTTCTAGAATCGCCTATCTATTTTTTGCAAGCGCAACGATGAACCTTGGCAATGCTAACGTAATTCTCATACGTATGCAAATGTTCCACTTTGCACACCATGATACTTGTGTGCGTTGATTGGCATGATTTCTTTATGCAAATGGTCATGCTATACAATTTACCTATGTATGGTGTTTTGAATGTGTTTACTTGAAATTTTGTAGTCATGGCACATGCACAGAATGTTTGCTAAACTGTCTTTCTCGACTTATATGCAAATTATGGTAAATTTACATATTTTGAATCATATATCGCATATGAATGTCGAATGATACACTCACTTGCACATATTCACGTGTTGCAATGTGTTTGCATAAGTATGCATAATTGCCATTGATTATGTTTCGATACTTGTACGAAAAATTAGAATTATGTGTGGTATAGCTTCACACTTGCACCTTGACACACCATAACACATGTACTATCCATTTCTTACCTCGAGTGTTGTATTTGAGTATTGTGCTCTATTCTGTAGAAAAATGCACCATGTTGCACACTATACACTCGATGTAACAAATAGTTATGACTTAAACACCTTTTGAGGTTTTGTGACTCTACTTGAGTCTTTGAGCGATGGTCCCATGTTCATGAGTGAACTCACGTATTGAGATACCCTAGAGATGAAAATGAAAAATGGTGTTGAATCACGTTTACTGGCGATGTGCTCTTTCTTTGGCCGTGTGAGGCTTGAGCACGCGAATGGACGGGCAAAGACCTTGTTGTGTGACCCTACGGGGATCACGAGGCCTGGGTGCCTGAACGCCTCAGAAGAAGGTGTGTTGTCAATCAACTTAAGAAAGATAAACCACTCATTTCTCATTCACAGAATGGTTCACCTTAAAGAGGGTAGATAGTACATCCTCGAGTGACAGGTTGTTACTATGACACATTTATAGGAGCTGAGGGGTCCTTTGACCTCCAGTCACTCGAAGTTAGGGAGGTCGAGGTTACCTGTTAAGGTACCTCTGCTACTGCAGTAGTGAGGATTGTAATCCATTACCTATGTGTGGTTTCTCTCAGTCGTGGGTTGTCCGCATGAGGTTACTCGGTCTGTGGCATCTCCGGTTACTATATTAGAATTTGAATAACATACATCGAGTGCATGTCTCACAGAACGTGAGGTTTATTTGCGTACCCGAAGGAGTAATCAGAAGATTATAATTACTAACCAATCACATATTAACTTACCTTGTTAGTTGCTCTGCTTGCTTACGTTAGTACTGTTCTTGTGCTTTTCTTACTTATATTTTTCCTTAGTTGCTCGTACAGTAGATGTTTTACTTTAGTTCTTAGTTTTGACTGTCGTATCTTGTTACACTAGTCTGTACTTCATTGCTTCCTTTGTCGACTAGACTTGTAGCACGTGCACCTACTTGCTCACATGCACATATACTTGTTTAATTATCTGCTTCCATGCTTCATGTTTTCCTTTAAAAATGGTAATATATGGTTGTAGTATCTCACCAACTTGCAAGAGTTCCGACCCCATTTTATGGGGATGCAGGTGATGATTAACTTGAATTGTGATGTGATGGCTGCACGATGGGAGGCTTGGGACCCACACTTTAGACTTCTGCGGTCTTGGCTTTTGGGGTTTTGGGGGAATGTTCTCTGACTTTTGGGAGAGTTGTATTTGAGATGTATTCATAGTCTCATTTTGTAAAAGAACTTTGATATTGTAACTTTTGATTATAAATGTTATTTCTATGTAAGTCGTTCAAACTTGCAACCTTTGTCTTTCTCTTGTTTTTCGTTGCTTATTTAAAACCTTTCAAAAAAAAACTTTTCAACTCTAAAAATCTAGGGTTTTTTCTTGGTTGGGGTTTGGGGCATTACAACACATGTCTAAGTGTGATCCAACTATTCAACGCAAGTGTCACAAGGTACTAACAAAAGATCAAGTCAATTTGAAAAGTCTTGGCCAAAAACTCCATTTTCCAAACAAGAAAATTGATCCTTAATTCGTCAGGTGTCGATTTTCAGGAGAACTCACACTGTGAAAGAGACTCAAGAGGAGTCGACCTTGCTGAACCAGGGGTTGACCCTCAACTAGGGTTAAGTATATGTAAAAGTACAAGGAGGAGTTTACTCTCCCAACCTAGGAGTCTGCTCTCAGAACATAATAACCCAAAGTCAGGAGAGGAGTCAATTCTCCCAATCTAAGAGTCAACTCTCGACAGAACCACCAAACAAATGCAAAAAAAAAGTCAACCCATCCATACACAAGGGTCGACCCGCCTTGCAAAATGTAACACCAAATCAAAAACCAAGAGGAGTTGACCCACTTTAAACACAAGAGTAGACTCTAAAAGCAGATCATAATGCCAAAATCGAAGAGGAGTCGACTCACCCAACTTGAGAGTTGAGCCTCAGGTGTACCATGCACTGAGCATACAAACTCATGCCATGTATACTTACATGCATGAATATTTTATTAAAATTTTTTATTTATTTGTTTTTGCATTGAACCACATGCATTTATTGTTATGATCCTATTTATACCAAAGGGGTACCACTCTCCTAAAAATTGCGGGCTTCTCTGGCCCATCTAAGGGTATTCATTCATATATTTTATTGTGTCTTTTAACTCCTAACGGACACTAAGACCCTTCGTTAAGGCATCTCTCTCCCTAGAACATAGAGTCTGAGACCTTATCCATTTTTCTGTAGTCAACATAGTGCACTACTAGGCATATTGCAACAACTTTACCTTTGTCTCGAGTGTTAGAGTCCAGTGTCCCCTAAGCCCTGTGGTGAGGTACAGATCCCTTAGATTCACATGACAGGGGCTCGTTCAACTGTTCCAAAAAAATTCTCCCACGAGGTTGGTGCAGACTTGTTCACATCAAACAAACTAGCTCAAGCCACACGAACGAGCATATATCACCCTTCATGACAGTGTATCTTGTTTTTAATTAGAGTTTATTATGCATCACACAACCTCACAATGTATTATCTGGTTATTCGGGGTCAACACCTAAACATGCTCTTCTAAAAGGATACCTTTAGGATCATCACATTAGAATACCAACCTTACATACACATATCTTTGTTTTTCTTGGTATTACCATCCTGACAATGCCTATAAATAAAAATTGCAGGACTCTACATCCCAATGCATCTCACAACAAGCAATATGCATTTATACACAAAATAGGTAACTCTTGGACCACCCAAAATCACATTAGTGCCTCATTGCACAAAGATTGCTCAAAAATAATAAATATGAGTACTTCAAATTCATACACAACTATTTTAGACTTGATTCATCGAATCCCAAACTTGGCAACCCACACTCAATGTCAAGACACCAAGAAAACCAGATTTGGGTGTTTCAAGAGTCGACTCTTCTGAGCCCAAGGGTTGACTTATCTGTTAAGGAGTTGTCTCTTACCTTTTAAGAGTCTATTCATTAAGTTTAGGAGTCAACTCTCTATGTTCAGGAGTCAACTCTTCATATCTAGGGGTTGATGCCCCAACTGCAAGGGTCGACTCTTTTTAAGACAAAGGTCGTCCCTAGCACTTCAATAGTCGACTCCCTGAATATAGGGGTCGACTGTTTGTCCCCAAAAACACATATTAGAGCTAAGAAAGTAAGGTGTTGACCCTTGATTTATAAGGGTTGACCCTCAGGGACAAAACATAATGTATATCAATGAAGGAGTCGACTCCTGACAGCAGGAGTCGACCCTAAATAGGGCCAAACCAAAAATCTCAACTCCAAAATAAAAAAAAATTGCAAAAATTCATGGATTCTCATTCTAAAATATGAGATGAATATTTCTAATACTTATTTCTGCAGAAAAACATGATCAAGATTGCATTAAACCTCGTATCCACTTAAACACACACATGCATGCTTTTGAAAACACCATTTTCTAACCATACAACATATATGGGCATGTACATTTTTTAAAAAACTCAAACGAAAACATGGTTTGACAACTTCATAGCATACCATAATTTTTTCATTATAAACATTTAAGATGCACGCACTAAACCACTTTCCAAACATATAAAAAAATTATCTAAACTAGCATGGTTTCAAACAAAACTTCATCTATGTTATAGAGTAAGGGGATTACATCTTGTTAATCGCAAGAACACTAAAAAATCTACCAATAACAGCTCCTTACTTGTATGGAATCGAACATTTGCAAGATAAAATTGTTATTTGAAAGCCCCCAAAATTGATTCTATGTTGTGCAGCCCCTCCTCATCCGCTACAACGTGATGGTGTGAGGGAATGGGGCTAAACCAAAGGGGGGAGGAAATGTGCTGGTTGGTGAGAGAAATGAGAGGAAGAATAATGAGAAGAGAGAGAGAAGATGAGAGAAAACAAGCTTATGCATAATCAAAAGAGAGATTAGATTAGGTTTATTATTAAAAATCATTAGCTCTAATCATACCTCTCTTACCACAGCTGGGGTTGAGTTGTTCCTTTTAGTGACAGTTGGCCCTATCATAATTACCATAGTACCCTTGTAGCTGTTTTAAATTTTTAACTTACCTTTTTCTATACCAAAATTGCCTTTAACTTCGAACCTATTTACCAAACAACTATTATTCATAAAAAACAAAATCTTTTAAGCAAATTCTTAACATATCCCCTGACAATTTAATCATTCACCTTTTTTGAAATTTTTGGGTACGTCCCTTATCCAAAAATTATAATTCTGCCCCTGGATCAAATTGGATTCAAGCCAAATTCGATTTTAATGATTTTAGGGTTCATTCCTACTGAAATCTAATATACAATAATATTAAATCATGAATTACACATAAAACTTGCATTGTTATATTAAAATACTGTGACATAGTAGAATACTACGATTTGGTTGTGTTTTTTAAAAGTAAAAGTACTGTTTAAAAGAGATTTACTTTCAAATTTTCATAAGACCCCATGAAAAAGTAAATCTTAGCTTTTGAGGTTATATAAAAAAATTTATGTTTGATAGTTTTTGGATAACATACAAATGTCATTCACTTTCTAAAGTGTAATAATAAGTCAATCAATAATCAATGTATCTAACCAAACGTAACCGTTTTTGGGTAATGTACAAATGTGATTCACTTTCTAAAGTGTATTAATAAGTCACCTAACCAAACGTAACCTACAACTTTGTGGGACATTTGAAACGTATGAAAACTATGGCGTGTTAAATTTTCAATTAAATTTGAAATTATCATGTACATCTAATAACGTCAAAAAAAATGGGAATTATAAAGAATTAAACCAACCCTTTAGGATTATTCGTCATGATGACCACCTTGTTGATCAAACACCGAAAACCACATATGTTATTAGTAAAAAGTAGCACCCTGGGTGGCCTTTTGAACTCCTATGAACCTCGTGATAGCAGTCATTTGATAATTGAGGATTTCAGAGATCGGTTTTAGGGTCAAAACTACAACACAGGCACTTGTCAGGAATTTTCTGAAACCACCCAATTTGTTTTTCGTTTTGTTTTATAATACACGCGCAGATATATCGCCGTCGCCGACCTCTCTCTCTCTCAAGAACCATACTTTCTGCCACTGATGATCATCTCTCTTTGTATTTCTTTGATTCTCAATGCTTTTGGTTATCTAAATTAGCATACCCACCTTCCCCTTCACTGTTTTCCTTGCTCTTTGGAGTCTTCTTTGGCGCTCAAAAGCAGACTCCAAAGAGCAGAAAACGCGCCATCTTTCTGAGGAATCATGTTGGCCTTCAATGGAATCGGAAAGGGTTCAGTCGAGCAGCCCATTTTTGTGGGGAACCATAGATCCCTATTTCCCAGGGGCTCGTCGTTTTCCGAGCGTTCTTACAGAGCGAGGCTTAACGTGGTGAGGTCTTACAACGCTTCCATCGAGGGAATCGTGGTTTCATCAAGGGCGCCCTCTTCTGCAAGCGTTGCTGCACCTGATGTTAAAGGTATTTTTTCTTTCGTGTTTCTTTCTTGTGTTTGTTTAAACAAAAGGAGATGAGAACTCCTTGGTAGTGTTTGATTTTGTTCGAGAAACCAATTCTTTTTCGGTTGCTATTTGAAAGTTAGCAAAGAGGAAAAGAGAAAACAGGAGGGTGGTGTTGATTATTTTCACCTAAAGTGCCGTTTTTCATGTTCATGTTTGTACAAGAGTCTATGGGGGTCTTCTATTTCAACTTGTTTCCATTTGAAAACGATTTCTGTCATTCTAGTTTTATTATGTGTGTGTGTGTGTGTGTGTGTGTGTGTGTGTGAGAGAGAGAGAGAGAGAGAGAGAGAGAGAGAGAGAGAGAGAGAGAGAGAGAGAGAGAGATTCTTTTGTCTAAAGATTGTTAGTATGTTTATTGAGCAGATGAGGACTGTCTTCTACGGTAAATTTTTTTGTTGACTAGAAAAAATGAATTTTGGTGCCTCTTTAGTTTATGTACAGGCATATCTTTTCCTTTTTCAGGATAAGAACTTGTGATTGTTTCTGATTTGAAATTAAAGAATGATGTGCTTGGTGCCTTATTTGCATTTTCGTATACATTCAAATTTCAACTTGCTTACTCTTTTTCATATTTTCGTATTTAATCAATTATCAACTTTTTCTCCATGTTACTGTCGCTTATTCAGAATATTCCATAAGAATATTCATTGTTGCCTTTGTTGCTCCGTTTTCTATTTTGTTGTTACTCTCTTTTTAGTTAGTATGGTGATGGTCACTGCCGTATTTGATGTTGTATTTCCATTTTGATTATTTCATTGTTTGATTTAGCTTGGCTTATTTCGTCTTTGTCCTTAATTTGGCGAAACTATATATGAACATAGATTGGTTCTCCGGTTAAGAGAAGTGATCGTTATTTGTTTCTATATAGCATGAATTAGATGTCTCTATGAAACATGGCTCATTTACATATTTCCACCCTCATTTGCCTTACAAGCTCAGAAAGGACAGAACACAAATCAGTGCGTCAGACTGGAGGGTGTATCTTAAATTAGTTTCTTTTATTTATCTCTCTTCATTACTGATAATATTTTGCAATACTCCGAGCAGGCACACAGCCGTTACTTAAACGTCCTAGCTATCTAAGAAAATAATCCAACATTGTGAAATTTTATTGTGATGGCGTTATCTAGAATGAAAAACAAAGCATTTCACAAACTTAAGAATGCATTAGTGTGAAATTTTGATGCATTGCCAATAAACTCACCTTGATGTTAACTATTAGAGATAACTGCACTATTCTCTGATGATCCATAATTCTGTGCTCAAGTTACTGTTTTTGTCTCATAATGGTCGAAGTTCCAACAGTGATCAGACTTTTTCATGTATCCCCTATGACATGAATAGAACCAAGGTCCCTTTGTTACTTCTATTACTGTGGCTGATCCATATTTTGCTTATCATACTCATTTTACTCTTAGGCAATATGAGTGGTTTAGTGGACCATGGCTTGAGCATAGCAGATCCTGAAGTGCATGCAATAATTGAGAAAGAGAAGCATCGGCAGTTCACATGCTTGGAACTCATTGCTTCTGAGAACTTTACATCCCGGGCAGTGATGGAAGCTGTTGGTTCATGTCTCACAAATAAATACTCTGAAGGATTGCCTGGTAAAAGGTAAGGCATGTGGCAATCTGCGATCATGCATTGGGTTCTAAGTGTTTGTTTTTGTTTGTTGGAAAAATGTAGCAGATCATTCTTATCACTTATGAATCAGATACTATGGTGGCAATGAGTTCATTGATATGATGGAAACTCTCTGTCAAGAAAGAGCATTGGAAGCATTTCACCTTGATGGGAAACTCTGGGGGGTCAATGTTCAGCCACTATCTGGTTCTCCTGCTAATTTTGAAGTGTACACTGCTCTTCTTAGTCCACATGATCGAATCATGGTAGGTCTTTTATATGATTTAATTTGTTTTGAAAGCTTTGTGTTCCTTTGGTAATGCCTTCATTCTTTTCATAAACTTTAATAGGGTCTGGATCTAGCTCATGGTGGACATCTGTCGCATGGATTCATGACCCCCAAGAGGCGAGTTTCAGCAACATCGATTTATTTTGAGTCAATGCCTTACCGGCTTGATGAATCCACAGGTTTCCCACTTCCCACCTTTTTCTTTTATATCTTGTATATTTACCTATTTCTGAGTGAACATTGGAGCCACTTATTCTCTTTAAATGAAAAGGACTTACATCATTTTCATGTATACTGCACTTGCATACAGGACTTGTTGACTATGATATGCTTGAGAAAACAGCAACACTTTTCCGACCAAAAATCATTATTGCTGGTGCGAGTGCATATCCTCGAGACTTTGACTACCCTCGCATGAGGAAGGTATTTGTTTCGTGTTACCCATTGTATGAAGATATTTATAGGAATTAATTTTTTTCATGCTACTATTAAGAGTTGTAAGTGTGTTAATGAACCCTTGGCCATTGCTCAGCCTTTTGACATTCTATCTTCACTACTTTTTTAAGATCGCAGATTCTGTAGGTGCATTTCTGATGATGGATATGGCTCATATTAGCGGGTTGGTTGCTGCTTCTGTTGTTGCTAATCCTTTTGAGTATTGTGATATTGTCACTACAACTACACATAAGGTAAAGTGATCTTTTCTGAGGTTGATAAGAGTTTGTGGGTAAAGTGTCAAATTTAGTGGCCTTAATAGATTGAAACCCTATATTGACAGTTGAGATTTAAATTCACCTATTTTGGTCCATTGAAGATTGTAAACATAATTGGACTTGGTTGTATGGGATTTGTAGCTTAAAAAGCTTTCATATGTTTCAAATACATTGAAATTGTCAATGTTTCCTACTTGTGAATAATGCTTTCATAGTTCGTAAAGTTTTACCCATAGTTTTCTAAGACATTTCGATGGTTTCTTTCCTTGTATTGATGGGCACGACAATGAACTAATTTTATGGGAGCAAAATTCACTCTTAGTATGGGCTCAATAATGAATTAACACTTTAAGAAAATCCACTTAATTTATCCTCAAAAAGGAAATATAGCACAATAACTGGCGAGTTGGCCCTCTTTCCATTGGATAAATTGCTTAAATTTCCAGCATTCCTGCACTGTTGCTTATTACAAGTGACTGCACAGTAAGCTAGAATACATTTAAGGACCAAATGATCGATGAAGTTGTTGAATCATGGAAAATGGTTAACGATTTTTTTTTAATTGAGATACAGTACTTTCTTTAGATATCAATGCATCTGTTTAATTTTGTACACGGTTAACTTCTTGTTAACATGTGAACATTTTTTGTCTGTTCTGATCAGAATCCTCTTAATATGAGCCTTGTTTACAATGTTCTTACAACTAGAGATCTTACATTAAACTGAATGAGAGAAACCCAAATTCCATGGCAAGATAACTTGAGAGTCTGAGACCAAACAAAATAAGTGCTTGCAAGTGCTGAATATGAATCTTTTGTATCTTATATATAAACTAAATATGTGCTCTTACACACTTTGTTTCGTTGTAGCTGTTTGGTACTGGTGCAGTTTATGTGTTTCACATTGTAAATTTCAGAGAAGCTGGAATGCTGTATGTTTAGTAGTATTTTGATGAATTTAATGTTTGGCTTTTTCTGTTTGTGCATATTTTGAACAGAACAAGTATGTCTGGATGACTTGCTTACTATTTCTCTTTGAGACATACAAACAGCAAAATGAAAAAATGGCCATCATACGGTTCAAATCATTCTCAGATGCCCTGAGAGGCATTCTTTCCTTGTTTGTTGGGCTAGTTCATGTGTGTGCAGAAAAGCTAAGTGCTGAAACAGCACTTAGCTTTTCGCACATCCTTCGCCAATTTAGATAGAATCCAACAAAGGCCCCGCAGATTTAATTGGACCCACATGAATCCTGTTGGTTCTGGTTGTCGGTTTTGGACTCACTTGACCCTGTTGGATCCAGTGCCAATATAGTATAAAAGTTCGCACACTTTTATATGTAATAAATAATTTGATTTTATTTATTGTAATAATGGTTTTAAAAACTGTTTCTATTTATTATTATAATTAATATAAACATAAGTAAATAAAAAATGGCCTTAGACATGAGAGTTGTTATCTCCATAAGCCATAATTACATTTTCTACTGTTCAATTCTGCATGATTTGTTACTTTCTCTTCCAATTCTCTTTTTTTTTCTTGATACTAGATCATTTCTTTTGTTAATGAATACATGGGAGCTTTCTTTTTGTTAATGAATGCAAGGGAGATTTTCCTGCAAATATTATTTTAAATATTTTGAGTAACTATTTTGTATTCTTCTATTTATGCCTTGCACTTATCTTTCCAAATTTATTTGCATGTTTGGAATCATTTATCTCCAGTCATTACGAGGTCCGCGGGGAGGTATGATCTTCTTCAAGAAAGAAACCATTCTAGGTGTTGACCTGGAGACTACCATCAACAATGCTGTTTTCCCAGGATTGCAGGTAAATGAGTAGAATTTTTTCTTTCTATATCACCTCCTAATAATCACTAGATATAGATTTACAACTGGGAACTGTACAAGTCAACTCTTACTAGGACCAAGTGAGCAGCTACATGGACTTGTACTGGATAGTGTTGCTGCTGTAGCAACCAAATCAACTGATGGACTGAGTCAATGTTGACTGGCATCTAGTTGGTGAAGTCCTTAGCCCAGTGAATGGTGTCCACGGGTTCAAGTTTGTTCTTGTTAACACTTAAATGAACAAAAGAAAATAAAAAAATAAAAAATTGCTCCGGGGAAGTTCCTGATGGAACAGGCTTCATTTTTTTTATCTTCCTCTTTTTTCTGATCCTGAATTAATGATGTTTGTCTTTACCAGACTCATATTTATATTTGTATGAACAAAGTTCTTTATATGGAAACATGCATTTACAGGGGGGGCCACATAACCACACAATTGGAGGACTTGCTGTCTGCCTAAAGCATGCTCAGTCTCCTGAATTTAAGGCTTACCAGGAGCAGGTATTTTCACCACATTTGGCATGATAATTGTTTTCAAGTTGTTGCGGCTTTAACTTTTAATAAACTGTCTGAAAGCATAATTTGTACAGATAGTTGTTGAAGACATGCTGAAGTTAGGATGAGCTACCCTGACTAGAGTCGTCCAAGTCTGTACGACTCTGAGCAAGTATTAGGATCTATGATTGCTGATTTAGATGAGTCCTAGTTGTGTCAGTCTGGATGAAATAAACATTTCAGCTTGAAATAGTCAACTCCATGTCTTGGACTGAGGCCATTCCCAATCAATGACTCACTCCTAAGCGAGGGATAGGAACTGACATAGTGAAACCCCAGTTTGCTGCAAAAGGAAAGATAAAGGATACTACCTGCTCAATGGAATCAAGAGCAAGAAAATGGTTAGCACGACAAGAATTCTTGGACATTCAACCTGACAACCCCACAGGGCAGAAAGATTAATAACTTATATCTTTTGTTAAAACAAAAAGAAATATTGAGCATCTGGAAAGGAAAAGAAGACTGGATGTCAAGAATCTGTTTCATTGCAAAATGATTAGAGAAAATGTTCTGGTACTAGCATATATTCAGGTTGGATACTGCTCTGAGATAAATACATTTAGCTGGATTTAGCAAAACCATCTCCATATCTGATGAGATAAATGGCAAGGTCCATTACAAGGTCCTCAAATAAAAAAAATAAAGATCTAAATCAGATAAAGTTAGTTTACATGTAAATTAGATCCAAAAAAGGATTGGGAGTGAATCAAATTAGATACAGTAATAGGAATTGGCTTTGTGTACATCCAAACTGGACCCAAACCACTTACTCCTATTAAATAACCTGTTAGATGTTTGTCGACTCATTCACCAGCAGTTAGTTCAGCACATGAAATATCTTGGGGCAAAACCCAGGTTCGACAAAAAATGGTGGACAAACTTATCATGCCTGTTGAGCTACTTGTTGGTAATCATCCCTTGCTAAAGGAATTGAATCAGATCAACTCAATCTATAAGTTATGCCACCAGTCACGTTTCCATGACCATCTGATATTCGATCAATACTTCTAACAATATTGAATATTGGTGTAAAATTCTTTGCAGGTTGTGTCTAACTGTAAAGCTCTTGCCAACCGTTTGGTAGACTTGGGATACAAACTGGTCTCTGGTGGAACGGATAATCACCTTGTTTTAGTGGACCTGAGGCCTCTGGTAAGGCAATTGTTCAACACATATTTGTCACACATGGATGATGGTGTCTTCATTACTTACTTTAATCGGCATAGTTCTTTTACCAGATAAGTTTATGCTTTGAATTGTGGAATCCTACCTCAATTGGTGGTAAGCAAATTCATATTTGAAAATGATAGAATTTGCTTTCTTTTGCAAAGATGACGACCAGAAAATGCCACCAATTTTTTTTATTTTGGTAATGTTTTTGGTCTAAAGAAATATGGTCAGCATTCTAGCAATTCAGTCCCACTCACTATGACCAAAATTGAGATGTGAAGTTTTTAGACTACAGTACACTAGTGCTCTATCAACGTAGCTTAATCCCGATTTATATTTGTTAAGGTGTTAATTGATGATGCCCATGATAATGAAATATTGTAATGACAAAGCAGCATCCTGGCAAACTAGTAGAGTTAAAATAACTCCTTTTTACATGGGAAAAACTCTAAAGAAAGGCAAACAAATACTATGGAAACACATTTAGAGGAAATTGTAAAATCAGGAACTGCCTTTAGAGGTGCGTTTAGTATAATTTTTGAGAAAACCTTTTGAGCAGGTTATTAGTGGTAACAAATTAATGATATCAGCATTTGAAGGTCATATAAAATTTTCAAAGTAAAGATCTTTGTAACTGGTTTTCGCCACCCTTAATCCTTGAAGTGTATATTTTTTACTTCTATATAAATCACTGATTTGCTGGTGACTTGACCAAGTCTGTCAATTGTTTGTTTCAAATTAAGTGAGAATCAAGTGATTATATATATGGCTGTGAGAGAGGATTTAACTTTCGGGCAATTGCTTACAATCCCGCTTCTTTCGGGTATTAGTTACTCCTATGTGTGCAGATTCTAGTTTGTTCTGGCATTCTTCACTTTCTTTTGGTGATGATATTCATCGTTTTTGTCTTTCCAATTCTTTATTACTCTTGATATAAAGGGGATCGATGGTGCAAGAGTTGAGAAAGTCCTGGACATTAGCTCAATCACTCTAAACAAGAACTCAGTTCCTGGTACACTGCTATTTTGTTGCGCTTTTATATTTTTTCAGTAATCTTATGATCTGCTTCTGATACTCCACGACCTTCCAGGTGACAAGAGTGCCATAGTTCCGGGAGGCATCCGCATTGGAGCTCCTGCTATGACTACCAGAGGACTCAAGGAGGCAGATTTCGTCTCGGTTGCAGACTTGGTCGATGAGGGTGTGCAGATAGCACTCAAGGCAAAGGAAGCTGTCAAGGGAACAAAGCTAAAGGATTTCCTGGAGTTTGTGGAGTCTCAGGAGTTTCCTCTCACAGATCAGATATTGGATCTGAAAGGGAGAGTTGAAGGCCTAACGAGCCATTTTCCATTGCCTGGTGTTTAGAAATCATGCTTCCATATCGCCTTCATCAGTCACCTGGTGAAACTTTTGTCATCATATATATTGCAGAGAGAGAGAGAGAGAGAGCTTATCTCTGAATGGTGTTACATTATCAACAATGAGTATGTGCACATGTTGATGTACCCGCTGCTAGGGATGACGCCGAACCGGTTTGGTTCCCGCATCGTAAATGAGCTGAGCTTGAACGAGTAATTTTGAACCGAGCCGAGTTTGAACAGCCCAGGCTCGGGGTGTACTCCCGGTAGATAAAAAAAAACTTTTATTTCCTTTTTCTCGTTTTCTTTTTCTCATTTCCTTCATGTGTGTATGCACGCTCACACGCATGCATGCGTGTTGGAACCTATGTCACGGGGACGTCATTTTGGATTAATGTCCCTGGTGACACAAGCAGACACATCATCACGTACATTGACATATACAGCATTATTTTAATAATTTATTTATATTTTAATTTTATTTCAATAAAAAGTCATTTTTAATGTTACATATTTTAAAAAATAGCTTTTTATTTATTAAAAATTAAAAAAATGTGTTCTGTCCCATTTTTTGAAAAAAAATTGAACTTTCTAGTCTAATCCGAATCCTTTATCCTGGAGTCCATGAATCATTGTGCCATAGGTTGCCTCTGTGATTTTGGATAAAAGCCTGGTGATCGAGCTTGTGAAACAACGTATATGGATCTACAAGTTAGTGGCAACTCTTAACAAGAGGAAGATTGAATGTGTAATATGGATCTACATTTAATTTGAAGGAAGAGAACAACATGAAAACAAGCTGTTTGGATTCATGTTGTTAGGCTCATGAATGCAGTCACTGTCCTGAACTTGGCCAAATATCCAGCTGCAGACTCTACAATTTGTTTAAGTCCATGAATGCAGTATGCTATTGTAAAACAGTTGGAAGGTGTAAGAGGTTTTGGTGCCAAAAGGAAAAGAGAAGAAAATGTCACAAAATTTTATTAAAGAAAAAGAGAAGAAAATGTAACAAAATATTAAAGATTAGTAAAGGAACAAGATTTTTTCTTGATTTTTTTTAATAAAAACGAGTGGCTTCCAACAAAGTTATGAAACACATTTGTAAAGATAACATCATGATATGTTCACTATGATGCGATATCAAAATATCACAATATTTTACAAGATTTTTTAAAATATCGTGATAATCATAGAGGGGACTGATAGAGGGGACTGTTATGGTTCCATGATGCATAACGTATGCAGGGTCAGATTAGGCGTCTGATTAGACCAAAATTATCAGAACAAAATCTATTCAGGAACAATCTAAGCCTATTTCAGATTTGTTCTTGATGACCACTCTTTTAAAGGTGGGAGATAACCATTCGAACCTAAGATAGTGCGAATCTATTGATTGGTCTCATGTTTACCTGTTAGACCACTGGCATCTCTTCTTTTCTCCATAGAAGTAGCAGAAATAATAATAATAGTAATTATAAAAGCAGAAGCAAGGGCAATGGGTGTCAAAATTTTGACTCTATTACCCTTTTTCTAAATGACATTTATGCCATGTGTTTACATATTGTAATTGAAAATTTGTTTAGGTATTTGTATCTTCCTAAATCCTAAATATTGTAAAAGCAGAAGCAAGGGTTACAAGTGCAAAAAATTGAATGCTTTATAACTTTTTCTTTATTGACATTCTAGGCAACTGAGTTAAGAATGTAATTAGAAGCTTGTAATGGCACTTGCATAGAGTTTTCATACAAAAAGAAGTGTTACATGGCACACCAATTTTTTTTTAAAACATTAATAAATTACTATTTATACCCCCCCCCCCCTTCCTAAATCCATTTTTTTTTTTGGAACCCTAAATGAAATCTTTCCAAAAAAAAAGGAAAAAACTAGCCTAAAATGATTTAAATGAATGGTGATGTGGGAGTAACCACGCATAACCATGGTTATCATGCATAAAGTAAATGCACATTCATGAATCTACATTAGGCATCTTCTATTAGTTGAAAGATGGGATTACCTTCCCAACATTACTCACTAGGGATGTAGTTATACGTCTTCTTCATGGTCGCCATGCAACCTTGTTTCAATGGGAAGATTTTCTTTTAAAGGAATGAAAAACTCACCTTTCTCCTTTAGAAACTTTGGATTGGAGAACCATTTCTTATTTGAGAAGATTCCACTTAAGTTTACTTAATTTTCAAAGGGCTTGGATAGAATCATCTATGAGCTATGAAATAGGGTCCTCCCATTGGAAAGAACTCTAGTCAAAAGTCTTTCGATTGGAATTTCTGCAACAACCACCCATGCAACATGCCTACTACTGACAACCTCCCATACAAACCCCATCTTTTTTTACAAGGAATGGGAAAACCACCTCAGTGATCATAGACATAGTCACTCTAGCTAAGTCTGTCGTACTCATGGTCAGTGGTGGAGCCACGTTGTGGGTAGGATGGGCACACGCACACCCTGACCCACAAAAATCTCCCAAAGGGGTATGGATCAGGGTGAGCACTGCCCACCCTGATCCACAGGATATGTGGGTAGTGTCCACCCTGACCCAAGGTGGACACTCATGCTCGACACCCTGACCCAAAGGGAGCCACGACCTTTGGGCTCCCTCATACCCTAACGATGCTCTCTCTCTATCTATCTCTTTGGCCCTCCTTCGTCGTCTGGCCCTCACCGAACCCCATGGCACATGCACCCCTCCCTGTGACCCCCCCCCCCCTCCCCCCCACTATATCTAATTCATGTGGTATGGCCCATTCATCCTTCGGCATTACCGACAGGTTGTGGTGGACCTTCGACGATGTATTCCTCTTTTACATGCAAGAATGCACCCTTGGTGGCTGGCCATTGGGTTTTTCTTCTTCTTCTTCTTCTTCTTCTTTTGTTTTTCCAAATCATAAATGAGTTTTGATTTTAGGGGTTATATATATATATATATATATATATATATATATATATATATATATATATATATATATATATATATATATATATATATATATATATATATATATATATATTGCAATTAGCATAATGCATGATGTTTTTTAGGATTTAATTTATTTTTTAAATATCATGAATGCTTAATTAGGGCTTAGGGTTTTTTCTAATTAACATTAGGCATTAGGCATTAGGCATGCAATGAGTGCTTGACTTTCATTAGAATATTAAGGGTTTTTTAATTAAAAAAGGATTGTACAACAAATATGATGCATTTTCTGAAATGCCTTTCATTTTTTGTTATTCTCTCCATGTCTAAAATCATAAATATCTAATTTTAAAAAGACTTTTTTATGCTTTACACATGCGATTTCTTAAATATATGTAAAATTTCTCTCAAAATATGTGACTGTTTTTTGCAGAACAGGCTCTGTTCTTAGATCTGCATCTCTCTGATCTAACATTGAGAACTTACATTTTTATAGTCGTTGAAAAGTTGAGACATAAGCCTGTAACTTTTCTATTTTGAGTCAAAACTAAAAACCCTTTTAGGGTTCTCGTTTCTACATTATAAAATTAGAATAGAAGCATGCGCAGTTGTGCCTTTTCTATTTGTTCTATACTATTTTTTAGCCACATGCACTGAAAATTAAGAAAAATAAAAAAGAATGGCAAAGATAGATCATGACGTTAGCTTTTCAACGCCACCTAGATCACCTTCATTTGATGAGCAATTGGGGAGAAACATCATCTGGAAGATAGAGTATTCGATTGTTGCAATATGCAGAGTATGCTTCTATTTCGGTTTTAGAGCTAAAAAATAGGAACCTTAGAGGGGGTTTCGGCTATGACTCAAAACAGAAAAGTTATAGGCCTATATTTCAGCTTTCCAACAACAGTAAAAATGTAGGTTTTTTATGTCGAAGCGGAGAAATACAAACTTTAGAACATAGACTATTTTGCAGAAAATATATATGTGATTTTTGCATATATTTTATGTGATTTTCTCTTAAATATATGCAGAGTTCCTCCTATATATGTGATTTTCACATATATTTTCTGCAATTTCCTCTTAAATATATGCATAGTTCTATATATGTGATTTTTCTTCTCTATATGTGATTTTCCCTTAAATATATGCGGACTTCCTATATATGCGATTTTTTGTTCATAAAAGTCATATATATTTAAGAGAAAATCAAATATTTAAGAGAAAATCGCATATATTTAAGCAAAAAATCACATATATAGGAGAAAAATCATATATATTTAGGAGAAAATCACATGTTTAGAGAAAAATCACATATATTTAGGAGGAAATCACTTATATAAAAGGAGCTTTGCATATATTTAAGAGGAAATCATAGAAAATATGTGCAAAATTTGCATATATATTTTTTGCAAAATAATCTATGTTCTAAGGTCTATACCTACATTTTTATAGTCTTTAGAAAGATAATAAATAGGCCTATAACTTTTTTGTTTTGAGTCAGAGCTGAAAACCCCTTTAGGGTTCTCATTTTTTGAGTTCCAAAACTGGAATAGAAGCATGCTCTGCAGACTGGAACAACCGAACAATCTATCTTTCAGATGACATTTTTCCTTAACCGCTCATCAGATCAAGGTCATCTTAGTGGTGTTAGAAAGCTAACATCTTGATCTATCTCTGTCTTCTTTTCTATTTTTCTTTATTTGTAGTGTATGTAGCTGAAAAATAGCATATAACATATAAAAAAGGCATAATTTGTTTTAGTATGCAGAGCATGTTTCTATTCTAGTTTTGGAATGCAGAAATGAGAACTCTACAAGGGTTTGCGATTATGACTCAAAACATGAAAGTTACAGGCCTATGTCTCAGCTTTCTAATGATTATAAAAATGTATTTGTGTTGAATTAAAGAGATACAAATCTAAGAATAGAGATTGTTCTACAAAAAACAATCACATAGTTGAGAGAAAATTCACATATATTTAGGAAATCACATGTGCGAAGTGTAAAAAGGTCGTCTTAAAATCAGATATTTATAATTTTGGACAAGGGGGAAATTGTGAGGCATTTCGGAAAATGCATCATATTTGTCGTATAGTACGATCATTTTTCATTTTTAATTAACATTTAGGATTTAGGGTATTGATTTGGATTTTTGCAAATAACGTAAATGTTAACTTAGGATTTAGGGTTCTTTTATGTGTTCTTTTTTTTAATTACCATTAAGCATAATTCTATTAATGAATGATTGATTTTAGGTATCACTTATCAAACCCCTAAATCTTTGATTTTTTTAGGATTTAAGTTTTTTTATTAAAATTTTTTAAATGACATGAATATTTAATTAGATATTTTTTGTGTTTTTTTTCATCAACATTAAACATGATTCCATGAACTCATGCTTGATTTTAGTTAGAATTTTAGGGGTTTTAGTTTTTAATTAGTATATATATGAGTGATGTTCGTTAGGATTTAGAAGTTTGATTTGTTTTTTTAATGACATAAATGTTGAGCTAAGGTTTTAGGTTTTTTTTTTTCTAATTACTATTGGGCATGAATTCATGAATAATGAAAGTTGATTTTAGTTAGAATATTAGGATTTTTATCAATTAGCATAAATGCATAATTTATGATGTTTATAGGAATTAGGGTTTTGATTTGGTTTTACTTTTTTTTCAATTAGCAGAATGTATTGTTAGGGTTTAGGTTTTTTATTTAGTTATTTTCTGAAATAGCATGAAGGTTTAATTAAGGTTTTAGGGTTTTGTGTGTGTACTTTTTTAATTAGCAGTATGCATGAAAAATGAATGATTGATTTTTTGTTAGAATATTAATGGTTTTATTTGTTCTTTTTAAATTAGCATTAATATGTGATTTCTTTTAGGATTTTGGCTATTGATTTGGATTTTTTAAAATATTTTTAAATATATAATAATAATTTTAGGGTTTTTGTCTGGTATTTTCTTTTTAATTATCATTAAGCATGATTCCGTTATTAAATGCTTGATTTTGGTTATCAAATTTTTAAATCTTTGATTTTTGTTAGGATTTGTCTTTTATTTTGGTTTTTCAGACATAGATATTTAATTAGGGGTTTTGTTTTGTTTTTTTTTTTTTTCAATTAGATGTAATGTTTGTTAGGATTTATGGTTTTTATTTAGTTTTTTAGAATAGCGAAAAAGTTTAGTTTATGGTTTTAAGGTGTGTGTGTAATTACCATTAGGCATGAATGCATGAATATTATGTGATTTGATTTTGGTTAGAATATTAAAGATTTTTTTATTAATTAATAAAAAATACATAATTTATAATGTTTGCAGGGATTAGGGCTTTTTTAATGACGTAAATATTTGGTTTATAGTTTTAAGATTTTTTGTGTTTCCTTTTTCTAATTACCATTGGATATAAATCCATGAATATTATGTGATTTTATTTCAATTAAAATATTAGGATTTTTTTTGTCAACTAGCATAAATGAATCATTTATGATGTTTTATAGAACATAGGGTTTTGATTTGGGTTTTTGAAATATATTATTAGTAATTATTTTTTTTACTTTGTATTTTTGCCCACCCTAATTTAGAATCTTGGCTCCGCCAATGCTCATGGTCACTTTTCCGATGGTGTAAACTCGTAGTTCACCCCTTTCCCCATGGAGTTGCCTTGCTTTGGCACAAGAAAGGGACATAATTGATGAGTTGTGGAGCCTGATTCAGAGTTTTTGCCCTTATAGAAAGGGGGGTCCGGGGCTCCCCCCGGTGCGGGTCCCAAAAGAATTTTTTAGGGGCTTATGTTTGAGACCCGATTTCTTATTGGATCAGACCCGATTTGTCTAGGTTTAGGGTTGTCGCCTTTTGCCTTATATGAATTCTTTCTTTTCTTTCTCTCTTGTAACAGTCGAAGAAGAGCAATAAAGTTTTTTCTCTGGGCGGCTGTGGGTTTTTACTCTCTCTCATATTTGAGGGGAGGTTTTTTCATGTAAATCTATGTTTTCTTGTTGTGTTTGGTTTGATCGTTCTTGTTTATTGTTTTCTTCGGTTGTTTCTTGCTTGCGGTTATCCTAACAACTAGTATCAGAGGCACGTTCGTCGAAGCAAGAATGGAAGAGGGAAAGATAAAGATCGATCAGTTCGACGGCAAGGATTTCAGTTTCTGGAAGATGGAGATCGAGGATCTGTTGTATCAGAAGAAAATGTATCAGCCCCTATCGAGAAAGAAACTGAAAATGATGGGGGAAGATGAATGGGAGTTGTTGGATCGGCAAGCCCTAGGTGTGATTCACCTCACATTGTCTCGCAATGTTGTGTTTAACATAGCGAATGAGAGAACGATGACGGATTTGATGGCAGCCCTATCAAACATGTACGAGAAGTCATCTGCCTCTAACAAAGTGTATATGATGCAGCGACTGCGACTGTTCAATCTGAAGATGGCTGAAGGTGCTTCTGTGACCAATCATATCAATGAGTTCAACACCATCACGAGTCAATTGAGTTCGGTGAGCATCGATTTTGATGATGAGGTAAAAGCCCTCATTCTACTCTCCTCTTTACCCGAGAGTTGGGGTGCGACGGTAACTGCGGTAAGCAGTTTGTCTGGCCAGAAGAAGTTGAAACTTTTGGAAATCTAAGATATAATTCTTAGTGAGGATATTCGGAGAAAGGAGTCAGAAGAATCCTCAGACGCTGCTTTGAGTTTCGAAGGCAAAGGGAGGAACTTCCAACAGGGCCAGAGTTCAAACCATGGCAAGTCAGGGTCGAAGGAAAGGAGTAAGTCAAGACCTCATGGTGACCTTGTGTGTTGAAACTACGATAAGAAGGGTCATCTAAAGCGAGATTGCAAAGCCCTTAAGAAGAAGAGGAACCAAGACAATGATCAGTCCGTGAATGCGACGGTTGAAGAAACTACATGTTTTGAAAACGCTTTGATCTTGAGCGTGGATAGTCTAATTGAGTCCTGGATCCTAGACTCAGGGACATCTTTTCACTCCACTCTGTGCAAAGAGCTTATGCATAATTTTGTGGCTGAAAAGCTCGATAAGGTTTATCTAGCCGATGATGAGTAGTTAGATATCATGGGGAGGGGTGATATGCATATTAGGACTGCTAGTGAGTCCAAATGGATGTTGCATAATGTTCGTTATATACCCGACCTAAAGAGAAATTTGATTTCAATAGGTCATTTAGATAGTGCCAGGTATAAAATGGTATTTGAACATGGTTCCTGGAAAATTATGAAAGGAATCTTGGTTGTTGCACAGAGAAGAAAATTGAGGACTCTGTACATGACTGATAACAACCGATATATTATTGCTTCGGTGAGTTCAGAAGCAGATGCTAAGTTATGGTATTATAGACTCGGGCACATGAGCGAGAAAGGGATGAAGGTGTTAGCATCAAAGAGACTATTGTTAGATTTGAAGTCAGTACACACTAGTTTTTGTGAGGATTGCGTGTTAGGCAAACAAAAACGGGTCAGTTTCTCGAAGATCAGAAGAGAACTGACGGTAGAGAAATTGGAGTTGGTGCACACTGATGTTTGGGGACCAGCCCATGTTTGTTCCCTTGGAGGCTCATGATACTATGTGACCTTCATTGATGATTCCACCAGAAAGGTATGGGTTTATTTTTTGAAGAATAAATCTGATATTTTTACCACTTTTAAGAAGTGAAAAATAGAGGTGAAAAATGAGATCATGCTGAAAGTGAAGGGCCTATTGTCTGACAATGAAGGAGAGTATGACAGTATAAAGTTCAAAGCATTTTGTGCAGAAAATAGAATTAAAATGAGTCAGATTATTCTGAACCGATCACAACAGAATAGAGTTGCTGAGAGGATGAATACAACTCTCAATGAGCGTGCGAGGAGCATGAGACTGCACGCGGGTTTGACCAAGGCATTCTGGGTTGATGCTATCAATACTGCAGCCTATCTAATCAATCGAGGTCCCTCATTCCCATTGGATCTGAAACTGCCAAAAGAAGAATGCATGAAGAAAGAGGTAAATTTATCTCATTTAAGAATTTTCAGTTGTGTTTCTTATGTACACATTGATTATGATAATAGGGATAAGCTAGATGCTAAGGCCCAAAAATGTTATTTCATTGGATATGGTTCTAATTACTTTGGTTATCATTTTCAGGATAAACAAAACCGAAAAATAATAATAACTAATGATGTAACGTTTAATGAGAATGTGTTTTACAAATATAGGTCCAGTGTAGAATTAGAGGAGACAGCAAAATAGGAAGATATGACGAGAGAGATTGACTTGGAGGAAATCTCAACAAATACCCTTGTTAATTATAAGACAGTCCAGGTAGACTCTAACATAGAGCCAACCACTCCTGCACCTGAGTTGAGCAGATCTGTTAGAGCACCTAAACCTTTGATTCAGTATTCCCCATCTTTACACTATTTACTGTTGACTGACTCTGGGGAGCGAAAACATTTTTCTGAGGCAATGCATGTGAAAGATTCAGTTAAGTGGGAGTTAGAAATACAAGATGAAATCAAGTCTTAGCAAAAGAATGAGACTTGGGTGCTAACCAAATTATCGAAGGAGAAGAAAGCACTGCTGAACAAATGGGTGTACAGATTGAAAGATGAGTTTGATGGCAGCAAGAGGTACAAGGCAAGATTGGTAGTCAAGGGATTCTTGCAAAAGGAGGGGATTGACTACACTGAGATATTCTCCCCTGTGGTAAAGTTGACTACTATCAAGACAATTCTTGGTATTGTGGCTGGAGAAAACTTGTACCTAAAGCAGTTGGATGTGAAAACTGCTTTTCTTCATGGAGACTTGGAGGAGGAAATCTATATGGTGCAGCCGGAAAGGTTCAAGGCTCTGAAGAAAAAATACTTGGTGTGCAAACTAAAGAAGAGTTTATATGGCCTAAAACAAGCCCCTAGGCAATGATATAAGAAGTTTGACACCTTCATGTGTAACTGTGGGTTCACCAGATCCGAGTTGGACCATTGTTGTTACTACAAGAACTTTGATGAGTCTTACATTATTTTGCTTTTGTATATAGATGATATGCTTGTTGCAGATTCTAACATGCAGGAAATTAACATACTTAAGTGATAATTGTCAAAAAAGTTTGAGATGAAGGACTTAGGCCTAACAAACGAGATTTTTGGTATGCATATCACTTAGGATAGAGAGAAGGGAACTCTAAACCTATCACAAGAAAAATGCATTAAAAAAAGTGTTGGAAAGGTTTAGAGTTCAAGATGCAAAGCCTAGAAGCACCCCGCTGGGAAGTCACTTCAAACTCTCAAAGGAGCAGTCACCAAAGACAGACGAGGAGCGAGAGAAAATGGCTAAGGTCCCATATGCCTTAGCCGTTGGCAGTCTCATGTATGCCATGGTGTACACCAGACTGGACATTGCTCATGCAGTGGGAGTTGTGAGCCATTATATGGTAGATCCCAGACCATAGCATTGGGAAACTGTGAAGTGGCTATTGAGATATCTAAAGGGGACATCAGGTATGATACTTTGTTTCAGTGGGAGAAGTGCAAACTTGCAAGGTTTTATAAATGCAGACCTTGGTGGAGACGTGGATGGACGGAAGAGCATTTTCGGATATGTGTTTACACTTGGTAACACCGCGATCAGCTGGATGTCAAGACTTCAAAAATATGTTGCCCTTTCAACCACAAAAGCTGAATATATTATTATTTCTGAGGATGGAAAGGAGATGGTGTGGTTGAAGAATTTTCTGAAGGAGAATGACAAGGAACAGGACATAAGTGTTCTCTTCAGTGACAATCAGAGTGTTTTATGCCTTGTAAAGAATCCAGTATTTCATTCAAGGACAAAGCATATTCAATTGAGGTATCATTACATTCGAGAGATGATAAATGATGTGACGTTGTCATTAGAAAAGATTCTTAGTGCCAAGAATCCAGCAAACATGTTGACAAAGGGTGCGACCACTGAGAAACTGAGGTTGTGCATTGCCTCAATTGGACTCCTTCATTGAGCATGAGGGAGGGTTGTCGTTCCAGAGATGCAGAGAAGAGATTGGGAAGACAAGATAGATGGAGAAACTTTTTTTGTATCAGTCTCCAAGTGAGAGATTGATGAGTTGTGGAGCCTGATTCAGAGTTTTTGCCCTTGTAGAAAGGGGGTCTGAGGGCTGTCAAAAAATTTTTGTAGTGATTCAATCATGCATATGTGTTCTATGGCTGTCAAAAAATAATTCAAAGTGATTTTATCATGTATATATGTGTTCTAAGGTTGTCCAAAAAATTTTATATTGATTCAATCATACATATATGGGTTCGAAGGTTGTCAAAAAAATTTCATAGTGATTCAATCATGCATATATGGGTTCAAAGGCTGTTAAGAAAATTTCATAGTGATTCAATCATGCATATATGTGTTCTAAGGCTATCAAAAAAAATTTGTAGTGATTCAATCATGCATATATGTGTTCTAATGCTGTCAAAATAATTTCATAGTGATTCAATCATGCATATATACAGTCTTATAAGGCTGTCAAAAAATTTTTATAGTGATTCAATCATGCATATATGTGTTCTGAGGCTGTCAAAAAAAATTTATAGTGATTCAATCATTCATATATGTGTTCTAAGGCTGTAAAAAAAAATTATAGTGATTCAATCATGCATATATGTGTTCTAATGCTGTAAAAAAAAATCATAGTGATTGAATCATGTATATATGTGTTCTAAGGCTGTCAAAAACATTTTATAGTGATTCAATCAAGTGTATATGGGTTTGAAGGCTGTCAAAAAAATTTCATAGTTATTCAATCATGCATATATGTGTTCTAAGGCTGTAAAAAAAAAATTATAGTGATTCAATCATGCATATATTTGTTTTAAGGCTATCAAAAAATATTGTAGTGATTCAATCATGCATATATGTGTTCTAAGGCTGTCAAAAAATTTTCATAGTGATTTAATCATGCATATATGTGTTCTATGACTGTCAAAAAAATTTCATAGTGATTCAGACCCGGTTTCGTAGGGGGGCAGCGCCCCTCGAAAGATTTTTTTTAGGGCTTATGTTTGAGACACGGTTTTTTATTGGATCATACCAGATTTGTTTAAGTTTAGCGTTGTCTCCCTTTGCCTTGTATAAATTCTTTCTTTTCTTTCTCTTGTAATAGACGAAGAAGAGCAATAAAGTTTTTCCTTTGGGCAGACATGGTTTTTTACTCTCTCTCGAATTTGAGGGGAGGTTTTTTCACCTAAATCTGTGTGTTCTTGTTGTGTTTAATTTAATCGTTCTTTTTATTGCTTGCTTCGGTTGTTTCTTGTTTGCGGTTATCCTAACAATAATATCCTCGCCCATTCTTATATGCAAGGGGATGAAGTCCGTGAGAATTGAACCTTGACCACATGTCAAGCAGCCAAGGCAACACCATGTCAAACCCCTTGGGTCTCAGACCCCACATCCTTAACGTGGTTCATGAACACGATTTGCCACAAGAAAGAATTAACGTGGTTCGGTCATATTAGACCTACATCCACGACAAACTCTCTCGCTCTCCTTTTTTCTCTTATTATTTGAATCATCAGGAATACAATATTTATAATACACAGCATATAACTAACTTGGAAAAAATCATAGTGGTACGATATACAGTTTCCATAACCAACTTGGCGAGATATTTCTTGTAATCGTCGAGATCAGATCCCGTAAATCAAGAAGAGAGAGGTGAGAAGGGTTATCGTCAACATTCCCCTCAAGTGGGGTGTAGATGTTTGCACAACCCCACTTGTCGAGAAGGTCACAATGATGATCTCGACTCAGTCCTTTGGTGAATCCGTCAGCAAGTTGTTCTTCACTTTTAGTATATGGAGTAGAGATCTCTCCTCTTTGAACCTTTTCACAAACATAATGACAATTGATTTTGATATGCTTAGTCCGTTCATGAAAAACTGAATTTTCTACAATATGTATTGCTGCTTGATTGTCACAGAACATGGAAATAGGTAGATCAACTGACCTCTTCATTTCTGTTAGGAGAGTTTTGGCCCAGGTTATTTCACTGGCAGTAGTTGCCATGGCCCTATACTCGGCTTCTGCACTAGATCTGGCAACCACCCCTTGTTTTTTGCTTTTCCAGGTAACCATATTGCCACCAACAAAAACACAATATCCTGTGGTAGACCTTCTGCCTGAACTTCCTGCCCAGTATTTATCTGTGAACCCTTGAATTTGATGACAATCGTTCCGCTTGTACCATAACCCTTGGCCTGGCGTTCCTTTTAAATACTGCAATATTCGATTTATGATTTTCCAATGTAGTTTCTAAAGAGGATGCATATATTGGCTTGCGAGGTTGATGGCATATGTAATGTTTGGTCGAGTAATAGTTAAATAGATTAGTTTTCCAACTAATCTCTAGTATCCTTCCTTATTAATGGTTACATCATCAGGAGAGATAATAGATTTTTGTCCGCTTTCCACCGGAGTTTCAACGGGCTTACACCCATTTTTTCTTGCACTTTTAAGAAGATCTAATGTATATTTCCTTTGAGATAAAAACAAACTCTTTCTTGAATGAGCTATTTCAATTTCTAAGAAGTAGCGAAGTTTGCCCAAATCTTTTATGTCAAAGGTGTTATGCAGAAGCCTCTTTGTTTCTTGAATGCCTTCATCATCTGTGCCTGTCACAATGATATCATCCACATATACCAAGATAATAACCAAATGATTACCTTCTCCTTTGACAAACATTGAATTGTCAACATTGTTTCTGACAAATTTATGTTGTTCTAAGCAACTGCTCAATCGATGGTACCACACCCTGGGAGATTGTTTCAGGCCATAAATAGCTTTATGTAGTTTGCATACTCTATCAATATTTTCTTCTTCAGGATGTCCAGGTGGAAGTTTCATATACACTTCTTCTTTTAAGTCTCCTTGCAAGAAAGCACTTTTAACATCTAATTGATAGAGAGGCCAATTGTAATTACAAGCAACAAATAAGAGAATTATGATGGTAATCATTTTGGTAACAAGAGCAAGTGTTTCATCGTAATCAAGACCTTGAGTCTGAGTATACCCTTTAGCCACCAACATGGCCTTATATCTCTCTATAGTCTTGTCGCTGTTATATTTTATCTTATATACCCAACGACATCCGACTGCCTTTTTTTCAATAGGTAAGGAAACAACTTTCCAGGTCTTATTTTTATAAAGAACTTATAGCTCTTCATTCATAGCTCGAACCCATATTGGGTCAATTTTAGCCTCCTCATATGTAGATGGCTCCTTAATCTGAGAAATGTGACTGATGTAGGCTTTGTGAGTCCTGCTGATTTTGTGATACCCAATATAATTTTCAATAGGGTACATAACTGAGAATGTAACATAATCATTTAAATGAGTAGGAGCTCTGGATTGACGCTTTGACCTTCTTAGCAAAGGTTGATTTTCTGTTTCAGAGTTTGCCTCTTGCGATGAGTCCAAAGTTCTTCCTATGCTGGTTGCAATTTCTTCATATGAGTCGGTCGCAGGCATAACTACTTCTTCCTGAGAATAGTTTTTCTCAAATATGTCTCCAGATGTTGTCTCTCCTTGGCATTGATTTTGCTGAAAGTATGAAACATTTTTATTGAATTCGACATCCCTGTTAATAAAAAGACGTTGCTCTTCTACATTATAACATTTATATCCCTTTTGAGACGCAGAATACCCTAAGAAGACACATTTGGAAGCACGACTGCTAAGTTTATTTGATCCTTGTTTGGCTATGAATACAACACATCCAAAGGTTCTCATGTGATTTAAATTGAGTTTATGTCCCTTTAGAATCTCAAGAGGAGAGTGTTTTTCTAAAATTTGGCTAGGCAGACAATTTATAATATAGCAAGCAGTCGAAACAACATCACTCCAAAATATTTTTGGAACATTCATTTGGAATAACAAGGCTCTAGTAACTTCAAGCAAATGACGATTTTTCATTTTGGCTACTCCATTTTGTTGAGGAGTATCTACGCAGGTAAATTGATGGTTTACAGCCTTTTGTTTTTCAAATTCATCAAACTGAGTATTCTTATACTCAGTGTTGTTGTCAGATCTTAGGATCTTGATTTTTGTATCATATTGGTTTTCTACCATAGAAAAAAACTCTTTAAATTTATCAAGGACTTCATTTTTTGTCTTAAGTAAATAGATCCAGGTAGCCTTTAAAAAATCGGCAATGAATGTTAGATAATATCTAAAACCAGAGTAAGACGTCACAGGAGAAAGTCCCCATACATCAGTATGAATTAGATCAAATGGTTTTTCAATAATATTATCTGATCTAGGAAAGGGAAGTCTAGTCATTCAAGCATATCTACAAACATCACACGAATAACAATCAAATTAAAAATCAGGAAACAAAATGTTCAATGACTGGCTTGATGGATGTCTTAGGCGTTTATGCCACAGGCATCCTTCATATTTTCCAGCAAGCATGTCCCTTTCGTGTCTTCCAAGCACATAAAGACCGTCTGAAATTTTTCCTTCACCAATCACTTTCTTCGTCGCCCTGTCCTGAAATATCATATTATATGGTGAGAAAGCGATATTGCAATTAAGATCATTTATAATTTTTGACGCAGATAATAAGTTGGCCGATAGGCTTGGGACTACCATAACATCCAGTTCTTTTGCACTATCAAAGCTGGAATCTACTAATACTTGTTACCTCAACTTTTGTTCCACCGCAATGAGAACATGCTTGCAGCCGCAAATTGGTTTTAGCCTAGATTTATCAGTTATGGTCGAACACATATGTTCACTTGCTCCCGAATCAATGATCAAATTTTTATCATTGTGATGAGCAGAAATATTACTTGGATTTGAAGGAGAGGATGTGGAGGCCGTCATAGCTACTTGATCATTTTTCTAACAAATGGTTTGAAGCAGCTCGACAATATTCTTCAATTGAGTAGACACATCTTCTAAGCTAACTTTATCATTCAGGTTTGAAGTGGTAGTCGCATGACTAGATGGTGCGGCTTCATGGGGACGTCGAGCTGGAGCAGTTCCTGGTTTACCGTGAAGCTTCCAGCATCTAGCCCGGGTATGTTCAGTTTTTTTACAAAAGGTACAAGAAATCTTGTTTCTTGTTTTATGTCCTGATGACTCACAGTTTTTTGCTGCACAAGCTACATCATCAGAAACAAGAGCTTTATCGGATGCTTCAGGGAGAGACTTCTCTATATTCATTACTCGATGATGAGTTTCTTTTTTCATTATGATAGAGCATATATTGTTAACCGATGGTAATTCGGTTGATAACAAGATCTGGCTTCGAACTTGATCAAATTCATTCCCAAGTTCAGCGAGCAATTAGAATGTTTTTTCCTTGTCATGAAGTTTTTTAAAGGAAGTCATATCTGTGCATGTGGATGTATATGACTCATATTCATCCCATAGACGCTTCATTTTTTCAAAAAAGTCAGAGAAACCTTGAGTATCCTTCTTGAGGTTATGAATCTCGCAAAACAATTGATACATACGAGCTATATTGTTTTGCTCGCTATACATTTCTTCAGCAGTGGTCCATATTTCTTGAGCGGTATTTAAAAATAAGAAACCCTTAGCAATTCGATTTTCCATCAAATTAAGAAGCCAAGACATAACAAGGTCATTGACAGACCTTCAATCATGATATTTGGGGTCATTTATGTTTGGCCTAGTTATTTCTCCATTAATATATCTAAGTTTAGATCTATCGCTTAAGTATAGGAAAACTGATTTGGACCACGAAAGATAATTTGTACCATTCAATAATATCGATGTGATTTTTGTATTAGGTACCTGATCCTAAATGAAGATTTTTTTTGTTGATGATGGAGATTGAGGTTGTTCTGACGAGCTGTTTGCCATGAAGAGGAATCACACATAGTTGCCAGAAACACTTGACAAGAATGAGAGGAAGACGCAGCAGCCAGAGATCAACTAGGCTCTAATACCATGTAGCGATTTGCGATATATCGTCGTGTAGCGATTTATGAGAGATACCACTGTAGTGATTTATGAGAGATCGCCATGTAGCAATTTATGAGAAATCGCCATGTAGCAATTTATTGAGATGACTCACACCATCATGTAGCGATATGTAGATAGCAAGCGATTTGCAGATATCACTGTGTAATGATTTATACAGTGTACCAGATGGATCACGAACACGATTTGCCACAAGAAAGAATTAGCGCGGTTCGGTCATATTAGATCTATATCCACGACAAACACTCTCGCTCTCCTTTTTTCTCTTATTATTTGAATCATCAGGGATACAATATTTATAATACACAACATATAACTAACTTGGAAAAAATCATAGCGGTACGATATACAGTTTCCATAACCAACTTGATACGCAAGATATTCCTTGTAACCGTCGAGATCAGATCCCGTAAATCAAAGAGAGAGAAGTGAGAAGGGTTATCGTCAACACTTAGTGCCATGCATATCTTTTTCTAGCAGTAGGACAAATTATGAAGGAAATTAATAATGAAACATTAGTACCATATTTAGGGGAAAACTAATAATATAAGCATTTGAGCATGTCCTCATGGAAGTAGGTCATTTTGTTAGAAAAAGTTTCAAAATAAACTATTTTTTATTATGGGAATTTACATATGGCTTGCTCTTTATAAAGATTTGGTTCATTTATTGTTTCTGGCTAAAAGTTTTTTTAAAATATGTTTAGTCTCATACCTAGGGAGAGAAATTTTTTTATTATATTAATTTTTTTGGGGGAAAACTTAATATAAAATATAGCTTATCAATTCATTATATTCAATATGACCTGATTGCCCTCAGGGCTGGGAGGCTCTTCAAGGCTGGATATCTTAGCTTGTTCACTATAAATTTTTTTCTGATTTAATATTAAGTTAACACCAATAAATTGTCTAAGAAAATCTGATTTTCAAGTGAAGGCCTTGCCATATTTTCTACAGTTTTATGATTTCAATTGAAAAACATTTATTTAACAGGGATTCCCGTCAATCTGCCACAGAGAGATGAATATGGATACGAGACACCAATACACAGTTTTTGCGAAAATGAAATGACATGGACGCATGCAATAAAATTCAAATTCTTAAAAGCATAAATATATTAAAAATCGACATAAAATAAAATAAACTCTTAAAAAATACAATCGTGGTGTCAACAAACGTATCACAGCATGCCGTGCATCTTGTCATGTTTCTAGATAAAAACCGCGTTCATCTTTTTCAATTTGCAAAAAGCAGGAAATATTTTCAAAAGGTCAATAATATCCCTATATATCCTTCACTTTATGGAAGTAGCATCCCCTGGAACAAAGGCTGTGACCACATTCTCCCTGTTAGCTCAAGGCCTAGAGCACAATTCAATCAACTATAAACTATAAAGAGCTTTTGCCAATATGGCCAGGAGGAGAACGATTTTGTGTTTAATTTGGACTCCAAGTTGCATTCTCACTAAAACCCATTCTATTCTTTCTAAACCTTTTTTGTTTTGGTCCCTTATTTTGTGGCAAATTCCATGGTCCCATTTTCTGGCGAAACCTGTGTGTTTACTGGAATATATTCCCTGAAGCAATACGAGTCATCCTTATTTTATTTTTTATTTTTATGACGAAGAAAAACCCTCACTCAGAACCAGGTCACTTAATGGGCCCTCCTTCCTGCAAGGTAAAACTCCGGGTTGAAGATATATATAAAGCAACGGCTGCCCCCATTTATCATGTTTAGGGGTGTCAACGGGTCTGGTTTACCCGAACTGATACGGACCAAAACCTATAGGGTCAGGGTATGGTGACAAATAAGAAAACCCGATTAAGACACGGGTCTGGACCTGAAGGTCCAATTAATACATGGACCCGGGTATAGTTTGTGAAATTTTATACCAGCCCCGGGCCCGACCAGAGTTCCGATTAAGACCCACAATTTTTCAATGTAAAAATAATAAAAACATATTATTTTACCGGGTCTGGTTCATGTACATAGTTCTTATCGGGTCCGAGTATGATTTCTCTTATAGTAGACCGGATTAGACCCATGTCTGGACCTGATACCATACCGGAAAATCTGGTCCAAGTCTGGTTCCACCTGGGTTCAAACCAAACCCAACCCACCCCTAATCATGTTATTTCTAACCTAACTTGATTGTTTATAATAATAATAATAATAATAATAATAATAATAATAATAATAATAATAATAATAATAACGTTCAGAGTATCATATCCAATTAATTTGATGTTGGCTATAGGGATTCAAAATCGTGTTCTGACTTGGATGGTGAAAAGCTTATGCCAGATCCACTTTTTTACATGTAAACGAATTCGGATATAGATCAAATTCAGATATTTGTCCGATTTGGTAGCAAAATATAAAAATCATATCTGCATCAGCATCTGATTATTATAATCTGATATAGTTTTGGCCTACTAAATGCAACTAAACAGAACCGAATTTGGTCGGATATCAGATAAATCCGATTAATTGACATCCCTATTTGCAGGGGTTGGATGAAAGGAAAAGGATATCTAGCTGGTGATGCTTTGAGAAATGGCACAGTTAAATGCAATAAATTGAATATTTGTTGAAGGCCGGCAACGATATACTTTTAAGGAACTAGATTTTAAAGAACGAGGGGAAAGAAAAATATACATGAAAAAGGATGGCATAAGAGGGTTGGAGAGTAATATAACAACATGACCTACTGACCCCCCAAAAGCCACAAAAGAATGTGGTACTCGAATGTTCATGCTCTAAATGTGATTGCACACTTTTAAGTGTACTGCTGAACCCTACTATCACCCCCACCATTTGTTATTGGGTCCCATAACTGACAGGCTGTATCTAAAAGATGATGGGGGTAATGGATGCAACAGCACACTAAAAATGTACAATCACATTGCACCTGATCATCGCTGGGTGATCACCTCCAACTTTCCTAATTCTCTCTTTTCATCATGTGAAGGCATAACTTGCGCTCATATGGGTGGAACCCAAAGTAACCCCAAGTTGGCTTTGACGTATTAGCTTGAGATGCACCTAGTTGTGTTGCCTAGTGGTTCATGACATCAATCAATATGACATCACCTCACACTAATATGGCCTATTTTGGTCATATTGGACCAAGAGTATGGGAAATTTAAACAGAGATTTCACATCTTTTGGGGCACCAGATACCCTTTTCTTATCTCTTGGATTAAGGTGTGAACTTTTTGTTGCATTTAATTTGGACTAGGGGAGGTTTAACATTGATTTGGATAAGAGGAAGATGCTTTGTGCGTCAGATTCGAGTGATCATTATTACGTTGGTTAAACGGTAGCCAGCAACAATTGACAGCAGAGAGCATACTTCTCAGTCAAAGAGCAGAGTGGTCCTGAGGATTATGCCAAGGTGGATACGTGGAAGCGCCATTGCCATATATATAATTCTACTGTGCTCCAGGAGCATCTACTCCCACCTACTAGAAATCTTAGCTGTAGGTTGCATCTTAACAATCAGACCTTATAGATATAATAAAAGATCTAATAAACATAGTTTATTTGATAGAAATCATGTATTGGGTCATGTTTTTTTGGACATACAAATAGGGTTTTTTAAGTTATGAAATTTTGGTACATTATGAGCTATTGATTTTTGAACTTCTTAAAAAACCTGCATGTATGCCACAATCTCGTGGTCCAAAACTTTATTGCTACTAAATAATGTTTTTAGATCACATTTATAGGTTCTGATCAACAAAAAAATCTTCAAATTTTTGAAAATTTGAAACTTTTATTAGGTGGGAGTAGGTGCTCTGGGAGCACCATAATATATATATATATATATATATATATATATATATATATATAGAGAGAGAGAGAGAGAGAGAGAGAGGGAATCATAGGACCCTTCAAAAATCATAGTTTAGGTGTTTTTCCCTTGATCTGAATTAGATGTGTTTATCATTACTCATAGATGCTTTGAATTGAATTGGTTTAATAAAAAAACTGAATATTTTATCATCAAGTTTTTGTATTAACATCCAAACACGTTGAAGCTTGACAGGTACCTAATCTAAGACATGGTTTCTAGTGAGTAAAATGTCACAAACTTAAGGAAAATCTCAGCGAGATCAAATACCACAAAAGGTGTTCTTAATTTGTCATGATTAAATCACGTTATTTTCAAAATATTTGCAAGATTTGTGACATGGGTTTTGCAATCAGCTTGCTGAACTGACATGTACGTGCATTCTTTGACATGCATTTGTAGGTGTTGTGTGTGTGCGTGCGTGAGAGACAGAGCGAGCATCTCCATGAGCTCATGATTGTCACTTTTGATTGTATACACACGTGCTTTCCCTTCCACATATTAGCACAAATTGGTTGATCAAACAAGCAACGTACCTTGGAACCACCATGCGTATAAGTTACACTTGCTCTCTCTCTCTCTCTCTTCCAGGCTATAATGGTGCAGCATCTTATGGGGCAGAACGATTTCACTCCAAATTTTCTTGAATTGTTTTTAAAGGTACTTATTCGTTTCATCCCATAATTCTATCTACTCGAATTCTATTCAAATTCTCACTTCAACATCACCCCTACTTGTACCACTCTCAATTTTCTCTCTTTAAATAAATCATGATCTTCCCCCACCATCTAACACCAATCCCAATTAGTCCTTAACCAAAAGAATTCGCCATTCTCCGACTTGAAAGCCTGTTGGAAGTGCGCTTCATTCCAGTGATATATATCTGGCAGGAGGTTTTAAATTATTGGAGCCAGCAAATAGGAGCTTTCTTATGTTACTGTTCTCTACCTCTCTAAACTCACTTTCTAAGATCTACAGAGAGTTTGATTATATCTGTTCATCGAGTTGGAATCCTCAGTGGCCTGACTGGTGGCCGGGGCGGTGAACGGGCGTAGCCGTTTAGCCTCCACCTAAATTTCATACACTCATTTTGGCAATCTTTGTATTAATTTTTATTTTTGTGTGGAGAATGAATGGGAAGAAGGGGAGCATTGCCATTGATGTTCATGTAGCCCCTAGTAAGATTGCCGTGCCGGATACCGGCAAGAATTCTGGTGTTGCTGGATCGTTATACCTAAGTTTGGCTTGTAGAGTGTGGGATTTTTGCAAAGAAGACATCAACAGAGTGATCTTCTCACTGAAAGTTGGTGTGGCCGTTCTTCTTGTTTCTCTCTTGATACTAATCCGAGCACCCTATGAGGTTTTTGGCACCAACATCATATGGGCAATCCTTACTGTGGCCATCATGTTCGAATATACTGTGGGTATGCAACAAATTTTTTATTTCTTCTACTACTAGCTATTTTAATTTATGCATTTTTTCATTTAGGATATATATGTAGCATTTTCTTTAGAACCATGGGCTCAATAGTTGCAATTATCAAGTCTATCTTACAACTACGTTTTAGTTTTATTATGTTCAAGTTTTTTTTAGAGAGTTTTATTATGTTCAAGTTAAAAAACCAGTCTGTATGACCAAAATCCATGTTTCTTTTACCCAAATAATCCCAAGACTAGCTTGTGTTTTTTGGATATATCTTAAGCCTAGAGGTGACTCAAATTCCTCGCCCTTTATTTCTTCCTGGAGTTTGGGGTGTGCCACCCCATAATCATGCTGTTTGTGTTGTGTTGGATATACCACCAAAAAGAGATGGACACGTGAAAGGCGTTGGATTCTGATGGCAAAAGATTTTCTATTCTTAACTTGCTGGATATATTGCTAGGTTGTAACACCATCGAGCTAATTGGACGATCATCACAAAACAGTATTGAATGCCCCACATGCTATAGTGCCATGGCCATTGAGTCTTCTTCAAACTACATGCGAATATATAGAGAGAGAGAGGAAAATGTGTCACATTGGACGCCCTTCTCATCGAACGTTTGTCGGCCGAGCCTGACGCATTCATTTTTTTTGTTGTTGTTTTACCTTTAGTGGCGGTCACTACCACTCTAAAGGTCTGGACAGAAAACCGCATTTATCGACAGTCGTGACTAAATGATGTTTTTATTAAAAGAACCATGTTTCCTCGTTGATCTCTTGCTGTCAGCAGCCAAAAAGCATCTCATTTTCATCGGACAATTTATGTCTCTCTCTCTCTCTCTCTATCTATCTATATATATATATATATATATATATATATATATATATATATATATATATATATATATATCGGGTCCAAAGAGATTTAATGAAAAAACTGTTCAAGGCACCTGGATGCCGTTCATCATAGAGATAAGTGGCACCCAAAATTCATCCAAAAGTTTTTACCAAGGATCAGATGCAATGTGATGGAACACTTTGTGTACTGCTACACCTGATCAACCACCATCTGCTGTTGGGCCCAACAGCTGACTGACAGGATGTATCTCAACTGTGGGTGATCAGGTGCAGCAGCACTAAAAGTGTGGAATCACATTGCACCTGATCTGCCCCCGCTTTTACCTAGACGGGCTTCACAAAAAATTCTTGATGCGGTGCACTTTCTAGATGAATGACACCAATGGAATGCTGAGAATCGTCCAAAACAAGGTGCTTTTGGTAGTATGATGAACGGCATCCACAGTTTTTTGTTTCGTCCATAGCTCGACCTGAACCTCTCTGGAACTGCATCTATCTAGTAGTGTTGTAGTTGCGTTCCACCAAAAAAAAAAAGTGAGCTCTTGTAGTTAATCATTCCACTTCCAAATTAATACAGGTGCAACATTCAACAGAGGGTTCAATCGAGCCCTGGGAAGTCTGTTCGCCGGAATATTCGCAGTTATGATAGCGCAGATAGCCATCCATGCTGGCCGGGTCGGAGAGCCGGTGATCATCGGCTTCAGCATCTTCTTCATAGGTTCACATTAACTATAAATAACTCTGCATTTCAATTGCACACACATATACAGTGGGTAGTTCTTTCCCTGACAGATGCGCAATTACAACTTGCAGGGGCGGCGACGTCGTTCATAAAGCTATGGCCGTCGATGGTGCCATACGAGTACGGGTTCCGGGTGACGCTGTTCACGTTCTGCCTAATCATAGTGTCCGGGTACCGCATCGGGCAGGGCAACCCCATGAGGACGGCCATGGACCGCCTCTACTCCATCGCCATCGGTGGCGTCGTCACCCTCCTCGTCAACGTCCTCATCTCCCCCATCTGGGCCGGCGACCTGCTCCATGCAGAACTCGTCGAGAGCTTCAACGCTGTCGCTGACTCCCTTGAAGGTAAGTTCACTGCTCTCTTGTCAACGGGTTGGATCATCTTACATATATCACAAACCGAGAGTAGGTGGTAGTTGTATTAACGTTACTGAAAGCTTTTTTGGAAAATAGCATAGTTCCTCGATTCCAAAAACAGAAGCTTAGGAAACCACTTTCAAAATATGGGAAACTTGTTTTTTTTTATTGGCAAGCCTGTTTCCTCTTCTTTTTTTTTTCACTTTGACATTTTCCTCTTTCTTCCTGTCACTTTCCACTTGTTTTTCCCTGACTTTTAAAATTTTTCATATTAAAAAGTAATAATTTTTTATCACAAGTTTACAAGTTAGTTATATATGATTGTATATTTGTTTTTTATGTCAATTTTTATTTGCTTTTGCCCGCACTCAATATTTCTTTCTATGAGTTTCTTTTTCACTTTTCATGTGCTTAAATAGTTGATTCACAATTATATCCCCCTTTCTTGTACTACTTTTTTTAGCACTCGGTTCTCGGCTTTCACTTCACTCATCCCTTCTTATATCCATTTTGTTTTTTGGGTAGCTGCCTGCCATCAGCCTACTGTGCTTTCATACAGATGTGTTCTTGATTTTATAAGAATTGACTCTTGAAACATCCTATTACAACACATGGGTAGGTTTTTATAAGGTTTAAAAATGTACAGTCTAAAATTTTCATAAATATTCAAGGCTTAAAAATTCATTTTTATTTTTTGAGAAAACAAGATCCAAGTATAGTTTTCTAGCAAATCAACCATGTCGAACACATCTGCAGGGTCAGATTTACCAAAAACAACTTGAGAACACCTACTCACTCCCAGTAGGATGGTGGTAGGCGGCTAGCACTTTTCCCCTATACCCATATTTGCTTAGTGTTGGACCCGATTTGTTTAGGTGTACTGCCCACCCACATGGCCTAGGTCCGAGACCCATTTCTTGTGTACTTGCAGTCAGGGCTGGCCACTGGGTCAGGGCTTTGTGGATCAGTAAATCTGGATTAGATCTGCCTTCCAGTACATACTGGATCCAGGTGCGACTCATACTGATTTAGGCAAGATCTATCTAACAAATATAGGTTATATTTCCAAAATATTACGATTGATATCATGATCTTTTCAAAATATTGTCAACAAGCATGATATTTTTGGCAAAGTATCGCCTATGTTGAAAATATCATATTTTTATTGTGATATTAATTAAACACGAAGGGCCACCTGCAACGTCTCACCAAAAGGAGACATGCACTGACATCTCCCACCAACCACGCGGAGCCCCGCTGGTTTCTTTCAATAGTCATGTTGTGACCTCTCTCTCAAAAAAATTTGTGACCCAAAAGCCTGTTTGGCTTTTCTTCTGCTTCAGAGTGCGTGAAGAAGTACCTGTCTGAAGATGGCTCGGACCAGCCGGAATTTGAAAAGACGGTGATGGACGAGTTCTGCGATGAACCTGCATTTCAACGGTGCCGATCCATTCTCAACCTCTCGGCGAAGCTTGATTCTCTGGTATGTGTTTGAACTAGCTAGCTAGGAAAAGAGGAACACTGATAGTACAAAATCTGAAAGTATTAGCCAGAACTTACGGGACCAAGCTGACTAAACCTAGTTTATATTAACTAATCATAGCGGATGATAAAACCAATCATATTAGGAGATTGGCCAAGTGACCTGGTCCGAGCACATGAAAGCCAATGAGAGCAGAACATGTGTCCCTGGGCCCCAAAATAAACTATGAGGCTCATGACATAAGTTCCTCGTGTGATTGGTGGTCAGCCACTCAAAGGTTTAATTCTCTGATATCCCTCTGTAAGGAGTATACATGCTTGCATATGATTGGCTAGATCACCTTCCGGATGATTGAACCGATCTCCTAATCCTCTCTCACGGGATTATACTATATGTAAGTTTGGTAAGGACTTGATTGACTCATCAAATCTGGGCTGGATGTATAGACTAGAAGAAGCCCCTGCAACACAGAAACGGATCAGGTGATATGCCAAATCAGCGTCCATTGGCGTTTTGCCATCGTCACCATCCATTATGGTGATCGATGGCCACGAGCGTAGCCACACTCACAGTCACAGATGGTTGGTGATTCCGCATATCACCTGATTTGTTCTCCTTGCAACATTCGGACAAGTCGATGGACCCTACTAGTTTTCCAAACTAAAGCCTCAAATGGGTTTACAAGTTGCAAAAGTTTAAAAGCAAGCACTCTCCTCCATGCATGGATTCTCCTCTGACCCCAAAACTTCATTGCTCTTGCAGGCAAACTCAGCCAAGTGGGAGCCACCACACGGGAGGTTCCGGCATTTTTTCTACCCATGGGCAGAATACGTCAAGGTCAGTGCCGTTCTCCGGCATTGCGCATATGAGGTCATGGCTCTCCATGGTTCCCTTCACTCTGAAATACAGGCAAGTCTTTCTTTCTTTTCTTCTCTCATGACTCTAACCTGGCCCAACCTGGTTGGATCCAGAACTGGATCCTACCAACGCCAAATGAATCTAGGCTTGGATTCATGTTGAACATGTTTGATCCCAATGATCAGACCCAAATGCAGATCATCACTCTTCTGAACCTAGTTGCAGTTCTATCATCTAAGAACACAAGTCCCTAAAAGTCTTGATCCTGCCATTTGCTCAGGCACCATACAATCTTCGGATCGCGTTCCAATCCGAGATCCAAGATGCGAGTTCCCATGCAGCTGAGCTTGTGAGAAGCCTTGGCAAGGACATCAGCACCATGAAGCGCAGCCTGCAGGCCAGCCTCCTAAAGAAGATGCACTCCTCAACAGAGAGGCTCCAACGCAGCATCTACACCCACTCCTACCTCCTCACTGCTGAATATGGATCCGGAAAGCCTACCCAACTCACCCCTGTGGCTGACCATAGATCCGAGAAGACTACCCAGCTCACCACTGTGGCCTCTGACCTCTCCAAGCACCTCAATGAGACCCCTAAGAGCTCCAACATGAACACGCCAAACAGTTCAGAGTCATACCATGAGACCATGAGGAAGCAGCAGAGGAAGCTCTACTCGTGGCCGTCTAGAGAAGTTGACGAGTTCGAGGAAGAGAGCACCGGCGGAGGTCCCCTGCCGAGGATGAGGACGCTAGAGAGCACAACAGCACTGTCGCTTGCAACATTCACATATCTGGTCATTGAATTCGTGGCACGGCTCGATCACTTGGTCGATGCAGTTGATGAGCTTGGGAAGTTGGCCAAGTTCAAGCTTGAGGGTGCAAACCAAGCAAATACCTGAGTTGTGTGCTTGATATCCAGGAAGGGTTGTCCAATAAAGATGCTTTGTCACATGAACTGATAGTGATAAAGGCTCTCTAGACAAGCTTTTGTTACATAAACTAATGTTAATAAAGGTTATGTAGTTGACAAACATATCTTGGGAAAGCATTCTTATGAACAGAGGGAGTTAAATTAACTTGGCTCAGCTTGGCTTGGTAATGAGCTCACTTGAGTTCATGAAATAGTCTCATACTAAGCTCGACAAGCCTATTGTCACATGGACACACCAATTAACTATCTTGTTGTGTCTCTTTAGGCTATGTTTGATGGTTTGTGTGAACAAAAAAAAAAGAACAGAACATTAGTTTTGTTTGTTCCTTAACAACTGTACCAAGTTCAACATTTGTTTGGACCATACTCGAATGATCGAATGATGTGTTTCATTCATTGTTTGATGAACAGAAAGGTCATCACCCTCAAACTGGCACCGCCCCATCCATCTTTCATCCTGCTGCTGATCTCCATTAACCTCGGTTCCTTGTCCTTTTACATCAACATAATTCCTATTCTCTCTCTGTTGGAGCACAGGCAAAACCCCAGCTTCTTCAGAGTCCAAAGAACCACTAATTTCTAGTATCCCTTCTGAGCAAGAAAATTCTCCAACTTGTGTCTCTTTTTCTGCATGATCCACCTCACTAGATGTTTTCGCAAGATCCAAATCAAAGGATACATCGTTTTGTTGGGATAAACCACCACGTTGGTGGTGGTTACCCACGATGTGGGTAACGCTCCCTCTCTGAAGATGTTCCTTCCATTAAACATGCACAAATAAGGGGAAACAGTTACACAACCGTTCCCATTTTGTATCTATAAAAAGGAGGTTTCATGAGCAACCTCATACGAGAAAAAGAGTGAAAAAACAAATTTGTGTATACAGTGAAAAACACAGTGAAAGAGGGAAAAAGGTCGACTCACCGGTGGCATTCGGAAGCCTGCGCATGTGGTGGCTGCAGACCGGCTGAGTTGAAGGAAACCCCTCTCCGGCAACATCCTCCGCCCTCCAGCAATGGCCGCCTCAGGTACGCATTCTGTGTGTTTGATTTTGCAGGGGCTCCGACCGACTGGTGACAGAGGCGCCGACGACTCCGGACCGGCGGTGAAACACCCCCAACAATGGGTTATGGGCTCACAACGCTTTCATTGGGAATCCACTGAAGGTCTACTGTGATAATGAAGTTGCGGTGTCCTTTTCGAACAACAACAAAAGTACTACGTCATATAAGCATATGAAATTGAAGTATTTTATTGTTAAAGAAAGGATGGAGAATCATTTAGTGTATATTGTTAATATTGGTACAAAAAAGATGATCGTTGATCCTCTTACTAAAGGGTTCTGAACATGTAATGAGGATGGGATTGTTAAACTCTTTTTGACATATGCACATAAATAAAGTGATCACTTTCAATTTTTTATTCTTATTATGGTTGTTGTTAATCTCATAAGGATTAAAGATTCAACTAAGGACCTATATAATAGAATAAAAAGGTCATTCTATTCATCAAGTTATTCCCATAAGGTTTTTGGTTAAAGGGTTTATCGTCGGAACAAGTGGGAGAATGTTGAGATAAACCACCACGTTGGTGGTGGTTACCCATGATGTGGGTAACGTTCCCTCTCTGAAGATGTTCCTTCCATTAAACCTGCACAAATAAGGGGAAACGGTTACACAACCGTTCTCATTTTCTGTCTATAAAAAGGAGGTTTCATGAGCAACCTCATACGGGAAAAAGAGTGGAAAAACAAATCTATGTATACAGTGAAAAACACAGTGAAAGAGGGAAAAAGGTTGACTCACTGGTGGCATTCGGAGGCCTGCGCTTGTGGTGGCTGCAGACCGACTGAGTTGAAGGAAACCCCTCTCTGGCAACATCCTTCGCAATCCGGCAATGGCCGCCTCAGGTACGCATTCTGTGTGTTTGATTTTGCAGGGGCTCCGACCGGCTTATAGCAGAGGCGCCGGCGACTTCGAACCGGTGGTGAAACACCCCCAACACGTTTTGCATCAATCGCCCCAAATTTAAAGAAACCCAATTTACCCCTCTCCCACTAAGACTTCATGAACCTTAGTTTTCTCCAGCTCTTCTTATAGAATTGCAAACACTCCATCTTCTACAGCTTCCCCAGGTTCCAAAACCATTTCAAAAAGACAAATCTCTTTGTTTTCATCAACTCCACCACTACCAACCAAAACCCCATAACCCTCATTTGAACTCCCCTCGCTCCGGCACCTTCCCACAACCCCAACCATTTTTATCCCACGCTCGGATTCAATGGAATGGGGTTCCTCGTTGTCATCCTCATCTCGACCAGTTGCCATGTGGAGAAGCCCCTAATCTTACAAGAGAGGGAGAGAGAGAGAGTGGTGTGCCCGTCCAGGCATATGTTTTTTTTAACTTCGTTCTTCCCATATTCGTTCTTTATGTAACAGAGGTAGAACGAAAATATCATACTAATATGATGCGACGAACAGCTTTCGAGCATCCGCCACATCTCATGTTTGTTAAAAAGCATGTGCTTTTTTAGGCTTTATGTCCTGTGGAATGCACAGGACGTGCCATCAAATATACCCTTAAGGTGTGCCTATTGGCTTTTGTTCAGACCACAAAAGCTAGACCCTAAGGGCACGTTTGATGGCGCGTCCCATGCATAACACAGGATGAAAATCATAAACAAAAATTACTATTTTTAACAAATGTTGGACGCGACTAATGCACGAAATGTCTGTTGTTTGTTTCATTCCCTGTTACGAAAAGAACAGGACAGGGGAACGAAGTTTAAACAAATATTGCCTCTATGGGCTCTCTCTCTTTCATCGTCGACCGAAGCTATGCCACCTGAGGAACGATGAATGATAGTTGCACGGTGTGCGTGGAGTTGATGGAGTGGATGGCGCAGGTATACGGCTCCTGCGGCCACCGTGATGTCTGCTCGACGTGCGTCATCCACCTTCGCTTCGTCCTCTCCGACAAGTGCTGCTGCATTTGCAAGGCCGAGTAGCCCACCATCTTCATCACCAAGGTACTATCCTTCGGTTTCCTTCTCTCTTCTCCGTCGATTGCTTTGGCGAGGGATCAGAAGGCTTTTCACGAAGCAAAACCCTAATTATTTTTTGTGTACTTTTTTGCTTATCTTTACCAATTTCTATAAATGCCATAGATTGACATCATTCTTAGCTTTTTTTTCAATTGGCAATAACGTAAACGGTGGAAAACGAAATGTGGTTAGTGAGTTGGCTAAGTTATTTTGCCAATCTAGATGGTGTGAGAATGACTGTGATACTAAGATTGTTTGTGCAACGGGTGCATTCACTAGTTGGAATTGCAACTCAGAGAATTGATGACTGTCTCCAAGTTTAATGCCAAACATGGCAGTGTTGGTCGTGGAGATTACCATTGTGTCAAACATGTTAAAACACTTATATGGTTGAGCAGATCGGGTTATGATTTAAAATGAAATAATTCAACTCATTATCCATGACTGTAAAAGCTGTCTGCAAATCATCATCAAACGGGCATTTGAAACACAGCATCTAAGTACAGTCCAAATAAACATTGTACTTACAATTGTTATGGCACAAACAGAACACTCATTTTTTTTATTCATTTCATCCAATCCCGACAAGCCATCAAACAAGCCCTAAGGTTATGTTTGTAACAGCGATTTTCAACAAACATTGGATGCGGTGGACGGCGTTCCGCACATCCGCCGCGTCCATAATTGTTTGTGATTTGTGATTTGTGATCCACCCCCTCCCCTATTACAAAATAACAAGAATGAAAAGGACAAAAAAAATGCATCAAAGTCTCTCTCTCTCTGGTCGGTCTCTCACTCTCTTGTTACTGGTCTTCTCCGCCTCCGTGTTTACCAGGGCGAAGACGAGAGAGAGAGAGAAGGTAAACCCTAACCCTGAATTCCTCTCCTCCCCTGATCCCTCTTCTCCCGATTCGCTCCCTCTTCGGCAGATCTATGAGGAATTCTTCTCATTTTTCTCCGTGTAAACTTGGTCGTGGTATTCGGCAAGATTGTCCCCTTTCTCCTTTACTCTTCAACGTAGTCTCTGAGGGCTTTGTGATTTTGGTTAAGAGAGCAGTGGAGTGTAGTCTAATTGAGCCACTCGGTATACCGAAGTTCCCATGTCATATCCTAACCTACGTCAACGATATGATTATCTTTGAAAGAGATTCAATCCAACAAATGTTAAGATTCAAGCTTATCCTTTTTTTTCTATCGATATCAGGTTTATCTATGAACTACGATAAATGTTGTTTGTTCTTGGTAAATGCCCCTCAGTTGATGCTAGCCATGGGCCAACGGATTTTTAGATGCATGGTAACATACAACTCCTTTTCTTATCTGGGTCTGATGCTTCAGCTAAGCAGGGTCACAGAGGCAGCCTGGAGCATGACTCTTCAAAGGGTTCAGAATAAAATTTTGGCCTGGCAAGCTTCCAACCTTTCCTTCGCGGGTAGACTGACTCTCATCAAGCGCATCCTAAACCCCATGCCAGAATTTGTTATGTCAATGTTTCGGATGCCTGTGGGGGTTGGTAAGAAGCTATCTCGGGTCTTGGCGAACTTCCTGTGGTCTGGAAGTGGTCCCAACAACAAGCGCCACTTGATAGGGTGGGAAACCCTAAGGATTCCTCTTTATAGGGAGGTTTGGGAATCAAGGACCCCAAATTGAGGAGTATGATTCTCGTCGTGAAGCAGAACTGGCTTGCGCACCAACATGGGTCCCCGTGCGTAAGCATTCTTCTTGCTAAATACGAAGGTGTAGAGTCGTTGGTTGGGGTCACTCGCATGAATCAACAAGCACTGTCAAAGCTTCGTCGCTCATGGATCCAAGCTTGGTCTGCGGTTCTTTCAAATAATGGCATTATTGACTCACAGTCCCAGTTCTTAGGACGCACCTTTGCTCCTAACGACTCTTTCCATGCAAAAGAATGCTACCTCTCTCTCCTTCCTTCGGGGGTGGACCGGTTCCCGGCAAGCCTTATCTGAGGCAAGGGACCGACTCCTAGATCTCATTTCCTGGCATGACTCATCCTTCACGATCGGGTGCAAACTGATAGCTTCCTTAAAACCATCGGATTCCAGCTTCTGAGTAAATGTGTGTTGTGCGAGGTGGCCGAAAAAACTGCGTTTCACCTTTTTTGAGAGTGCACTGTATTTCAAAACATCTTTAAGGTCACCTGGAATAAGCCTGTGGTCAGCGTACGCCAGGAATCGTTCACCAACGGCTTGTTGTGGGGTCCTCAACCAGTACGCCAGTGCAACAATTGGCAGATTATTTGGTGAACTTGGCTTCTCTCGTCCTGGTAGGCCATTTGGATGACCCACAACAATGCCATTTTTCAGCATATTCCAACGGTTTTCAATAAACTAGTGAACCTGATATTGGCAAACATGTACGTCATTCTACGCATCAACCTTCCTGAGCTTCAGCGCAATCAACATCCATTGACACCTGAACCAGGGTGACGCTTGTCGATCATCTGTATTTGTATCTTGCTTTCTTTTCTGGGCTTCTAGGCTTGCCTTGGGCCTTTTTTGTATTTCCGGCAGGTTCAATCTCTCTCTCTCTCTCTCTCTCTCTCTCTCTCTCTCTCTCTCTCTCTCTCTCTCTCTCTCTCTCTCTCTCTCTCTCTCTCTCTCTATCTATCTCTCTCTCTCTCTCTCTCTCTCTCTCTCTCAAAGCCAGACAAACAACCAACGATACAAAAATTATTTCACTCCATCTTATAAATCAAATACCACTTTGTACCTCTTACGAGATCCAACATCCTGATGGAATATCATCTGCACCTGCATTAAGAGAGAAAACAGAGAAAGAGAGGGAGAGAGAGAGACGAGAAGAGAAAACCAAAAGGGGGCAACTGCGGCTGTCACGATTTCTGCATATCAGAAATCGTGACCTAATGCTTTGTATAAATGCACTTAAGTGTACATGGGTCGGGTCGGGTCTAATGTAATATCCGAACCCAGAAAAAAAATACACTACACTTAAAATTTTACACTAATACATAAAATGGAATGAACTCGGGTCTGGTATAGGATCCAGACCCGAAACACTATACACCTTTTTCACCCCCCCCCCCCCTCAAGTTGATCATGGTTATGAACCATGCACAACTTGTCTTTGAGCGTCCAAAAATGATCCTTTGTTAATCCTTTCGTAAGTAGGTCCGCAACTTGTTGTTCGATATTGACGAACTCAGGCTCAATCTCTTTTTCTTTAACTTTCTGTCTCACAAAGTGTTGGTCAATCTCAATGTGCTTAGCACGACTGTGATGTACTGGATTGAATGACATGTTAATAGCACTTTGGTTGTCACATAGCAAGGTAGTATGGGAGATCTTTTCTCCTACTTCAGTCAGTAGATGTCTGATCCAGGTGACTTCGGCAGTAGCAGCAGCCATAGATCTATACTCAACCTCAGTACTTGATCTAGCAACAACTTTTTGTTTTCTACTGCTCCAAGAGACTAAATTTCTTCCAATGAAGACAAAATATCCTGATGTAGATCTTCGTTCATCAGGATCCCCAGCCCAGTCTACATCACAATATACAGTGAGTCCATGCTCATCTTTGCCATATGACTGTGGTGAGTATGTCAATCCATCCTCAATAGTCCCTTTCAGATATCTAAGGATCCTCTTGACAACTTTCATATGTCCAGTACGTGGCGCATGCATAAATTTAGATACTTGATTGACTGAATAAACAATATCTGGTCTAGTGAAGGTCAGATACTGTAACATTCCTATTATGCTTCGATACCTGGTGGGGTTATCACACAAATCTCCATCATGGACACTAAGTTTTTGATGCAGCACACTCGGAGTTCCCAAAGGTTTGCAGTCTTTCATACCAGCCTTGCGGAGAACATCTACGGTGTACTTGTGTTGAGTGAGTGTCAAGCCATGAGTTTGAGTATCAACTTCTACACCAAGAAAATAGCGTAGAGTTCCAAGATCTTTCATTTTGAACCTCTGACCTAGTAAGTCTTTCACTTCTTGGATGTGGACCACAGAGTTTCCTGTGATAACAATATCATCAACATAAATTGATAACAGAGTGGTCACAGTCTGGCTTCTGAAAAAGAACAATGAGTGGTCCAGCATGGAACGCGAAAATCCATGTTTCTGAATCTCTAGTGAGAAGCTATCAAACCAAGAGCGAGATGCTTGCTTCAGACCATAGATAGCTCTCTTTAACCTGCACACATGGGTTTTACAATTTTGTTCTTGATATCCAGAGGGTTGCTCCATATACACTTCCTCCTTCAAGTTCCCATGCAAGAAGGCATTCTTTACATCAAGCTGACTCAACTTCCACCCATGTTCAACAGCCAGAGATATAATAATCCGAATTGTTCCTATTCTTACAACCGGACTAAAAGTCTCATCATAGTCTTGCCCTGCTTCTTAAGTGAATCCTTTTGCTACGAGCCTTTCCTATCGCTCAATAGTTTCATCTGGCTTGTACTTTATCTTGTAGACCCATTTACATCCAACAACATTTTTGTCAGGCGGTCTGGGAACGACTTCCCAAGTTCCACATTCATGCAAAGCTTGCATTTCATCATTCATGGCTTCTACCCACTTGGTAGAAGTGGATGCCTGGTAGTACATAGTGGGCTCATCTTCTTTATTGAGAGCAGTTAAAAACAGCTGAAGATCCAAGGAGAAGTTGTTATAGCTGACCCACCTGTCAATGGGATGTCGTATGTGGCTCGATTTTCTGATCTCAGGAGTGTGAGAAGGGGTCGAATTGCTGACTGAAGCATGATCTGAATGGCTTGGTGTCATCAGTCTCTGTCTGGAATAGACAATGCCTTTGTATCTGTCAGGTATTTTTTCTGAATTCTGTGACCCCGACGTCTCAGTGTTTTCAGACATCTCTTCTTCTTGCTGCACGCAATCTGGTGAACATGCTTCGCTGGAGCTAGCAAAAAGTTCTTAACTTAACCAAGGATAGTAAACTTCAGTTGGTATATTCGTTGTATCTGCTTTGTCATCAAAATTTTGTTCATCAAAGACAACATTTCTTGAGATTCTGATACGTTTGTTGGTGGGATCATAACACCTATATCCTTTGTAGTTATCTGCGTATCCCACAAACCTACACTTCTAGGCCTTGTCTTGAAACTTGTTTCTCAGGGACCGATCAACATGCACATAGCAAACACATCCAAAAACACGCAGATCATGATAACTAGGATGAGCTCCAAAGAGACAGTGATAAGGAGACTTGTTTTCCAGAATGACCATCAGCAATCTATTTATCACATGCACGACAGAATGAAAGGCTTATGTCCATAGGTTGGTGGGGAGATTGTTGTCATGAAGCATACTCATGGCACTTTCAACGATATGTCTATGTTTTCGTTCAGCAATCTCATTTTGTTGAGGAGTGTGAGGGCAGAAAACCCTTCTTTCTATTTCGTTATCTCGAAGAAAAGAAATAAAATCATGGGATGAAAATTCCTCACCGCCATCACATTAAAAAAACTGAATGGACTCAGAAAATTGGTTTTTGACCAAGGAAAAGAAATTTTGAAACAAAGAAAAGACTTCTGACTTATTTTTTATGAAATATATCCAAGTGTATCGAGAATAGCTATCAACAAAGATTAGATAATATCTGCTTCCAGACCCAGAGACAATTGGGGCGGGTCCCCACACATCAGAACAAATGATCTCAAAAGGTTTTGAAGCTCTCCTATTAATTGAATGGAAAGGCAATACATGCCTCTTGCATAAAAGGCAACTGAAACATTTATGATTGCTCTCATCCCCTTTAAGACTTTCTTTTGGAATGAGATTATTAAAAATAAGTTTCTCAATAAAATGACTCCCACAATGTCCTAACCTACTATGACATAAGGATGGCTTATTGCATTCAGAGATACTAAAAACACTAGCAGAAGATGAGGAACATGACTCTGATGAAGGCTTCGAAATCAGGTGAGAAGGGCGAACATCACGACATGGAGCTTCTTCAAAGACATACATGTTGCCTCGTCTCTTTCCTTCAATGAATGTTTCCCTCGTGCGTAGGTCCTTGACCTGCACAGAGAAGGGAGTGAATTCAACTGAAGCATTATTATCATCAATAAGTTTAGAGACAAAGATAATATTTTTCTTAGTGTCAGGGGCATGAAGAACGTCAGAAAGAGTAAGAGTGGAATGTGACATGGGGATGACAGTCTTTCCAACATGGGAAACAGGATGGTGGGATCCATCTCCAGTGACAATCTTACTTTTTCCAAAATAAGGAATAGGATTAGAAATTTTACCTGCATCGCCTGTCACATGAGTCGTTGCCCCGAAATCGACAAACCAAGTACCTTCATCATTCTGCTTCAATTTTAACTCTGACAAGACAGATATCAGCAAATCTTTAATCTCTCCACTGTCTCTGATATTTGTGAACTTTCTCTTGATTTCTATATGTGAACTCTTTCCTTTATTCTCTGAATTATGCCAACAGTTCGCCTTGATATGTCCCTTTTTGTTACAAAGGAAGCAGGTAGGGATGAATCTTGTTCCCTGCGCATGAGTAAATGTGTTTGGAGTGGGAAGTAAACCACGCCCTCTGTGTCCACTTCGCCCTTGTCCTCCTCGTCCTCTACCATAGGTCACTCCTGTAGCAAAAACTTCTTGAGAATTTGAATGATTATGAGTTTCTTCAGAGAATCCCTTCAGAGTCATTTCATATTGGATCAATTTGGCTCGTAGCTCATCAAAGGTAGAAAGAACAGGGAGACACAATAGTAAAGTGACTATCATATTGTAGTCAGATCCCAATCCACTCAGGGTTTGTTGCACCATGTCACTGTCACTAACAGCACACCCTATAACTGCAAGTTGATCTGTGATGGTCTTCATCTTGTTCAAATATTCCATGATGGTCATGGAATCTTTCCTTAACAACTGAAATTCTCTTTTTAGAAAAACTACTCTTGCTTGAGAAACCTGCGAATATGTCTGAACTAGTCGTTCCCAGAGTTGTAGAGTTGTACAATTGTCAGGAATGGCAAGAAGGATCTCTTGAGATAGGGTGGATGTGATGTATGCAACAACTGACTGATCTTTTCTTTCCCAATTGAGGAATTCAACATTTTTGACATACACGATTGAACTCGCCCCTTTATCGTCTTTTTCTTCTCTCGTGCTAAATTCTGGTGGAACTGAAGTGGTTCCATCCAGGTGACCTAAGAGACCTTGACTCCTTATGAAAGGAATAATTTGCCTCTTCCAGATCAAGAAATTTGAGGTATTCAACTTCTCAAAAACAAGCTGGTTGAGAAAACTTGAAGAAAGATTTGATTGAGGGTGGTAGGGATCCATAGAGAATAAGAATCAACAGACAAAAAAAGTTCAACCTTCTCCCAACACTCTTTTTTTTTTTGTCTGAGAATCACAGACTGTTAAAATCAGAAAATGAAGAAACTTTGGCCTTTCTGTGCACCAAAAGGGGCTTGTGTGAAAAGATAATCACACGTTAAGAAATAATCTCACGTTAAAAAACCCCTCCTTTGACTGTTTCAGTAAAGGGAAATCAAGAATAATAATGTCCAGCAGAGCACAGGGAATCAAAGGGAAGCACTATAACATCTGAATATGCAGAGAGACTTTGGAAAAGATATAATGGAAAAGGGAATCAAACGATTAATAGAAACAAATTTAATATCTCACGTGAATCAGTTCACGAGTTCACGTGAAGAGTTGTTAACCCATGATCTGGGAGAAGACCGATGCTTCACGTGAAATGCAGTCAATCCACGATCTGGATTCACGTGAATAGAGTTCCCGTGAATCACAGATTCACAAAGATGTAACTCACGTAAGGTGTGAGTACACAGGAAGATTCAGAAAGGGGGGAAGAAAAGAGACGAAGGAGAAAGAAAAACAGAAAGAAAATGAGAAGCGAAAAAACTCAAATTTTTTTATCGTTGTCAGGAGCCAGAGTTCCTTTTTTTTTTGCCTCTAGAAGGATCTACGCTCTAATACCATGATAGAATTTCATTTGCACCTGCATTAAGAGAGAAAACAGAGAAAGAGAGGGAGAGAGAGAGAGAGAGAAACGAGAAGAGAAAACCAAAAGGGGGCAACTGCGGTTGTCACGATTTCTGCATATCAGAAATCGTGACCTAATGCTTTGTATAAATGCACTTAAGTGTACATGGGTCGGGTTGGGTCTAATGTAATATCCGAATCTAGAAAAAAAAATACACTACACTTAAAATTTTACACTAATACATAAAATGGAATGAACTCGGGTCTGGTATAGGATCCAGACCCGAAACACTATACACCTTTTTCACATCCCTGGATGTATAATCCACCTCATCTTCCAAGTTTGCTATTTCATCTGCTAGACTGTAATCCATTTCCCGATCTGAAAACTCTGCTTATTTGTGCAACAATCCCCTTGTCATTGTTTTATCAGCTTGACCAGGACTACCAATATCAGCCTCTTCCTGCTCCAAATAATCATTACCACCATTGTCATTGTCCAGACTTTTCTGCTCGTCAGGTGAGCCGCCATAATTTGTGTGATCAGGCATTGGTAGACCGTGTAAAGAGTCCATTTCCTCACCTTGAACAACTGCATCCCTACCCAACCAAAAAAGAAAAGAAAAACAAAAATCAGCTAAAGTCTCAGTGAAGTTGCAACTGCACAAGGGGAACAAACACTCTTGTGTTCAGCCCAGCAACTGTTTCTGCTCTAAACAATTCATAGAACACATCGTAGCACTCCAAGGGGTTTTACTGTAACATCATTTAACCAATAAAGGCCACATCTAGTGTGTAAAAATTAAGACCAAATCGAATGAGCTTGTCAACATCCCTAAAAGTTACACCAGACACACACATAACACATGCATGCATGCAAGCATAACGTTAAGGGTCTGCATGCATGCATGTGAGAGAGCATCTGGTGCTGTAGCAAAACCCAGCAAGGCAAAGTAATCAACTGAGCAAAACAAGCAAATTTACAAAAAGAACAATGACAAAATTGTAAGACATGTTCCCACATTAATGGGCTCAGTTCGAATAGTAATAAATCAATTACAGAAGGTCCAGTTCAGAGAATATCAAATGTGACAGCTATTCAGAGAAAGAATTGCCAGCGGGATGAGACAAAAAAAACAATGCATTTTGCTTTTTGACCCACAAAAATAAGGCAAAAACTAGGCTGGTGCAAAGCACATGATCTCTACTCATACCCCCAAGGCATCGTTTCACCCAAGACCCCTGATCTGTTTATTTTCATTAATTAAAAGTTAAAACTAAGAAATAACTTGAGAATAAGAAATCCAATAAGAAAACAAAGAATTAATTTACCAGATTGAATATTCATTGACCATTCTTAAACCACCACAAAAGCTCTTTCTCACCATGATCACTGTATGTTCACACAAATGTACTATGAACCAGAAATGCCTTTTTTCTTTTCACCTCTTTTTCTGATTGTTTTTCCACCTTGATATGTTAATGAATGAATGCACAAAATTATCATACTTACAAAGGAGCGTTTTTCTATTTAAAAAGATATATGAACTTATTCAATTGTTGTGGCACATCTCATCATTCCTAATTTCCCTTCGAATCTGCTTTTACTTTATATTTTACTAAAGTTTTATCATTTCACCATTTCTCTTATATGATCCTCTTTTGATCCAGTAAAAAAAGTTGGATTTTTAGGTAAGATCTCCTCGGTCCTTCCCTGTTCTTGTACCCTCGGTTTTCCTGCCATGCCTTTATTTTCTCTTTTTCATTTTTTAAACCAAATCCCCATTGAAGATCCAAGCCTATTGCACCATATCGAAGAAAGAAAAGTGTTGGTTCAGTTGGAATATTTATTTCAAAGATCTGGACTTATCTGTGATTTTCGAAACTTTAAGCAGTATTTTGGTACTTTTTCATATGCAAGGTAATAGAATTTTGAAAAACAAGAGGATTTTTTAGGAACTTCCCACAAGTCAAAATTGTTATCATGACCAAAGATGATATCTCCCTTTTGGACTTGGACCCATAGGCTAAACCTAAAGAGGAACTGACCTAAGGTACTTGAAGGCCAGTGTTAATGAGTTGGTGAACATAGACTGACCTGAATGAACAACCGAATCAAGTTAAAGCTCGTCATGTCAAGACACAACTAAACCATGTGAGCTCAGACAGAACCAACATAAGCCAAACACTCAATAAACATTTTGCTGAAAAAGGTCCCTGTTAGAACATGTAAATTCATAGGTTTCAATCCACCCACAGGGGCAAGACTAGAAAAAGGAAAATCTAAGAAGAATCAAAATATAAAAATGCAATATTTATTTAAAACAAGACCAAGACCCCTGCTTAAAAATAAAAATAAAAATGCAATCCATAAAGCATGCAAATAATATCTATTATATTCTTTGAGCATCTGAGGAAATTAGTCAGACCCAATCTCAATCAAATCACGCTCCAACAACATTGGGGTTGACGAGAGCAAGCACAATCAATTTGGCCCTTCTGCCTTCCATCAGTTATCAGTAATGAGATGCAAAAGTAGCAAGAGATAATGCATTCCAAGATTCTGTAGATGCTTTCAAATGATATCTTCAAACTTCAATTTCTGCAGAAATAGATGTTCATCTTTGGCCATTTTTTCAAAGTGCAAACCCTTGAAAACTTTCTTAATTCTGGAATTTCTCTGAAAATTCCGAGTTTCAAAGCTTTTTTTTCATTCACCACCATATGATATAAAAATTAATCTAACTCGACATGCTTTATATGACAAACATTTCCAAGAAAGAAAGGAACTGCTAAAATATCTTCACAGGTAGGGGGACGATGGATGCGAAACTTGGTTCATCAAAATCTTTAATGAAGTATGTTTACCAACATAAAAGACAACAATTGACTGTTTAGACATACTTTCACTAGTTGTCAAGATAAAATGCATATCTTTCCCTACAAAAAGGGCCAAGAAATAATCATCCAGATAGAAAAGCTTACCATTCTGTTGCATGAAAGGTAGACTGAGCTGCCAATCATTTCCAGTTGCTGCCTCCTCCATTGAGTTAATTGTGCATCCTTCATTCATCGCCATCTGATGAACTTTCTTTCCTTTTTTCCTGCAACAAAAAATGAAAATGACATCCCTTCCTACTCATTCATAGTCTCAGTTGAATATACTAAAGATGCAGATAATCATAATGGACTATGAACAAGGACCTGCATCTGGACTTGGCGCCATAGGAAGAGCCAAGTCACAAATGAACTGAGATATGTCAAATCCATTGGGCATTAGAAAAGCACAATCAAAACATACTGCAAAGTGCAAACAGTGTCAATAGAAAAGGCAGGGTGTTGAGTATCATTTGTGACTTGTCCCAGTTCAGAAAAGGCAGGGTGTTGAGTATCATTTGTCACTTGTCCAGTTCAGATAAAACAAGCAACAAAGTCTCCCTATTCAGGTTAACTTGTTCAAACACTACCAAGTGGAATTGGTATTCAACAGATGAGCAAAACATAAATCTTGCTAAGCTCACAGCAGCAGTCAATCCACGAGAAGCACGCACACATTATATATCATAGTCACAAATGTCGGCGATATTTTCAAAATATCATGATATTATCGTCGTATTTTCAACAAATGATATTATAGGTAAAATATCACGATATTTTGAAAATATCACCAATTTGATAATATCATGATATTATCATTTATTGTTATTGTTTTTATTTATTTTTTGCATCTTAAATGTGTTTTTCTTCTTTATTTTGCATTTTTTTACTTATTTTTGTTAATTTTTATATATTTTTATTGTTTTCCCAAGATTCTTCCTAGATTTATCACCAAACCTATAATATCGCAAGAAATAGCCTCGCCGAGATATAGCCGAAGCCGATATCTGTGACTATATATATATAATTATTCAAGTCATGCAAAACTAGCCAAATCAAGGTCACCAGGAAAAAAAAGAATAGGAGGCAGCAGGGAAAGCGGAAGCAAGACGCGGGTATTTACCCATGTGAAGAAAGTTAGAAGCTATGTCACAGGGACTCTTCAACTAGGTGTCGCACCCCCATCGCACCCGCACCCGATGCGGTCAACCTGACCCTGGATGCAGTCAATGCACCCAAGGTCATTTATGTCCAACTTTTGGACTTTATATATATATATATATATATATATATATTTATATATATTTTTGCCGCACCCCCGCACCCAAGTTTTTTGAAAGTGCCGCACCCCCGCACCCACACCCGCACCTGCACCCGCACCCATGTGACATAGGTTAGAAGCAAAAGGAAAGTGCATCAGGAAGCATTTAGGAAACAAAATTGAACTTTTTGAACAAATTTTAAGAGTGATAATAAGTACATTAAGAATGTTTTTTCTTAACTTTTCCACTATATATATATATATATATATATATATATATATAAGGTATTTACAAATGTGGCACTAATACAAGTTTTTATATACTACATTAATTGTTCCAACAAATTGCTCTTGTAAATTCTTACACAAGATATTGTTAATTAAGCAAAAGCTAATCAGGGTTGCAATTCAATTCCAAAGAAGTCTGCATTCTTCGCATTCATGCTTCCCAAATAAGGAAAGAGTGCTTTCCTAAATGTGCTTCCTTGGTCAGCCTAAGCATGCTTCACATGCATTTCCAAAGCATCCTCCCAATAAGCTCTCTCTCTCTCTCTCTGTGTGCTGCATAAGCATTATGTTTCATGCTTCAAAAATATGCCTCCTTGAAGATTCACTTGCCAAGTGCATATAGTGCTTCCAGTAACCGAGTCCAACTAAAAAATATATGGTCTTTTATCTTCCCCAGATATTTAAATAATAATAATAATAAATGAATCCTGCTACATTACATACACGAGCAACCAAAATCAGCCTATTCTACCTTGGTCAGCCAATATAAGTTTGGAAGTCAGTGTTCATTTTATTACACGTGAGATAGCAAAAGTCATAATGTAATACAGGAAAAGTTATAGCACTACTAAAAACTAAGAGCAGACCTTCAGTCAAAACCTATTTGTAACCGAATTTATACCAAACATCTCTTTCACAATCCTAATATCGACAGGGTGGTGAGAAAATGATATTATTTGATGTGTTTCAGCCACTTACTCTTCACAGCAGTGAGCCAAAAGAGAATACCACTTGAAGCTAGAGGAATTTTACAGCCAAGTCATATAGGACTGCAATGCAGATGAAATGAAAATAGGGAGAAGGATGAAGAAAAGAGATACACAAAAAGTATGACATGGTAAGAATTACTAACATTTTTAACTTCTCAAGCAGATTGATAACTGATAAGGTAGCAACATGAAAGAGAACTAATGTTCTAGAAGGTCACTGGAAATAAAAAAAGGGTGGCAAGGGAAAAGGTTAACATATATAAGGGGAAATTTAAATTGATGCCTGAGGAACATTCTGATGTTGCAAGTGACTATAGTGAGTGAATTGTATTCCCGTTTATGACTAGGCAGGTGGCATAAAGAAAATATTGCTGACACTGATGCGACAACTACATGCACAGGCCTGTGATTTAGGAGCATATGATGCACACAAATTTTGCAACATGATGAAAACCATGGTGACTATCCATTAAAGAAACTACAACAAGAAATATGAATCCCATAAGCAGCTATTGTTTTCAGGATGTCAAAGCTCACTTACAGAATTCACATTATCTTCCAGTAACCATAGAATGTGAGGAAAGATGAAAGTTTGACTATCTCTTCTCACTAGTCACCACAGCAAAAAGTGAATCCCCTAATTAATACAGTATAAAAATAACAGTTTCCCTTGAAATAAATAAATGATGATGCAGAAATGTCTCTATATATGCATGAAACACGAGAGTTGTAGGGCAACTTTGTACAATTTTTAAAAGACCACATTAGTACATCAGAACAGAAGATCTGCATTCACCATTTCTTTCATGAGGGATCCTGAGGATGACAGAAGCTTGTAGTCATTTGTCTGTTTCAGGCTATCAAAAGCATAATGCCACTTAGACAGGACCAAAGTGAACATTGCCTCATTCATCGTTTCTGCCATTGGCCCACAAACAGCTCCATGGAAGATCTCTCCATCTGTATGATGATGGTCCATAGAGCTGGCTTCAGATGCACCAGTGTCCAACCTCATGGGCTATACCATGACATAAGAAAACACAAAGTAACAGTCCTCTCAATATAAGCAATCATAACAAGAAAAAGCTAAACAAAAAAATGACAAAAGAAAATTTTGTAGTTTTGACAGAAAGGCCTACAAGCATTACTGACCCAGCCACATGACACTTTCTGCTTTCTAGGCAAGCCAGGTGATACTAACCTTGGAACATGAGAACTTATACCGTTGATATGCAGTGAAGAAGGGAGCTACTTGGAAGAAATGCACAACTTCACTATTCTGAATTGCATGATAATCTTGTTCAATATCCTCATGGACAGACTGCATCAGAACTGTGTGTATGATCAAACCATGCATTCATGCAATCATGATAACCTCAAAGAAGTTTTAGAAAATAAAACATCAAATAGTGGTTGGTGGACGCTATGTAAAGATAATCACTCACTATTATATCCTACTGGTAAGAACTGTTCTGTGAAGTCATGAAGTAGTTATGAAATATTCCCATTGGGCATATTCGAACTTTCATCGTCCCACATGATTATCTTCAGAGAACCACGTTGAACCTTATGAGTTTTGAACAGACTTTCTGTAGGGTCCATATAAGGTTTACCCTTGAGTAACATTTTAGAACCATCCTGCACCAAGCAATAAAATTTAAAAGAAAACAAGGTCAAAACTATGTCACATGGGTGCGGGTGCGGCACTTTAAAAAAATTTGGGTGCGGGGGTGCGGCAAAAAAAATTAAAAATTAAAAATAAAATATATATATATATAATAATAATAATAATAATAAATTTTTTTTTTTGCAGGGGAGGGTTTGAGCCCCCTCCCTGCGCCCTCTTTGTGCAGAGGAGGGGTCGAGCTGAAGAGTTGTGGAGCCTGATTCAGAGTTTTTGCCCTTGCAGAAGGGGGGGTACGAGGGCTCCCCCCCCTCCTGCGCGACTGTACAATGTAAGTCGCAAGGGAACATGCTCTCCCCTTCAAATCATGCGTCGTCCTCGGCGCCATCTGTTTTGTGGTAAGCTCTGACTTCAACCGGGTAGTGGTTGTTCATTTGGAATGCAGGCTCTCACGTTGGTTCCGCTGTTTCCTCCCATTGCACCAAGTATTTCTTTGTCTCCCCCAAGTAGTTGACCTTGTGGCGAAGGATCTGACTGAAGTGCTTTTCGACCCGTTGTGCTGCCGGGGCCCTCTGCATGATGGGAGCGCGTTGTGGCACATTGTGTTTCAGGTCTTTATCATTCGGATGGAATTGCTTGAGGTTGCACACATGAAACACCGGGTGCACCTTGAAGTCTGGGGGCAACTCCAGCTTGTCCACCTTCTTTGTGATGGTGAAAGGTCCTTCATACTTTCTGAGCAGTCTGCGGTGCCGCCCGCAGAAGATGCTTGTACGACCAGGATATAGCTTCACCAACACTTGGTCCCCAACTTGGAACCCCGCGGGTCGTCGATGCTTGTCCGCCCACTTCTTCATTCTGTTTGTCGCATTGTGTAAGAATGCTTTCACCAACTCATTTTGCTCATGCCAGTCGCGAACAAACTGATAGGCGAAGGATGACCTTCCCTTTTCTTGTGCGGCAAGAGTGTGCGGGGTCAGTGGCTGCTGCCCCGTGACTATCTCAAACGAGCTGTGGCCTGAAGACTCGCTCTTCTGCAGATTGTAACAAAATTGTGCCACATCAAGGAGCTTCACCCAATTTTTTTGATTGACACTAACAAAGTGCCTAAGGTACTGCTCAAGTATCCCGTTGATGCGTTCTGTCTGTCCATCTGTCTGCGGATAGAAGCTTGTTGAAAACAACAAATCAGAGTCAAGTAGCCGAAATACTTCATGTCAAAATTTATCCGTGAAGCGAGCATTGCGATCACTCACAATGCTCTTTGGTATGCCTTAGTGCTTCACCACATGCTTTACGAACAACTCTGCAGTTTTCTCTGCAGGGCACTCCTTGGAAGCTGGGATGAAGGTGACATACTTTGAGATGAAGGTGTTTCACCACATGCTTTACAAACAAAAGCAAAACACAGACTCGGCTAGGGGGTCGACACACTGAGGTCGAGTACAGACACGAACATGGGGCGAACACGATCAACCAAGTGTCGGACTCGGTCAACGCATCGAGGTCGAGTCTGCCCACATTTTGGACTCAGTTAACTTTGACCAAATCTATTTTTGTCTATTTTTTAGGACAAAAAACTAGAAAAATCGATTATATATATATATATAGCCAAACTGTGCAACTGCACGATCACAGACTATGCAACTGAACAGTCACATACTGTGCACAGTCTGTCTTTAGCAGACCGTGCACTGTCATAATATAGTTGTGTCCCCTAATGAGCACAACTTTGACTGAGTCTTATTATTGTTATATATATATATTTAAAAAAATATATACGCATATATATAACCGAGTCTCCGTGTCCAATATTTTTGAAATTGCGCCGCACCCTTGTCGCACCACACCCGCACCCTTGTCGCACCCGCACCCATGTGGCATAGAGCTCAAGGAATCTCTCTGCCAAGCACAAGAACCGTGTAGAAATTCCAGATGCATTCTGCTGCAATGACAGCTCTTGAACAGCAAGAAGATTCCCAAACAAAGTCAACACCAGCTGAACCAAGTTAAAATCATCCTCGGTGAAAGCATCACTGTTCATTCACTCCATTCATAATTGTTTCAGGAGAATGAAATCAGTCATCCATAAGCACATGAAGAAAAATACAGAAAAAGTATGCTTGGTTCAGAAGATAAGATGCCAGTGACATTAATGATCAATCCTCCAAATACAACCATACCATTTGGGGTTTCTTTTAGACAGAGAAAGCTAGCGTTAGGCAGACCCCCACCAGTTACTTGCAACATCTCAACACAAGGTGGCGTGCACTAACTGCTCCTGCTAGACATGCTGAGCCCGGCTGGCAAACCTAAAGAAGCCACAATTTTCAAGTCAAGCAACTTTCTTATGATCTGGAGTCTCACCTAGAACACGTTTATTTCTCCAGGAAGGTTTTCCATATGAAAGGTTAATAGTACACACCGACTCCCTCATGGGTGCCGTTTTTCCCTCACAGAAAACGTTTCCTTAGTGGGGTCCACGAAAGGGCTTTCTCAAGGAAAAAATGAGCCCTGTAACAAGCCATGTGGGACCCTCCATTTTCCCCTGAAGGCGTTTGTTTCACACGTTGTGAAACAATGACCCACTGAAAATGGTGTGTTTTCCCGTGAAACAAATGGTAAAACTGGGATCTGTTTCAGATTTGGCGTTGGATCCTCAAAACAAGATCCAAATATGCATCAGATTGAATTTGGATTTGCTTACTCATATAATCGTCAGTTTTGAATGGGTTTTTTAGGTAGTATCTAATTCAGATCTAGATCAAAACCAGACCAGATTGCATTTTTTTAAATCCAACAAAAAGAGTTTGTTTTTAAATATTTTCTGTCAGATCCAGTTTGACCCAGATTCAACGACACCTGAGTGGATATGTTTCAGATCTACATTCAGATTTGGATATACTGTTTGAGTTTCAGGCTCTGATTTGGACCTGATATGATCCGGCCTGTGTCTGATCCGTTTGCACCCTAGCCCTATACTTGTCAAGGGCACATTGGTCATGCAACTCCACTAAACTCCTGGTGTTAATCAGACAAAATAGCTCGCAGATTCACTGGTCCACCTGGAAGAAATAAATTCAACGAACCAGGGTGATTTGGATCTAGTTAGTTCTCATAAGACCCAAATCCAGCAGCAATGGAAATTGTTCCATGTTTGGTTCTGGATTTGGAACCGATGAGTCTAACTACGACAGTATGGGATGTGGATGTCATTATTTAGATATGGAAGTAATTCGAACAGATATGGTACAAACACGAAATTGGTCCAGCGGGGCTCCCAGCTATTAAAATCCAATTAACCATTTATGCAAATTGGTTGGGAGTTTACAATAATGGACTTGGATCTTAATCAGATGAGGGTTTTTGCATAACTGGTTATCAAAAAACTTAAAGAAGATTAAACTGTCTGGATAATCACATACCTAGAGATGGCAGTGGACTGGGGCGGGGGAAGGGGACAAGGTCTCCACCCCCGCCCCATCTCAAAACCCTGCCCTCCATCTAGGGGTGGCAAAACCTGACACGACCCGCCAACCCGCCTCTTAGGCGGGTTCGGGTTGGGCTTAAGCCAACCCGTTTAATAAACGGGTCAACCTGCCTAACCCGTTTATTAAACGGGTCGGGTTCGGGTTGGGGTATGCCAACCCGCCTGACCCGTTTAATAAACGGGTTAGGCGGGTGGGTCAACCCGCCAACCCACTAACCCGACCTGTCGACCCGCCAACCCGACACACCAACCCGTTTTCCCGACCCAACCCATTTATTAAACGGGTTGGCGGGTCATGTCGGGTTAGTGTTTGCCACAGCTGACCCGTTTAATAAACGGGTCGGGTTCGGGTTGATGTATGCTGACATGTCAACCCGCCAACCCGACCCGATTGCCACCCCTACCTCCATCTCCGTTGCATGTCTTTCATCCCTGGTTCAAACAGGGTGAGGCGGGGCGGGGTGGGGCCCCATTTCTCCTGGGTCCATTGCCATCCTTAAAGAAGGATTGGGGAAGGGAAGGGGATCGGGACGGGGACAGGGCGAAGCGGGGAAAAGCATAAGTCCATCTCCGCCTCCATCCCCACACCAATTTTGATTTTAACCTCCACCTCTGCATTCATCCCCATTTCATGTCCTCCATCCCCCATTCAAACGGGGTGAGGTGAGGTGGGGCGGGGCCTTGTTTTCCCCGAGCTACTGTCATCCCTACACATACCGAAGAATCTCTACAAGACCCGGATCCGAGAAACCCCAAATCAGATCTAATCGGCCTAGATCATCAAAGAACTTCTACACGATCGGATATAATCCATACTTAATACAGATTGAACAGAAAATATTGATCCAAATCTGAATTCAAAATTGAAAGACATTATTAGTCCTAATCCAACTTAGTATGGATTCAGATTTTATGTAAAGATCCATATCCGAAAATAATGCATCGGGTTCGAATCGGATAACCGGTCAAACCCGATCCATTTGGACACCTAATTCGAGCTTTTTTTTTCGTCAATACCGCGGGCGCACGTCCCTCGGAAGATGGGTCCAGTGCTCCACCGTCGATCCATCAAATCCAACGCTGCAGATGCAAGCATCAATTGACCGTACGACTACGTGCTCTTACTGTTTAAACTAAACTTTAAACTAAAAAAACCCTAAAACGATCACATGGTTAAGTCTAACAAATATCGCCGTTAATTTCAGTGCATGCTAAATTTATCGGCATTTTTTTTTCACTCGAACAAAATTCAGATAAAATTAGAGGTCCAATATTCTAAACATATCCCGCAAAATTTGTTCCTAAAACATTTCCTTTGCAATCGCTGAAAGTCATGCAAAAAAAAAACAGGAGAAATTGGGGAGAGAGAATTAAAAAAAAAAAAGTGACGTTTCCAGAAAACAAAAAGAGTTCCAAGTTAACGCGATGTTTGGCAAAGCCGATAAAAACCTGCAAAGCAAGATGTTTGACTAACCTGTATTTTTACTTTTGTTTATTTGTTTTAATTAAAGCAAATCACGCACTCAGATTCGATACAACCAAAGGACTCTCTTCTCTGCTCTTTAAAATGGCGGTCTCTTCGCAGAAAGAGAGAGACGTCTGTCTTCTCTGCTTCTTCCGCTGCTGCTGGGGGGTGCTTGGTCGTACGGAGAGGGGCAGGGGGGAAGGGAAGAGATGGCTCAGCTCATATCGTCGGGATCGATCCACGGACCTACCGTCTCGCCCAGCAACCATCCCTCCTCCAGATCCGCGCTCGCCGGAGACCTGACGGAGAAATTCGTTTTTCCAGCGAATGCGGGTGCAGGAAGGCACCGGAGGAGCGTCGTGACGGCGACGAGCCTCCGGACAAAGCAATCGGAGCCCGAGACCCTCCCCGTCCTCCCGGCGGTGGCGGTGGAGCCTCCCCAGATGGTAGCTCTCTCTCTCTCTGCTGCTGCTAATATTTCCTTTTATTGTAGTACTTTTTCCCGGATTTGCTTCTCTCTCTCTCTCTCTGCTGCTACTGCTAAGATTTCCTTTTCTTTTAGTACTTTTTTCCCGGATTTAGTTCTCTCTCTCCCTCTGCTTCTACAACTAAGATTTCCTTTTCTTGTGGTACTCTTTCACGGATTTAGTTCTCTCTTTTCCTCTCTCTCTCTCTCTCTCTGCTTCTACAACTAAGATTTCTTTTCTTGTGGTTCTTTTTTCCTGTATTTAGTTCTTTCTCTCTCTCTGCTGCTACTGTTAAGATTCCCTTTTCTTGTAGTAGTTTTTCCCGGATTTAGTTCTCTCTCTCTCTCTCTCTCACTGCCAAAATTTTCTTTTTTTCAGAATTTTCTCAGATTTAGGTAAATTTTCTTTAAAAAAACCTTTCTTGTGGTTGCTTTCTGTTAACTTTCAGAGGAGGAGGAAAACGGGATGTGTTGTCACGAAATGTAGAATGGCTTCTCGAGTTTTATGCAAAAATTTGTAGGTGGGGTGTTTGGACGCAGGCGCTATGTCCAGATAATGGTGTTTAAGTGGGGAATTTGCATTACAGAACGCAATGCGAGCTCTCAACTTATCCAGCCTTTTCTGCATAAGCGGGTTCATCCAAATTCCTGGCACTCTTTTAGCGGGAAGAATTTCAGGGGTTTGCGGCAAACAATTCTTTTAGGAAAATAAAGTAATGCGTGATGAATTAGGATTTGAACGTATGGGTGTCCTGCAGAAAAAGAGGAGGGAAAACAAAAAGGGAAGAGAAGAAAAACGAATGAAAGAAAGAACCTGTTGTGTGGGCGCCATGTCTGAAAAATTAAAAAAGAACTAAAAAATTTGTGTTATGTTTACCATATATTTTGGCGAGGCTTCCCTGCTCGATCCGGTCTGGTTTCACACAAATTTGGTGCTATTTGGGATGTGAATTAGAGTTTGTGCTTGCATGTACGCATGTCTGATGATATTGATATTGCCATAATATCATAAATAACATCTATCCAGTTGTTCTCTTTTGTTTGCCAAACTAATGGAGAGAAATCTTGGCAGTAAAAACGGAGAGTTTCAAAGTAAATGAAGATTTGAAGTTGAGGGAAAAAAGATTCTCACTGAAATATCATGTTGAATTTAATTGCTCACCGACATCGATAACCACAATTGACAGTTATGAGAATTTGAGTTTTAAAATCAAATCTGGACCATCCGATTAAATATGATTCAAAGGCCTAGATGATGTTGTATATTGTCCAGGTAGAGTTGGATGTGAATTTGAATTTGAATTTGTGATTATCTTTCAGTTGATTTTGCTAGTTTGATTGTTTGTTTTCCTGGACAGGGCATTGCTAACTTTGATCATCTTAGGGATGCCCGGAAGCTCGTGGACGCATCGGCTGGCACCTGCTCCAGGCCAACTGTTACGCGGAAGACAAAAATTGTATGCACTATTGGTCCCTCCACAAACACACATGAGATGATTTGGAAGCTGGCTAAGGCGGGAATGAATGTTGCTCGATTAAATATGTCCCATGGGGATCATGCATCTCACCAAAAGGTTATTGATTTAGTTAATGAGTACAATGCACAATCGAAAGACAATGTGATTGCAATTATGCTTGATACCAAGGTGAGCTCCTTGTCTCTTAATCTCCCTTCTTCCTCTTCCAGCATTGAAAAATGATTTTTTTAACCATTATTACACGCCATATTGTCTTTCTATAATTCATGATTGCAAAAAAATCGTTATTGCGATGTCTTTTTGGTGAGACTATGCTCTAATTCTTTTATAGTTGTGCTTCAAATAGACACGGTAGCAGTTTCGAGTCTTCAATCATTTCCCTCATAATGTTACAACCAAAGTTCACAGTCCCAAGTGATTTGAAATCAAACCATGGCATCCTTATGCCAGATCACATGTCATCGTCTGCTTATCTTGTCATCTTTGATTTTCACACAAGTATGACATGATCTATTTTAAGTAAATTTATTATCCAATAGATTAGCCTAATCACATTTTGATTTTTCATACATTTGCATAAGCATTGGCATATGTTTCTGAGGTTAACTGTCCATCAGTTGGCACTTCTTTATTATACTTTAGTACAAATTACCCTTCTCTTTTGGATTTTGCTTATTTTATTTTAGTTAATATGTTGTTGGATTCATGTACTTCTATTGTGCCTCAGGGTCCGGAGGTCAGAAGCGGTGACTTGCCTCAACCAATCACACTAACAACTGGCCAGGAATTTACTTTTACTATCAGAAGAGGGATTGGCTCAGAGAACTGTGTTAGTGTCAATTATGATGATTTTGTTAATGATGTCGAAGTTGGAGATATGCTTCTTGTTGATGGTATGTTTTATATGTCAACAGTCTGGTGACAATTCAAATGAATATTGTGTGGATATACTATCTACTTTTTTGTTATTCCAAGCCTCAAATATTTCAATCTGCTTGGTATCGGTTCTAATGGTAAAAGCATAATCTGTCTCATTTAGGCTCATTTTCTTAGCTAGAACAAGTACAGTCTGCTATCATGTATCTCTGCCCTTGTTGGACATATGATATTAATTCCATTACTATTTCTATTACCTATTGTACACAGCCATTCCAAGGTCTCGAGCTGGGTTTTTTCAGCTGGAAAATTGAAGATTTTATTGGTCATTGTGTGTGAAATTGTACTATGATCTGTTACATTCTTTTAGGAAGTGGCAGATGCTGCTGATAGTGTATATTGATTGCTCTGGCGTAATTGCATGCATGTCTAACCAGTCTGGGCATGCCAATCTTATTTTTGTTACTTATTCTTGTTTTGATTTTAGGATGACACCATTCTCTTTAGAAAACATTTTGTTTTAAATTATTTGCCACCAATAACACCATTTTTGGGTTGAAATTTTTGTTGTAATGATCAGAACCATGGTTGCCAGTCGAGGAAGCGGGAGCGGGAGAGGGAAGCGATACAGGAAACAGAAGTGGGAAGCGTGGCACTTTCAAAATTTTAGGAAGCGGGAAGCGTGGGACGACTTAAAAGCGAATCAAGAATTGTCTCAGAAGCGACCTAGGAAGCGAACATGAAGCGACCTAGGAAGCGAGGGGGAAGCAAAAATAAAAATAAAAATAAAAATACAAAAAAAAATGAAAAAGGGGGAAGCACGGGGAAGCGCGCTTCCCATAAATGGGAAGCGCGCTTCCCATAAATGGGAAGCGCGCTTCCCATAAATGGGAAGCGTGTTTCCCATAAAAGAGAAACACGCTTCCCAAAAAAATGGTGCTTCAAACGCGCTTCGGTGAAGCGCCCTTCCCCACTAGGCTACGCGCTTCTGGTAACTCTGATCAGAACTATGTCACATGGGTGCGGGTGCGGGGATTCAGCACTTCCAAAAAACCCGGGTGCGGGGGTGCGGCAGGGGCAAAAATGTAAAATATATATATATATTTTTTGTATAGTGTATATGTATGAATGTATGGTAGCTGTTAAGGTCCATGACATTTATGCATGTTAGCACGTTCACCCCAAAGATGAAAGTGATGAGTTGTGGAGCCTGATTCATTGTTTTTGCCCTTGCAGGAAGGGGGGTCCGGGGGCTCCCCCGGCGCGGGTGAAAGTCGAATCTGGGAGGAAGGGATGAGCACCTTCCCCTTAGGCTCGCTGCCACACAGGCGACCAAGACTGAGTGTGGGGAGACCCCTTCTGGATCCATTCTGTGACTCCGTTTTGAAAGAACTTCATGCAAATACAACCACATGGGAATGCAATGATCCAAAGCTGGTCATTTAATTATGTTATCACTCCACGCGGAAACTACACGATCCGGTCCTTTTGACTTTCATAATTTCCATCTTCCTCTCTAAGACAACCAAAAGCCAAATGAGGCGAATTTGTCCTCCAACAAAAGGGAAAGAACTCGCGTTCTCAGAGTAAAGAAGAGAGAGAGAGATAGAGGAGAATAGTAGGATGGTCACTCTCGGCTCGGCTGTAAAGCTTTACTGGTGAATAGCGGCAGCATTAAGAAACTCTTTCCATTGGTGGCAGCGGCACACGATGCACCGGGGAAAAAGAGGAGGAAATTAATAAAGAAAAGGTGAAAAAGCAAAAACCCACCACTCTTGTATCACGATCCCAACCCCTCGGCCCTACGCCTAAACACCACGCCGTTTTCCCCCCACCTCCACACCGACAACTGGCTCTCATTAATGTCCTCTCCTACCTGCCCCTTTCCCTCTTCAAAACTCCCCCCACCCCCTCTCCCCTTTTAGACTCCCGAAAAGCAGAGAGAGAGAGAGAGACCCATTTTGGTTTGCTATCACTTTTCAGATCGTTAAACACACGTAGCTTTGATTTTATCACTCGGAGGGGGAGACAAAGAGAGAAAGAGAGAGCAATGATCAACAAGGAAGGAAGAGGAGGGATGGGTCCTTCCACACCGCCATCAGTAACCATCTTCCTCCTCGGCCTTCTCCTCCTCTCTCCTTGCACCCTCGCCTCCTCGTCCACCCCACCCGACGCCGGCCCGGAGTGCCTGCAGTCGGACCAGTTGGCCGGGCTCACCACGTTGGTCCAGGGCGCGATCGAGGAGTTCGGCCGGGCCCTCTCCTTCGTCTCGAGCTTCGTGGGCCTCTTCGGCAGCATTAATTGTATGATTTTTTAATTCTGCAGCCCATTTCATAGGGAAAATTTTTTTTTTTAAAAAAATCCAAAAAAAAGGACAAAAATGACCCTGGGTGCGGTCAACGCACCCAGGGTCGGGTTGACCGCACCCGCACCCGCGTCGACGCGGGTGCGGCACCCTGCTAGCCGAATCCCTGTGACATAAGATCAGAACTATACAGTGGATCAATTACTTAGATTTGTCAATGGGGGATCCTGTCATCTGCCAGGAATACATAAATCATTACTTGCCAAACTGTTAATTATTATAATTCTTATTAGTAATGATTTTAATGATGACAATGATGCTATAACAATAATAACATCAGTAACGGTAACAGTGGCGACATCATTAATGATGCTAATGTTAATAATGATAATTAGCAGCAGCATAGACATTTAATTCAAGGGTTTAAATTACTTTATGCAGTTGATATTTTTTGGTAATTTTTCTGATAGAGTGCCATGCAAAATTATATGTATCTTTGAAACTTTTGGAGTGATTAACTTGGGCATTTATGTCTCTAGGGGGTATGATGTCTTTAATGGTGAAGTCAAAAACAGCTGATTCAGCGAAGTGTGAAGTTATTGATGGAGGAGAGCTCAAGTCAAGGCGGCATCTTAATGTTCGAGGGAAGAGTGCAACACTTCCATCAATTACTGGTGAGATCATCAAGATGTATAATAAATAATGTTGCATGCTAGAATAAGAGCCTATGTCATTTTGCATCTCCGTTCTATTGTGTATTTTTTCAGTGGTAAATTTTTCATGGAATAAGTTTTTGGCTTTAACATACAGTAACTAGTGCTTTGATTACCACAGAAAAGGACTGGGAAGATATTAAGTTTGGTGTGGAAAATCAAGTTGACTTCTATGCTGTCTCATTCGTCAAAGATGCAGATGTGGTTCATGAATTGAAGGATTATCTCAGACGTAATTACCTACTGGTGCTTTATATTTAAGTATTCAGATGCATATAATCTGGCAGTATTTCACTTGAGATCATTTCTGTCTAATTTTATGTTGCTTTTCAGGACATTCTGCTGACATACATGTGATTGTAAAGATTGAAAGTGCAGACTCTATACCCAATTTACATTCTATTATTTCTGCATCTGATGGGGTATGCATTTGAATCTCTGTGCTTGTATGCATTGTTTTCATAACTATCTCATAAGTTAATTATCCATTAGGAGCATGCATAGATGGTGACCTTACTTGATAAGAAAACAGCAAAGCACAAGTATTAATGATATGTCAGATTCAAATTCATTGAGAGTTCACTATTTAGCATACACTTCAGGATGCATCTTAGTTGCATGTATAGCATTGCATTGTGTTATTATGATGCACCCTGGCTGAAGGTTCCGTGGACAGTAAAGTTGATACTTACTATGATATTGATGCATGCTTGCATGATGGTTCTATGGCATCTGTTTTCGGCTGCTTTAAAAATATTCATTTTCCACACTTCTACTCGACTCTATTTGGAAAGAGTTTGAATTAGATTGCCATGTTTCCCTGCTGTTTTTATAAGTGTGTACTTTTCCTGTCCTGATAATGCTTCATGTGTCAAACCAAGCAGCTGACTTACAATTATATTATTTTATATGTTCTGCATCTGAATAGGCAATGGTGGCTAGAGGAGACCTTGGAGCTGAGCTCCCCATTGAGGAGGTTCCTCTACTGCAGGTAAGCTTTACTTTTCAGTTTTGGTTTTACTGTAGCATCTGAGGATAAACATAGAAGTACTTGATCTTTTCTCCTTCAATTCTTGGTTCTCCCATCCGATAAATTGTTGATTAACTGGTGGTGTTGCTGGTACGCACATTTTTCTGTTTTCACCTGTCACATGGGTGCGGGGGTGCGGCACTTTCAAAAACCTTGGGTGCGGCAGGGGCAAAAATGTATATATATAGAGAGAGAAATGAGGGGGGTCCGGGGGTTCCCCCCGGCACGGGTCCAGGGGGGGCGCCCCTGGCGGGGGGTTATAGCCCCCCCCCCCCCCCCCCCCCCCCCCCCAAGATTTTTTTTTAAAATTCCGCAGCCCATTTCATAGGGCATTTTTTTATTTTTTTTAAATCCAAAAAATGGACCGAAATGGGTGCGGCACCCTGCTAGCCGAATCCCTGTTACATAGGTTTTCACATGGGACAAATTTCAGCTAATGCTTTGAGGTACTGTCAGAAACAGAAATTGATCAATCTTGACCGTTTAATTTTTCCATTCAATACTTAACAAGGGATCAAGTATTGGCATGATGTCACTAGAGTAGTCTCTCTGGAGATTATAGCTGTTAGCTTGAAATGGGATTAGGTATGGAAATTCGTGCAAACAATTTCTTTTACATATACAGCTAGCAACTGTGTTGGTTAAGTGAGCAAACCGTAATAAGAAATATGCTTTTCAGCATGTTTAATGCTTTAATGTGATGGAACCTTAGCTTCTTTTCCAACAATGCACCTCTCTCTTTGATCTGGTATTTTTCTTTTCATTAATACTAGTACTTTTTGAGAAAATGGTTTCAATCCCAGTTGCAATGCTTTAAGGATATCATTTGATAAAATATCTATTATCCCATTGTCACATATAACTAGGAAATTTGCATACACTCATCTTGTAGTTTCTGTTCTATGTTTGCTTGGTATATTTGCCTGAGTTTTTGTACAATTAAATTCCATGCAGCACTCACCTTCATGTTTGTACTGGTGGATCTGAAGAATGGATCTGCCGATCTGTCATCTACAGTCAACTTTGTGGTTTTCTATAATCCTTCTTTCTCATAGGGGAGGCCAACGGCCGCGCCGGGCCTATTATATAATATATAATATATTTTATATTGTATATAAAATATATATTATATTCTACAACCGGCCTGTGGCGGGCTGGCCTGCGGGCTGCCCAGCCCGATGCCCCCCCCCCCCCTCCTACTTTCTCACATACTATTTTCAATGTGAACGACATGTTATGTAATCAGATCAAGTATAAAATTACATCAAATTAAATAATTGAACAGACCATTGTATTGAAATGTAGTAAAACGGCATTTACTTTCGGTTACCTGTGGTACTAAGCAGGATTTGCTTGAGGAATTAGACTGTGCTATAGTTATTGCCTCTTTCCTTAAAATTAGTATTGTGGACAAATAAAAGTCCTGGTACTTTTTTTTAAGTCATTGTCTTCCCTAATCTCCATCCTCTTCAGCACATTGTTTTTGCACACAAAATTAACTTTTTGGCTCTTTCTACTTGCAGGAAGAGATTATTAGGATCTGCCGTAGCATGGGAAAACCTGTCATAGTGGCAACTAATATGTTGGAAAGCATGATTGTTCACCCCACTCCAACCAGAGCAGAGGTTTCAGACATTGCCATTGCAGTTCGTGAGGGTTCTGATGCTGTCATGCTGTCAGGGGAAACGGCTCATGGGAAGTATGTCCTTGTAAATTTTCTACAATTTGAGCAAAATTTTTGAACGTCTAGATGTCTTGGGTTATATTTTGATTTCTTTTATTTTTGTAAACTGAAATCCTGTGGGGGAACTGGCTTGTCATATTTTGGGGTTAACATAAGAGAAAGTATCTATGTTCTCATGACTCAGTCCAACACGACTTGTCTGCATTCCCATGGCTTTTTCCAACTGTCTTAATTGAAGTAACTCATCCTATTCTGCTAGTTGCTTGAATTCATAGTAATTTGACCTTGGTCAAGGGTGTTAGTGATGTACACTGGTCTGATTTGGTTTCAGTGTAGTCATTACTGAATCTTACCTAATCATTGTCCGGAGTCGACTGCTGATAGCTAACTGGATAAAAATTTACATATATTCATATTCAGATACTCATTGAATATGGACATAAAACTTCAAACTGAATCTGAATCCAATTAAATAAAGTCCGATTCAGTCAGAAATCGGATCCAAATCCTATTTATTCACATCCCTAATGGTGTTGCTTTATCATCTCAAAAAGCTACTTAAGTTGAGGAACTTCCGAGTCTAATGGCTTTAACTGCCATTTCTACTTGTTCTGTTTGAAGCTGTAAGATATGTTAATCGTATCTTTGATTGATTTGGGTTGCATACAGGTATCCATTGAAGGCAGTAAAGGTAATGCATACGGTTGCTTTGAGAACTGAATCCAACATGTTGGCTGGAGAAGCACCTGCTAATGTTGGTCAGACTCTGAAGGTTAGCAGTATGGCATATCCCTGAAGAATTTCCTTTAAAATTGCATGCTTCTCTGCTTCTTTTGCCTTTTCCTGATATATTCAAGCTGGTGTACTTTGCAGAACCATATGAGCGACATGTTTGCTTATCATGCAACTATGATGTCAAATACTCTTCGTACACATATTGTGGTCTTCACAAGGACTGGATACATGGCGATCCTACTGAGCCACTATCGTCCCTCTGGAACCATTTTTGCTTTCACTGATGAGTATGTTCCTCGATTGCAGTAGAAATAAAAGGCCCATCATTGCACATGTACCTTTTGAGAACCATAATGCCTGGGATATATTTCCCCTAGATCATGCTAAGCATTTCACACATGAAATCTGATTGCTTAGGGTAGGGAACACTTGGCTTTTGCAACTCAGACGCAGACTCTTTTGAGGTGGCTGATTGTGTCATGGTGCTTCGCTTGATGCATGTACAGAGTTTAAGCTCCATGTCATAGAACTAAATCATTTGATTAGGGCTGATAAGATCAGCTTGCATCTCTGTTCTGTTCAGCTCGTCGTGAGCTTGAGCTCAGGTCTGCTAAACACGAACTTGAGCTGAGTCAGAGCTCAGGACCCTGGCAAACGAGCCAAGCCCAAACATGGCCTGTTCAGTTCGTTTGGCTCGTCATAAACTTGAGCTTAGCTCGGCTAAACACAAACACGAGCCGAGTCATGAGCTCAGTCCCCTGGCAAACGAGCCAAGGCCAAACATGCCCTGTTCAGTTCGTTAGGCTCATTTGCCAGCCCTAATTTGATCTATTTCACATTATTCAATTGAAAGGTTGTGTCATATTTATTGCTATTGTCCATGCAGTGAGAGAGTGAGGCAGAGATTAGCTTTATATCAAGGTGTGTGCCCAATGTGCATGGAATTCTTGGATGACGCTGAAGAGACTTTTAAAGTGGCCTTGTCTTTCTTACAGGTATACAAGTCACTTTTTTCTTATTTTTGTTTTCTTTCGCGTTTCCTTGTTCAATTCTTGCTATATTTTCATATAAAATTGCCAAAAACCTTCCCAAATCAGCTTTCCAACATTCTCTAGTTCCTCATAGCAATGAATACTCTGATTTTGTGTGCCTTGAAATAAATGAAAGAATTACTGAGCAGCCGTGACCAAAATCCATCCCAAATGAATCAAATCTAATATAAAAGCATTGTAAGTGGTATAATTCTTGTTGCCAGCTCTTTGTGTGTCACTGCTATACTGTGCTACTCCCTGAAAGATCAGCGGTTTTTCTTGGTGGGAAAGGAGTGGTTTCTTTCCTGGATGATGAGGCAAGTTCGAACTGAGGTTTAGATATGGGCATTGTTGGTGATTTGGTTTCATTACTCTTCAAATGTTCTAAAAACCTGGGTGAATCAAGGAGACGAAAAAGGAAAAAGAGAAAAAACTCCAATCTGGGATTATTCGTGGTTTTGTTGCTGGTGACCAACTTTCTTGTGCTGAAAATTTTCCACTCTCAATATATGTCTTCTGATAGTAGTGATAGTAGTAGTAGTATTAATGATAATGGCAGTACTGAAAATATATTGGTGGTGTTGTCAGTGTCCTTATGTTGCGAACTGCTTTACAAGCGAAAACAACAATGATACCTATCTTAACAACAATAACAACATACCATTCCATCGGGGTTACTCTTCTAGCTTGTCTGATCCCTTTTTCTGGTTCTGGCCAAATGGTTCAGGATTTCGATATTGTACCCTCAGCATTGTAATGGTTTAGAACCACTAAAACTACTTCTGATCAGAGGGAAAATAAAATGCCTTTGATTTTCTGGACCATAGTTTTTTGTGCTTTGACACATCACAAAATATTGTGTGGACGATTGTAGCAATATTCATCTCTTCAAAAGACTGCGACTACTGGAAGATCCATGTGCATTTTCATGTAATGTCGTGTTGCTGAACCATTGTGCCATGACCTCATAGGCATATTTTGAAATTTGAATCTTAGTAAACTTGCCCATTGGTTTTACATTTCAGGACCATGAAATGGTGATGGAAGGAGAAGAAGTTGCTCTAGTTCAGAGTGGCCGGCAACCAATCTGGCTGTCACAAACAATTCACAGTATTCAGGTTAGGAAAGTTGAAGCATAAGGAGGGGGTCAACTGATAGCAGGATGGTGAAATTAGCCACGGTTGAGATGCTGGATCCTGTGTGGCCTCCAACTTAGGAGCATACTGAAAAACAAGGGCCCATTTGCGGATAATCTGAAGGGCTTAATCAATATGTTGAAATTTTTTTATATGAAATATGTGATGTGTACGCTTATTTATGGACTTAACAACGATCAGGTGTTCTTTTATCACTGGACAGTTTCATCAACAGAAACTGCAAATTTTGTTTACTTGTAGTGGTTTCCTTTGTTGGCCATATTGGTCCAAATAATTTTTATTCTAAATGTGTTTATTTCTTCAGCTGAACTTTCTATCAAGGTGGTTTCTTTCAGTTCCACAGGGCATTTTTCTGTCTTCTTTTGGGTTTTTCTTTTTTCTCTTTCCTTCGTGAGAGATTGAGACTTGAAAATAGTGGGGTGAGAGGAAGATGAAGATGGAGGAAGCTCCTCCTTGTAGTAGCTCATGGAATGAGATGTATTGTCAGTCAATGATGATGTCTCTAATGCAAAAATAATTTTTGATAAGATATTCTTTTACCCTTTAGATATGGATAAAAAATCAAACTTTTTAGAAAACTTTCATTTTTAAAAATGAATCTGTTGTTTTCTACTATTTTCTCACTTCCCAGGCGTGCCTAGTGGACTTTAAATTATTGAGAGTTAGAGCGAACCGTTACGCGTGTTAACATATATTAACCCCGGGTACGTTAAAGTCGCGATGTGTTGCTGTAACAGTTAAGTCTCTCGGTTAATGCTTTTCAATGCTACATTTGTTTTCATCGTACATGCGAAAAATGACCTTAGATTAATTTGACACTTTTTTTTTGAAATGTTTAATTTTTGCTATTTTTTTATTCTCAAAATTGCAAATATGTGGTTTTAAAAAGTCCTTACCTTTCAACCATGTAGACTTTTTATGAGATTTTTTTCTTAAATATGACTGTTTTCTGCATAACAGTTTGTTTTTAGATTTGTATTTCTGACTTCGAAAACTTGCTTTTTTATAGTCGTTGAAAAGCCAAGACTAACTTTCTTGTTTTAAGTCAGAATTGAAAACCTTTTTAAGATTGCGAGTTTCAAAATCAGAGCTTGCCAAGGTCTTGTCATTGTTTCGATGTTGCGGCAAGGGATGCTAACTTCGGGTAGGGTAGTGCATTCTTGATGTCCAACTAGCCAGATGGGAAAGCAGATCAGGTCATGCTGAAAATGAGCGTTTTTGCTCGTGCTGACATCGTGGCCATCCGATTTGCATTTTAAAAAGCTCAAAAGTCAACAAAACCACGTGGCATTCATCCAAAATGCAAACAGACGGCCACGATGTCCGCATGAGCAAAAAACGCTCGTTTTCAGCATGACCTGATCTGCTTCCAGCCAGATGTACGGAGCCTTTGTAGGTTGGAACATCATAATCTGAATGTCATAAGCTGATCCACTGAACAGATGTGCAGAGCCCTTGTAGGTTACACACATGCGCTATTTGAACATCAAAATTTGGAGTTGGCTGCAAATAAGCACATGCTGTTTGTCTTCGATAGAAGTAATTTGTTATGCGTATATGCTTCTCAAGATGGGGGACCACGATAATGCGGTCAATTTTGTTGTTCACATCTTGGTAGATGTTTGCTACTAATGAAGGTATACACTTGAGTTGAAAACCATGGATGCAAGATGTCTCTCTCTCTCTCTCTCTCTCTCTCTCTCTCTCTCTCTCTGTAAAAAGAGGGGGTTGAAGTTGGCGAGTAGAGATGTACAATGTGCCTAAACCACGAGGCATCACCATACCATTTGTTTTGGGACTGTGTAACGACTCGATCCGGGGCCTCTCGAGCTCGAGTTCGTGGACGTTAGTTTTCAGAGGAAAATTACACAATAATTTAAAAAACAATTCAAAACCATGCCAGATTTTTTTTCATTTAATAATTAAAGGTTCATACATTCATTTTTTTTTCCAATGACCATCCAAATGCATAAACAGAATAAAAAGTAGAAGCAATCCATACTTTGGTGTGGCTGATGTGGCAGAGTCGTACTAAGTCCTGTGAGTGATAGCAGCAGTCCCTAAACCTACAGTTGCAACCAAAAGAAGATGGTGAGTCTACAATCCAGTAAGATTTCATCTACAAATAGACACGACCGTTGCAACTGTAGTGAGCTCTAAGCTCCTAGTCTTAGTTTAGTTTGTTACTTATGCGCACATGTTATTTATGAATTTTACCCCCTTTACCGCATATCTATTATCATTCTCAAACACATCTTCTACTCTAATCGACTATTTTGGATATAGTCTCCTCGAGCGCAGCAACTCATGTAGACAACTCAGAGTCTACGATGTTGACCAAACATATGAACCACTCACAACAACGTAGTCTAAACCGACCCAGACTACGAACACAAGTGCTGCAGTTGCTCGTCGGTTACAAGTCAGGAGTAAATGAGCTCAAACGGTAGCTAGCCGAAGAGCCAGTGTGGCTATACCTGCCCCCAAGGTGTCTCAAGGAGCTATACTTGCCCCCAAGGTGTCTCAAGGAGCTATACTTGCCCCCAAGGTGTCACAAAGAGCTATACCTGCCCCCAAGGTTTTGTGGTCATGTTACATCCTACATGTGTCTAGTGGACAATGTTTTAACCCCTAAGGGTCACCTAGGAACATCTGAGGTATTCAAAAGTTGCTCAAAAGGTACACACCTCAACATTGCCCCAGACCATGCCTCCTAGTAGAGTTTCTCATCATATTTTGTGTAGTCATCTTATACACAAATTTCTTTTAATATTCACATCTTGAAGTCAGAGCGTTATACAATCATCAATGCATGTCGAGTAACTACTTTTTAATACATGTTCACATCTCTGAACGGTTAAGGATGGCAACCCACAACAGATTAATTTATGACACTTATAATGCACCTTCCAAGATATAAGTGTGGCATTCCCCAAGGTAATACCTACCCTGAGACTCTAGAACTCTACCCCCAATTTTTATGTAACACATCAATCTCATACATGCAATCATGCCGTGCTACATTTATTTTGCAAGATCAGGTTTAAGCATCACACTTGAATTTTATAGATTCCTAAACATGCAAAACAACAAAACTAACATACTTGAAGCATTAAAATCATATTGAAGAATGCCTAAACTAGCTAGCATGTATTTTAATTAACTAAGGAGGAATTTACAAATGCTCACTTACCTGGAATGCTTAAATTCTAAATTTTTAGTTTTACACAACCTTTGATCTGAAATCAATAAATATCTCGTAGCATTGTCAAAATTATTAAAATACCCTTAGACTTAACTGTCAAACTCTGACTTCATTCTTTCAGAGTTTGTCCCCACATCCCCTGCTAATAGATTCTACTCAAGCAGTAGAATCCATGGGTTCAAGAATCACATGAATCTAACTTCGAAGCAGTTAGTTATGATTTGTATATTTTGTAGGCATGTCAAAGGCAAAATAGTCTTTTTGCTCTTTCAACCATTAATAGTGACCCTTATGTCATCTTTACTTCATGTTACTTTAAGATCCACATCCATACTAAAATTGGACCACTTAGGTCCTCAACTCAACTTCGATTTGGATTCTTGGATTCAGTATTCTCGATCCAAACCCGCTTGAAATGGTTTGTCTGAATCTAAATCGGGTTGTCTAATCAGATCTAACTTGAGTTTTGGGTCCAAACTGGGATCCAAACTTGAGTCCAATTTGTAATGGAAAAATCAAGTCTTTGCTACTTTGATTTTTCCACCACATCCGATCAATTACGCGCACACATATCTTTATATACCTCACGTATCTGATTTGTCTCGTTTTGACCCATAGTATCATTCGAGCTCGGTCTGTCTATACCGAGTTATCAAGAAACAAACTCTGACTCAGTCTGTTCAGACCGAGTCAGTCTACTATGGCCAAAAAGACCTGAACCGATTCTAACAGACCGAGTCGGTCTATCACGGTATACAATCCTGACTCAGTTCGTTAAGACTGAGTTGGTCTGTCAAAGCACTCATGGCTCAGTTTGCGTTGACCTGGCTTGGTCTGAGTCATGCCCAAACCAATCAGTGTGGCGACTCGGTCTGCAGGAAACGGAGACTAAGTCTGCCCTGCATTTTTTCTGCAACAGTTCTAGCAACACCATTGTTGCTGAACTATTGTAGTTTCTGCAGATGGGGCGGTGTCGTTGGCGATCGTCGATCGCCTACGGCTACCATCCCCTCTTTTAATTTTTTTCTTGGTGCCTGCACTGATGGGGGCAGCGGCCGGACCTCCTACCTCCTTGCAGCAGTCGGTCCTCCCTTCCCATTTTCATCACTAGTGGGTGGCAATAACAGAGGAAAACCCCCTTTGTTGCCCCCTTTCTTTAACTATAATGCAGGGACAGGGTTTTCTTTGTCCTTGTTTTGCCGCAACTCGCCAGCAACCGTGAGGTTGCCGATAACCTCTGTAATAGAAATAACGAGAGAAAGAGGGGACTTACCTGTCGGTGACCGACGGTGGGTCCTCTGCTGCTTCTCGCTCTCTCTCTGCTCCTCTAGTGCTTGAGTTGGGAAAGGGGAGGACCCCCTGGCTTTTATAGCCATGGGGTGTCGGTTCCCTCTCCTTTCGAATTAAATGGGGGCACCCCTCTTCCTCTCCCACGATCTGATTTGTGGGAGAGGAAGGGGCATAGTTTCCCCCTCCTTCTGTAACCCCTCCACGATGGGGGGTGCGTTACAGACTGCCACTTCTTCAAGGTGAACTGTGGTAGACGAGGTTCCCTTTGGAAAAGTCCTCATTGCTATGCCGCTCTCAAGGTGGGGTAAGAGATGGAAGTATGTTTGGAGGTGTTGGTTGTTAGTAGGAGTGTCAACAATTGTATTTGGTTCGGACCCAGGTAGAACTAGACTTGGACCAAATTTTTGGGTATGGTATCGGGTTTGGGTCTAATTAGGCCCACTATAAGAAAAACCATACCCAGACCCTATAAGAACTATATGAACCAAACTCGAACCATACCAAATAAAATCATATTTTTTATCATTTTTACATTAAAAAATTATGGGTCTTAATCGAAACTCGGGTTGGGTATGATATTTCATAAACTATGCCTGGGTTCGTGAATTAATTAAACCTTTGGGTTCGGACTCGGCTCCTAATTGGGTCTTCTTATTTATCACCATACCCGAACTCTATAGGGTTTGGTTCAGGTTGGGTCCAAGTAAACCAGGCCCATTGACACCCCTAGTTGTTACTAGAGGCGGAGCCATATTGAAGTTAGAGTGGGCATGTAACCACCCTGATCAAAAAAATCCCTAAAAGGGAGGTTAAGTCAAGGTGTGCAATGCCCACCCTGACCCAAACTGTCCACCAATGAAAGATCGGGTTAGGATGGACACCACCCGAACTGATCTATTTTTCATGCCAGAATAACGAGTTCGAGAATGTTTTTGAAAAAAATTTGCGCAAAAAATGAAGAAGAAGAATATGGTCAGAGAGGTTGCAAGAGACTATAGTCACTTAGTTTTGACTAGTGGGGATTAAAAAGCCAGTAGAAATTTTGATGATATTACATAAATACCACTCTTTTCGAGAAGGGGGAATGGACAAGCATATGACTTTGAAGTTCATACTTTCATGATAAGGCTATAATTAGGTAGGCCAATTGATGAAGTTGCCCTTGTTTGAGAGCCTCAAAGGGTCGGACCTAAACTGGTTGTTGATAGATTTGCACCATGGCATGACTTCCAATTGATGCAAGTGGATCTGTTTAAATAAGATACACAATCCAAATTTTACACACTATTTTAGGAATTGGGGCTTATAATTAGGGGTGGCAATTTCTGACACGACCCGCCAACCCGCCTCTTAGGCGGGTTCGGGTTGGGCTTAAGCCAACCCGTTTAATAAACGGGTCGACCCGTGTAACCCGTTTATTAAACAGGTCGGGTTCCGGTTGGGGGTATGCCAACCCGCCAACCCGGCTGACCCGTTTAATAAACGGGTTAGGCGGGTGGGTCAACCCGCCAACCCGTCTGCCCGACCCGCCAACCTGACCCGTCAACCCATCAACCCGACCCGCCAACCTGCCTACCTGCCAACCCGATCCGTCAACCCGCCAACCCGACCCGCCAACCTGCCTACCCGATCCGTCAACCCGCCAACCCGACCCGCGAACCTGAAAACCCGTTTACCCGACCCAACCCATTTATTAAATGGGTTGGCGGGTCGTGTCGGGTTACCCGTTTATTAAACGGGTCGGGTTCGTGTTTGCCACAGCCGACCCGTTTAATAAACGGGTCGGGTTCAGGTTGAGGTATGCTGACACGCTAACCCGCCAACCCGACCCACCAACCCACCAACCCGACCCGATTGCCACCCCTACTTATAATAAGATCCAAATGTAGATTTGGATCGCATTTGGGCTTATAATGAGATCCAAATATAGATTTGGATCGCATTTGAGCTTATATGATCAACTTTAAATTTAGATTTTATATTGGGATTGGCAGTGTAGAAGAGATTTATATTTGAAACAAGATCAAATCTTATCCATTTTTACTTTTTACATACAAAAGCCTTGTTTTTAACCTTTTCTTGTCAAATCCCATATAATCAGGTTAAGTCTAAATCCATATTCTATTTTGTCATCTTAGACATTGTAACGTTCCAAAATTTTAACCCAAAAATATGTAGATTTTATTTTTCAAATACGGAGTCTCTTCTATGACATTGCCTTAACCGAATCAAGCTTTAAAGAGTCAGCATATGCATGAACTGACATTTACTAGCTCTCTAGAATTGAATTCGAGGTAAGACATCCAACTGATAAAACATTTTTATTAAATAAATTCGAAATCACAGCGGAAACATTATTTTGAAATCGGTTAAACATTCTGGGTGAGTTATAGATATATAAAAACATGTTTACCAAACCATAAACAAATCTAACTCATTTATTTCATAAATCAATTGTTCATGAGTCTGAATTTAAATGAAATAAACAAGTATAAAAGTCAAAGTCTTTCAGAGATCAATAATTGGTTCTCATGGCACCATCGCAGCATCCCACGATTGCTCAAGCTCAATTATTCTGTATATGTTTTTTTTAAGATATAAGGGTCAAATTTTCACAGTCTCAGTAGGAAAACACAACAACAAGGTATATATACATAACACAAAAAATACATGCACATGAAATAAATAATTCTTTCAGAACATACATAAAACAATTAGCATTCATCATGCAATCACACAGATAACTACAATAGTTAAATGCATAAGACATATTATCATAATATATCACATATTAAATATCAACATCATCAAATGCAGCCTCATAACACAAATACAATCGTAAATGTAATCACATAATCAGAAATTGAACATATTCAACTACTTCATTGTTTCTCTTGCTTACACCTCTGCGGATACATCTAGGCTCACATCATTGCTTCAACTGCGATCACTCAAGTGTTTATTATGCTTTGTATTAATAACCTAAATGACTAACTAAAGTTGATAATCTAAAGAAAGCAATTTACAACCAAGAAAAAACCTTCAGAGGCTTAACACAAACAAGATCAATTCTAAAACTCTGTAGAGACAGACATACCACCTAGAACAAATTGGTAGTCAAGCCCCCTAACTCTTGTCACTGGAGACCAAGTGACACCTTCTGCCCCATAAAACAACAATAATATTTTGAGTTTGTACCTTGTACCCTCTCTAAGGTAGACTTAGGATGATGAATCCCGCGTATTCTGGTACCCTGTCAAGGTACCTAGAATCATCAAGTGTGGGGTTATCTTTATTAAGGTCATAGGTCAATGATATTTTTATAAATTGGTGTACAATCAACACCCTATGAGTTTTCATAATTCTTTGCTCACAACTGAGAGGTCTCATGTACTTGCATGTCACACACATGCCTTACAACACAAAAATATCATTTGACCACATCCTTATAATCGTCCACACATAAGGCACATTTGCATGAGTATATACAACACATTAATTTGGGTTCTCAAGTACCGATCAGTTCCTAAATTGTGAGTTCACACAAGAACAATCAATCATGCATCATGCAATTCATGTATTATGGCACGTAACAACAACAATTAATCATTGTGATGGATGCTCATAAATCATGTCATAACATATGTTGCATATCATACTCATGTAAGCCTATAAATAAATTATGCATTCACTGCAAATATCATTTAGCATAAGAATAAGTATAACATTGCATACAATAAACATCATTTAAAATACACAGTGGTCTCTAACCATTAGTATGTCCATCTGGTTCAGTTCTAAAACCAATACTTGTCCAACTGGTACTCTTTCAAAACCCGAACACATATACCACAAGAGTTCCAACTCAAAATTATAGAGATAGATTTTTAACAGTCAGTATAAATTCTGTCACGGTCAAACTGCAATAAGAAAATATATATATTTTTTACAATAGACATATATGTTAGTTAAACATAGCCACAAACCTTGCCTTAATCAGAGTTTGGAGTAGAGATAAATAATTAATTTATCGAAATTGATTTTATGTTTATCAAACAAACCTTTTCAGTTTAGTCACTCCGAAGAAGCATCAATCCAACAACTTTATAAAAAGAGAAAAATACTGTAAAAATTACTGTAGCTAGATGGACATATCTGAAACCATTTCTCATAGAGATCAGGTCCATACTTCATCCGAGCTGTGAATTTAAATTCACGAACTGCATCTTATTCATGTTCTTGGACAGGTTGTGCTCAAGAAATTTTCAAGTTATAGAGCCAACTTCTGTGATTTTTAACTCGTAGACCATAATGAATCTGTGCAACAAATTTTTATTGAAATTTCATTAATATGTAGTCTAACATACATAAATTTTTAGTTATAATCATAGAACATATTAAGAAAAATAAAATCTATAAAATAATGCAGTTGAATGCAAAATTTCTTTTCGGATGAAATTTTATTTTGACTTTTGAAGGTCGTATGTTCTCATCCGGACCTTGAACGAAGCCAAATTTTTTTATGAAACTTTCTATATGAGACTGAAAAGTCCCTCCAAAATTTGAGAATTTTTTGCAAAACTATTTAGGCATATGATAAAGTTCTTGAAAAGTGTATGTGCTTGTGAACATAGGACAACATGCTATTTTCACTGAAAACCATCATACTTCATATTTTTGCAAAGTAAACCACATAAACATGTTTTTCATGATTCAATTCACCATAATATGATTAATATCAATTTAAACATATATCACCATAATTTTATGCTGCATATGAAGTAATTCAATGCATAAAATCGGATCTGAAATACACAATAAATAGTTTATTTAAAAAATAAGCACTCGTACACTAAAATACGTATTAGAAAGACAAAATTTAATTATGAATAACATATGAATCATGCATACATGTATTAGATTTAGCAAGATTAATAAAACATAGGCTCATAATGAATTAATCAAACACAAAATCATAAATAAAGTCATATAATTTATTTTTCTAAAAAAAAACTATCATAAACTCTAATCGGTACAAACTATATGATTTTATTTATGATATTTAAAATTTAGCCATGCATAAAATCATGAATATAACATAAACATGGTTCAGACCATACAATATATGAATCTTAACTTGAAACATAATATCAAATAACCTTTAAACCTGCTTTTCCAAAAAGAAATCATAAATCCTCAAAAGCAATTTTCAATATTTAGGGTTTTATTTTTTTAGACTTATTTTAATTAAACACCATAAATATCAATTTCAATATGATTTAAACATCAAATACACATTCAACATAATCTAAAAATATTAAACATGATTTCTAGGAATTATGAATAAGATCTAGGTTTTCCTAGAAATCGTTTTTGTTAAAAACACCTTTTGGAGTCTCGTAGACCTCTAAAAATGTTGTCTGAGCTCGTGGTTGTGACTGATATCACCTCTAATACATATTTAAAACTTTATTCTAGCAATTGGATGCACCTTTGGTGCTACATACATATGCATAAGTCAAAGGTTTCTTACTTAAAAAATCGACAAAATAAAAAAATCATCGAAAATAGTTGGATATTGGTGTGTAGCTTCGCCATCAATGGATTTACACCAATCTTTAATAAAGGTCTGGACCTAGGGTTTGAGGAAAAAAAGGTAGAGAGAATGATGGTTGAAATTGAGCGAGGGGTCTCCTCTCTATAAATTTTTTTAAAGTCCTCCTAAAGAGACTTCTACCTTGATGAAAATTCTATTCTTTCTAGAGTCTTATCAACATGAAGACAACTAAATTCAACTTTTAAATAGTCAATTCGACATTTCTCGAAACGTAGATCATTGTGGTGGTTTTAGATGTAATTGAACATACATTAATCATCTAAAAAATTTAGTCGGTGCCAAAAAATATTGATTTTTTACCTCCAATTAGGTATGAACTTCGACCAATGATAAAACACTAATTTGGGTATGTAGATAGTCGATTTTGATACTCTCAAAATGAGAAACACCAAGATCAACTCCAATTTAATTGATGAGCAACTGATCGGCAAAAATTTTTGCCAGAACAGTAATGTCGATGTTCAAAGCATCCCACACTTGGGTATCCACTGAGTCCAAATACCATATTAGACACAATTAAGTTTCAAATGAGTATTTAAATATAAATTAAAATTAAATACTTAATACAACTTCAAGCCACCATTAAGACCAAATTTTTATTTTAATTTATTTAATAATCATAAATTTTTTATAAAAAATTATCAAGTATTACAAACCCAGTTCAGATTCGGATGCAGACTCACAGATATGTTGCACAATGTTCAGATCTTGACCAAGGCATGACATGGTCATCTTGTTAAAAAAAAAACTTCATGCCGGATACATGACATGATTAGTATGAACTTGGATCTAGGGTCAAGTCCAGGTCCAAAAAACTGAACCAAGATTGTCATTTGGTTGGAGCATGGTGTAAAAGAGTTGGACATATTCATTTCATAGGTTCTACCCACTTAAAAGTGAGCTGATCAGGTCTCGCTCTCAAGATCTGACAAAAGTATGCTTGGCTAATTTACTATCTGACTTGGTCATAGCAGACTAAATCTAGAATGGAGTTGATCCAACTGGAAGCAAACATGCATGGGTTGGATCAAGGATTTGGACCATGATGCTCGTAACATATGTTTGATCTGCATCCTATCTGTTGGATCTGGTTTAGATTTATTCACTGGGTCCCGAAAAAACCTTAACCAGTCCAAATATGTGACCACTAATGGCAATTCTGTCTATTGCTGAGTGGGAGGTAGGTAGCATGAAATGCAGGCCCTCTACTGGGAGTGACATTTTCTTTTTATTTGGACAAATGAGCTGCTTTTAATTTGGTTTTCTAGAATTCAAATTGGGGAAAGCATGTTTATGAATGATGTCTGTAACTGTTTACAGTTTTAATTTAGTTTTTTTATAATGGCATAAATGTTTAGTTATAGTTTTAGGGTTTTTCATCTTTTTTGTTTTGATTACATTTAAGCACGAATCCATGACCATGACATAAAATGCTTGATTTTAGTAGAATATTAGGGTTTTTTATCAGTTAGTACAAATGCATAATTTATGGTTTTTGTAGGAATTAGGGTTTGGATTTTGTTTTTATAAATTGGTATGAATGTTTAGTTATGGTTTTAAGGTTTTTATGTATTTTTTTTAATTAGCGTTAAGCATGAATCCATGAATAATAAAATGCTTGATTTTGGTTAGAATATTAAGGATTAATCAATTAGCATAAGTGAGAGATCCATGATTTTTTTTCAATTGCTAATTTTTTTATCAAAATGAATCAACTATGATTTTTTTTCAAATATGAAAAATTGACGGTGTCTACTGTAAAAGGTATGCTTTGGAATAACTATTTAATTTTTTTAAAATATATTATTAATATAATTTATTAATAATTATTTTTTACTATACATTTGTGCCCACCCTACTTTAAAATCTTGGCTCCCTGCCCCCTGGTTGTTCCTCACTTGGAGAAAGGTTTGGCTCGAACGGAACAAGCGCCTCTTCGGGGACACAGATTGCTGTATCAGCACCATTTCCATGAAGATCAGATGGGATTTGAGTTGCAGGATGGAGTCTAAGTGGCCAGGATCCAGATTTGTATTGGATTGGGGATTGGGATAGGCCGTCCCATTTGAAGTTTGAAGACCCACTTTATTGTTCAGACCTGAATGGTAGGATATGCTGGTTGTCCTTGTCATGTCTTCATCTTCTAGCTTTATTTTCCTATGGTGGTATTTTGGATGATCACTCAATCACCCGGGTATCTTCCATTGTACATTAATTTCTTCGGATCATTATGGAATATTTTTTATTTCTTTCAAAAGAAAAGTCCCACCACATAGATGTGCTTAGTATGCTTTTTTTTTGCTATGGGTCATACCTTAGATCAAGCTTTTATGACATAAAAATATGATTTTTGGAGTTATGAGGCTTTCAATACTGTGATTAGGTGTGTCAAGGGGTACTGGTACGGTTTACCCGACCCATACCAAACCCTGTAGGGTCCGAGTATGGTGATAAATAAGAAGACCCGATTAAGACCTGGGTCCGGACGCAAAGGTCCAATTAATACATGGAGCCGGGTATAGTTTGTGAAATTTTATACCAGACCAGGGCCAGACCTGAGTTCTAATTAAGACCCACAAATTTTCAATGTAAAAATGATAGAGTTATTATTTTAATGGGTATGGCCTGGGTCTGGTTCATGTAGTTCTTATCAAGTCCAGGTATGGTTTCTCTTATGGTGGGTCCCATTAGACTTGGGTCCGAACCTGATACCATACCGGAAAATTGGGGCCAGGTCTGGTTTCACCTGGGTCCGAGCCAAACCACCTGTTGACACCCCTCTAATTGTGATTGTTAATTTGGAAGCCTTTAAAAGCATTAAACATTGAGTTAATTTGGAAGCCTTTAAAAAAACTACACATTGCAAACATACGATTCAAAACCCATTTTCCTTTACGCAATATTTACATTATTAGTCTAGTTAATTATATTTATTTATAGTCTATACGGCGATAACTTCTCGACATTTTCCTGAGACAAAGTACATTCTTGGCAATATAATAAGATTTTCTAGAGTGTGATTTGTGGCATTGCTTCAACAAACTCGCTAGAACTTGGAAACTGGACCATGAACTATATTGTGATGCAAAGGATGTCACTGCTAAAAGCACCCACCCCCTCCCCTCCCCTACACCAAACCTTCCACACAGTCTGTAAGAGAAGTTGATGATGAGATTAGATTGAATGTCACACAAGCCAAGGTGATCCACTTCCCCAATAGGCATCTGCATATCATGTTCATAAAGCTTCACAAAGTTGAAGTGGATCCGGTCCCACTGTCAGAGAAGGATCCAAACAGGATCTGGGTATGCCAGCCCCAGGCTTTACACTTATAATGCAGGGAAATACGTGGACTGTGGACATAATCCAATCAGGAACAGATCCACCGAATCAAACTTTTAACTGGTCATGTGCTCAGGATTGTCCATTGTGATTGGTCATGTGCTCAAGCTAGGTTCCAGCTCAATCCAATTGCTCAGCTCAGAAAAGTAATAGTAAATTAATGCACTTGGTGGGATAGAAGGACGAGCCCACTTTTGATGTGTGGAAGGAAAAGCTTAGGCACTAGAGTAGGTGATAAAGAACTAGAATGATTTCCCCTAACGAGTCTCTTTATTGTCCTATGAATCTATGATAAAGGGAAAAGGACCAATGTATAAACGTGCTGCCGAGGGCACCGTACTTTCTAGTAGAAACTAAGGGCTACAGAGTAATGGTCGCTGTATTATTTAGGAGTGTGTATCAGGTCAGAGCTTACCCTGATGCCGTTCATCCATGAGATGAAAGGCATCCAAAGTGCCACCAATGAACTCTATATCTCTAAGATTGGTCCCACATGTTTTTTTAGGGCCATTGATGCCTTAGATGATAACGAAATCTAGAGTTTGCAAAATGAACGCTGGAAACATAGGTTCATCTATGGCGTTTTGAATGCTGTTCATCCCATAGATCAACAGCATCAGGGTGAGCTCTGAAGCTAATCCATCAGAGGCCACTAACCACTACACCTTACAAGTGTTACAGACCAATATTGTCAGTATGGGTATCGGCCCTGAATAGTTTGGCCAACGATTCAGATGAATAGGCCGAAACTGATTCTCAAGTGAACCGTTCTGACTCGACTACAAATAATTAAAAAATATTGTGTCAATCATATAGTGATACATGTTAAAACCATTAAAACAATATTAAAAAATTAATTTTAAGCATTTTTTACATTTATTAAAAAATAAATAAATGAACAAAGATTTGCATATATTTTTTATTGATTTAGAGAAGGCATACGATAGAGTACTTAGGGATGTTCTTAAATACACAATAATGAAGAAAGGTGTTTATCTCAAGTACATTAGTATAATTAAAGATATGCACGAAGGAGTAATAACCAATGTCCGCACTTGTGGAGGGGTGACAATCAATTTTTCTATAACGATTGGGTTACATCAAGAATCTGCATTAAGCCCTTTCCTATTTGCTATAGTGATGGATGAGCTTAAGAGATCAATTCAAGAAAATATGTCTTTGCTGATAATATTGTTTTGATTGACGAGTCTAGAGCTGAGGTTAATGCTAAGTTAGAATTATAGAGACAGACATTGGAAGTAAGATGTTTTAAGTTGAGTAAGAGTAAGACAAAATATATGGAATGTCGGTTTAGTAAGCAACGAAGTAATGATGGGAGTGTAGTGAAGCTTGGTGAGCAAGAAATACCGGTGGACGACTGTTTCAAATATTTGGGATCTATCATTCAAAAGTATGAAGAAATTGATGGAGATGTAAATCATAAGATAAAAGTGGGTGGATGAAATGGAAAAGTGCAACTGAAGTGTTGTGCGATCGTAGAATGCCATTGCGGTTAAAGGAAAAGTTTTATAGAACGACAATTAGGCCTGCTGTACTATATGGTACAGAATGTTAGGTTGTCAAGAGACATCATATTCAAAAAATGAGTGTAGCTGAGATGCGTATGCTTAGATGGATGTGTGAAAATACAATAAAAGATATGATTCGAAATGAGGAGATACGTAAGAAGGTAGGCGTTGCATCCATTGAAAATAAGATGAGAGAGAATCGTTTACAGTGGTTTGGACATATTCGGCGAAGGCCTAATGATGCTCCAATTAGATAGATGCAGAAATGAAAAAATATATTAGCTAAAAGAGGTTGGGGTATGCCTAAGAAGACTTGGATGGAAATGATAGGAAATGATATGAATGCTTTGAACCTCACTGAGGACATGGCATTGAATAGAAATGATTGGAGGAGAAGGATTCGTGTGGAAGACCCAGAATAATTTTCTTTTTTGGTTCATATCGCCGACCCCAATTGTTTTTGGATGAAGGCGTAGTTGTTGTTGTTGTATTAAAAAATAGTCTATTCAGGTTAGTATTGTATCGATTTTCTGTCGATTGTTACATAGTAATCCCCATGAGGGCTCTACCTTCCTTGACCCACAGGACACATCCCTTGCCGCAAGGTCTCTGGTTACTCTCCATTGGGAAGGGGGTGGTACCTCAAAGATTTTACCAATCAAAATCCTACGTATCTGCAATGATGATATTTTGGATGGGTGAGGGGTTTTATCAAGCCTAGCCCAGCAAAAAAAAGAGGTGTGGATTGTAATGGTTTTCATGTAAAAAAAGTGTTTTTTTTTAATTTCAATGCTTTAAGAGTCTGTATTTTCTAAATCTTTTTTTAGACTTCTTTAAACACCTGTCTTGCACATCAAAATGTATTGACCTAATGCATTTAACTCACTGAAAAGACCAGAGAGATCACTGCTCAAATCAGCAAACCATTCTATGCAAGCAACAAAAATGAATGGGACTACTGAAGAGTATTGTAGCACCGAGTCCAAAGTTAGGCTCGTATATAAATACTGAACCAAGCTGCGAGATGGACCTGTTTGGACTCAAGCCTGAGCTCAGTTTGCTAAGCTCATATAGAGTTTCCAACAAACAAAGAAGCTATTCGGCTGTTCTAACCATAGTACCAAATGTTGGCCATATTTTGAAAATATTGCAATTTTATCATCATATTTTCAAAATCAGACAATCCCCAAAAAACCATGATAATTTGTCGAGATGAAACTATTGCATTATTATCCATTAAAATTTACATATATATATATATATATATATATATATATATATATATATATATATATATTCTTCATAAAAAAACATTTACATATATATTATTTTTAATATTTTAATTCTATTTTTAAACATTTTCTGACATGTCTTTGAAATTTAAATATACTAATATTTTTTCCAGAAAAAGACAATTTTTAAAAATATTGCCAGATTATACCTTGCCAAGAAAATCCTAAAACCGAGATTTTGTGACTATGGCTCTTAACACCACCACGTCCGGGTTGTTTCAGATGGAAAGAAAAAGAATTCAGTCAGTCAGCAAAAGGACATGTCTCTCCAAATCTAGTATGCCATTGTAACGGTCAGATGCCATCCAACGTACTCCAGGTCAGACCACGTCATTTAAAGCAGCGATTCCCCATTGCCGTCGCCATCACGTGGTTCTGACCTCGCAACAGCGCTAGTGGGCAGCCACCATTGGCCAAATCTTCCTTGATTCATTCTACGGGTTAGACGGCTTTTCACGAGATTCTCAAATAAGAATCATGTTGGATCCAGTGGATCCAACTAGGTCCAGCAACCAGAAAAACTTGACGCAGAAATCAGAGGAAAGAAATAAGGCATGAATATACACTTTTTTTTACAGTCACTAGACAAACCAACAATGTATTTACAGACCTGAATATATAAGTCTAATCCACACACGGACCCATCATCCTCTTCTAGACTCTAACCTAAAACCCCTTTTATTATCTCTAAAGGGGTTCCCAACAAATGCTTCCCAAACAATCAAATGAATGAGAACTAAATTGAGTCATTGACCCCTAATTCAAACATAAGTTTTTTTTTTTTGGGGGGTTTTATCATTTTTGGAAAGAAAGGAAAGCACGACCCCGAACAACACCTGACACACACTGGACACGACCTCTCCTAAGTCCTAAGCATTCAAACAGGACTAAAAAGGACGGAAGACAGATGATGCGACTCGTCATACCCATCGGGGAACAGCATAGGAAGGGCCGGGCTGGGATGATGAGTGGTTGCCCTGATTCAAGGTGCCCATCGCAAGCATTGCCATCAGACTGCCCCCGTGAACCCTTCCTTCAGGCAGTGAAACGGCAACACTGGGCACAGGGAATTGCAGAGACGCCACTGGAAACACAGCAGCGTGGCCAGCATGGTTTCCCCCAACACACCCACTTGCAAGATCGACGTGCACTCCGGGGTTCACGTTCTGTTGAGCAGAAGCCAGAACAGAATGAGTGAGCCTGGAACCACCACCGTGCACACGCTTGTCCTGCAACAACGCAATATGCGCTTGGCACAGATCAGTTCTCCCCCTTGCAAACCTATCACAGGGGGGTTGCTGTTCCCATGCGCACCTTTTGCCCCCACCATGTGCCTTGCAGAAGTCGGTGCTGCCCTGTGCGCTCTTTCCGCATCCCTCAAACTTGCACCTCTTACCACCCCCATGCTTGACGCAGAAGTTGGTCCTCCCCCTGGCGCTCTTGGTGCACTCAGGCACAGCACACCTCTTGCCACCACCATGGGAAACGCAGAACCTCGTCCCGCCGTGCACGCTCTTAGTGCACACGCCGCCGCCCTGGAACAAGCACCGCTTGCCGCCCCCATGGGCCTTGCACAGCGGCGTGCTCCCTTCTGCACCCTTGGTGCACCCAATGAAGCTGCACCTCTTGCCACCTCCGTGAGCCTTGCAGAACTTGGTGCTACCTTGAGCACCCTTGGTGCACTGAGGGAACTGGCACCGCCGGCCGCCTCCATGAGCGATGCACAGCCCAGAGAGGCCTTCTGCACTCTTGGTGCAGTTCTCCCTCTCGCACCTCTTCCCCCCGCCATGCTTGATGCACAGCCCCGACTTCCCTCTGGCTGCCTTGGCGCAGCCTCCTGGGAAGTCACATCTCCTCCCACCCCCATGAGCGATGCAGAACTCAGTACGGCCCTCGGCGCTCTTGATGCAGCCGAGGAATTGGCATCTCCGGCCGCCGCCATGGGTTTTGCAGTATGCAGTACGCCCCTCGGCGCCCTTGTTGCAGCCAACTCTCTTGCACCTTCTGCCACCACCATGGGCAATGCACAATCCGGAAGCACCTCTTGCCCCCTTCTGACATCCTGTAAATTGACAAAATTTTGTACTACCACTACGTGGTTGAGTAGGCCCGGAAGTACAGGCAGCTGAGACTTTTGGCGCTGGAGTTGCAGTTGGTAATGCAGGAACAGCTTCGCTAATATCAGCATTAACCACACTTTGGTTGAGATCAAAGCTTGGGTCCATGGCAGGTCCTACCACAGTAGGAAGCAGAAGACCACCCGACTTCCAGCGAGAAGAAGTCGAACCATCATCAACTAAAACGGCTTCAGTGATGCTCTGGTTATGGACCGAGGTTGGAGAGACGCTGGTGACACCAGATTCAGCAGGTCCGGTTGAAAGACTCAACTGGAGGTGGAAACTTGGATCCGTATCGATCATCTTGTGAATCTTAGGCAAAGGTCCCTTTGGGCTCACAGTGATGTCCTTGCCAAGGGGAAGATGAAAATTCAAGGCTGGATCCATGGAAGACTCATCGTCGGTGGCTTCCTTAGCAGAAGTGAGGGTGCCGGTGTCTGAACTTTCCTTGGTTTCAGAACTGGACGGTGTGCCTAATTCAAGGACCATAGAAGACTCGTTGATAGTGTCATTCCGTTTCCTCTTAACAGCCTTTGCAGAAGATAGAACTCGAGGCACAGGAGCACCAGCACGATCCAGCCCTTTTAGGACAGTGTTTGCAAAATGTTCTGATAAGAATTTGGTCCTCTGGCTCAAACATCCAAAAGCATCTACGGACATGAAGTTCATGGTAAATGCTCGTTTAGACTTTGGATCCATCAAATACTCCTGGATGAAGCTGCACGTTTGATCTAACCCTTACAACTCCAACAGTGAAACAGTCTGCCTGACTTCCGGGATTTTAAGAAGGAATAAACTTAGAACTATGTTACAAGTTAAAGGAAAAGAGGCTAGAGCAAAATAGACTCGATATAGTGCAAACAACCCCCACTGACAAATCCAGATGTGTCCTTGCGATCCATCTTAAAATAGAAGACAGAAAACCTCAAGTGATCTACTTGTGCAGTTGCCTTCAATTCAGAACTTTATATCAGGAGTATTAATACTTCACCAATGCATGCCAGATCGATCCTGTTTAAGGAAAAAAAAGATAAAAGAAACTCCTTGAGAATGCCAAGTACAGGATAAATTAATATATGTAATCACAAACAGGTGGAAAAACCTGAGTCCTAGTGAGACCAAAAAATGTATGGCACAAGGAAAGGCAGTGCCAAGCAATGCTTCTTTCTTTGAAGGTAAAACAATTTCATTAAGAGAAAAACGACCATAACAGGAAAAGTAAGAATAATTACAATGGCAGACCTTAAAATGACAAAGACCAAGACTAACAGTCATAGAAGGGCAGGGAAGTTTTTTAAACATATTGTCAGTCATGTTGCAACCTTGTCCACAATACCATAAACATACAGATTGTGAACTTAAAAAATTTCAGCTTGAAAGCAGAATCTAAACCCAAGTATGAAGTGAGACTGTTAAAAGAAAAGGTTCACTTGAAGAAGAGCTAAAGAAACCAAATTGACATATAGTCAGGAAAATAGCTACATATGGGCAAGAAGATGACAGCAAGTTAGAATTTCAGGTAAACCAATAACGCCCTTCAATTACTCATCACTCAGAAAAGTCATTCACTACAACAGAGGTATCTGCAAGAAAGGAAAAACATATAAAACAAAAGAAATATACAAATATGCCACCATCAATTAAATTAGATACTGGTACTAATAAACAAGTTTGTACATATCAATAATTGACGCATAGGAAACAAACTTAAAACAACATAACATACAAGTAGCAAGTCCATTTAACAGCTTGCGGTTCCAGACAAATCTAAAGTATGGACAAAATCATTAAATGTGAAACAGTAATAGACGGAATAAACACAAGAGCACTAATTTATTAGTTCAAATTATGAATCCATCATGAGGCTTGCATAAGATATATCTTTGGTACTGAGTTTATGCAATTTCTAGGCAAAGTGCAGAAGAAACAGACACGAAGATGCCTAACTTTATAAAAATCTCAAGCCTGACATGGGATAAACAGAGTGCAGATGGCCAAGGACCAAGTTGGCTCACTGAGTCTCTATAATGGAAGAAAATTCTGGGGCACTTGAATACCTCAGATCTCAGATCCAAGGATCTGATCTGGTGTGGATTCCGGTGCTGGATCCCCAATTTTTGCAAATAGGACATTTTCAGATCCTTGAATATGAGATCACAAAAAACCCTTTGATTTTGACACAATCAAATCACACTTAGAAATTTAACATTTACTTGGTGTTGTCCTCATGAACTGTATCTTGCCATGTAAAAATAACAAGCTGAAAGCGACTGAGTGCATGCATTGTACTTCACAAAATTACTTCTCATACACTAAGTGAGTTCTACAGACATAATTCTTATAACCTTCAACTAACAAGGAAAACCTGACATACTGAATACATGATGAATTTAATAGGACACCAATAAAAACCAAGACATTCAATCAGTAGACAAAGCTAATACCATAAATCACAAACAGAAATTTAGACAATTACAAAGAGAATTTATGTGAAATTGATAGTCCCAACTCTCAACATTCTTTCTAACGGTGACTAGATTTCTCACAAGCACAGCTAACAAATGATTATTCTTTCAAAATTTAAAGAACTCTCAGATGGTAATAACATTTGAAAAGCTAAATACGGGGAATATTGGTAATAAGGGTTCTAAGGCTCTTTCTAGATCGGGTGGAACCCTGATTCCATTAAAAAATAGGTCATGGAACTCAAAATCGACTGGATTCCCTATCAAGGAAAGGAAATGGGCCTCTAGAAGGGGCACTGACTTATTTTCTGCCAAAGACAGTTGTAAATGAGTCCATTAGGTGCATTATTTGCTTATGACCAATCCAAACATGCCATAACAGGAACAAAAAGATGAATGTTTTCCAAGAGATAAAATACAGCATGAAAGAAAAACAAAACATGAACTTGAGAAAAAAAAAAGATAAAGGATTTTTTTTACTGTTAAAGGACAAGAATTTGATCAAGAAAAAATTTCAGTATAGATGCAACTGAGTTTAATAAACTAGTATGTACGTAAAATGCAACTAAGAAAAAAAAAATCAACTATGAAGAGAATTAACCAGCTAATACAAAGAGAAGCAGGAAATCATTTCAATTAAGCATATTGGGTATAAAAAGATCCCCAAACTTGAAAACTTTTGGGAGAAAAAGAGACTACACAAAGCAGAACCAACAGCAGCCAAAAGGGGTAAGATGCACCAAACCACAAAGGAAAAGTGTAAAAAGAAAATCAAATTTGGTAAAAAAGGATAATACTTGAACGCCATTTGGAAAAGGCAAGATATGAACTGTTGATAAAGTTCCACGAATAGAAAGACTGAAAAGCAATAACTTTTGGATCGTTTCAATTTTAAAAGATAGATCAGATTTCAGGCACAAAATGAGCAAACAACATGCATAACCCAGGCAACCATCAATTGATCTTAAATGATTCAAATTTAACTAATCTGAATAAACACAAATATTTCTCAAGAACACAAGAACTTTAGTACAGCTTTGAAAAGCAGAAAAATCAGCACACAAAAAACTAGACAATGTTTTAAGTGTTCATTTTGAAACACCAAGAACATTTCGAAGTTAGTTTGATGAAATGAAGATCAAGAACTTAGTAAATGGAAAATAAGCTGCTCAGTTTGAGGAACAGGCAAGAGACCGAAACATCAAGATTCTGAATCTTCAGTAAGCATAAGGAAAAGATTGCATAGCACCAAAGGCCAAAATTGACAATTAGATTCCTGTTTGAGTTTTCCAACAGAGATGTTCAACAACAGCGAAATTGCAGCTAGAATAAGCTAAAACCACAGGTTTTGTTACCCAGAAAGAAAAAGATTGGAAAAATCATCAGAAAGGAAAAAGTTCAGATCTTTAAATACAAAATTTTACTGGAAACAAATTAAACCAAAGGGATTCAAAGCTGAAATGAGCACAATAAATTTCCAGAGAAATAGAAGAATATTAACAGAAAGATTACTAATCTAGACCGATTTAAAGCAACAGAAATTCCAGATCGCTCCAGAAGAGAATGAATATGAAAAAACGTAAATGAGACGTCTCACTGAAACTAACAATTTAAGAGAAAGCAAGGTAAACTAAACAGAGACGATATGAAAAAAGAATTATATTTATCGTAAAAAGGCCTAAAATCCTAATAAACGCGAAAGAGATAAACTCAAACGAGAAACTCCAAATAACCGAGATAAACGGAATACAGAGATATGACATGCAAGGAATACGTTCAATCGAATGGCTTCCGAGTGAAAGCGACATAAAAAAACAACAATTTCTCAGCGCAAAGAATGAAATCTAGCGATCGAAGAAAAAACAAAAACAAAGCGTATCCAAACAGAGAAAGTACACAAAAAGATCTGGATTTTCCATCAACTTGAAAGTATAAGTACCTAAAGCATAAGAGTTCTGGAGAAAGAAGGCGCATTTCAGGAAAGCAGCAGAGAGATTTTAGAAGAACAGAAAAAAATGAAAATAAGAACAACTCATGAGAAAATTTAACCAAGATGTAACTAAAAACAAGAATTTAGTTGATTGTAATTGTAATGAACGATATATCAAGAATTTTCTCGAGAAACGAAGGAGTTGACAAAATCGAGGAGACTTAAGAAAAGAAAACAGGAAAAAAAACAGAAAATCGTCCCAGAAACAGAAAAATCTTTCAAACGAGACGCGCTGTTGAAAAAATCAATGAACTTCAACAGATTTAAGGCCAAGATATGCCTAAAACTCAGTAATTTCCGGAGAAAATGGAGAAACACGCGAACAAGAAGAACGGTAAGAAGAGAACTCACAAAGGAAAAGTGGAAGCAAGCCTTTTAGCCCTGAGAACAAACACACGCGCGAAAGAATCCAAACAAAAAAAAAATCAACAGTTTTTCGAGCCAAAATCAACAGAAAAAGCTTCAACCTTTCTCCCTGTTCCTGTTGAGCGAGGTCGATTCTTCCAATACACAGAAATCGACGAAAGGCGTAGATATTTCACAACGAGAAAGGAGAGAGACAAAACAGAGAAAGAGATAGAGAGCGAGCCAGCATACCTGCGATACTGAAATCCCGAAAATCCAATCGCTCATAGAGGTATAATGTTAAAAGGAAAAGCGGAGGAAAGATGAGAGAGAGAGAGAGAGAGAGAGAGAGAGAGGTTTAATGTTAAAAGGAAAAGCGTAGGAAAGAACGAGATCTCCAGCAAAGACAGAATTACCAATCTGTACTTTTAAACAGTAGTGGGAGGTCCAAGGACGAAAGCATACTCGCGCCTTCCGAATACGCCCTTCTCTTTTCTTCAAATAACTCACATACCCCTCGTCGCCCTTCTCTTTACTTGGATCGAATCTTCGTCATTTGTACCGGTCTAGATCTGTTTTTTTTTTACAACAAAACCCAGCCTTGGTGAGTAAATATCTCACAAAAGATTAAACATTCTATTTTGATGAAATTCTTGAGAAAATATTGGCTTATATAAAGGATCAAGAATATATAAAAATGGGATTGAACTATATGAGAAAAATTATATGAATTATGAAAAACCTTGCCTATTTTACGAATCGGCCCATCCCTTTTCGTTCAGGGGCATGATAGTCAAGAGAGGGAGATCCGGGCCAGTATCCCAAAAGAGCGCAAAGGATGAGGGCATTTTCGTCCTTTAAAAGTCAAAGGCCAATACGAGGCGTTGGTTCTCTGATTCGGGGACAAGACTGTCACTTTGGGAAAAGACAGATTGAGAAGACTGGTGGTGTTGTTGGTCGACGTGGGGTGGGGCCCGCAGGGGTGTGCTTTCCCAAGCGGTGCGCACGTGGCAGCGGTTTTTTCAGCTTAAAGCATATTACCTGTTTACCCTTGATCTAATACGTAAATGACGAAACGAGGAAATATTTTGAGACGAAAATGCCCTGCTCTGCTCTTGGTATAATTCCTTTCTTTGAAGTAATCTTTTTTCCCATATATTGGCTTGCAAGTGCTCTTCACACTTGGCTAGGTGTGCCGACTTAAGGCTTTCGAATTTAATTGACCAGAGTTAGAATTTATTAGAAGATATTATTGACTGATAGCCAAATGTTGGAGAATCATGGCATGTGTGGGGTTCAAACATGGTTGCTAGACCGAAAATCTTTAACCAAATCACACAATCCCAAAGGATAAGCCTTAACTATGATAAGTTCTTAGTAGAGGCTCGTAAGTCAGAATCTCAGCTATATGCAACCAGAAGGAGATTATTAGATTCATGAGAAGCTGGTGGATCCCTAATGACCAGATTTTGAAAGAAGAAGTGCTCACTGAGGCACACATATCTAGGTACTCCATTCACCTTGAAAGTACAAAGATGTTTAAAGATTTATAAAGGAACTATTGGTGGCATAGAATAAAATGGAATATTGCATATTTTGTTGCACAAACTATCGTGGTATAAAACTCATGAGTCATACTATGAAACTTTGGGAGAGGGTGATTGAGTCTAGGTTGAGGAAGGTTGTCATGATATCGGAGAATCAATTTGGTTTTATGCCTGGAAGATCAACTATGGAAGCTATACATCTTCTTAGACAACTTATTGAAAGATATAGAGAGAGGAACAAAGATTTGCATATGGTTTTTATTGATTTAGAGAAGGCATACGATAGAGTACCTAGGGACGTTCTCTGGTGGACAATGATGAAGAAAGGTGTTTCTCTCAAGTACATTAGTATAATTAAAGATATGTATGAAGGAGTAGTAACCAATGTCCGCACTTGTGGAGGGGTGACAACCAATTTTCCGATAACGGTTGGGTTACATCAAGGATCTGCTTTAAGCCCTTTCCTATTTGCGATAGTGATGGATGAGCTTACGAGATCAATTCAAGAAAATGTATCGTGGTGTATGTTGTTTGCTGATGATATTGTTTTGATTGATGAGTCTAGAGCTGGGGTTAATGCTAAGTTGGAATTATGGAGACAGACATTGAAAGCTAGAGGTTTTAAGTTGAGTAAGAGTAAGACTGAATATATGGAATGTCGGTTTAGTAAGCAACGAAGTAGTGATGGGAGTGTAGTGAAGCTTGGTGAGCAAGATATACCGGTGAATGATTATTTCAAATATTTGGGATCCATCATTCAAAAGTATGGAGAAATTGATGGAGATGTAAATCATAGGATAAAGGTTGGGTGGATGAAATGGAAAAGTGCTACTGGAGTGCTGTGCGATCGTAGAATGCCATTGCGGTTGAAGGGAAAGTTTTATAGGACGACTATTAGACCCGCTTTACTATATGATACGGAATGTTGGGCTGCCAAGAGACATCATATTCAAAAAATGAGTGTAGCTGAGATGCGGATGCTTAGATGGATGTGTGGAAATACAATAAAAGATAAGATTTGGAACGAAGAGATACGTAAGAAGGTAGGTGTTGCACCGATTGAAAATAAGATGCGAGAGAATCGTTTACGGTGGTTTGGACATATTCGGCGAAGGCCTAATGATGCTCCAGTTAGAAGGTTGGAGAAATGGGAAAATATATTAGTTAAAAGAGGTCGGGGTAGGCCTAGGAAGACTTGGATGGAGATGATAGGAAAGGATATGAATGCTTTGAACCTCACCGAGGACATGGCATTGGATAGAAATGATTGGAGGAAAAGGATTCATGTGGAAGACCCAAAATGAATTTCTTTTTTGGTTCATATCGCTGACCCCAATTGTTTTGGGATGAAGGCGTAGTTGTTGTTGTTGTTGTTGTTGTATTGCATATTTTGTTGCAAGGTGCCTTACCTGCCAAAGGGTGAAGATAAAGCACCAAAGGTCCGGGGATTTGTTGAGACCCTTCGATATTCTAGAATGAAAGTGGGATGACATAACTATGGATTTCATACTATTAGGGCAATATTGGACCAACTCACTAAGTTCCTACAATTTATGTTGATCAATCAAAGCAAGATTATGTAAGGTCCAGCAGATCTATACATTGAGGAGATTATCAAACTACATGGAGTGTCGCGATCTTTCGTGTTTGACTGTGATCATTGTTTCACATCCTATTTTTAGAGACAATTGTAGAAGGCTTTGGGGATGGAATTAAGATTTAATACTTCTTTTTACCCACATATAGATGGACTCTCTAAGAGAACCATCCAGACTTTAGAGGATATGCTCACATCGTGTGTCCTAGAATGGTCAAGCGAATGGGATTGACTCGTAAAGTTGATCGGGTTCATATATAACAATAGTTATCATACCAGCATCAGGATGACAATGTTTGATGCCCTTTATGGAAGGCCGTGTCGTTCACTGACTTGTTAGAGCGACGTTGGTGATAGGAAGATCAAATCACTTATGATTATACAACCTTACTCAGATCAGGTGAATATGATTCAACAACATTTGTTGGTGACCCAAAGCAGACAGAAGAATTATGTTGATCGGAGGCACCGAGAACTTGAGTTTTGTATAGGAGACCATGTGTTTATAAGGATTACACTGTCACGAAGAGTAATCTGGTTTGGTAAGAAGGGCAAGTTGAGCCTGATGTACATTGGTCCATTCAAAGTTCTTGAGAAGGTTGAATCAATGTCATATCAGATTGACATATCGTCACAGTTTGCTCATGTGCATAATATATTTCATGTATTAATGTTGAGAAGGTATATTCAAGACCCTTTATGTATTATCCAACATGAGGACATGCAAGTATTTAAGGATTGGACCATTGTAGAGTGGCCAATGGAGATAGTAGATCATTGCAAAAAGGTATTGAGGAACAAGGTTGTTTCACTAGTCAAGTTAGATGGCAGAATTATGGCTTATAAGAGTGCACTTAGGAGCTCGAGGTTGGTATACAAGAGTGATACCCATACTTTTTTTATATCTCTACTTAAATTTTGAAGACAATTTTTTTTAGAGAGGTATATTGTATAAACCTAACATTTTATGATATTTTAATTAAATATGGGAATTTTCATAAAATAGATGATTATTTGTTGATTAATAATTATTTTTCATAAATCTAGATCTAAAATTGGTCAAATTTGGGTTTAAACCAGATTTATAGCGATTGAGATACATAATTCTCATTTTTGAAAGAGACTATCGGTGATTTGGGCAAAGGACATGCCCAAAAAATTCGAAATAGGTGTAGAGCATTTTTGTCATTGAGATTTAAAGGATTTTTTTGTAAAAAAGAGGCTGGTTTTTTATGTTAACTGTTTAGTTATACATTGTCGGTCCCAAGTCCGGATAAAGGAGGAGGGTTGCGGTAGGCCAGTGACAGCCAGCATAAAAACTTAGTCATACCCTATGAATATGAACCAATATGAGATATAGAGTCTTAATTTTAGATCTTAGAATTAGACAATGCCGCAAAAGGGATAGACATAGGATAGATCATAGAATTAAGTGGTGGGCACTGAAAGGAGCTAAACAAAAAATGTTTGTAGAGTAGGTAGTTAAGGAAGTTGATTGGTGTCTCGAGGAGAATTCAGAATCAATATGGAATAACATAGCGGGTGGCATGAGAAAGGTGGCTAAGGAGGTATTGGGTGACTTTAAAGGCGGTGCACCGCTAGGTAAGGATACATCATGGTGGAATGAGGATGTCAAATTAGCTATTAAGGTTAAAAGAGAGTGTTATAGAAATCTAAGTAAGAGTAGTAATAATGGAAATTTAGAGAAGTATATGATAGCAAAGAATGAAGCTAAAAAAATAGTTCAAAATGTGAGGGATAAGGTATATAAGGAGGTTTATGACAAGTTGGATACCAAAGAGGGCGAGAAGGATATTTATAGGTTTGCAAAGATGAGAGATAGGAAATCGAGGGATCTGGGTATGGTTAGATGTATCAAAGATGAAACACAAAGGGTTTTAGTCAAAGATGAGGAGATTAAGGAGAGATAGAAAGATTATTTTGATAAGCTATTTAATGAAAGTCATGCTCGGGATCTTGGAGACTTGTCCATTCTTTTTCATGAGATGAATTGTCACTTCCTACGCAAGATTTAAAAGAAAGAAATTGCAGAGGCTTTGAAGAAAATGAAATCAAGAAGGGCAGTTGGCCCAGATGGTATACCTATCGAGACTTGAAAATGCTTGGGAGAGAGAGGTTTAGAATGGTTCAGAAATCTTTTTAACAAGATTTGGCGGACAAATAAGATGCCTAATGAGTGGAGGAAGAGTACTTTGGTGCCTCTATATAAGAATAAGGGTGATATACAAGATTGCACAAACTATTGTGGTATAAAACTCATGAGTCATACTATGAAACTTTGGAAGAGGGTGATTGAGTTTAGGTTGAGGAAGGTTGTCATGATATTAGAGAATCAATTTGGTTTTATGCCTGGAAGATCAACTATGGAAGCTATACATCTTCTTAAACAACTTATTGAGAGAAATAGAGAGAGGAACAAAGATTTGCATATGGTTTTTGTTGATTTGGAGAAGGCATATGATAGAGTACCTAGGGAAGTTCTCTGGTGGACAATGATGAAGAAAGGTGTTTCTCTCAAGTACATTAGTATAATTAAGGATATGTATGAAGGAGTAGTAACCAATGTCTGCACTTGTGGAGTGATGACAACTAATTCTCCTATAACGGTTGGGTTACATTAAGGATATGCTTTAAGCCCTTTCTTATTTGCTATAGTGATGGATGAGCTTACGAGATCAATTCAAGAAAATGTGCCATGGTGTATGTTGTTTGTTGATGAGATTGTTTTGATTGATGAGTCTAGAGTTGGGGTTAATGCTAAGTTAGAATTATGGAGACAGATATTGGAAGCAAGAGGTTTTAAGCTGAGTAAGAGTAAGAGAGAATATATGGAATGCCAGTTTAGTAAGCAACGAAGTAGTGATGGGAGTGTAGTGAAGCTTGGTGAGCAAGAAATACTGGTGAATGATTGTTTCAAATATTTGGGATTTATCATTCAAAAGTATGGAGAAATTGATGGAGATGTAAATCATAGGATAAAGGTTGGGTATATGAAATGGAAAAGTGCAACTGGAGTGTTGTGCGATCGTAGAATGCCATTGCGGTTGAAGAAAAAGTTTTATAGGATGACTATTAAGCCCGCTTTATTATATGGTATGGAATGTTGAGCTGCCAAGAGACATCATATTCAAAAAATGAGTGTAACTGAGATGCGTATGCTTAGTTGGATGTGTGGAAATACAATAAAAGATAAGATTCAGAACGAGGAGATGCGTAAGAAGGTTGGCGTTGCACCCATTGAAAATAAGATGAGAGAGAATCATTTACGGTGGTTTGGACATATTCGGCGAAGGCCTAATGATGCTCCAGTTAGAAGGATGAAGAAATGAGAAAATATATTAGTTAAAAGAGGTCGGGGTAGGCCTAGGAAGACTTGGATGGAGATGACAGGAAAGGATATGAATGCTTTGAACCTCACCGAGGACATGGCATTGGATATAAATGATTGGAGGAGAAGGATTCATGTGGAAGACCCATAATGATTTTCTTTGTTGGTTCATATCGCCGACCCCAATTGTTTAGTAGGCTGGTTTTTTATGTTAATGGGAGAATTGTAAATTAAAATAAAAATGAGGGTAGGATTGGTATGAAAAGAACATGACAGGGATCTTCTTTTGTTACGAGGGCATTGCTGTTTTTTAAATGAGACAATTGTGGCTGAGTAGGGACCAGGTGGCCCCACCCTCTGTCGGTTCACAACACGTTGAACCCTCTTATGTTAAATTAAAATTTATTTAAATAGGTTAAAATGTAAGAAAAACCTCATTCTTTCTCTTCCTCTTAGCATACTCTTTACTACACTCTCTCATCTCCCTTCTCTCGTCACTCACTCTCTCCTTCTCTCGTTAGCAACCGACCCACCTCCAACGTCTTCTTTACCTTTTGTGTATTGTGGAAAATCTTGCTAGAAAGAAGAAGAATTTGGGCCTGAAGAACGACTCAACTGTTGGATTTTCGGTGTTCTCGGGTGTCTGTTCGCATTGGAACGATCTTGAGCGCTTTTAAGGTACGATACCCTAACTCCACGAGAGCTCAGAAGCATGTAGAATGTATTCTGTAATAAATTGGGAAAAAAACTTGAACGAGATGTTTTGAGTATGTGAGTTGTTTATGATAAAGCCATGTTGTGTGGACCTCCTTTAGTGTGTTTTGTGTGCTTACCTGATTTAAGAATTAATGATAAGGTGTTTGATGCACTGCCCCACGTAGAATTCATGGGGTTTGCTTGGTACTCACCAGTCGCACCTAGGGCTGGTAAACAAGCCGAACGAACCGAACAAGGCATGATCTGGCTCAACTTGTTTACTAATGGATTGAGCTTGTGGCTCAGCTCGTGTTCATGTTTAGCCGAGCTGAGCTCAAGATTGGCTCGTCCTTAAATGAGATGAGCCAAACACGAGCTGACTCGTATTAAAACATTTTATGTTATTTATACATAATATATACATTTTTATATATTATACTTGAAAATATATATAGCTTTTTATAAATTACACTTAATAGTCCATATTTTATGTATATATTTTTCATTCAGCCTTTTTTTTATATATATATTTTATGCATTCTTTTTTGTATATTACACAAAATATATATTATTTATAAAAATATAGATTTTATTTATACAACCACTATGGAGCCGAGCTAAGCTACTGTTCGAGCTTGACCCGTTTAAGCTAAACGAGCTGCTAGTGGCTTAGCTCACCAACTATAGGAACCGATCACGAACGAGTTTGTGATGAGCTGAGTCACGAGCTGCTCGGTTCATTTACCAGAACCCCAAGGGTGTGATTGGAGCGTCCCGCACTGACGCGTTATAATGTGTCACACAGGACACTGTTTGTGCTGCCCAAGACGATGGGTGGTGCGTGTCAAACAAGGAACAGCACCCTGGCAGGCGGGACTGGTCTGTCCCCTGAGGACCATTTGATTATTTTTAGTCAGAACGAGGGTAAATTCAGTCAAATGATGAGGTTGACAATAATAACCTGAAGGGCATTTGAAGTCAACTAACAATGATGACGCAGCAACATAAAAAAGAACAATTTTATCGATGGACTAAAGTACCCCTGTACACATCATAACAAATAGTCCTTTAAACTTGTTCATAATGGACGAAAAGGTCCCCAAAGCGGATGCATTGACAATATAAGTCCTACTTTTTAGCAATATTCCCATCACTTCTGTCGCTTTCCTCTAATTTTGATAAGGGTAAACCCGAAAATTTGGTCTCCAAAATATCCTACCAAATTTTTAATAACAAAAAATCAATGCAGGATTATTCTGATGGGAAGAGGCTCTCGTGGCAGGAAATTACAAAAAAAAACACTCAAACTTTTAATTAATAACAATCACATCCCTGCCGAGCACATGGGTTGACGATCTTCAATGAAAAAGACGGGTACGTTTTCCGGGTAAATTTTTTTTATAGTTTTGATAAATTACTAAAGAGCGCCCGTTCAAAAGAACTTTCCAAGCAACCACCCGAACTTTATTTCTTTTCACAATTGCCTCCAACATATGGGAGCTTTTGGAATAGATGCTTCGGTTTGCCTTTGATATTTACACGAAGAAACCGCCTCAAGGATCAGAGATCTAACCGCGCTGGCTCATAGAAATTGCATTTTTCTTTGTCTTAGAGATATTTTATATTCCCCTCACTAGCACTTGAATATGAACAATAATATGCACATCCATATGGTTAGGTCGAATTGTAATCATTCGCTTGTACATGCACATCCGGTGCTCGACTCCCACTGGCTATGATTGTACCCATCACTAGCTTGGTGAGAATGGCTTTATGAGTTAAGCTACCACCCAGGGTTTACTAAGGCAGCCCAGTGAGCCCTGCTCCTAAGTAGGTTTCTCTTACCAAACCCTATAGAGTCAGGGTTTGGTGATAAATAATAAGGCCTGATTAGAATCCGGGTCGGATACAAAGGGTCCGATTAATATATGGAGTCGGGTATGGTTTGTAAAATTTCATACCTAACCTGGGCCAGACAAGAGTTCCGATTAAGATCTGCAATTTTCAATATAAAAATGATAAAAAATATTATTTTATCAGGTATGATCCGAGTCTAGTTCATATAATCCTTATAGGGTTTGGGTATGGTTTCTCTTATGGTGGGTCCGATTATACCCAAGTCTGAACCTGCTACCACATCTCAAGTCAGGTTTGGGTCTGGTTCCACATGGGTCCGAACCAAACCTGACCCGTTGAGACACCTAGTCAAGACACTTAAGATATAGGTGTGTATGTTGAGCAGGCTTGAACGAACTGGATAGTTGAATACATCAAAGATGTGTTTATTTAAATTTATGAGTGGATCGGATGTGTCAATTCTTAAATATGAGGATCTTAGATTCACATATCTTGGCTTGACCCTCCACCAAATTGAGCTAGAGACACATGTTTTGTGCCTAAAATATAAAATATATAGATCTTGGATTTCTGAAAATTAGGGATTCAAGATTTATTAATGGAATAATTTAAATACGGCATGGGAACACTTAAATCTGATTCCTGGGATCTTAGACAGATGGAATTCAACTGCTACCTATGTGAATTATCAAATGAGCAAGATAAATAGTTGAATTTTGACCTAGCTTTTGTACACTGGGACAAGAAGTGCATAGAGATTGAGAATTGTGTAGGCAAGGCCTTTTGTAGTTTGTAATGTGCATAAACCTTGTAACTTTTTTTGCTAAAAAAGAAAACTAATTAATTTATGGTATTAGCCCCAGATAGAACCTGAAATGATAAACCACTAGACTCGGATCTGGGCAATCTTGATTTATAATGTTTCTAATAAATTCATATTTTAAGCAGTAAATTGATAGGGTTCTCCCTAACCCTAGCTTGATTACCAAAAGAAAACAAGATCTTGTGTAGTTGGTAGCTCTGACAGAAATATCGACCATTTTTTGAAAATCTTTCAATTTTATCATGAGATTTTTCAAAAACTACTATAATCATGAAAAAAGTGATACTTTCAAAATATTTATTATTTTAAAAATATCATGATTATTGTGTTACTAACTAGATATTTGCATTATATATATTTGTATATATTCATGTTTTTATTATATTCTTTTATATGCTCTCTTGTATGTTTTAAAATTTGAGAAAAACAATTTTTTTTTAATTTATCATGAGATTTTGCTTTATCGAGAAAACCCGATAACAAAGTATGGCTATGGTTACCACCACTGTGGCTACTAATGTGGTCAGCGGTGTCCTGTCAAGCTGAAGGCCCATGATCGAATCCTATTGGCGCACGGGGGATACAATTACTTTATCGCGGTTGGGGCACTTAAGGTTCGGTGGTCGTGTTCTCGACCGGGAGTTTTACCTCATAGTGATGTGATTATCGACTAGGGTTTTCCTTTTTTATAAAAAAAAAGTAGGATTCCAGTAAGGGGCTAACTGTAAACTTAGTCATTTGTGGAGGGGGCAAGCCGGCAAGGAAATTTTGGAGGACTTCCTTCACCCAATTATTTGTGCTCTCTAGACATAAATGATCCCAACCTAGGCAAACTTAATCATTGAATCTCGATCACGTGAGCACCGTACTCATTTGCAATTGATTAGGTCATTATTGGTTCAGAGCCAAAAGACTAGTCACTTTCACTTTCAAGGCACTTTAATGGGCTGAATGAAGGTACATTAATGGGATGCAAAACAAATTCGGTAAGGCCCAAGCCTACGAGTTGAGATCAAAGGAGCCAAGTGCCATGCATGGACAAACACATGACAGCATTGAAACCAATTGGGTCAAACTCACACGATATGACCCGAATAATATATGGACCTCAGTTGGTTCTATAAAATTCGAAACTGGTCCGAGATTCTACCCGAGTTCTAACTAAGAAAAGATTCTGCAAAGGGAAAACTATAAAGAAAACAATAGTTTACCAGCCATTGGATCTGTCTACATCTGGAAATTGAAAAACACAAAATACATATGAAAAAATAAAAAATATAAAAGCGGTTTTATCACGTTCATATCATGATAACAATGCAATATTCACAAAAATAGATGATCTCTTGAAAGTGTACGTCTTTTTAGGAATGCATAAGCTTTTGAATATATGGCGATAAGACCCGACTTGAAATGGACCTCATAACGGATGGATCGAGTTGCGGGCAAGTCACAGTTGCCCCCACCCCATGGTCCATCAGGTCGGTCCAGCCCAGTGTTGATCTCGGCCTACATTCAAGATCCAAACACCTTGGTCAGAGTCAACTCGGGCGTGAATGCGGTCAGAGGTTTGAACCGAGACACAGATGACCGGTTCCGAGAGAGGCTCCACGCGAACCGGTCCGTGACGGATTGGAAAGACGGCGTGGACCAGATAAATCAGAATAAACACTTTTCTTCTTTTTGACGCCCCGTAGACTTTCTTATGTACGTTGGGTGACGAAATGCCACGTGTTCACGGAAAGCCACGTCAGGACACGTCAGCCAACAACCAGATGGGCCCCACAGATAAATAAAGTGGACGTGTGATTCTGAAGCAAGTCCGTTGGCACGCAGGATGAGAGAAAAAAAATTAACGTATGACTAAAGTACCCCTAACTATATGAATGACTAAAGTGCCTTCGATGGAGAGAGAGAGAGACCGGGTCCATCACTTTCATGCCCAGACCCGGGTCTTAATTGGGTCTTCTTATTTGTCGCCATACCCGGACCCTATAGGGTTTGGTCGGGGTAAACCCTACCCGTTGACACTCCTAGTCTCAGCATTTTCCATCTCCATTCTTTATTTCATGTGAATCTGTGGGTCTCGGCATTTTCCATCCCATTCTTTATTTCATGTGAAAATCCCTTCACACCTCCCTCCATATGAAAAAACTTTCATGAGAAAGCTGAGCTGGGAAAAGAATTTTGAAGATCATGATCTTTTTAATCAAAGCTCTTTTCCTTTCATGTCATCATGTGAATGAAACAAACAGGCGAGCTAAATGCCAGTAGGGTTGGAACCAGCAACATCACCTTATACACTGCTGCATATTTGACCAAATGGATCGAACTGGAGTTCGGTCCAGATCCAAGCTTGTACACCTCAATTCGACCATCTTACAGCCCAAATTGCGTGGAAGTGTGGACATCAACAAACCTAAATCAGTTCAAATAGTATTGTTGGTTACTCCATAAGCAATTTATTCCACTAAACCTTTCTCATGATGCACAAAACACACAGATGGACCCAGCCCTATTGGCTATGCGTAGCTAGCACACGGAGAGCATAAGCATATGCATGTGCATATGCCAACACCACCAACAAACTTAGCTCTTATATCATTCATACAAATATATTGCAGCGTAGAAGAAGGATCCTCAGTTTGAGAAATTGAAGGTCCTTAGCGACACTTCTTTTCACCTTAGAGAGGATGGGGGTATTCATACGAAGGACCGTATTTGGGTGCCTAATGACCCTGACTTAAGGCGTGAGCCATAGTGACAAATATCGCGAGATTTATGAAAATCTCGCGATAATATAACGAGAAATTGCCTGAAAGTTTAAAACAATAATTTCTCGTGAGATTTTCAAAATATCTTGAGATTTATGAAAAAACATAAATACCGTAATTTAAACACGATATTTACATTTTAAATGGCTATTTATCGTGAAAAAATGTTTACTTTTATTTTTAAATATTTTTTATTAATATTTTTATAAAAAATAAATTATATATTTTTAAATTTATTTTTTATTACCGAAAAAATGCAAAATTTATGAAATTTTTTTAATTTCTCATGAATTTTTTGAAAAATAAGAAATTGTCGTTTAAAACGTTTGTCACTATAGCATGAGCTTCTTGACGAGACTCATACATCGCAGTATACCATTCACCCTGACAGTACAAGGATGTTCAAAGACCTTTAACAGTGGTATTGGTGAAATGACATGAAGAAAGACGTCACAACTTATGTTTCGAAGTGTTTGACTTGCAAACAAGTCAAGATCGAGCATGAGAGACCTGATGGTCTATTGCAGCCTATCGAGATTTTGCAATGGAGATGAGAGAAGGAGATTACTATGGATTTTATTGTAGGACTACTCATGAGGACTCATCATCAACATGATGTCATTTGAATAATCGTGGATAGATTGATCAAGTCCATGCATTTCTTGCCTATTCGTGTGACTCAGACCCTAGAGAGTCTTGCAGATTTTTACATTAAGAAAGTGGTTTGTTTGCACAATATTCATTATATATCATCATAACGTTCACTTTACTTTATGTTTTTTAAGCCAGTTTCAACAAGCTTTGGGTACAGAGTTGAAGTTTGGCATAACATTTCATCCTCAAACGGATGGTCAGTATGAGAGGACCATTCAAACCCTCAAGGTTATGCTTTGAGCATATGCCTTAGATTGGAGAGTCGACTGAGATAGTCATATGATTCTCGTAGAGTTCGCATATAAAGATAGTTATCATACAAGCATTGATATGACACTATATGATGCACTCTATGGGAGGCCATGTAGATCATCTGTTTACTGGGATGATGTTGCTAATCACAATATTGAGTAGTCACCTATGACAGTTCAACATTACATAGATGCGATGCATATTATTCATCATTGTTTGTGCACAACACAAAGCCGTTAGAAGAGCTACGCAGATCGTCGTCATAGAGAGCTTACCTTTGAGGTATATGACTTTATGTTCGTCAAAATTTCTCCTACTAAGAGTGTGTTTCATTTTGGCAAGAAGAGTAAACTCAATCCGAGATATGTTGGTCATTTTAAGATCTTAAAAAGGATTGACAAGACAACTTATCACGTAGAGTTATCACCTTGGTACTCACAGATTCATGAATTTCACGTATTCATGCCGAGGAAGTATGTTCACGACCCTTCTCACATCATTCAATAAGAGGACGTAGATATTCAGGAGGATCTATCCATTATCGAAAGGTCGATTTAGATTGTTGATAGGAAACAACCGGTTCTGCAAACCAGAACTATCCCTTTCGTTAAGGTTTTTTGTTAGCATCACGATACCAAGGAGTTCACATGGAAACCTGAAATGAGAATGCGAGAGAAGTACCCTCAATTATTTGTATCCAAGTAAAAAAATTGAGAATGAACTTTCTTTAAGGGGTAGGATATAAAACCTGATTTTTTTTATATTATAAATAAATAAAGAGATTAACTTTATTCTCTAGTGACAAATGTGTTTTTTATCTTTTAAATGTCAATTATGGGTATTTTACATGCTCAATTATTCTTTTTTGACCAATAAGGGTAAAATAGTTATTTTAAAAATTATTTCAGACAAATTATTATTTTAAAGGCATCAATTTTTTTGGCTCATAAAAATATATATTTTTTATAAAAAAAACATAATCAAGAAGTCGATTCCTACTAAATCAAGCATGCTAAACACATCTAACGATTCAGATCTATCATAAAACACTTCAAACTATGAGACCTAACGAAAAAAGGGGCCTAAAATGTTCAGTTCTCTCTCTCTCTCTCTCTCTCTCTATATATATATATATATATATAAGTGCAAGGTCAAATTTATGAAAAAAAATTGAAAATATCTGTTCACTTATGGTAGGTTGGTAGCAGGCCAAAATGTAGTGGACTACTATCAATTATTTATAAATATATCAAATCACGTACTAATGTTCATAAAAGAAAATGAAAAAGGTGACATACTATATGTATATATATATATATATATATATATATATATATATATATATATATATATATATATATATATATATGAGTAATGTGTTCCTTAGGCCTCCTTTTTCATTAGGCATCATTAAAAATCATAGTTTTAAGTATTTTTTTCTCACATCTAACACCGTAGATGTGATCAATAGGTTTTGTTTAGTGGGAACCAACTTTTTGGATTGTCGAAATTTGATCTGTATACAGGTTTTTTCAGTGATTCAAAATCACTAGCTATGAAAGTACCATTTTTTTTACTCAAAAAAACATATTTTTTTGTCAAAAAAGCATAATCCAAGGGTCGATTCTCATTAAATCGAGCATGCTAAACACATCTAACAATTTAGATCTACCATAAAAACACTTAAAACCTATGGGGCAGAACAAAAAATGGGGCCTCCAATGTCGTTCATCTTGAAATCGACGACATCTAAATCTGACACCGATGATATTTCCATCAGAGCATACTCTGACTTGTTCCCATCTCATTTTCAAATTGTTGCATTCTTTTGAGAATCATTGGACTATGAAAACATCAGCGATGTTTATGATAATTGTTCTGCAAATGGCTGACATTGCATAGGGAAAGGCAAAATGGAACCACGTCATGACCCGTGCTGCAAGAGTTCACTGGGCGGGGCCCATATCAATGCCACGAGGAACACTCCTATATAAACCTTGCTCTCCCTCTTGAGAAGATCTCAAGAAAAAGAATGAAAAAGCCCTTTGATCTTTCTTTTCTCTAGGGTTTTGCAAAATGCTTAAGTCGAGAATTTTTCTATTTGGGATCAGTGGATTTCAAAAGATGATCGGTCTTACGTTTGGATTTGTGGACAATTTTGTGATCGGCATGGTGTTTTTCTTCAGTTTTGGTGCTAAAATCTATTATCTTCAATTTTGTGAATTGTGGGTGTGAAAATAGTGGAATCGTGGGTATTCAATTCTCAGTGGTGATACTGGCATAAGGTGTGTTACGTATGTTGGTCGCTTTCTTTAAAGTAGTTTTCATCCCCCATAATAGTTTAAAGAGTTCAGATGTCTACCTTAGGGATACAACAATCCAACCACCATAGTTGCACTTTTAGTCGGCTTTCATGACCTTTCTAAGTGTAAATGTGTATGCCAAAGCAATACTTGATGAGCCTTGAACTTGATGAAAAGTCAGGAAGCTTATAACTCTGTACTGTAGACAAGAGACAATATTCCCAACAACCCAATGCAAAAAAACAAGATTGAAAAATGTTATGAATTGAGAATATTAGAGAGAAAACAAGGCAGCCCTTGATAATAAAGCATGATCATAGTTGTTTGTAGTGTCTAATTTGAATGGCCCCAACCATCAATCCATTCGAATGACCAAACTCATCTAATAAAATGAATGATCTTTAGTCAACATGAAAAAAATGATAGTTGGGTTTTGTATCAAAATCCAATCCAAAGCTAAGGCCTAGACCTTGATATATGCAAAGACAAATGAAAATGCAATTGATAAGCCCTCTAAGTCAAACATAGCCTATATAAGCTCATAAGATTTCTCTCACTCTTCAACATAGGACTAAACTTTTTAATTTGTCAACTAATTTGAGGTAAGTCCCAAAAACCATTTTAGCTATGTTTTGAAATCATAGGTATGAAATGGGGTTTATAAAGAGGACAGCAAAGTCAACAAGATAATACTACACTAAAAGACAAAATAGAAGATGAAGCTACAAAAACTTTTGGATATTTATAAACAACCTCAAATCAACTTTCAAAATAACCCATAAAGTTTTAAATTATTATTTTGAAACTATTTTTTACAACATTCCCCTAGTTTCAAAATAATTGAAATATGAAGTTCAAAGCTCATCGAAAAATAATATGCATAATTGAAGGTGCCTTGTATGTTTGAACATTCATTTAATGTAAATGTGTTAAAGTTCATCTAGGCGCTAAAGTAAAATTAAGTCTTGAACTCAGGACCATAGCTTGAACACTCATTGGGTCAACTTGTTGACTCGGTTGACTCAGCTCGAATCGCCCAGATACTAGGTCAAAAATAAGTACAAACTCATTTTGTACAAAACTTGGTTGAGTCACCGAGTTGACCTAGCCGAGTCATGGGTGAGTCATGCATATATAATATATTATATATATAATTATATATATTATATAAAATATAATATAAATATTATGTATATTATATATAAAATATGGTTATGCATGTATTAATAAAATTATACATTAAATATATTATAAAAATATCATATAGTGCATATTATATATAATATATTGGTAAAATACTAGAAAATATACATAGTATATATACATATATTTTTATCTTTTATATAAAATATAAAGTTAAGATGACTTGGTTGAGTAACTAAGTTGACTCTACGAAGTCACGGGTCACTCAAGGACGAGATGAGTGATGAGTCACTGAGTTTTAAAACCATGCTCAGGACCTTTAATTGATGTACCAGATATACCACACACATACTATTTCAAATGCTTATGTATGTGTTTGTTAAACTCAACACATTACGACCTTGTGCTTATCCTCATGTAGCATATACTTCAAGGATTGCCTAAGTCCCATAATAAGCAACCTCACTTCTACATCCACAGAGGTAAGTCCATAAAAAAACCTGGTAACTAAAGTTCTTCAACCTTATAGTTCTAAAGACTTATTAAGAGATTAAATCTTAACATAAAAAAACAACACTTACTTCCTTAGTTGAGGCTCAGAATTCTTAATAATTCTTTAGAAAATTCTCTTTTAATTTTTTATTTTTCAATCATCCAATAACTTGTTGGTCCCTTTCAACGTAGGATTTGGTATCTCCAAGAGGTAGAATTTCCTTTATCCCAGTAGAAGTTTAATATGTTATATTCCTTGTAAGGCCATTTGTAATGGATCAACCAAATTTTAGCCATGTTGACATAACTCACACTAATTACTCATCTCTTGAGTGATTCTTTTATATAGTTGTATCTAAGACTAATATGTCTTGATTTTCTGCCATAAACCTCACTCTTTGCCTTTAATACCGTCAGTTGACAATCATAATGCCTAAAGGTTTTTTAATTAATGAAATATCCATTAATAAGTTCCTAAGTCATTCAGCTTACTCACTTGTTGCTGCTAAAACAATAAATTTTGCCTCCATGGTTGGATGTGAAATACATGTTTGATTTTTATACCCCATGCAACAACACCTCTGCTATTAGTGAAAGCAAATCCACTCGTGTCTTTAGATTTATTAAGATTTGTAATTCAATTAAAATCAATAGATCCTTTCAACATTACTGGATATTCACTAAAGTGAATTTCATAATCTAATGCTCTTCTTAGACATTTAAAAATTTTAAATATTGCATTCCAATGCATATCTCTTGGGTTATGAGTAAATCTACATAACTTACACACAATATATGCAATGTCATGTTTAGTGCAATTTATAACATACATCAACTTCTCAATAATACTAGCATAATTCAATTGAGAAACTCATCTAACTTTATTAGGCTCTAATTTGACATTAGTATCATAGGGTGTAAATACAATTTTGCAATTATAATGATTATATTTTTTTAAAATCTTTTATATATAATGAGATTGAGATAACACAAACTTATTACTAATCTTAATAAGTCTAATTCCTAGTATCATATTTTCAATACCTATATCTTTCATGTCAAAATTAGAAGATAATTTTTTTTTTGTATTTTCAATATTCTCCATGATAGAACCAAATATCAACATATCATCTGCATAAAAATAAATAATACTATCGCCATTATACATCTTTATATAAACACATTTATTGACATCACTAATTACAAAACTATTAACAAGTAAAACTCTATCAAATTTCTCATGTTGTTGCTTAGAAGCTTGCTTAAGTTCATACAAGGATTTAGTTAGCTTGCACACTTTATATTTTTGTCATTTAAGTGTAAATCCTTTGGGTTGCTATATGTAATTTTTTTTATCTAATTCATCATTTAGAAAAATAGTTTTAACATTTTTTTGATTCATTTCTAAAAGCAAGAACAATTAACAATATAATTGTTGTAATGCAGGTAACTAATGCACATGTATCCAAAAAATCTATGCCTTCCTTTTGATTATACTTTTTTGTAACCAATCTTGTTTTAAAACTTTCTATAGTTTCATTTGATCCCATTTTCTCCTTAAAAATTCATTTACAACCAATATATTTAGTACCAGAAAATAAATCAATTAATTTTTATGTATTGTTATGCATAATAAATTATATTTCATCTTCAATAGATTCTTTCCAAAAGAATGCATCATATGATGACATAACTTCTTGATAGGTTGTAAGATCATATTCAACCAAGTATGTGAAAAAATCGACTCCAAATTTTTTCTCAACCCTAGGTCTCTTCTCCTAGGTTTCACATGCTCTTCATTGGTTATATTTGTATTATGTAAAGTAGAAGCATTATCATTATCAACACTTGGTACATTATTCATTTCAATTTTGAAAAACATGATATTCCTAAAAAAAAATACATGGATGGTTTAAAAAATTGTGTCTCTAAATTAAGAAGATTATTTGCTTTCCTATTAAGTGAACATCCCAAGAATACACTTATAATAGACTTAGGTCTTAACTAGGTATTAAATTATCAATTATTCTACCTTCTCCAAGGCAACCACATACTATAAAAGAACCAAAGTTAGGTTTTTTATTTTTTCACAATACATAAAGTGAGATTTTGATTCTTGAACATGAAAATCTATTTAATATGTAACATATTAAAAGTGCTTTCCCTCATAAATCAAATGGCACCCTAAATTAAAAATTAAAGCAATAACCATTTTCATTAATATTCTACAACTTAAAATGCTACCGAAAATATCTCACCATAAAGATCAATACTATAAGCCGACAATAATATATCTATATATTTTTTTAGAAATATTTCATCTACTATAAGAATTGGAGTAAACCATTTTAAAAAGTCATTGATGCATGAATAGAAGGATAAAAATAAGTACTTAAATCAATCACTCATATTAGTCTAAATGACCCATCATATTTTATGGTTTGTCATCATCAAATGATCCAAATAGGCAAGAAGCATCCTTAAGAATTCTTTAAATGTACCATATAACTCTTATTTTGTTCATTCTCATCCACACCATAATTGTTTGTAATTAATCTCCACACCTTCCTCGCGACTGATGTCATTGGTGATTTTTGTTGGAGTTATCTTTAGGTTATCATGCAAGTGTGTATGAAAAACACTTGCAGTCCGCCCAGGAGATATTTTTTGCACTTGAAATTTGCCCAATGAACCACTACATATTTGCTTTCTTTCGTACTTCTTTACTTGAAAAAATATTGTTTCGCGAACCTTTGTACAATGGATCTTTCAGGTACAATTGGCCATAGTCTGCGGTTCTTTCTCATACATACGATAATTACTCTATTATCGCTCATCAAGAATTTTGTTTTGTAGTTATTTATGATAACTTGATCTTTAAAAAAAACACGACAATGCTTTAGATCATTAAACATTTGCCCGACAACAATGTTTCCATCACTTAAACTTATTGTTAGCAAAAAAAAAAAGATTCACAATCATTATGTTTTTTGTTACGCAACTCGTCAACCATTAGAGGTGCATCTGCTTCAATAATTTTTATTTTTATTTTTATTGTATAAGAATCTATTGAACGAGAACCTATTCAACCACGTCTCATTAGTATAAAATAAAAAACTATTTTATTGCCCAATAAATGCTCATATAGCTTATACAACATACAAATGGTTCAACTTTTCAATTATCATGTGTGCATCATTTGCATTCGCTATTAATTGTTTCATGCCATCAGTGTCTTGGTCATTTCCTATCATTGTATAGTTATCATCATCTAACATGGTATAAACATCATCATCATCCGATTCTTTGTTGTTTACATGATTGCTGCTACCACTAATCGGTTGTTCGAATGCACAAACTAAATCAAAAGTCATTGTATTTATCTATTCATTTACTTTTATGTATGCATCATTCCAAGATTTTTAAATTTCATGTTTAACAATAAAAATAACACCTTTATCATCACACCTACATCTCAAGTATAAAATATAAAGTCCATAAATTTATACCTAGTTAAGTCATCCACCCTAGAAGACTTAATGTTATCCACATTATAGAAGTGAACATCAATAACACTAGTTTGTTGATGTAGCTCCATATCCTCTGCAAACATCTTCTGTTCATGTACAACATTAATTGTTGGTGCACTTTGTTCATTGTCTGGATGTATTTCACGTGCATATTAAGAACATCAAAATTGCCAACTGTTTGAGACAATTGGATATTCGCTTTAAGACCAAGCTCAATAGATAGTGCTTGAGATAAATGCATATTCTCCACAGAATTTTCATCATTCTCATAATCAATTCTTAAGTAAATTTTTGGTCATCAACTACTTCTTGTTTAACTTTGAAATCAATTAAGTAAACATCACTACCACATAATATCTAGTCTGCATTATCATCAATCAAAACTTCTATCCATATTTATTGGTTTGATATGTTTAGAGAATAACTATACTGGAGACTCAATAACTCTTTTGCATATTCGGTTTTATAAGACATCAAAGCCATAAATTCTTTAAAGCTATTATTTTTTGATACCATTATAGATATCCAGTTAGGGTAATCTATGAGACGTTAGTGTACTTTAACCCTTTTTGAGATTATCATTAATTGCCTACACCAATCATATAATACATCATTTATCAAATGAAAATAGCATGTAAGAAAAGGTTATTTATATAGCTTTTATGCCTACAACCACTCTGAAAACTAGTTAAATAATCTTATACTTCTATTGAATGCTTGTGAACAATCAACCCTAACCCCATTGCACTAATTAAATGCTTTTGCATATTCAACCTTAACCTCGTATGCTTATGCATAATCAACCTTAGCCCCCATTACTTCAAGACAAAACCATCAAATATTAAATAAAAAACAAGCAAACAAATATAAATAATACACATTCAAACATAAATACTACAACACTAACAAACATATATCTATGAAAACAACTATAAATATACAATTCAATACAAAATATTAAATAAAACATAGGCAAACATACATAAATCATCTACTACAACAACAAAAAAATAAATACAAGGCTAATATATATATATATATATATATATAGGGAAGTCACCTTTCGACCTAAGTTACTATAGTTGACTGAAAGATGAGAAAGTTGACCAAAAGGATGACACAACCTCATCGTAATGTTGCAAGATGAATTTTATAGGAATCACTGCAAAGGTGAAAGGAAAAAGGGTTAGGGTTATAACAAAAAATAAACATAAAAAACAAAAGAAAGAAAAGAAGTGTCTGTATATATAAATCAACAAGCATGCGAATGTAAAAATATTCATAAAATGACATTGAGAATGTCATCTTGGCTTTATGCGAATGTAAGAACATTCAAGTCATACATTACAAACATCTTAGATTTATGTATTTTTAATTAAACAAGGTTTGTAAGGCAATATAAGTGAAGGTATTGAGGTTCACAAATGTGTGACATGAACTTGCCAAGCTTGAATCAGACAAAATGCGATGGTAAGGACATTCACAACATGTATTTGCGAATGTCATGACACATTTGCAGACATATGTCAAGAGTATTTATTTAAAGAAGGTTCACATGATATCTGCATGAAGATTGTGAGGTCCACAAACCTTATGCAATTTCAGTAAAAGGAGGTTCATATATTTGGAGACATTCACAAAAATGATTTGCGAATGTCATACTATATTTGTGGTGGTACATTAGAAGTATTTAGTTAAAGGCGGTTCACACATTTTGGGGACATTCATAAAAATAATTTGTGAACATCATACTATATTTGCAATGGTACATGTATTTAGTTAAAGGTCGTTTACACATTTTGGGGACACTCGCAAGAATGATTTGTGAATGCCGTACTATACTTGCGAAGATACGTCAAGAGTATTTAGTTAAAGGAGGTTTGCACATTTTGGGACATTCTAAAAAATTATTTGTGAACATCGTGTTATATCTGTAAAAGGGAAAAATTATCCTTAAAAAATTAAGAATCAGACATTTTGGATGTGGAGAGGATTTTGGCAAATTATGAGGCATTTCAAAGAACATGCCCTTTTACAAGGACAATATGCTCATTTTTCAACATATATATATATATGTATGTATATATACATACATATATATATATATATAAATATATATATATATATATATATATATATATATATATATATATATATATATATATATATATATATATATAACAATGCATAGAAAATCTATACATAAAGTATGAACTATTAAGTGCAATATATAAAATATATATTTTAAGTGTAATATATAAAAATATATATTCTATGTATAAATAACATGAAATGTTTTTACACAAACCAGCTCGTGTTTGACTCGTCTCATTTAGGGACAAGCCAGGTTCGAGCTTGTTTTGGCTAAACACAAACACGAGCTGAGTCATAAGCTCAATCCATTGGTAAACAAGTTGAGCCAGAACATGCTTTGTTCAATATGTTCAGCTCGTTTACCAATATCAACAAAATATGAACAAAATAAATAAATTAAAATATTAAGATGTAGGCCTTTTTGTCTTGAGATATAGATCATTGAAAGTAAATGTTGTGATAAGAACACAATATTTTCATATAAAAAAGTGATTTATACATTGTTTCCCTTAACAACATGAGGATAACTTAGCTCAAATGTTATTTAGGTACGTATAAAATAATTTTCTTCTTCTTTGATATTTATACAGATAAACCACCCCTAGGAACAAAGACCAAGCCGTGTTGGCTTGCTTGCCATACTTACGGTCATTGTCCTTGTAAAGCCTCAATTTTTGAAATAGAAAATTTAGGGATTTATTTATTTATTTATTTTTAAAATCCCTGTACGCAATTTTCAAGAATACAATGGAAGATTTTTTTTAACACGGTTCAAGCCTTCGGTGGGTTATAGTTCCCAACTCACACGCATAAGACTATAATTAACTAAATCAACTCTTAATTTAATTGAAATAATAATTCAAACCACTAGTTTCACTTAATCAGAGTTTACAATTTCAATAAAATTATCTCAAATCAACAACTAAATAAATAATAATTCAAGTCCCCCCAAAACTCTGCAAAGAATGTGACTCTTTTGGCACTGCCTCGAGCCTCCCAACATCACCAACCAACTTGCTCGTTACCTGAAAATGTCAAAAGTAACGGGTATTAATAACGACCCTCCCGTAGGACACACCCTATAACATAGGCATGAAAAGAATACAAACACACAAAGCATACATTTTTTCATAACAAATAATTCATAGCATGACATTAACATTGCATATAAACACAACAAATATCATGATTACAACAACAATAATCATAGGCATACAAACATTCACAATTAATTATTCTTACCCTCAAGTAAGACACTTGCATCCACACACATTAGTAATCAAGATCGTAACACAATATAATTATGTATGACAACATATGTATATAATCAAAACTATGCATAAAATGCATAAACACTTATGCTAACATTTACACTAAAACACTTACACACTTGTGAATATCCTTTAATGCATTGTTACATTGTTACTCTTTCATTATCCTGTAAGGGTAAATTCCCAGAAACATAACTTTAACTCAACAATCGTGTGAGGTGTTTATTATGCCATGCATTTTAATTCTCCCATGGATTCGAACAATCTGCAAACACATAATAGAGCAGTCCGTGACCGTGAAAACTCACATTGGTCCAATACAAAATCAATTTCTACTCTATAGAGATCTGAGAACTTGCCTACCCAGGCCTCTTTAGCAATCCAATCCCCTTACAATCGACGACAGGAGACCAAGGAGGCACCTTTTCCCTCCAAAAGAAAATATAACTGAGTTATTCGATTGGGTGTACCTCCTACTCTCTCCAAGGTAGGTTTGAGTTCAAATGAGCTATTATGTGTTATTGCACTGAACTCACTACAAAATTGGGTGCACTCGACATTGAGATTCGTAGCCTCAAAGCTCCACTTTGGGGTAGCTTAATACATTACCTCACAAGACTCGAGCCACATATCCCTACACTTTCTTGAGGTACGATTAGCTCATTAGTTATAACTCATTCGAACAACTCATGGTATGTACTCCCCCTTTAGGAGCATCACAAAGCACTGCCTCCATGAGGCTTAAGTGTGTGTATGAGCGTGTTCTACATTATACATAACCAATGGTGCATCCGCTCCCAAATGGTGTCACCAAACTAGGGCTCGCCCACAAGCCATTGTATGCATGCCTTACTAGACTTACAACATGCTAGCATGCTGTATACCCCACTAACATGATACATGAAACCCATTTAAACATAACATATGCTATGAAAATACATAATCAACACATGTATGTTATTGCACACTAACATGGTCTATCTAACATGCCAATCACATAGGTTAACATACAATCCATCATGCCATCATGTATATACCATAACCATGTTTGCATACAACACCACATACATCAATACATTCTGATAAACATGTGCATATTATTGCAAAAATACAAGCAGGCACAATTAAACTAACAATGTAAGTTAACAAGTAAACAACATCTCCCAAACAGAGGGACTGTGCCCTATAGAAAATTATCTGCTGATCCTGACTCTGTAGACCTTTACACATAGCATATCTAGACCTTAAAAAATTCAAGGTCATACCCTCAGGTGTTATATTTCAAGTCCAAGTGATATCTCAAAAAATACTATTTTTTATTTAATCATAATAAATCACATACTGAAAGTTGTTTTTTTGCTCTCTGAACATGGTAGAATTCAGTTTCTCAAAGAGCCTGTCACCAACCTCAATTCACTTGGAGTTTCAACCTCTTGAATTTTTTGGTTATAGATACATGTATTAGCTTTCAAATTAATATATTTTCATTGAAAAACTCCTTATCATTAATTTTTAAAAAAATCTGGACTGGATCATGTTTTAGACATTCCGGATCCAGGTTTTTTTATAGAGCCTTGAATTCTTACCATCTTAAGTGAACTCCCAAGGTTTACAGGTAAGGAATCTAATTTTACAACTATTTTTCTTAGATCCATATACATGTCAACACAATATATCCAAAAAATTAGTCGAAAATACTAAATCAATGATTTATTGAATTTTTTTCACTGCATGCTATCAGAAACATCTTTGTACCCGAGACAAAAATTTTGTCTGATGTTGCAGCAGTTATAGCCCTCAAACCGTGGCCTTTCTGTCCAAGCACCTAATTATTGGAAAACCCCATACATGTCTACACGGTTCCCGTAAAAGGGTTTTGTTAGAAACCTGCCCATTTGAGCGGTATGTTTTTTTTGCCAAACCCGTTCGGTTAGGAAAAATCCAAACATGCATACTTAATTAGAATTCATATAAAAAATGCATAGTTCATATAAAACCCATGCAACAACGTATCCATCCAAATTTTAGACATGCATAAGCATTAAAAACAACCTCTACACAACGTGTGGAGTAATAGCATGCATCATACAAATTTAAAACTTGCTTTAGACATGAATTTATCCATAAAACATACTTTTCACATATAGAAACACAGTTTACTTAACTAGAATGCAAACACATGACTAAACTCATGAAATCAATCTTTAAGATATCATATATGTTGTAAACACCATTAAAATCAGCAAGGAGTCATACAAACATGCTTTTATAACTTAAATCTAATGTCATACGTGAAAATGACACTAGATCCAAAACATTTTCATCAAAACTACATTTAATCCATTTTTTTACCGTAAAACGCCCTTCAAACATATTCTAGATCTCAAAAATCACATCACAGGGGATGCACAACAATAATAACATATTAAACATACTAAAAATACAAAGATCTACTAAAATATTAATATGATATTGCGTAGGGTTTCAAAACTATGCGATTTATGATACTTGACTTTTAAACTAGGGCATTTGGACATAGTTTCGCCAAAAATATAGTTTTTCAAAACCTTTAAAAGCATGATCTGAATCTAAAACCATTATTAAAACCTTTTTTTAAGAAAATCATGGTCTAATCCACCCATGGATCATGGCCGTAGAACAAACAAGATGCATGATCTATGCGTTCGTACCTGATCTACAAGTATGTGCAAGATGAATCCTACCCGAGTCACTCTTTTGGTGTGACTAAGTAACTAGGAATTGCAGCTATAATGATTGCTTACACGTTACCCTAGGCATGAAGAAGGGGGAGAGGAAGATGAAGAAGATAGAAGACAAAGAGAGAGATATTACATAGAGATAGAGATAGGGGGGCATCCCCCCTATGAGGCCTTTTATAATCCCCCTATGAGGCCTTTTATAATATGAGTTGTGGCTTGCAAGCCAGCTCACAATCAATTAAGAAAGTGGGCCCTACTAAGTGGGGGCATCCCACATTTGAGTTGGATTTTGACTGTTGGCTTTTCTTTCTTTCTTCCTTTCTAATCCATCTAACCTAGGCAATTAAGAAACCCTCTTAATTAGAAATGTGGGGTCCACTAAGGAGGCTTTCCACCCTCTTCTAAAACCCTTAACTAATTAATTAATTATTTTATTAACCAAATTTCTCGATTGGCTAATTCAATTCCCTACACAATTTCCAATTTAGAAAAAGAGTTGCCAATTCTCTCTATCACTACATGGAAAATGAGGGGCGAGGAGGCGTCCCATCCTTCTCTAGAAGTTTTCAAATTAATTAATTAATTTCACTAATTACATAATTACCAAATGACCTGGGATCCATCTGAAAATCTCTATGAATTTTAAGGCCAATATGTGGCATAGTGAGAGGTGTAAGGGTCCCACACGCCCTAGGCCACTTCCCACTCCCTCCTGTGGCCCCCATGGTGACACTGGACGCCACCCAGGCTAGGTGTGTCCCTCTGGCCTAGGTTCCATCCCACTACTCCAAACCCAACTGAGCATGATTTTCTTCTTGGATTTGGCCTTTTATTGTATTTTTGGGATAAAATGTCAAACTCAAGAGAATCGTGTTAGTGCAAGGCAACGAGTAATCCAAATTTTTTAACGACAGGGACATCAAGGGCCCGGGCTGGTAAATGACCAAAACAAACTGAAACAAAGGGTGTTCAAGCTTGGCTCGTTCTTGTAGCAAGTTGAGCTGAGCTTAAGTCCATGATGAGCCCAAGTTAATCAAGCTGAGATCGAGCTGACTCGTTTATTAAAGAATAAAAAAAATACATTTTTCATGTGAAAAGAGCTTCCTTTTTCCCCTAAAAAGTGTGTGTTTACACCCCAAAAGGCAAAATTCATTGTAGAAAGCATGTCCGAGTGTCCGACTCACTGGGGTTGGCTTTCTTTGCATCATAGGATAGAATCCACAAATTTTTTCTTATAATCCCTCTTGTTTTTGCACGACATTGCACCGTTTGGATGGTGCCTAAAACCCAGTTAAGAAGTGAGTTTTGGGCTTAAACCAGGTTTTAGCGCTGTTTGGGTGATGCCAAAACCTGGTTTCAAAGCCATGTTTTTTTCAAAACATGGTTAAATGAAAAAAAACCCTCCCCCACCAAATTGAAAAATGAGTTTATTGGGAAGGGGCTTTTCCACCCTCTTCGACCCCCCACCCTACACCTTCCCCACCTAACCATTGTCTGGTCATTTCTAACTGGCCACTGGCTGAAAATGGCCAGAAAAGCTTGCTTTAATTCTTTTTTTTATGACTGAATAATGTTTTTTTATTTTATTTTTTTCAGTGGCCGGCCATTTTTTGGCTAGCCACCTATCGAAAAAAGACTAACTATATTTTTTTAAAAGTTTTTGTTTTTACAGTTATTAGGAAAAAATGGGCAGCATTTTTTTTCTTTTTTGGTTTTTGATGACCAAAAACTTGGGTTTTGGTCACCCAAACAGGTTAAGAAAACCAGGTTTTGCCCCCATCATCCACACGGACCCTAAGAATGTGTTTGTCACGTAAGACACAAATATGTATACCAAACCTTAATGCAATTATTTACTAAATTCAAGTTGCTTTACTGTTTCCTTGACCAACCGGACTTGAATTCAGTCAGATGTTGGATCCAAATCCTATTCATTGGCGCATTCCAGCTGAACCTATTTTAGCACGCTATGAAGTCAAGCTCACCTTCTCACCAGCTCCACTCTTTCGAACCCGATGTCATAAATATCGTTATCGAAAAGATCTTGTTGATAAATTAAAATTTCAGTTCTTTGAAAAAAAAAATCTTAGAAAATTATCGGCAAAAATAAATTCATATAGAATATATAAATACGAAAAATTAAGATTTTTTTTTCACAGCACTCATATAAAAAAATAAAAGTATTTTGACTATTTTAAAAACAATTGTAGTTTTCAAAATATCGCATTTTTCGGGGACCCTTGGACCATCCAAACATCGCCGATATTTATATGACACGGTTCTAGAACGGCTGATTTGGCGAAGGAAAATTCGAGAAAGACTGACACGTGGATTGACACAAAGTATCTTGTGATACGTGGCAGAAGAATTCGAGAAGGACCTGGGCGGGAACGATCTCGATGGCGCGAAGGGACGCTCCTATATAACGCCCTTCTCCCTGCCGTCCTCCCTCTCAGAAGATCGCGAGGAGGAGAGAAACAAAGTCCATTCGCTCATCTTTTCTAGGATTTTGCCGCACGCTCGAGCCGATAATTTGTCTATTCGGTACGTGGGCCGGATCGGAGGGTTTTCAATAGAAGATCGATCTATTCGTAAGTCTTTAGTACGCGTTCTCTATCGTTTCAATCTGTGCACAATTTCGTCGTTTGGGTTTGTGTGCGATTTCGTGATCGGTGTAGTGCTTTTCGTCCATTTCGTTGATCTCCATGCTGACTTCTGTAGTTTTCTTGATATATATTTGCTTAATTGTTGCCATGGATTTTGCTTTTTTTTCTTCTGTCTGCTTGGGGATCGGAGTTAAATATGTACTCGTCAATGTGAATAGATATGTTTTGGTTATGTACAGATCGTCCAGATTAATCTTATTCTGTAATCGGTTTATCTTCGTCTGTTTGATTCTGAATTGTGTTTTTTGCGATATCTATGTATTTCTTTGATTTTTATCTGTAATCGGATATTCTTTTCGGGGTTTTTGGCTTTTTTCATGTCCTGAAATTTTTGTAGATGTTAATGTTCATCATTTGTAGGTTTATTTCTTTGATCGTTATGTAGAACTCATTCTCCTTTTTAGGGGTTTGGCATTTGATGTCTTCGAATTCTTGCAGCATCATTTTGTGTAGGGATTGGGTTACGTATTCATCGAGTTGGAAGGAAAAATTTCTTTTTCTTTTTTCTTCCCCTTTTCTTTTTCTTTTTTTGTTGGGTGGATGTGAAATAGTGTGATTAATCTTATTTCCTGAATAAATCAATCTTTGCATTTTCTCAGGATATTTGGTGCTTGAGTTTGCGTGCGTTTCTGTGATTATATTGATCTTACTTCGTTCCAATGGTTGTTAAGTTTTGTACTTTATTTTCTTTTTTTAGAGGTTTTAAGTATTGATATACATATACGGGGTATTTGCTAATTCTTCAATATGAATTATTTCCATGGAAGTTAAGGAACTGTATCTTTTTGAATTACTCTCCTCTTTTTCTGTAGATTTTCTTATAGATTAGCCACAGTCAACCCAGTTGCGTTGAAATACTTGTGCTTTTGCTTTTGCTTTCAACTGTGCTTACCGAAGAATCATTTTTCAACATAGAGGTTCTATAGCGTTTTTATAGGACAATGGTTGTTTAATAAATCTCATCTTTTCTGCGGAAGCTAATTTTTTATGTATTCCGTTGGTTAATTGGCCTACAATATTCAAGGATCTGGCTTGTATCCAGGGTTGGGTTTTCACTAGTTGTTTGTTAGGAATAAAAATCTAATATTTTGTCCTAAAATTCTGTCCTTTCACAGTGTTAGGGCAGGTGTTTTAAATTCAAGTATCTGGCCCATTATCTGTGCTTGAAAACTTTTGCTTTGATTTCTAGCAGTTAACATGGACTGTATCAATAGATCCCATGAAATCTGGTGTCCTTTATGATGTTGCTGGATTGGATTCTATGGCATCTACCTTTTTGGTGTGCTATTCGTGGTGGTAGATGTGCATAGTTCCTTTATATTGTTGATCACGAAAGAGAAGAGGAGATTTGTCTCTTGTAGCTGACTGAGGGTGTTGCTGACTAATGCTAGGCAGGTTGTCGTTGATGTGCCCTGAGGAGGTACTCGGGATTGTGGGTTGAGTTTCATATTGTCAATGGGTTGGATAGATTTAGTGTGTAAGTTTTATAACCGATACAGCAAGTAACCTGGCTATTCTTCTTCATGAAACCTGAAGGGGGTTGTCATTTATTGATAAGTTCTGAAAGAGGTCATGGTGAAAAAGCGAAACGGAAGAATTAGATGTTATGATAATTGGCATTTCCATAGAGCACTTTTAGTAGTAGTTTGTTGAAGGAAACTGGAGTCTTGGGGGAGATTGACTGCCTGGGAGGGTACACTTAATTTAATAGAAAAACATAAAAGTACTGGTGATAGAAAGCTTAATAATTCTAGTCTCAATGATGCTGGCCTGCTAAGAAGTACCTCTCCTCATTTTTCAAAAGATGGCGCACCTTCTATTTATAATTTTTAAAGGTAGAGTTCTTATCCATCAAAGAACCTCGTATGGCTAAACAAGAGTCCAAAAAAAACTTCTTTATGTAGCAAAGCGAGTCCTAGTCCAATAAGGTCTCATTCAAGCCACAATCAACATTCTTCACCTTGGCTTGAATGCTCTCCAACCAACTCTATTTAAACACCTCCTCCTTGGGGCTCAAGTAAGCTAGCCCATAAAGGGGACCAAGTTCCTGCCAACCGTGAACTATGTAATCTTCTTTGCTTTACCTTTTTCACCTGTAGAAGTCATATTTTTCATGCACGAACCTACGTATTTAGCTGACAAAACATACACTATTGCATAATCATCCCGTGGGCATTGCCCATGAGATTGAGTAATATTTCTCTAAAATTGAACATACCTTTTGCAATAAGTTATTTCGTAATTGAACCTGAGAAGATCTTTGTGAAGAATCATCACCCCTTCCATTCTTTTCAACTTCTTGCTCCACCTGCAACAAAGTTTTCTTTGTTTTTTTTTTGCCTTGTAAACACCTTGTTCAATCAATAAATCCTTAACTCTTCTTTGCTATAACTTACAATTTCTTTTGCTATCAAATTTCTCCACCTCAAACTTAATTTTCATCACCCTTGAGGCCATATCTCATCTTGCTTATAACCAATAGCTCTGATACCACTTGTGATTTTGGGGCCCGTGCTCAGAATCACACTAGGTGGGATTTGATATTGTGCGATTAAAGAACATAAATAATCACAATAAAACCAACAAAAAAACAAATAACCACAAGATAAGAGGATTTTACGTGGTTCAACAAAACCATCTACATCCATGGGAAGAGTACCGAGAGCCTTTATTAATATAATCAATCACTCATACAAGAGAGAATAAATAAAGCCACAAACGAGAACGAATGCACTTGTTGTTTAACTCATCAAGAGGTTCGATTCATGCAACTCAAAACTTTATCTCACTCACCAAGAAGAAGCCCTCACATTCTTTCTCATATTTCTCTCAAAATCCAAGAGAAGCTCCAAGCATCGAAGAACCGCCCAAGAGATCCAAACCACCCTCTTTCAACACCAAAAGATATACTCTCTTTTTTCTCTCTCTTAAGCCAAGAAGTACCTCTCCTCATTTTTCAAAAGAGGGCACAACCTTTATTTATGATTCCCAAAGGTAGAGTCTTTATCCATCAAAAAACTTAATAGGGTTCAAATTTTCCATATCATATGAGGTTCTAAACAAGAGTCCAAAAGAAACTTCTTTATGTGGCAAAGTGAATCCTAGTCCAATAGGGACTCATTCAAGCCACAATCAACAGGTAGCTCATATATATTTGCTTTTTTTCAACAAATATTCATGTGCAAGTTGGTTTCAAACGTTGGCTTCGTTTTTATCTTTACTTTTGGATAAGTTGGAAAAAGCATATGGGAACAAGATATGTTATTTCCTCGGTTTCTCACATGCTGGAGTTAATTTATCCCTGAGGATTCTCACTAAGCTCGAATGCGGTGACAGTGCATCTTTTGGTTTTGGTACTGTTTTGCGTATAGTAATTAATCCATGATTTTACCCTCTGACTGGGGGCCAGGTTTTCAGCCATCTTTGCCTCCATCATGGTGTTCATTCATTCTTCACAGTTGAATATGCATCACGCATGGCTGCCTGAATTCTGCTAACCACAACATTTCAGTCACTCTTATATTGTAGCTTTTGTTTATTATTTTTCTTGATTTATTACGTTAGTTTTACTCCTTAATATGGTTGAGTATACAAGTAAAATATTTTCTTTTCCTTTTTGTTCTTCACTGTCAACATTCTGTGTAATTGGCTATATCTCATCTTTTGCAAATTTTGTCTGCTAACATAGTAAGTGGTTCTCTTTCTGCAGTTTTGAAAAGAAGCTTGTGGTTTTGGTACATTAAAACGGTCTCTCGTGTTTTATCCACGGGATTTTGCTTCTAGGCAAGCAAGTCCACCTTCAACTTAGACTCGTGCTACCAGCATAATGTTTCCTGTGTACAGATACTCAGATTGGTACCCTCAGCCTTATAGTCAGTATCAACCGGCCTTTGGGGGCATGTCACCTTGCAACAAAGGAGAACTTGTGAAGCCTTCTGTTGGGTATGAACCATGGCAACGTTCACCACAATGCTATGGCTGTCACAGTCATATGTACCCACCTGGATACTCTCTTGGACCACAGCCTCAGTTACTGACTTCTCCACCTTTATATTGCTATGGACCTTATCCTCCTCATCCCCAACCACAGCCTACTCACTTTGTTATCCCTCCTCACTATACAGCAGACCGTGGTCATTATGAGTGCAACAAAAGTAATATGAACCACTGCTGTGGATGCTCCAATCATACCTGTTGCTTGAAGGATAAAAACAATGTGAAAGTAGAGGAGCAAAAGGAAGAACCTGAAGAAAACTGGCTTTCCAATTTTCCTGATCTGTGTAGTTGCCCTTATCCTGTAGTGTGGATTCCTCCTGTCTGGATGAACAATGAGAATGGCCAGGCATCTGAAAAAGATTCAAGGACGTGGATGGGCCGGTTGCCTGTGGAAGCAAAGGACAATGTCCAATATGGAAATGGTGTAGAGAAGAAGACAGAGCAGCAACTTCCTGTCATCTGGATGCCTGGTTACAAGCATGAGGATGTTGAGAAGAAAGAACCAGAAAAGGTTAAAGAGAACTCTGGAGTTGCAGCAGAACCTATGAAACTGAAGATCATTCCTGTGAGGATTCTCGAGGGCATAAATTTCCCAGATAAACAGGTGGCTACTGAACTACATTGTGAAAATGGTGCACCAGCAGGGGTTGCATGGGAGGAAACAAAGCTGAAAGATGGGATTGCTAAACAGAATGAAGAAACCAGAGGGGACAAATCTCCCAAGGTAAAGAATCCTCCGTCTTCAGGGAACACTTCTAAACTGCCACCTATTTGCTTGAGGTTAGGCCCTTTACCCAAGAAGAAAAAGAATGTCAGTTCGAGGTCTCCTAGTCCACCTGGTGAGAAGATGGGAATTGGGGCACAATTACAGAACTCTTCTGGGAGATCCCAGGTTGTAGAAGATAAGATGTCAGATGTGGCTCATAAAAAGAAGGAAATAAAGGTATTTCCTGTGGAAGAGAAGAATGTCAAACAAGAACCAGAAAATGTAATAGTGGAGAAAGAAATATACGAGAACAAAAGACCGGCCACTGACAATAATGACAAATCAGAGAATGATGCAATACATCCAGCAGAAAAGAAGGTTGTGGCTACGGAGAAGGGGGACTCTAATGCAGAATCAAGTACTGTGGCAGCCCTGGCTGTACAACAGAAGGCAGTGGAGGTTGAGAAGAAACTGAAGGAAGATGCTGCTCTTCTTATCCAGTCTGTTTATTGTGGATTTGTGGTGCGGAAATGGGAGCCTCTTAAGAAACTCAGGCATATTAAGAAAATCCAACAGCAGGCTAATGAAATCAGAGAGAAGATTCATAATCTGGAAGCCTCCTGGAAGCTTCAAGCTAATGACAGGGAAAAATCAGTGATTGGAGAGACCATTATGAATTTGCTTCTGCAACTGGACACCATACAGGTAAAATTTTATTTTCTTCTTGTGTGATTAAATTGAATTGCTATTTATTGAAATTGTTCCTTTTACTTTGCTTTTATAGTTACTGGTGATGTGTTTCTTTCGTGAGCTGAATGTTTGGTTCTGCCGTCTCAGGGACTTCATCCAACTGTTCGTGAGATCAGAAAGTTGGTTGCAAGGGAATTGGTCTCCCTGCAGGAGAACACGGTGACTACTGCTCCGGTTGAGAAGCCAAAAGAGGGAGTGACTGATCCGAACTGTATGGTAGAATGTCCTGGTTGTCAAACTCCAGCTGATGTATCCAAGGAGCGAGAGGCAGCTAATCAACCTAACAATGATAATTGCAGACCTGAAGTCGGTGGAAAAGAAGCTGAGGAGTGGAAATGCATAGATGCATCTGCAAATGGGGGCTACTCTAGAGAAATGCAGCAGGAAGGGAGCCAAGTTACTGAACATGCTAACCTTTCAGCTCCTGAGACACGTATGTCTGATTCTCATAGTCAGGACGACCAAGGTCTGGCTTCTGAATTTAGTGTAGGCGAGGCTGTAGGATTATCTTCTGTGGTTGCTGCTGAAGCGGCTTCATTAGAGGGTGATGTGTCTAGTGATCTGGTGAGAGAACATCTTCAACACTTTGTCACCGGGACACAGGCAAAACAGGCCACGTACCCGTGTCCACACGGCCCGACACGAGTACGGTACCGAGTGCGGCACGGGTATGTGGGCTTGTGGGTTGGGTCGGGTCCAACTAAGACCCAACCTGAAACCGATACTCGTTTTTTTTTCCTGTCAAACCTCCCCCTTCCCACCCTCGGTAGTAGGAGGGGTGAAGAAAAATAAGAGAGAGAGAGCGATAGCATCTCGACCTGAATAGAATAGGTTAGTGGATTTGGATATCTCTGTTAGGTAAATGGGTATGTTGATCCTAAGTGAAAATTGAGGTTAGGATAAGGGATAATCTGATCTTTTACAAATAAGAACGACAATAGAGGCAATTGAAAAGATATGCAAGGGCAAAAATGGCACAATTCCTGGTTCTTAGGGGCAAATGGGAAGGAAACAGTGGTGCCCTCTCAGGGGAAAAATGGGAATGCATATCCTCCTTTGGTAGGGATGGCCATTTTGGATTCCTCCATTTGTGTCTCATTTCCTTCTTTCATGCTTTCTTTCCTTCTTTCACGTTTTCACTTCTATTTAAGCATCATAATGTGTTACTTTGATTTTTATCTTATTAGTAAAGAGTTTTTCTTGGCTTACCTTTTGGTAGGATTTGACTTCTTTGTAAGAAGAAAATTGTCTCATTAGGACTCTTGTCTAAGGAGATCTCTCCCCCTCTCACGCATCTCCCCCCTTATGTCTCCCTCTCTTCCATAACTCATCCATCCGTCTCTATCTCCCTCTCTCCCCCACACCTCCTTTAGCCATTTCTTTTTCTCATGCATCCCCCTTCCTTACCATCTCTCATGCCTACCTCATCACCTCCATTGCCGCCAACCAACACCTGTGTTTCAAAGATAGCGACTCTCCCACGGGTTGATATCATTTGGTATAAGAGGAGGAAGACATGTTTCTTCAATGTTCAAGGCTTCTACAATGAGGGCACAAGCCTTTCACGTCACCGAACACCATATCTAGCCGCATCCCTTCGGTGCTCATCATCATCGCGGTGATCTACAACATCATACAATGTTGTGAAAAGCGTTGTGGTGTAGCGCTTCACCAAAAACTGAAGCGAGGCGTAAGTCTTAAGAATTTTTTTCTTTAACTTTAAAAAACCTTTAAAAATATCTACAAATACAAATAAATACTATAAATGCTTTAATAAAAATGCTTTATTGATAAAGTAACAATCAATAGTGCAACTAGGTCTTTGATCATTTGGATGGTTTCTGTGTAAATATAAAAAAAAAGTTGGAAACTTCCTTTGCTAGGGCAGTCCCTAAGGATTTTATGGGCATCTTGAGTTGGACTTGAATGACTTGAGCCAGTTCCACAATGGATAAATCAAGTCAACCTAAGGGCTGTTTGTTACACACTCTCAGCCGTCGGAAAGCAAGGTCCTATGAAATTCCCTCCCATGTGGGAAATTGCTTCCCCATGGGTGGTTTGGCGGGTGCGATGCCACTTCCATACAAGACATGGTGCTTCACATGAAAGAATGTGAACACCACATCTGCTTTTCCCCCGGGCGTTTGATTAAGCCTAGCATCCCTGTGAGAAATTGCCCATCTTTTCATATGAAAGTGTCTCTTTCGTATGAAAAGTGGTGAAATAAACACTCCAAGCGAATGATGGGAACTCAGGTTGACTTCAGATTACGACTTGAGCGTCATTGATTGATATCCATGTCTAAGTGATCCATATCTTTGAATTAATTTGACCTTTGACCAAGTCCCAAGTGATCCATATCTTCGAATTAATTTAAAGCCTATTGTGACCCAGTGATTTTTCTTCTTCCCCAAGGTCATGGTTGCTAATTGCCATTTCCACGATTTGTAATGAAAGATGGATCCTAGTCAACCTAGACTACTGAGCCACATGCACATAGGGCAGATGAGAGAGAGAGAGAGGCCAAGTATTTCTTTTCATTTCTGACTTTCAAACTATTCAGCTTCCGTTTAGGTGTAAAATGCATTCAAAGCTAAATGTAATACGTGAAATCGCGAGAATTAAAAGTTGAATGGGACAGGTCCCCACTAGGAATGTAATGTCATGCAGGTCTTCTATTTATTAGGAGTGCGAGGGTTATACCTTGATCCCAAATACGAGAGAGATCTAGAGAGAGAGAGTCAGTTATACAAGAATCAAGTACAAAAACATGGGAGCAAAGATGGGCAGAGATGATATTACTCTCAATGAGAGGAGTGCGGCATTCTCCTCTTCCTCTCTTAGGCTCCCTCACCACTCTTTCATGAAGACTCACTCCTCCCACCACTCCTTCCCTTTCTTCCCCAACAAACCCCTCACCCCCTTCTCTCTCTCCCTCTCCCTCCCCTCCTCACCACACCCACACTCCACCTCACTGCACCGAAAACCCATCTCCCCCAATGCCCAACAACCACAACTCCACCATTCTCTCATGGTCTCTCACTAGCAAACGGGGTATAAAGAGACTACACTCACATATTCTCTCTCCTCCATCCTTTCTCTCTCAAGAATATTACACTGCCCACTTGCTTGTGATGCTCTCATCTGATGGTAACTTTAATACCACCACAAACACTGCAACTTCTAGAATCATGACTACCAACAATGAAGAAGATACAACCCACATGCCCACAAGTACGATACTGGGTGCAACACGGGTACATGGGCCTATGGGTTGGGTCGGGTCCAACTAAACCCACACTCATTTTCTTTTTTTGTCAAACCTTCCCCTTCCCACCTTCGACAGTAGGAGGGGAGAAGAAAAAGAAGAGAGAGAGAGTGATAGCATATCGACCCGAATATAATAAGTTAGTGGATCTGGATATTTTTGTTAGATAAATAGGTTTGTTGATACATATGGGTGTAAGTGAGAATTGGGGTTAGGTTAAGGAATAATTTGGTCTTTTGCAAATAAGAACGACAAAAGAGGCAATTCAAAGGATATGCAAGCACAAAAAAGGCACAATTCCTGGTTCTTAGGGGCAAATGGGAAGGAAACGGTGGTACCCTACAACAACAAACAACAACAACAACTACGCCTTCATCCCAAAACAATTGGGGTCAGCGATATGAACCAAAAAAGAAATTCATTTTGGGTCTTCCACATGAATCCTTTTCCTCCAATCATTTCTATCCAATGCCATGTCCTCGGTGAGGTTCAAAGCATTCATATCCTTTCCTACCATCTCCATCCAAGTCTTCCTAGGCCTACCCCGACCTCTTTTAACTAATATATTTTCCCATTTCTCCAACCTTCTAACAAGAGCATCATTAGGCCTTCGCCGAATATGTCCAAACCACCGTAAACGATTCTCTCGCATCTTATTTTCAATGGGTGCAACACCTACCTTCTTACGTATCTCCTCGTTCCGAATCTTATCTTTTATTGTATTTCCACACATCCATCTAAGCATCGGCATCTCAGCTACACTCATTTTTTGAATATGATGTCTCTTGGCAGCCCAACATTCTGTACCATATAGTAAAGCGGGTCTAATAGTCGTCCTATAAAACTTTTCCTTCAACCGCAATGGCATTCTACGATCGCACAGCACTCCAGTTGCACTTTTCCATTTCATCCACCCAACCTTTATCCTATGATTTACATCTCCATCAATTTCTCCATACTTTTGAATGATGGATCCCAAATATTTGAAATAATCATTCACCGGTATTTCTTGCTCACCAAGCTTCACTACACTCCCATCACTACTTCGTTGCTTACTAAACCGACATTCCATATATTCAGTCTTACTCTTACTCAACTTAAAACCTCTAGCTTCCAATGTCTGTCTCCATAATTCTAACTTAGCATTAACCCCAGCTCTAGACTCATCAATCAAAACAATATCATCAGCAAACAACATACACCACGGTACATTTTTTTGAATTGATCTCATAAGCTCATCCATCACTATCGCAAATAGGAAAGGGCTTAAAGCAGATCCTTGATGTAACCCAACCATTATAGAAAAATTGGTTGTCACCCCTCCACAAGTGCGGACATTGGTTACTACTCCTTCATACATATCTTTAATTATACTAATGTACTTGAGAGAAACACCTTTCTTCATCATTGTCCACCAGAGAACGTCCCTAGGTACTCTATCGTATGCCTTCTCTAAATCAATAAAAACCATATGCAAATCTTTGTTCCTCTCTCTATATCTTTCAATAAGTTGTCTAAGAAGATGTATAGCTTCCATAGTTGGTCTTCCAGGCATAAAACCAAATTGATTCTCCGATATCATGACAACCTTCCTCAACCTAGACTCAATCACCCTCTCCTAAAGTTTCATAGTATGGCTCATGAGTTTTATACCACGATAGTTTGTGCAATCTTGCATATCACCCTTATTCTTATATAAAGGCACCAAAGTACTCTTCCTCCACTCATTAGGCATCTTATTTGTTCGCCAAATCAAGTTAAAAAGATTTGTCAACCATTCTAAACCTTTCTCTCCCAAGCATTTCCAAGCCTCGATAGGTATACCATCTGGGCCAACTGCCCTTCTTGATTTCATTTTCTTCAAGGAAACAGTGGTACCCTCTCAGGGGAAAAATGGGAATGCATATCCCCCTTAGGTAGGGATGGCCATTTCGGATTCCTCCATTTGAGTCTAATTTTCCTTCTTTCGTGCTTTCTTTTCTTATTTCATGTTTTCACTTCTATTTAAGCATTATAAATTTATAATGTGTTACTTTGGTTTTTTATGATTAGTAAAAAGCTTTTCTTGGCTTACCTTCTGGTAGGATTTGACTTCTTCCTAAGAAAAAAATTGGCTCCTCAGGACTCTTGCCTAAGGAGATGTCTCCCGCTTTCACGCATCTCCCGCTTCACGTCTCCTTCTCACACACAACTCATCCATCTCTCTCTATCACCCTCTCTCCCACACGCCTCTCCTAGTCATTTCTTTTTTCTCACGCATCCCCCTTCTCATCTCTGACGTCTATCTCATCAACTCTATTGACACCAACCAACACGTCTGGTTCAAAGATAGCAACCCCCCACGGGTCGATATCATTTAGTATCAGAGCAGGTCCTCCTCAGACCAGAAAACATGTTTCTTCAATGCTCAAGGCTTTTGCAATGAAGGCACAAGCCTTTCACGACACTGAATACCATATCTAGCCTCATCTCATCGGTGCTTATCATCACCGTGGCAATCTACAACATCAATGTTGTGAAAAGTGTTGTGGTGCAGCTCTCAATAAAAAACTGAAGCAAGGTGTAAGTCTCAATTTTTTTTTCTTTAACTTAAAAAAAAACCTTTAAAAATATCTACAAATACAAATAAATTAATAATAAAAATTCTTTATTGATAAAGTAACAATCAATAAGCCTAAGGAGGACGTTCCTTAGCAACATTTTCCTTCCCCTTGAACCATTTGAGTACCAACAACAACATCGCCACTTGCAACAACATTTTCATCAACAACAACAACCACATCTGTTTGGGCAGCGTAGTCAGCAATGGGCACATGACATTGCAATGGAGCAATTGCATGCACAACAACTTATGCTATTGTCTCCTATTTTTGGAATCACAACCAATGGCCAAATTATAGAATTGTAAGGCTACTACTTTAGCCTCATTTAAGATCAACAAGTATCTCAAAGTTGTTAGACATCTCAAAGTTGCTGGTGTGCTGTTAGAAAATAAGGAATACAAGGTTGAGCTAAGGCTCAACAACAACAAAGACCGAATGTTTAAGATGTATGCAATGACCAATACTTTGTGTTTGACCCAGGAGGAAAAGGAGGACCGGTTCTTGGGGAGATTTTCTCATGTTCCAACCTTGAGGACAAAACTGTTTTGAAGTGAGTGGGATTGATAGCATCCTGACCCGAATAGAATAAGTTAGTGGATTTGGATATCCCTGTTAGATACATGGGTTTGTTGATTCATATGGGTGTAAGTGGAAATTGGGGTTAGGATAAGGGATAGTCAGGTCCTTTGCAAATAAAAAGGACAATAGAGAAATTTAGGGGATATGCGGGGGCAAAAAAGGCACAATTCTTGGTTCTCAGGGGCAAAATGGGAAAGAAAATAAGGTGGCACACCTTCAAGGGCAAAATGGGAATGCATATCTCCCTTTGATAGGGATGGCCAACTTGGAGTCCACCATTTGAGTCTCATTTCTTTCTTTTGTGCTTGCTTTCCTTATTTCATGCTTTCTCTTCTATTTAAGCATTGTAATTTGTTACTTTGATTTTTATCTGGTTAATAAAGAGTTTTTCTTGGCTTACCTTTTGGGTAGGATTTGACTTTTTAGAAAGAAGATTGATTTCTGGACTCTAGCCTAAGGAGATATCTCTTTCTCTCACGCATCTCCCCCCTCACTTCTCCCTTTCACCACAACTCATCCCTCTCTCTGTCTCTCTCTCTCCCTCTCTCGCACACGCCTCCCCTAGATGTCTCTTTCTCTCACGCATCTCGCTTCCTTCCCATCTCTCACGCCTACCTCATCAACTCCATTGCCGCCAACGAGCACCTCTGGTTTGAAGATAGTGACCCCCACAGATCGGTATAAGAGGGAGAAGCACCTACCTCCTCTATCTTCTTCTTTACCTCCTTGCTCTCCTTCTTACCCACACAGAGAGAGAGAGAGAGAGAGAGAGAGAGAGAGAGAGAGAGAGAGAGAGAGAGAGAGAGAGAGAGGTACCTACCTCCTCCATCTTTTTCTTTACCTCGTTTTCCTTCATACCCAGAGTGAGAGAGGCAGTGGGAGACCCTCCTTTATTCATTTTTTTAAATTTACGGACATCCCCCTTTATTCATTTTTTACCTACACCCCTCATTTATTCAAAATGTCATCCCACAACTCCTCATTTTACTAAAAACTACATTGGACCTACAAACCATTATATGGATCTTGCATTGGACCCACTATATATATACCTAGGTATCGTTACTTTGGGGGAAAACAATACGATAACTTGTATCTGGTGTATCATACGATACACCCCCTGTATCGTATTTTTTTAATTGTATTTCATAAACTTGGTTATTTTGTTTTTGTTTATATAATATGAAAGTATGAGTATTGTGGCATTGTGCTTGTGAGATATGCATGTAATATTATCTATGATTCTATATTAGTTGATGTTTGATGATGTTTTATGTAGCTCATAGAGATATAAATGTGATTTTATGGTTGTATTTTATGCAATTCATCATTGTTTCATGTGTTATGATTTTTTTAGAATTTTTGTTAGTTTTTTCTGATTTTTTGGACTTTTTATTAAAAATTTACAATACGTTTATGATATGATATGATACGGTGTTACTTTGGGCCCGACCGATACGGATAACGATACGATATTTACAACCATGATATATATAGCAGTGTCCCCATACTCTCATTTTTTGACTGTCGTACACCCATACGTACCCAGGTGACATAGCTTCAACCTTTATTCACACTATGAATCAGTGAAACTTGCTTATATGACTGGATGGTGAGGAGCACCATGGGCTTGTGAACACTGAAAGTCATCTGCAGCTTTTGTCACGTCAGTGGCTGATGCAGAAGTGTCTGCACCATCTAATGGTGACACCGCTGGGGAGCCCATTCAGGATGGAACAGAAAGGATCATTGAAGAAGAAATGTTCATTCAGGTTGGAACCGATGTTGGAGAAACTTCTAGTGGATTTGCATTGAGTAATGAGATTGAGAAACCTGAAGTTGGACTTGAGAGCATGGCAGATACTGTGTTGGAATCTGTTGATGGACCCGTTGAGAAAGAAGTCAAAATGGTAGTTGGTGGAGGCGAGTCACCAGCTGAAAATGATGGATGTATGATGCTTATTGAGGTGCGTGATGGAGGTGATATGGTTTCTGTCAGCAAAGCCCCAGTTGTGTGTGCAAGCTAAGCCAATGAGATTGATGGTGTTTCGGAGAAATGGAATGTGGATGAGTTCTGTAGGGATGCCGGTGAGGGTGGATGTGAGCATCATGACGAAGCGGTTGCAGATGGTTTAGAAGAACATCAAAATGGAGATGATGTTTCTGTGGCGAGGGGACAGTAAATACCAATGAAGAGGGCACAATTGATGCTCCTGGTGTAGTTGTGGACGATAATTCTGGTTCAACTCTGGATTTAGAACCTTCAGTTGCAGTTGAGATGCTTCTGAGAGAAGAGATCAAAAGCACTGGCTCTGAAGGTCATCTGGTAGCCACAAAAGGTAAAAGGGAAAAACCGGTGATAACCGGGGTTGTCACACCAATCCAGTGGTTGAAGAGGAGGTCCTTGGTTTATCTGATGCTCATTACATTGCAAGCGAAGAGAACACAGTGGCAAGTACGAAGGAAGCCACGGCCAGTGTGGAAGAGACCTTGAAACAAGGCAAAGGAAGAAGGGAGGATGAGAACGAGATACTGAAAGAGATGGTGGACAAGTTGATGGAAGCAGGCAAGAAACAGCTGTCTGTGATCCAAGAGCTAAACGGAAAGGTAAGGGATCTGGAAGGCAGATTGAAGAGGAAGAGCCTCAAGGTAAGGATCCCGAGACATGCTTCAGGGTCTTGTTTGAAGCTTAAGAACTCTGTACCCGTGGATACATCAGTATACTGAAAATCTTCAGGGTCTTGTTTGAAGCTCAAGAACTCTGTACCCGTGGATACACATCAGTATACTGAAAATCTTCAGGGTCTTGGTTGAAGCTCAAGAACTCTGTACCCGTGGATACATCAGTATACTGAAAATTGTAGCATAGATAACCATGTCTCTTCGAAAAAAGAAAAGTGTAGCATAGAAAGCCATAGTGGTCATTGATGTATGATGTGTCCGTTGTTTGTTAATGTTGTGGTAATAAAAATGGGCACTCCTAATACTACTTTTGCTCTTTATCCATTTCATGGCTCTTTTCCTGTGACAAACGTTTTCCTTTTTCTGTATTTTCTAGTTTGTGAAGTGCCTTATGTGATGTATGGTTAAGACTCCCATGGTAGGAGATGTGACTGAGGGCAAAAGTTGCACCCTCTGTAAGCAAGAAATAGATCACATCCTCCCTTCCAGTGACTTGGTGGGGGTTGTTTTCAGAATATATGCAGATCCTGCAACCATTTGCATTGGACAAACTTGTGTTCCATATTTTCCTGTGTTGTCTCGCAAATATTGCACATGCTAGCAAGTTGAATACCCATTCTCTGGAAATCATTCTGTTTTAGCTCTTCCATTTATCGTGGATTTGTGGTGCGGAAATGGGAGCCTCTTAAGAAACTCAGGCATATTAAGAAAATCCAACAGCAGGCTAATGAAATCAGAGAGAAGATTCATAATCTGGAAGCCTCCTGGAAGCTTTCAAGCTAATGGCAGGGAAAAATCAGTGATTGGAGAGACCATTATGAGTTTGCTTCTGCAACTGGACACCATACGGGTAAAATTTTAATGTCTTGTGTGATTATATTGAATTGCTATTTATTGAAATTGTTCCTTTTACTTTGCTTTCATAGTTACTGGTGATGTGTGTTAAAATGTAAAACTGTACACATATGTATATATAATAATATTATATTATTATTATATATATATAAATACATTTTTCATTTTTCTTTTTTTGTAATTTTTTTTCCTTTATTTTTATTTTTTGTCTTTATGTCATCTAGTTCAGTTTGAACTAGAATGACTGTTGCTAGTCAAGTCCTGTCCAGACTTGATTAGCAATAGAGCTGTTGGACTGACACATTCCAACAGCTCTAAATAGAGCTGTTGGACTGTGTCCAACAGCTTTATTGAGTCTTGTTTCAGCTGTGTATATAAAGGGGTGCAGCCCCTCTTGTATTTAATTCCAATGCTTCTTAAGCAATTGGTTTTTCATATCAATAAAGAATACATTTTTATTTTTATTTTGTTTCCAGTTATACCCTTTTTAAGGGTTATGCTTTAGTGTCATTCTTGACACTTGCCCTTGTTAATCTAAGCTCGTGTTTCGAAGATCCCCATTTCATTTCATGGTATCAGAGCCGCGGAAGTACTAAATCTTGAGGAAAAGCTGCCTCGGTTTCCGTGCCCGTTTGCAAAAGTGTTCGCCACTTGAAGAGAAGTGTTTTATCACTTCATTAGAGAAGATTTCACATCTTGTTGTATTGTTTTTTTCCTTCTTTCTTTTTCATTTTCCTTCTTATTTCTCTTTTATCCCTATTCTTTCTCTCCTTGTAATCGATGGATGACAATGATAAAGTCACAATCATGTCTTTGAAACTAAGCGATACGAACTATGTAACATGGGCTTCAATCATGAAGCACCATATATGGGGAAAATGCTTATGGGGGATTGTGGATGGTTCCGATTCGGAACCTAAGCTATCTCTTACTAAAAAGGAGGGAGATAAAGAGGTCCCTCTATCGGAAGAAGAGAAAATCAAGGCTATTGCCTCATACGAGAAGAAATGGAAAGAATGAAGAATATCTCATGCGAAGATAATGTCATGGCTTATCAATAGCGTTGACATTAAAAAATGCTCAAGTCTTGCCAAATTTGATCATGCCGATAAGGCATGGGAATACCTTAAAAATATGTATTCCCTTAAAAATATTGCACACGTGTGCAACCTCCAAGAAAAAGTTTGAATGATGACACAAGGAGACAAAACTATTCGTGAATATTACAATGGGTTGTCCGAACTTTGGAAAAAACTTTCCTTTTTAGAACCAAAGTGGCATTGTGCCGAAGACATCGAGCTTCGTCAGAAACAACTCGATGCTGAGCATTTTTACCAGTTTATCACTGGATTAAGGCCGGAATTTGAAACCACTAAATCGGCCCTACTTCACCGGGGAAAAATTTCTTCTATTGTTGAAACTATTGAAGAGTTAACAATGAAAGAAAATCGTCTCCGGAAAAGTTCTTTAAAAATTGAAGATGATTCCGTTTTAGCCGTGTCTAGACCAGGGAATCTTGTTCGATCATATAGGCCTCCTCACTTTAACCGACAAAATGGTGATTATGATAAGAAGAAAGTTATTTGTCATCACTGTCATGAACCGGGACACTACAGGCCACAATGTCCCAAACTTAAGGAGCTGAGAGAAAAAAGAGCTGCAATTGCTAGATCGGAGCCTAAAGATCAGTATGCACCAGTTTCCCTGGCCCAACTAATGGAGATTCTTCAGCCTCTCATCAAAGGTGCCTTTTCCTCATCTGAAGCTTCAACCGGCGCCGCAGCCTCATCTTTTTCTGATCTAGGTAAAATTTCTTGGCTTCTTGACTCTGGTGCATCTTTTCATATGACCCCAAATAATCAAAGTCTATCCAAATGTGTTAAAAATAAAACAAGTGTGTCAAAGGTCTTTACTCCTAATGAGACTTCTCTTGAAATAGAAGGAATAGAAAATTTTGAAAAAATTTATAAAACAAAAAAAAATTTTATTCCAGAAATTAGACATGTTCCCAAATTAAATTTAAATCTTTTATCTGTATCTCAAATTTCTGATTATGGGTGTAATATTTCTTTTTTTTCTCATGGTTGTTGGGTACATGATCGCCAGTTAGGCAAATTGATTGGGGAAGGCCATAGAGAAGGAGGACTCTATTACATGGATTTTTTGGAAATGCCGAAGAAAGTTTTTTGTTATAATATTCAAAAAATAGAGTTGAAACTGTGGCATAAGAGACTTGGTCACCCACATATAGCCAAAATCCAACATTTTCCAAATCTAGGGAAATTTTGTAACTCTGAATCATTTGATTGTAAAGATTGTATTCTCGGCAAAATGAAAAGATTACCATTTCAGAACAGAACCTTTTTCTCTTCAAGACCACTTGAATTAATACACTCGGATGTTTAGGGTCCTGCACCAGTAATTTCTAAAGGAGGATTTGTTTACTATGTTATTTTTGTCGATGATTTCTCCCGACATACGTGGATGTACTTTCTCAAACATAAGTCTGAAGTATTTTCATACTTTCAAACTTTTCATAATATGGTTAAAAACAAGTTTTAAAATGATATTACTATTTTTCGCACAGATTCAGGGAGAGAGTTTTTATCCACAGATTTTCAAAATCATCTTAAATTGCATGACATCACACATCAAAGATCTTGTCCTTATACACCTCAACAAAATGGACTGACAGAACGAAAACATCGCCATATTATAGAAACCACTAGGACTTTATTAATAGCAAATCAAGTCCCGAAAGACTTTTGGGCAGAAGCTGCCTTAACTGCCACCTATCTCATTAATAGGATGCCATCTTCTTCGTTACAAAATATCACTCCTATTGAAAAACTTATGAATATTTCTCCAGACTACTCTAGACTAAGAATATTTGGGTGCGAATGTTTCATATTTATTGACAAAAATGATAAACTTTCCCCTCGTGCGATTCCCTGTGCCTTTTTAAGATATGCTGAAAATCAGAAAGGTTGTAGATGTTTTGACTTCAAAAATAATAAACTATATGTGTCTAGAAATGTTTCCTTTCTTGAAAAGGAGAGCTTCTTTGATTTTAGAAAATTAAAAGACGTCACTGAGTACTCCTTTTTGCTAGATCTAATATCAACATCTGATGAATATGACCTTGATTGTAACTTTGATGATGATCAAAGAATTATTGATCTTAATGTTGAAAATGAAGAAGTTCATAGAGATACTAGTATTCAATATTCCAGGCGACAAGAGTCTAATCCTCCATGTGCACTTGAAAAATATTCTAACATTTCAACTAGATAATCATCTCGAATCTCGAGGCCTCCAGGAAAGTTTGTATCATACGAGTCTTTCTCACCCACATATAGGACAATTATTGCATTAATTCACTCATATGAAGAACCATCCACATATTTTCAAGCAAAAAATGATATCAAATGGATAGAAGCCATGAAAGCTGAATTAGTTGAAGAAGTATACATGGAACCCCCTCCTGGTCTAAGTATTCCTAAGGGTAAAGTCCTTCGCTTAGAAAAATCTCTTTATGGACTTAAACAAACACCAAAAGCTTGGTATGATAGGTTTAGTCGTGTTATGATTGATATTGGTTTTCAATTCTGTTTAACTGGCACTGCTTTGTTTATTAAGAATTCTGATGCAGGGATCATTGCGCTTCTTCTCTATGTGGATGATATGATCATCACCGGAAGCGATAAACAGAGAGTTGAAACAATCAAAACACTTCTTAAATCTCATTTTGAAATGACTGATTTGGGATTGTTGAGATATTTTTTAGGCATTGAAGTTGCTTATTCTCCTAGAGGATATTTATTATCTCAGACTAAATTTGCTTTTGATATTGTTTTCAGGTCTGGTATTACTGATGATAAGAAAGTTGACACTCCAGAAGTTGTTAATGTTAAAATGAAGATTGATGATGGAGAACTTCTTGCAGACCCTACTCCTTACAGACAACTTGTCGGGGCACTTTCCTATCTATCCATTACCAGACCAGATATAGCACATGCTGTTCATACAGCAAGTCAATTTCAACATGCTCCTACTTCTGTTCATATGGGAGCAGTCATGCGTATTATCAGATACATCAAGTCCTCTCTTTCACGAGGACTTTTCTTATCTTCCTCCTCTTCTCTTGATTTAATTGCATATACTGATGCTGATTGGGGAGGTAATCCCAATAACAGACACTCAACCACTGACTTTTGTGTCTTTTTAGGGGAATCATTGATCTCGTGGAGGTGTAAAAAGCAGCAGAAGGTATCTCTCTCATCCACCGAAGCTGAATACAGAGCCATCGCAACCACGACCATGGAAGTAGTTTGGCTCCGACGACTGCTTGCTGACATGGGAGCTGAAACAACAAAGGCTTCGCAAATGTGTTGTGACAACAAAAGTGCGATCTACATTGCCAGTAACAGAACATTCCACGAACGCACCAAACACATCGAAATGGATTGTCACTACGTTAGAGAGGAATATCTACACGGGATAATTGATCTGCCATATGTCACTTCAGAATATCAGTTAGCAGACTTCTTTACAAAGCCTCTCGCTGCTCCCCGATTTCACTTTCTCTTAGACAAACTTTCGCTCATTGTACCGTAAGTTTGAGGGGAGTGTTAAAATGTAAAACTGTACACATATGTATATATAATAATATTATATTATTATTATATATATATATATATATAAATACATTTTTCATTTCTTTCTTTTTTGTAATTTTTTTCCTTTATTTTTATTTTTTGTCTTTATGTCATCTAGTTCAGTTTGAACTAGAATGACTGTTGCTAGTCAAGTCCTGTCCAGACTTGACTAGAAATAGAGCTGTTGGACTGTGTCCAACAGCTTTATTGAGTCTTGTTTCAGCTGTGTATATAAAGGGGTGCAGCCCCTCTTGTATTTAATTCCAATGCTTCTTAAGCAATTGGTTTTTCATATCAATAAAGAATACATTTTTATTTTTATTTTGTTTCCAGTTATACCCTTTTTAAGGGTTATGCTTTAGTGTCATTCTTGACACTTGCCCTTGTTAATCTAAGCTCATGTTTCGAAGATCCCCATTTCATTTCAATGTGTTTCTTTTGTGAGCTGTTCTTCTGTCTCCAGGACCTCATCCAACTGTTCGTGAGATCAGAAAGTCGGTTGCAAGGGAATTGGTCTCCCTGCAGGAGAAGCTGGACACGGTGACTACTGATCCGGTTGATAATTCAAAAGAGGTAGTGACTGAGCAGAACTGCACGGTAGAAGGTCCTGGTTATCAAATTCCGATGGATGTATCCAAGGAGCGAGAGGCAGTTAATCAACCTAACAATGATAATTGCAGACTGAAGCCGAGGAGCGGAAATGCATCTGCAAATGGAGGCTACTCTACGGAAATGCAACAGGAATGGAGAGAAATTACTGAAGATACTAACCTTTCAGCTCCTGAGACACATATGCCTGATTCTCACAGTCAGGATGACCAAGGTCTGGCTTCTGAATTTAGCGTAGGCGAGGTTGTAGGATTACCTTCCTCAGGCAGTGATGCGTCTGTGGTTGCTGCTGAAGTGGCATCATTAGAGGGTGATGTGTCTAGTGATCTGACGAGAGAACATCTTCAACCTTTATTCACACATTATGAATCAGTGAAACTTGCTTATGTGACTGGATGGTGAGGAGCACCATGGGCTTGTGAACACTGAAAGTCATCTGCAACAAGCTTTTGTCACATCAGGGGCTGATGCAGAAGTGTCTGCACCATCTAATGGTGATACTGCCGAGGAGTCCATTCAGGATGGAACAGAAAGGATCATTGAAGAAGAAATGTTCATTCAGGTTGGAACCGATGTTGGAGAAACTTCTAGTGGATTTGCATTGAGTAATGAGATTGAGAAACCTGAAGTTGGACTTGAGAGCATGGCAGATACTGTGTTGGAATCTGTTGATGGACCCGTTGAGAAAGAAGTCAAAATGGTAGTTGGTGGAGGCGAGTCACCAGCTGAAAATGATGGATGTATGGTGCTTATTGAGGTGCGTGATGGAGGTGATATGGTTTCTGTCAGCAAAGCCCCAGTTGTGTGTGCAAGCTAAGCCAATGAGATTGACGGTGTTTCGGAGAAATGGAATGTGGATGAGTTCTGTAAGGATGCCGGTGAGGGTGGATGTGAGCATCATGACGAAGCGGTTGCAGATGGTTTAGAAGAACATCAAAATGGAGATGATGTTTCTGTGGCGAGGGAACAGTCAGTTACCAATGAAGAGGGCACAATTGATGCTCTTGGTGTAGTTGTGGAAGATAATTCTGGTTCAACTCTGGATTCGGAACCTTCAGTTGCAGTTGAGATGCTTCTGAGAGAAGAGATCAAAAGCACTGGCTCTGAAGGTCATCTGGTAGCCACAAAAGGGAAAAGGGAAAAACCGGTGATAACCGGGGTTCTCACACCAATCCAGTGGTTGAAGAGGAGGTCCTTGGTTTATCTGATGCTCATTACATTGCAAGCGAAGAGAACACAGTGGCAAGTACGAAGGAAGCCACGGCCGGTGTGGAAGAGATCGTGAAACAAGGCAAAGGAAGAAGGGAGGATGAGAACGAGCTGCTGAAAGAGATGGTGGACAAGTTGATGGAAGCAAGCAAGAAACAGGTAAGGGATCTCGAAGTCAGATTGAAGAGGAAGAGCCTTAAGGCAAGGATCCCGAGACTTGCTTCAGGGTCTTGTTTGATGCTCAATAACTCTGTACCCGTGGATACATCAGTATACTGAAAATCTTCAGGGTCTTGTTTGAAGCTCAAGAACTCTGTACCCGTTGATACACATCAGTATACTGAAAATCTTCAGGGTCTTGTTTGAAGCTCAAGAACTCTGTACCCGTGGATACATCAGTATACTGAAAATTGTAGCATAGAGAACCATGTCTCTTCGAAAAAAGAAAAGTGTAGCATAGAAAGCCATAGTGGTCATTGGTGTATGATGTGTCCGTTGTTTGTTAATGTTGTGGTAATAAAATGGCCACTCCTAATACTACTTTTGCTCTTTATCCATTTCATGGCTCTTTTCCTGTGACAAACGTTTTCCTTTTTCTGTATTTTCTAGTTTGTGAAGTGCCTTATGTGATGTATGGTTAAGACTCCCATGGTAGGAGATGTGACTGAGGGCAAAAGTTGCACCCTCTGTAAGCAAGAAATAGATCACATCCTCCCTTCCAGTGACTTGGTGGGGGTTGTTTTCAGAACAATATATGCAGATCCTGCAACCATTTGCATTGGACAAACATGTGTTCCATATTTTCCTGTGTTGTCTCGCAAAGATTGCACATGCTAGCAAGTTGAATACCCATTCTCTGGAAATCGTTCTGTTTTAGCTCTTCCATTTATCGTGGATTTGTGGTGCGGAAATGGGAGCCTCTTAAGAAACTCAGGCATATTAAGAAAATCCAACAGCAGGCTAATGAAATCAGAGAGAAGATTCATAATCTGGAAGCCTCCTGGAAGCTTCAAGCTAATGGCAGTGAAAAATCAGTGATTGGAGAGACCATTATGAGTTTGCTTCTGCAACTGGACACCATATGGGTAAAATTTTAATGTCTTCTTGTGTGATTATATTGAATTGCTATTTATTGAAATTGTTCCTTTTACTTTGCTTTCATAGTTACTGGTGATGTGTTTCTTTTGTGAGCTGAATCTTTGGTTCTTCTGTCTCCGGGACCTCATCCAACTGTTCGTGAGATCAGAAAGTCTGTTGCATGGGAATTGGTCTCCCTGCAGGAGAAGCTTGACACGGTGACTACTGGATCCGGTTGAGAATCCAAAAGAGGGTAGTGACTGAGCAGAACTGTACGGTAGAAGGTCCTGGTTGTCAAACTCCGGCGGATGTATCCAAGGAGCAAGAGGCAGTTAATCAACTTAACAATGATAATTGCAGACATGAAGTCGGTAGAAAAGAAGCCGAGGAGCGGAAATACATCTGCAAATGGAGGCTACTCTACGGAAATGCAACAGGAAGGGAAGAGAAATTACTGAAGATGCTAACCTTTCAGCTCCTGAGACACGTATGCCTGATTCTCACAGTCAGGATGACCAAGGTCTGACTTCTGAATTTAGCGTAGGCGAGGTTGTAGGATTACCTTCCTCAGGCAGTGATGCGTCTGTGGTTGCTGCTGAAGTGGCTTCATTAGAGGGTGATGTGTCTAGTGATCTGACGAGAGAACATCTTCAACCTTTATTCACACATTATGAATCAGTGAAACTTGCTTATGTGACTGTGGATGGTGAGGAGCACCATGGGCTTGTGAACACTGAAATTCATCTGCAACAAGCTTTTGTCACATCAGGGGCTGATGCAGAAGTGTCTGCACCATCTAATGGTGATACTGCCGAGGAGTCCATTCAGGATGGAACAGAAAGGATCATTGAAGAAAATATGTTCATTCAGGTTGGAACCGATGTTGGAGAAACTTCTAGTGGATTTGCATTGAGTAATGAGATTGAGAAACCTGAAGTTGGACTTGAGAGCATGGCAGATACTGTGTTGGAATCTGTTGATGGACCCGTTGAGAAAGAAGTCAAAATGGTAGTTGGTGGAGGCGAGTCACCAGCTGTAAATGATCGATGTATGGTGCTTATTGAGGTGCGTGATGGAGGTGATATGGTTTCTGTCAGCAAAGCCCCAGTTGTGTGTGCAAGCTAAGCCAATGAGATTGATGGTGTTTCGGAGAAATGGAATGTGGATGAGTTCTGTAAGGATACCGGTGAGGGTGGATGTGAGCATCATGACAGTTGCGGATGGTTTAGAAGAACATCAAAATGGAGATGATGTTTCTGTGGCGAGGGAACAGTGAGTTACCAATGAAGAGGGCACAGTTGATGCTCCTGGTGTAGTTGTGGAAGATAATTCTGGTTCAACTCTGGATTCGGAACCTTCAGTTGCAGTTGAGATGCTTCTAAGAGAAGAGATCAAAAGCTTTGGCTCTGAAGGTCATCTGGTAGCCACAAGAGGGGAGGGAAAAACTGTTGATAACGAGGGTTCTCACACCAATCCAGTGGTTGAAGAGGGGGTCCTTGGTTTATCTGATGCTCATTACATTGCAAGCGAAGAGAACACAGTGGCAAGTATGAAGGAAGCCACGGCCGGTGTGGAAGAGATGGTGAAACATGGCAAAGGAAGAAGGGAGGATGAGAACGAGCTGCTGAAAGAGATGGTGGACAAGTTGATGGAAGCAAGCAAGAAACAGCTATCTGTGATCCAAGAGCTAAACGGAGAGGTAAGGGATCTGGAAGGCAGATTCAAGAGGAAGAGCCTTAAGGCAAGGATCCCGAGACTTGCTTCAGGGTCTTGTTTGAAGCTCAAGAACTCTGTACCCGTGGATACATCAGTATACTGAAAATCTTCATGGACTTGTTTGACGCTCAAGAACTCTGTACCCTTGGATACACGTCAGTAAAATTCAAGCAATGAGGCCAGATTGGCACCCATTGGGTCATGACTTTCAGAGTAACTTCTTTCTGTTTAAGATTGAAATAAACCGGTAGGGATCTGCCAAACCCCATCTTGCCTATAGAAAAAAAATATCAAGCAAGAAGGGAGAAAACTTGGCAGTCTGAGCAGTTTTGGAATTTTGAACGACACCGACCAAAATAATTTGGATCAGTTTTGTTTGGATATCGACTGACTGATTTCCGTTTTAGTTGGACTTAGGGAGTGTTTGTTCTCTTTCATAAGAAATAGGCCTCCTTTCTAGAAAGGATGAAACAAACATGTCCATGAGAAAGTATGTGATTGGACTCACATAACAAATACCATAAACACAGCTTTTCTGTTGAAATAGGTTCATACCTCCCCGCATGGATAAGCTATCCTCCAAAGTGATTCTTCAAATGACAGACTCCCCTTCAGTGGGAGGGTAACAAACGCCCCCTTGGTCATTTGCTGATTTGATGAAAGAAATACTTTACTAGGGCTGCCTAGCCAATAATATATTTACAAAGAACCACCCTACATAGGTGTTTATTACATTTGGTTGCCTGCTTTATCTGTAAGCTCTTCAATATTTGCTTGTGTTGAGGTATACAACAACAACAACAACTACGCCTTCATCCCAAAACAATTGGGGTCGGCGATATGAACCAACAAAGAAAATCATTATGGGTCTTCCACATGAATCCTTCTCCTCCATTCATTTCTATCCAATGCCATGTCCTCGGTGAGGTTCAAAGCATTCATATCCTTTCTTATCACCTCCATCCATGTCTTCCTAGGCCTACCCCGACCTCTTTTAACTAATATATTTTTCCATTTCTCCGTCCTTCTAACTGGAGCATCATTAGGCATTCGTCGAATATGTCCAAACCATCGTAAACGATTATCTCTCATCTTATTTTCAATGGGTGCAATGCCTACCTTCTTACGTATCTCCTCGTTCCGAATCTTATCTTTTACTGTATTTCCACACATCCATCTCAGCATACGCATCTCAGCTACACTCATTTTTTGAATATGATGTCTCTTGGCAGCCCAACATTCCGTATTATATAGTAAAGTCGGCCTAATAGTCGTCCTATAAAACTTTCCCTTCAACCGCAATGGCATTCTACGATCGCACAACACTCCAGTTGCACTCTTCCATTTCGTCCACCCAACTTTTATCCTATGATTTACATCTCCATCAATTTCTCCATACTTTTGAATGATAGATCCCAAATATTTGAAAGAATCATCCACCAGTATTTCGTGCTCACCAAGCTTCACTAAACTCCCATCACTACTTCGTTGCTTACTAAATCGACATTCCATGTATTCTGTCTTACTCTTACTCAACTTAAAACCTCTTGCTTCCAATGTCTGTCTCCATAATTCTAACTTAGCATTAACCCCAACTCTAGACTCATCAATCAAAACAATATCATCAGTATAAATTCATTAAATAACTCATCTTATACCATACGAGGGCCATGCCACTAGTGGCCTGGTCGACCATTTCATAGACCCGGGGTGGCCTTGGTGTTCACTCTCTACCCTACAAAACACTACTAGCCTTGGTGTTAGTTCTCTAAGCCTAAAAAAGATGCGTTGTTGGCCAAGTGATGGTGGATCATTTGCACTGTGAAGGACGTGGTGGGACCCTAGATTTCGGATCCATAATTGAAGGCAATTGACCTTGATATAGGTTTTCTAAGTTCAAATGCACGGAAGTTTGGTCTTCTTGAGCTAATTGTGTTAGCTCCTCTGGTTTTCTAGTTATTGTTTGAGGTGCCACTTGTGTAGTTTGTGCTTGTGGTCTTTCGTTATTTTTTACTATACTATTACAATGCTCAAAAGGGGTTTCGTCTAACCTTAGGCTAGCTTAGAAGCTTCAAGCAAAAGATAAATGAGCTTTTTACAACTAAGTTCAAAAGAAAGGCACACGGCCTGCCTCGGCTACACAGCCAGCCAGATACTCAAGTTTGCCGCACGACAGTTACAAGAATTACAATCACAATGTTGTTGGAGAGGTTTCTCGATCCCATGCACAACAATGGAACCGTGCTGTTGTGAACCGTGCTGTTGTGGTTGTCTGGCGCAGAGGATGCGCGACTATGCAGTGTGGCGCACATGAGTGCATTGCGCTCTGTCGAGTATGAATACTCACTGCAAGTCGACGTTGCGCAAGAGGCACAGTTTTTGAGGTGCACAGGAGTGCGCAAGTGTTCTGGCGCAGTACAGTGCACTGCAGGAAGCAGTGCTGCTTCGATCAGGTGCACGACTGCAGAGATCACTCTCTGTGCGAAGGTCTGTGCACTGAAGATGTTGCGGTGCTATGCGCGTTGTACAAAAGACGATAGTCATGCAGTGGCGAAGCCAGAAGTTTTTCATTGGGTGGGCAGACTTTGGGTCTCGGGGACAATGCTATGGTCTTGAAGGACGATCCTGTAAAGAGTATGCACAAGTAACAATGACAGTGGAATTAAATGTATGAAATTCTCAAACTATTTAACATGACTAGGGACTGGTTTAAGTACTGATTTATGAAACAAAACAATTCAGCAAACTGTCTCCTAAAAGATGCCTAAACGTTGTTTAAAATGTGCGAACACTGTAGGAACTCGACCCTTAGAAAAAGACAATGGGTGGCCAAAAAATCTGAACCAAACTGGTTCAGCAGAGTCTGTGAGCCATTTCACCAAACAGTATGTGTGTGTCCCACACCCATACTGCTAACAACGCTTTTGGCTTAAAATCCAAGATGAAAAAAATCGTGAAACACAAACCCTGTCCTAAACCAAATTACTAACAATTCAAGCAAGCAAAAATAGAAATCAGATTTAACTCAAAAACTACATATAACAGTTGGAGTTGGTTAACACGGATAAATAGGAATAGCTAACTGCTCGACAAACGGTATTCAAATTGAATTGAATAGCGTCAAGTAGATAGGAAGATTAACAGCTAAATGCAAACAAAATAACCCACTGTAAATACGCATTCAGCTGGAATGTTGGGACGTTTCACCCAGTGGCGGAACCAGGGGTGGGCATGGCTGGGCGTCGTGTTGGCAGTCGTCGTCGGCAGGTCTTTCGGTCGGCGACATGGGCGACATGGGTCGTCTGATGCTTTGCGGTTTCTGAGAAACCGAAGGCTTTGGTTTCTCAAAAACCACAAACAGGGTTAGCGTGTTTGCCGATCGACAAGAAAAGCAAGAGAGAGGGGGTAGAGACTAGGGAGGTTACCTGAGACAGTGCGACGGCCGGCTGCTTGCGATGGTCGCCGGAGATTGGCGAAGGTCCGACTGACTGCGACATCGGTGCCTCACGTCGCCGAAGATTGCAGCAGAGAGGGAGAAGCTCGGAGGGGGGCACCGCAGTGGCGGAGCCAGGGGTGGGCATGGGTGGGAGGCCCACCCTAAAATTTGAAACTGAGTCGACTCATGACTCGGAAAATCGAATCGAATTGGGACTCGTGAAACCGAGTCGACCGGGACTCAGGCTCTCGATGAGTCTAGAGCCTGCCAAAAGGGGCAAGGGGTAAAACCCTCGCCAGTTTTCCTTTATCGTTTGTGCTATGCCCCTTCGTTCCGGCATTCCCCTTCTGTCACAGGCAAGGCGGCAACCCCATTTGTTGGCAACCCCTGTGCTCTGCAGTGCCGCCGGCCTCCCTTTGGTGAACCCGCGGTGGCGGTGCCCCCCTCCGAGCTTCTCCCTCTCTGTTGCAATCTTCGGCGACGTGAGGCATCAGTGTCGCAGTCAGTCAGACCTTCGCCAATCTCCGGCGATCATCGCTAGCAGCCGGCTGTCGCACTGTCTCAGGTAACCTCCCTAGTCCCTACCCCCTCTCTCTTGCTTTTCTTGTTGACCGGCAAGCACGATAACCCTGTTTGCGGTTTCTGAGAAACCGAAACCTTCGGTTTCTCAGAAACCGCAAAGCATCAGACGACCCATGTCGCCGATCGAAAGACCTGCCGGCGACGACTGCCAACACGACGCCCAACCATGCCCACCCTTGGCTCCGCCATTGGGTGAAACGTCCCAACATCCCAGCTGAATGCGTATTTTCAGTGGGTTATTTTGTTTGCATTTAGCTGTTAATCTTCCTATCTACTTGACGCTATTCAATTCAATTTGAATACCGTTTGTCGGACAGTTAGCTATTCCTATTTATCCGTGTTAACCAACTCCAACTGTTATATGTAGTTTTTGAGTTAAATCTGATTTCTATTTTTGCTTGCTTGAATTGTTAGTAATTTGGTTTAGGACAGGGTTTGTGTTTCACGATTTTTTTCGTCTTGGATTTTAAGCCAAAAGCGCTGTTAGTAGTATGGGTGTGGGACACACACCAACTGTTTGGTGAAATGGCTCACTGACTCTGCTGAACCAGTTTGGTTCAGATTTTTTGGCCACCCATTGTCTTTTTCTAAGGGTCGAGTTCCTACCGTGTTCGCACATTTTAAATAGCGTGTAGGCATCTTTTAGGAGACAGTTTGCTGAATTGTTTTGTTCCATAAATCAGTACTTAAACCAGTCCCTAGTCATGTTAAATAGTTTGAGAATTTCATACATTTAATTCCACTGTCATTGCTACTTGTGCATACTCTTTACAGGATCATCCTTCAAGACCATAGCATTGTCCCCGAGACCCGAAGTCTGCCCACCCAACGAAAAACTTCTGGCTTCGCCACTGGGGCACCGCCACTGCGGGTTCACCGAAGGGAGGCCGGCGGCACTGCAGAGCACAGGGGTTGCCGGCGAATGGGGTTGCCACCTTGCCTGTGACAGAAGGGGAACGCCGGAACGAAAGGGCATAGCACAAACGATAAAGGAAAACTGGCGAGGGTTTAGCCCTCGCCCCTTTTGGCAGGCTCTAGACTCATCGAGAGCCCGGGTCCCGGTCGACTCGGTTTCACGAGTCCCGATTCGATTCGGTTTTCTGAGTCATGAGTCGACTCGGTTTCAAATTTTAGGCTGGGCGGCCGCCCACCCATGCCCACCTCTGGCTCCGCCACTGCAGTCATGGCAATGCGCGTGAGCATGACGGATGTGCACTGGCGCATGGCACGGCGGATGCGCGGCAGTGTGCTGCGCAAGGAGTGCACGATAGCAAGACACGACGCTGAGTAGCTTGCGCACGAGCAGACTGCGATCAAGCTATGCAGACAAAATTGATGCTTGATCCTGGCCTGTGGACTTATCCACTTAGACTGCGCACTGAAATATGAAAGATGATCAATCCTCGCTCACTAAGCTGGAGTCTCCACGATGAGCAGAAAACCTCCTTTCGCTTAGTGGAATTATGAAAAGGTCTCACTACAGTAGCAGCGACAACTGATGGAGTGCGATAGTCATCGGTACTCAGTCCAAGCAAAGGCGACACATGAAGGATACATGAGTAAGTGCATACGCCATATAGAAAACAATAAAGATTGCGAAAATGTCAGGTACTCGCCAGTTTTACGTGGTCAGCACTGTGCTCTTGACTTCTTCATAGCAGCTAGATGATGCAAAGGATCTGCAAACTCGTTGGATGTGCGATGAGAGCTTCTATATTTAGACACTGTAACTGGCTTCAACTTTCCAACTGAAGCCAGTGCACGACCGTCATTTAATCTACATGAGCTCTCAGCAGGTTCGGTTCCATAGCAAAAAATCAAGACCATACGGTTTTGACTTAACAATTGCAACTCAACGGAATCGAATTGGGTCGGATAGCAGATACAATTCAATCTATTGACATCCCTAGAAAATACACTATAAACCAAAAGGCACTTGAATTTAATTTATTGCTTATTTTTGCCTTTTTGATTTATTAGGCTTTCTTGATATTTTTCCGAAAAAAAAAACAATTTTTTTTTTAACTTTCAAGATTTTATTTTCAAAGAAGAAAGAATTCCAAGGATGAAAACTGTGACTGTAATTTAGTCATTATCCTTGTTGGACCAAACACGTAAACAGTCAGGATCGAGGTGGGTCCATGACCTGATCAAGATTAGCACTTCACTGGGTCCGGATCTGAACTTGATATGCCACTCCTTTTCAGTTACAGTGTCTAAATATAGAAGCTCTCAGCAGGTAGGATATGCAAACTCGTTGGGTGTGCGATGTGTGATTAAATGGCTTCACAAAATGTCTTTGGGTGCTGTTCCTGAGTTGAGTTGTCCTCATCTGCTCGCTCTTTTGCTTGCCGACGCCTAATCGTCCTAAACATGTATTCTAATAATATCTGATATTATTAATAAACTTTTTTTCCCTCTTTCAAAAATAAAAAATACAAAAATCAACGGCACTCATTCTCTTTTCTTTTCTCCTTTTGGACTAAGCAAAGGTCGTGGCTGATTTGAGAGCATGCCTTTGAAATATATGACTTCCAAAAGCAGCTTAACCTAATAATGGAAACCTTTGGTGGCTTTCCATTAATTAGTTGATAAGTCGAGTTCTGTTTCTTCTTAGATTTACATCCGAGTTCAGGTTCACCTCAAAATTTGACTGATGCAACACGTAAATAGTGCATTTCTTTTTTCTTTTTCTGAGAAGAACACGAAGGAAAATTATTTTCACATGTAAAAGTTTTATTAGCTTAAATGTTGGATTCTGATCTAGCAATAGCTTAAATGGGTTTATGCATCCAACATTCTCTCTCTCTCTCTCTCTCCTTTTACTTTTTGGTTTGATAGACAAGCAATTGAGCTAAAAGATCGCCCCAACCGGATCGATCCTTAAGTACTGCAGCTCCAACCAGTCTATTACCTTAGTGCAGCTCTAACAATTTTATTAGTTACCTTATTTAGGCTTGCCAAACTAAGAATGCCTTTGATACCTTAGTTCTAAGGACTGAGGTGATCTCAGATCTTAGGTTCTGAGAGGTCTTCAGACTCTTTGAAATAGACCGAAAGTCCAGCATTTGTGAGTATAACAATACGAGAGGGGGGGCAGGGCTAGATACTCATGAATCTCATGCTGCATTTAAATCTCAGATCCTCCATTTGCAAAAAAACATGAATCTAGCATGGGTCCCCATGTCAAATTCAATACAATAATCTGAGATCCATGACATTTCAGATGTGCACCTTAACAGCCAGAACACAAGCTCAGCATGTGTACAGCCCCACACCTATAATGGTTTGACATGTCCTGTGAAGGATTAAACCAGATGACTCAATGGAGGTTGGAGCTGCAGGGAATGAAGCAAAGAGACTTGGGAAGGAAAAATTGATATAAATGATTCGGTGGATCGTTATGCCGCAAGAGGGGCATGAGATTTTGATGCATCATTTGCCCACTAAAAGTAGATACAATTAAAGGCCATTGCGTGCCCCCAGAGGGGGTTAGTATAGTTGGAGCGGGTCTTTGCCGTTAGACGGGCAAAGCGCAAAATAGGCCCTAAGGGAAAGGGTCCTAGTCACCGAGTTTTACCCTTTAGAAGGTCGACCAAAGATCTACAACCTGCTATCAGGGCTCAGGTTTCTCCGTGTAATAAGAAAAAAAAAGACCATTGCATTATTTCCTTAAAAAAGCATTCTGGACCCAATAATGTTGAGGTTGTAAGTTCTTTTGCCTGTGAAGATTTGAGCAGTGTAAGGGGAGAGAACAAGGAAAGAAAGAAGCGGATGCAGGAAACAACTTGCTTCAAGGGGGTTCTATTTTGTGTCTGTGTTTTTCTCTGCACAGGCTGGGATCTTATAGCCTTCCTTGGTGTTGTCGTTTCATATCCGAGATTTGAATGCCTCGTTTATTCAAACGTTTTGGGTATCCTAAAAATTTAAAACTAAAACCTGATTTATTTTAAAAAACTGTTTTAAAATCAATTTCTTGAGAAAGTTTTGGATATGCTCATAATATGGGCAATCCATGTGTTAATGCATGACATCAAGCAATTGAGGAGACATGGCCACCTTAGCTGTCATTTCAAGCCAACATCTCTCACTTGGCCATGAGAGCCTAATCATGATGCAGTGATTTTCATCTTACTATTGGGGTCTCGCACTTGCATAATTTTTTTTAGCAATGATGTATTTTTTTTACTATATTCAAGATTTACCCATCCAGATAAATATCTCAATTAGACATATCTTAAACCCATATACTATATACATATTTTGAAAATAATTTTTAGATATGCCTTTTGTTAAAGAACCTGCAATCATATTAGTAGTAGGTAAGCAATTAACTGTAATGTCATTCTTCTCAATTATATCATCAATATAATGATATTTCACCATTATATGCTTGTTTTTAGTACTGATTCATTGATTATATCTAGTTTCAAATCTTTAATTAAACAACTTATCCAAATAGTAAAGGTGGCAACAACATTGTAGGCAATGTACTCAGTTTCTTGTGTATGTTGAGCTACAAAACTTTATTTATTGCATAACCAAGAAATTACACCTTAAAAAAAATGTATTCAGAAGTGGACTTACTATCTCTGCTGCCAACAAAATCATTATCAGAATATCCTGTGAGTTCTAAGTTATTTTTCTAACAACATAATTATAAATTTTTTGTCCCTTTCATGTACATGAATATTTTCTTAACTGCTTGCCAATGAGATCAACTAGGATTAGTCTGGTAGCAACTAATGAGACCAACAACAAAAGTAATATTGGGTCTCGTACGTAACATTGCATACATTAAGTTCCCAACAGCTTAAGCATAAGGAACATTTAATCTATCATGTCCTTTAATTGGACAATCATTTTTACTTAATTTGGCTCCCTTAACTGTTGGAGTCCTAACTTAGTCACTCATTCTAATTTTTTTGAGTATATAATCAGTATAGCTTTCTCGACTTAAGCTTAAAAGTTTATATTTTCTATTTCATATAATTTTTATTCAAAGAACATAGGATTTAACTATGACTTGGTTTTGACAATCATCTCATTGTTGTTTTCACTCAAAATGATATCATCCACATATAAGGAAGAATGAAAAACTTTCTACCATTTTTCCAAACATAAGGTCAAATCTATTTGTCACATATCCGGTTGTAGTAATTGTCTTATGAAACTTTAAATATCATTGACATGATGATTGGTTAAGTCTATATAAGGATTTTTTTCAACCTATATACTTTATCCTATTGCCCTTTAACAATATAGCCTTTAAGTTGTTCCATAAAAATAGTTTTTTTTAAATTACCATTTAAGAATGTGATTTCAACATCTATCTTATGTAGATCTAAATCATAATATGCTCTAATGACCAAGATTGTTCTTATTGAGATAAATTTTACAACTAGTGAATATATATCAACATAGTATAATCATTTTCTTTGAAAAAATCCTTTAGCTACTAATCTGACTTTAAATTTTCTATACTACCATTGGACTTGTATTTCTTTCTTAATATTCATTTGTATCCAATGATTTTTCTTCTCCCAAGCAGATATGTTAATTTTCAGACTTGGTTTTTCTCAATTAGTTTGTTGATTCATGTGAGTCAATTGCCTCACTATAAGACATGTTATATTTTATATCATTAAGAACTAGTAACATATTTCTTTTGTTAAGTAAACATAATAGTCATCCATGTACGAAGAAGGAACTCTTGACCTTTTGTGGCCAACACGTGTCTGATGTGAAGAATAATGACTACTAACAATTGGTTCATTATTATCTAATTGTTTATCAAAGTCATAAATGAGATTAAATAGATCATTTTCATTGATTTAAAAAATGACCAGATCCATATTTTGTTTTTCTAAGAATTCAACATCTCTACTTTCAATTAAACCATTATCAAGATAATGAAGTCCATAACTTTTGAATCGTTTTGGATATCCAATAAAAGTACATCTTATAAATCTACGGTCTATTTGGTCTATTGACTAATCTGTAATTTTTATGTGAGTTATATAACTCCCATCTATGAAAATAACTTAGATATGATTTTCTTTCAATCCATAATTTATAGGGTGTAGATATGATAGCTTTACATAAAAATATTCAAAATATAGGTTGTTGTGAAGTGAGTTTCTTCCTAAAATACCTTCGATAGAGATGCATGACACAACATGGATATCACTAAAACACCTTGGACCATTAAATACATGTTTGATTTTTATACCCCTATGAAACAACACCTCCATCGTTAGTGAAAGCAAATCTACTCATTTTTAGATTCATTAAGAATTATAACCTAGTTGAAATCAATAAATCCTTTCAACATTACTGAATATTCATTATAGTGAATTCTATAATCTAATGTTCTTCTTAGATATTTAAGAACTCTAAATATTGCATTCCAATGCACATCTCTTAGGTCATAAGTAAATCTACATAACTTACACATAATATATGCAATGTCATGTTTAGTACAATTCATAACAGACTTCAACTTTCCAACAATACTACCATATTCCAATTGAGAAACCCATCTAACTTTATTAGGCTTTAATTTGATATTAGTATCATAGGGTGTAAATACAATTTTGTACTCATAATAATTTTATTTTTTAATAATCTTTTCTGTATAATGAGATTTGAGATAATATAAACCTATTACTAGTTTTAATCAGTCTAATTCCTAAAATCATATGTCATATATATCTTTCATGTCAAAATTAGAAGACAAAAACTTCTTTGTATTTTTAATATGTTCCCTGCTAGAACCAAATATCATTATATCATCCACATTAAGACAAATAATTGTATCATAACCATTATGTATCTTAATATAAACACATTTATTGACAACACAAATTACAAAACCATTAACAAGTAAAACTTTGTCAAATTTTTCATGTCATTGCTTAGGAGATTGCTTAAGTTCATACAAGAATTTAGTTAGTTTACACAATTTATATTCTTATTCTTTAAGTATAAATCATTCAGGTAGCTCTATGTAATTGTTTTTGTCTAATTCACCATTTGGAAAAATCATAATACATTCATTTGATGAATTTTATAAATGACATACCAAAGCAAGAAAAATTAACAATCTAATTATTGTAATACGGGTAACCAATGCACATGTATAAAAAATTCTATGACTTTCTTTTATTTATACTCTTTTGTAACCAATCTTGTTTTAAACTTTTCTATAGTTTTATATGATCTCATTTTCATATTAGAAAAGCATTTACAACCTATATGTTTAGTCCTAGAAGGAAAATCTACTATTTTTCATGTATTATTATGCATAATAAATTATATTTCATCATTAATAGCCTCATTCTGAAATAATGCATCATGTGATGACATAACTTCTTGATAGGTTATAGAATCATCTTCAACCAAGCATGTGAAAAATCAAATCCAAAATTTTTCTCAACTCAAGGTCTCTTACTTCTCCTTGGTTCCACATGTTCTCTATTGGTTACATATGTAAGTAGAAGCATTGTTATTACTAACACTTGGTAAAATATTCATTTCAGTTTCAAAAGAATGATATTTTAAAAAAAATTACATGGATGGTTTCAAAAATTGTGCCTCTAAATTAAGAAGCTTATATGATTTATATTAAGAGAATATCCCAAGAATACACTTGTAATAGACTTAGGACCCGACTTAGGTATTAAATTATCAATTATCCTACCTTCTTCAAGACAACTACATACTATAAAATAACCAAAGTTAGGTTTTTTTATTTTTTTCATAATTCATAGAGTGAGATTTTTATTCTTGAATATGGAATTTTATTTAATATGTAACATGCCGTTAAAAGCGCTTCCTTTCATAAATCAAATGGAACCCCTGAATTAAAAATTAAAGCAATAGCTATTTTTATCAATGTTCTACAATTGAAAATACTACCAAAAACATCTCACCACAATGATCAATATTATGAGTCGACAATAATATACCAATGTATTTTCTTTTTAGGATTGTTTCATCTACCATAAGAACTGAATGCCATTCTTTTAAAAATTCATTAATGCATTATCAGAAGAATAAGAACAAATACTTAAATTGATCGCTCATATCAGTCTCAATGGCTCCTAGCATTTCATAGTTTGTCATAATCAAATGATCAAAATAAGCAAGAAGCATCTTAAATGACTTCAAATATATCATATAACTCTTATTTTGTTGTTCTTGTCCACATCATGCTTCTTTATAACTATCTTCATACCTTCTTTATGACTGATGTCATTGATAATATTCTTAGGAGTTATTTTTGGGTTATCATGCAGGTATGCATGAATAACACTTGCAATCCACTCAAGATACTTTTTGTACTCAAAGGTTGCCAAATAAATCATCACATATATGCTCTTTTTCGTACTAATTCACTCGAAAGAATGTTGCTCTATGCACCTTTGTGCAATGGATATTTCAGAGGCCACCAACCATAGCATGCAGGTTCTTTCTCATGCATACGACCAGGGGCGTAGCTAGGATTCATGTGATGGGGGGGGGGGGGGATGGGCAAACAGGGGTGTAGCAAAAAAAAATTTGGTGTGATAGTATGGGGTTCGGGGGCAGCGCCCCCCCCCCCCCCCAAATTTTTTTTTGAGATAAAATAAAAAATGGCTACAATTATTAATAAAAATCTATTTCATATGGACAAATCAAACTATTTGTTGCAATCAGAGCTGGGCTACAAAAATGGATAAAAATCTATTTCATATGAAATCAGGGCTGGGCTAGGACTGGGCTTTTAAATATTTTTTTAACTGGGCCGGGAGGCAGGACTAGGCTATAGCCCAGTTCTGCCCCCCACCTAGCTCCGCCTATGCATACGACAATCACTCTATTACTATAGCTCCTCAATTTTTTTTTTGTAGTTATTCATGATCCCATAATTTTTAAAAAACTCATGACAATGCTTTAGATCATTAAACATTTGACAGACAATAAGGTCTCCATCATTTAAGCTTGTTGTTAGCCACACAAAAAATTTAGTCATTAAGTTTTTTGTTATGCAACTCGTCAGCCATTTGAGATGCCTCCGCTTTAGTGACTTTCAATTTCTCTTCATTGTATGAGAATCCATTGAACGAGAACTTATTCAACTACATCTTATTAGTTTGAAAATAAAAAACAATTTTATTTCTCAATTAATACTCATATAGCTTATACAACATACAAATGGTTCAAATTTTCAATTATCATTTATGCATCATTTGCATTTAGTATTAATTGTTTCATGCTATTAGTGTCTTGGTCCTCTCTTATCATTTTAGAGTAATCTTCAACTAACATCATATAGTCATCATCATTATCATCTGATTCTTCATTGTTTATATGATCGCTGCTACCACTAATTAGTTGTTTGAATATACAAACTAAATCAAAAGTCATCATATTTATCTATTCATTTACTTCTATGCATGCATCATTCCTAAATTTTCAAATTTTATGTTTAATAATAAAAATAACACCATTGTCATCATACCTATATCTCAAGCACAAATTACAAAGTTCATAAAATTATACCTAATTATGTTATCCGTCATTGAAGAGTGAATGTTATCCACATTATTGCAATGAACATCAGTAGCATTGATTTGTTGACGTAACTTCATATCCTCTACAAACATCTTCTGATCATGTACACCATTAATTGTTGGTGCACATTGTTTATTGTCTGCAAAATCTATATCCCAACATAGGCTAAGGTTGCAAGGTTCACAAATGTGTGATGTGAACATGCTGAGCTTGAATCAGACAACATGTAATGGTAAGAACATCGACAACATATATTTGTAAACATCATGGCACATTTGTGAACGTACGTCAAAAGTATTTACTTAAAGGAGGTTCACACAATATTTTCACGAAGGTTTGGAGGTCCCAAACCTTATGCAAATTTAAGAAAAGGAGGTTTGCATATTTAGGGACATTAACAAAAATGATTTGTGAACATCACACTATATTTACGAAGATACGTCAAAAGTATTTAATTAAAGAAGGTTCACATATTTTGGGAACATTCACAAAAAATGAATTGTGAATGTCATACTATATTTGCAGAGGTACATCGAGAGTATTTAGTTAAAAAAGGTGTATTTAGTTAAAAAAGGTCCACACATTTTTGGGGACATTCACAAAAATGATTTGCGAACATCATACTATATTCATGAAGGTACATTACAAATATTTAGTTAAATGAGGTCCACACATTTAGAGACATTCACAAAAATGATTTGCGAATGTCGTACTATATTTGCAGAAGGGCATAAATATCCTAAAAAAGTGAGAATAAGACATTTTGGATGTAGGAAGGATTTCAGTAAATTGTGAGGCATTTCGAAGAACACAACATTTTACAAGGACAATACAATCATTTTCCAATATATATAATTTATCTATAAGATCTTTTCGATAACGATATTTATGACATTGGATCAAAAGAGTAGAGCTGGTGACAAGGTGAGCTTGAGTTCATACTGTGCTAAAATAAGTCCAGCTTGAATGAGCTAATGGATCAGATTTGGATCCAGCATCTGACTAAATTCATGTTCGATTAGTCGAAAGAAAATAGTAAATCAACTCAAATTTAATAAGTAATCATATTTGGGTTTGGTATATGATACGATTTTAAAAATAATAATTTTTTACCAAGAACCGCACACCAAATACTAATTTTCAAACTAGTTCTTGCACTCGTGTCCTCAGAGAACATGATTAAGTCACACAATTTCACTTAAAAACTCATTTTATTAATACCTTAAAGAAAAAAGGAAAATTACACTATCTCTTCAATTACAATGCGTCAAAAGTAAACACGATTAAAATGAAAGTAAACCCTAAACTAAACTCAGGACTTTCTGTCTTCTAGCTTAAGTAAAGAGGTAATGATAAATATCCCCCTTTTCAAAGAAGCAACCTCTAAGAGAAAATATCTGCAAAACAAAATACACAACTATACCTATACTAACAAGACTATTATCAAAATAACAAAAAGGGACACGAGACTAACAATTAAAAACTCACACAAATGAATTCTAACTAAAATCGAAGGAAACAGAACGAAAATCAATAACTAATCAACTAATCAACAATAAATCTATCTAATTTAACACTACTAAAAAAAACTAAACAAGTAAAGCAATTCAAGAAACTACACTATAATTAACTGAGCTAACTTACTCAACTTAACCACTCTGGTTTTCTGACAAAAACTAGAGCCTAGACTCTACTAAAAAATACCTAAATAAACCTAAAAATATGCAACAATATCAAAGTATAAATGAGAATTAAAGGAAATTACTAAACTACCCTAAACTATGTATTAACAAACTCTCTACGGCTAAGACGGGAACCGTTCGGTTTGTACAACAAATGGGTGAGGTCAAACTAGATTGGAATCACACCAAATTTGGCTGAGACCTAGCCAAGACCATATACTAACATGCTCACCTGGTCCCTGGACTAAACTATACCGAAAACTATGCTAAACAATAACGTAAATGATGAAAATACCCCTACCGTTATGAAATAAAGACTACAGTTTAACAGAAAATCGGTTTTCGAAAATAGAATGGAGACAATTAAATCTAATCCAAATGAGATGAAACTTTTCAGAATTTAAGTCAACACCCTAACGAAGCTAATGAAACTTACTCCGGGTCAAAACTTCACAAAAAACCACATAAACTGATGACCTCTGAAAAAATTATGTCGATTTTCTGCAACTAATACTAATAACTACAACTTAATTATAATTAAAACTAACTAAACACAACTAGGTTAGCTAAATTATTGACAAGAACAGAAGCTTAACTACTAATAATCTATTCTAAAAGACAAAATAGTTAAAGAAAAGCAATTATACAATTGAAAATAAGTAAAACTAAATTATCTATACTAACTACAATATCAACAATAACCAAATAAACTAGCACTTCCTAAATTATATACAAGACCTTAGAAAATTAACAACCAATCAATCTAATTAGACCAACCTAATGCAAAAATAACTCTTAATTGCCTTAATGAAATTAAAACTAAGAAAAGAAACTATTTAAACTAGGAAAAGACTTAAACCCGATTTTGCAAAACAAAACTTTGAACTTGTGAAAATTGGTTTTATGAAGGGCAAAAAAAAAAGAAAAGAAAAGAAAAGAAAACATACCCTAAAATTGGCTTAATAAATCAGAAAAAAATACAAACACAACTTTCTTAGATCCTAATAAAACAAAAGAACAAAAAACATCAAAAAATTTGAAGTGGTCTATCTTGGAAAAATCCAGGATCAGGGTCGGGCCGGACCTACATTCTGTAGAAACTGATTCTGTAGAATTGGGATAGAACCCTGATAAAATGCTGATATCTCTCAAACTATTGATCCAATTAACCCCAAATTTGGGATGTAGATTCTAGATACACACACCAGACTATCCACCAAATTTCAGATCGAAATAGCTTTGGTATTGGTGTGGAGGATAAAAAAAAATTATTGTTCTATTTCAGGCCTATCGCCTGATAGGTTCTGAACAGATGTGGTTCTTGAATTGAATACCGACAATCCGGCCAAAGAGACGACCCAAACCTTATTTTTTTACAAACTAGACACATTAAACTGCTATAAAAAAAATAAAACAAAAAATAACCACCCAAGAAAGAAAGCCAAATCAATTTTTGAAAGTAGTGCAGAAATCTTATTGTGCTAAAACACTCTAATCACCCTATTACTTAAAAATGAGACTAATCTCCTTTCACTAAAAACATCTAAACCAGATAAAAATGTGGGAAAGGAAGATCTAATCCTAAATGCCTAAGTTATGATGCATCAACATAGATATGAATGCAAAACCCTAATTAGACTCGATCTTAACTACAAGCGATGGGTGAGAAGACACACATCAAGGGCTACCCAACGAGTTTGGGAAAAAAAGAGAGCGATCCAAAGCTTCGAAAACCATGCCACACGTCTCCTATGCCTGTTGCTACATGTGTTCTCTTTGCTGGAATCGGTGCTGGACCCAATTCATCGAGGAGGGAGATCAATGGAGAAAACTAGAGGGCCGATGATTCTAAAGGAAGGAGATTCTTGGCTACCGGCTATCTAGGTAGATGATGCTCTCGCACCAAATCCGAAGGAGAAGTTCCAGTCACTTGTACCTACAAGAAAATAAAAGAAAAATGCAACAAACCATAAGAAAAAATATGAAGAAAAACAATAGAGAAAAAGGGAAGAAGAAAAGGAAGAAAAAAAGAGAAAAAGAAGAAAACAAAGTGGAAGAAGGAGAGGACGTTGGAGAAGAAGAAGGAAGAAAGAGGGAGAGACATGTTTCTAGCTATTGGACCCCTTCCACAATGAGAACAATTAGTTTTTATATTAAACAATTTGTTAAAAATTTCTAAAACACACCTAGGTTAGAAACTATTTAGAAAAACTACTTAAACTATAAAAATTAGCAACTTACCTCTAGGCATCACTTTTGAAGGAGTTTTTTTGAAATTTCTCACATTGGATCTTCAGATCTAGGATTAGATTGACTTTGGGTCTGATTCAAGGTCCAAGATGAATAATTTGGGTCAGATCTGGATCCAAACCACCTCAAAAATCAATGCACTTACCGTGAACTAGCTCTATTTTTCTCATTTTAAACCAGTTTTGAGTGAAATTTGAACCATGGGTTCTTTATACCTAAAACAATATAAACATAGTTATTTATCCTATAAAAGCATATATAAATATATGAATTTATGATAAGAATGATATGTATTTTATGCATCATCAATATACATATTTGTGTCTTCCGTGACACACAAATAGGGATGCACAATAAGCCAAGCAAGCTTAAGCTCGACTTGAGCTCGGCTCAAACTCGTTCAAGTAAATAAACTGAGCACAAAGTCAAGCTCATTTGAATTCGATTAGCTCGTTTAAGCTCGGTTTGCATAGTTATATAATGCATAGGTATATGTGCAATTTGTGTTTGCAAATTTAACAAATCAAATGACCTTGCTAAGATGGGTAAGGTCTTAGCCTTTTATGAAGCAGGTTGGTAGTCCAAAACCCAGGTTAAATTTATTTAAATAAAAAATGCTTGAATGCTTTTGGACAAAAGTTGTTCAAGCTCGAGCAGAGTTATTCAAGCCAAAGCTCGGCTCAAACTAGGCTCGTGTGCATCTCTACACAACACATTCTTTGGGGCCATGTGAATGATAGGGGCAAAACCTGTTTTTTTTTAAGGTGTTTAGGTGATCAAAAACCAGATTTTTGTTCGTGAAAAAAAAGCAAAGAAAACTAAGAAAAAACAATGCCGACCATTTCCCAGTCCATGGCTGGCCCAAAAACTTAAAAAAAAAATATGGCTAGTCATTTTCTGATAGGGTGGCTGGTTGGAAAATGGTTGACCACTCAAAAAACTAACATTTTTTTAGTCAACCATAAAAAAAAGAAAGAAAAAGGCTTTTCCGGTCATTTTCAGCCAGTGGCCAGTTAGAAATGACTAGACAATGGTTAGGTGGGGAAGGTGTAGGATGAGGGTGGAATATGGTGGAAAAGCCCCTTCCTAATAAACGAAGTTTTCAATTTGGTGGGGGAGGGTGTATAAATATGAAAATATTGTGTTCTTATCGCAACATTTACTTTTAATCATCTATATCTCAAGACAAAAAAGGTTTATATCTTAATATTTTAATTTATTTATTTTGTTCATATTTTGCTGAGAGCATTAAACTAGCCAAATGAACCAAACAAAGCATGTTCTGGCTTGGCTTGCTTACCAATGGATTGATTTCGTGACTTGCAGGTGTTTGTGTTTTAGCCAAGCCGAGCTCGAGCTTGACTCATCCCTGAATGAGATGAGCCGAACACATGGGCAGGCTTGTGTAAAAATATTTTGTGTTATTTATACATAGAATATATATTTTATATATTATACTTAATAGTTCATATTATATATATATATTTTCTATGCAACATTCTTTATATATATATATATATATATATATATATATATATATATAAGAAGCCCTCTTATATATGTGTTTAGCATGCACAATTTAGTGAGAAACTACTCTTATTCATTTTTTTTGCTAAAAACATGATTTTATGAGCCAAGAAAAATTGATGCTTTCATATTTTGGATCACCCAAAAACTTGTATACTTGTCAGATTCAGGCATAGTGACAAATATCGCGAGATTTATGAAAATTTTTATGAAAATCTCGCGATAATATCACTAGAAATTGCCTGAAAGTTTAAAACAGCAATTTCTTGCGAGATTTTCAAAATATCGTGAGATTTATGAAAAACGTAAATATCACAATTTAAATGTGATATTTACGTTTTAAACGGCTATTTATCATGATTTAAATGCGATATTAATAAATTTTATTAATATTTTCTTATAAAAATTCATTTTTAGAATTTTTAATTTATTTTTTATTGCCGAGATTTTGCCAAAAAATGCAAAACTTTATGGATTTTTTTAATTTCTCATGAGTTTTTTAAAAATGAGAAATTGCCGATAAAAATGTTTGTCACTATAGATTCGGGTGATCCAAAAGCATGTTCTCACTAAACAAAACCTACATAAAGCTAAGATTTTTGAAGGGGCCTAACTGGGCAGAACGAGCGCATTGAAAAAAAAAATTAGAATTTTTTTGGCAAAAACAATTTCATATAGAATATATAAATACGGAAAAATTAAGATTTTTTTTTCACAGCACTCACATAAAAAATAAAAGTATTTTCAAAACAATTGTAGTTTTCAAAATATCGCATTTTTAGGGGAGCCTTTGGACCATTAAAACGTCGCGACATTTCTAGAACGGCTAACTTAGAGTACGGAGGAAGGAAAATTCGTGAAGGATTGACACGTGGATTGATGCAAGTATCTTTTGACACGTGGCAAAAGATTTCGAGAAGGATCTGGGCGGGAACGATCTCGAAAGCCCTGGATGCTGCGAAGGGACGGTCCTATATAACGCTCCTCTCCCTGCCGTCGTTTCCCTTACAGAAGATCGCGAGAAGGAGGAGAGAAACAAAGTCCATTCGCTCATCTTTTCTAGGATTTTGCGGAACGCTCGAGCCGAGAATTTGTCTATTCGATACGTGGGCCGGATCGGAGGGTTTTCAATAGAAGATCGATATATTCGTAAGTCTTTCGATCTCGTTTTCTATCGTTTGGATCTGTGCACAATTTCATCGTTTGGGTTTGTGTGCGATTTCGTGATCGGTGTAGTGCTTTTCGTCCATTTCGTTGATCTCCATGCTGAATTATGTAGTTTTCTTGATATATTTTGCTTAATTGTTGCAATGGATTTTGCTTTTTTTTTTTGGTGCTGTCTGCTTGGGGATCCGAGTTAGATGTGTACTCGTCAATGCTAACAGATGTGTAGTTGGTTGATCTTCGTCTGTTTGATTCTGAATTGTGTTTTTTGCGATATCTCTGTTTATTTCTTTGTTTTTTATCTGTAATCGGATCTTCTTTTTGGGGTTTTGGCTTTTTTATGTCCTGAAATTATTGTAGTTGTTAATGTGCATCATTTGTAGGTTTATTTCTTTGGTCGTTATGTAGAACTTAATCTCCTTTTTAGGGGTTTGGCATTTGATGTCTTCGAAATCTTGCAGTATCATTTTGTGTAGGGATTGGGTTACGTATTCTTCTAGTTGGAAGGAAAATTTTCTTTTTCTTTTTTTCCCCTTTTCTTTTTCTTTTTTTGTTGAGTGGATGTGAAATAGTGTGATTAATCTTATTTCCTGAATCAATCAATCTTTGCATTTTCTCAGGATATTTGGTGCTTGAGTTTGCGTGCGTTTCTGTGATTATATTGACCTTACTTCGTTCCAATGGTTGTTAAGATTTGCACTTTCTTTTCTTTTTTTAGAGGTTTTAAGTATTGATATAAATTATTCAATATGCATTATTTCCATGGAAGTTAAGGAACTGTATCTTTTTGAAATACTCTCCTTTTTCTGTAGATTTACATATAGATTAGCCACAGTCAACCTAATTGCGTTTAAATACTTGTGCTTTTGCTTTCAACTGTGCTTACCGAAGAATCATTTTTCAACATAGAGATTCTATAGCGTTTTTATAGGACAATGATTGTTTAATAAATTTCATATTTTCTCCGGAAGCTAATTTTGTATGTATACCGTTGGTTAATTGGCCTACAATATTTAAGGATCTGGCTTGTATCCAGGGTTGGGTTTTCACTAGTTCTTTGTTAGGAATAAAATTCTAATATTTTGTCCTAAAATTCAAGTCTCTTGCCCCTTATCTGAGCTTGAGAACTTTCGTTTTGATTTCTAGCAGTTAACATGGACTGTATCAATAGCTCCCATGAAATCTGGTGTCCTTTATGATGTTGCTGGATTGGGGTATATGTCATCTACCTTTTTGGCGTGCTATTCGTGGTGGTAGATGTCCATAATTCCTTTACACGTTTGATCACGAAAGAGGATCAGAGATTCTTCTCTTGGAACTAACTGAGGGTGTTGCTGACTAATTGTAGGCAGGTTCTCACTGATCTGCCCTAAGGAGGTACTAGGGATTGCCGGTTGAGTTTCATATTGTCAATGGGTTGGATAGATTTAGTCTGCAAGTTTCATAACAGATGCATCAAGTAACCTGGCTATTCTTCTTCGTGAAACCTAAAGGGGGTTGTCATTTATTGATCAGTTCTGAAAGAGGTCATGGCGAAAAACCAAAACAGAAGAATTGGATGTTATGATAATTGGCATTTCCGTAGAGCACTTTTAGTAATAGTTTGTTGAAAGAAACTGGAGTCTTGGGGGGATTGACTGCCTGGGAGGTTACATTTAAGATACTAGAAAAACATTAAAAGTACTGGTGATAGAAATCTTGATAATTCTAGTCTCAATGATGCTGGTCTGCTATTTTTGGTGAATGCCATAAAAAGTAGGAATGAGTTCTGTAGAATGCATATTTGACATAATGATATCTTTTGCAAGTTGGGTTTGGCTTGAGCTATTCCTCATTGGTCTATGTATGTCTCATGAAACTTATGCATCGTTTTATGAGGGACTTTGGCTTTCTTTTAAGAGGGAGAAGTATGGTTGAGAGAAGAGAGGTTCTCCTGTCTTGTTTAATGTGTGTGTGTGTGTGTGTGTGTGAGAGAGAGAGAGAGAGAGAGAGAGAGAGAGAGAGAGAGAGAGAGAGAGAGAGAGAGAGAGACGTTGTGTTTCTTTTACATGTCTACTTATTTGATTGTAACATCATCTATGTTGATGATTTTAATATGAGATGCAAGTTTAAGCTCAAAACTCAAGCTTGGATCTTTCAACTAAATGAGCCTAAGCTTCATCTCAAATAGCATTAGCCTGAGTTAAGTTTCTTGCAAGAAGCTTACTCTGCTTTCAGCCCTGGTCATGAATCACATAGCTTTGGTAGTTTCTTCATCTTATTTGGACCTGTACATGATCTCTCTTTTATAACTTGCTGAATCTTGTGGTTCTACGTTGTCTGAATTTTATTTGTATTGGAATGCGATGTTGTGTGCTGGTAGGTCATATATATTTGCTTTTGTTCTCCAAATATTTATGCACAAGTTGGCTTGGATCTTTCAACTAAATGAGCCTATGCTTGAACTTGAATAGCTTGAGCCTGAGTTAAGTTTCTTGCAAGAAGCTTACTCTGCTGGCAGCACTGCTCATGAATCACATAGCTTTGGTAGTTTATTCATCTTATTTGGACTTGTACATGATCTATCTTTTATAACTTGCTGAATCTTGTGGTTCTACGTTGTCTGAATTTTACATGTATTGGAATGCGAAGTATGTTGTGTGCTGGTAGCTCATATATATTTACTTTGGTTCTCCAAATATTCACGCGCAAGTTGGTTTCAAATGTTGGCGTTGTTTTTATCTTTACTTTTGGATATTTTATGTTGGAAAAAGCATATAGGAACAGGATATGCTATTTCCACATGCTGGGGTTAATTTACCCCTGAGGATTCTCACTGAGCTCGAATACGGTGACAGTGCTTTTTTTCAGTTTTGGTACTGTTTTGCGTTAGTAATTAGTCCATGATCTCACCCTGACTGGGGGACAGTTTTTCAGCCATCTTTGCCTCCATTGTGGTGTTCTATCATTCTTCACAGTTGAATATGCGTCACATGGCTGCTTGAATTCTGCTAATCACAACATTTCAGCCACTCTTTCTTATATTGTAGCATTTGTTTCTTATTTTGCTTGATTTATTACATTAGTTTTACTCCTTGTTATGGTTGAATATACAAGTAAAATATTTTCTTTTCCTTTTTGTTCTTCACTGTCAACATTCTGTGTAATTGGCTGTATATCATCTTTTGCAAAATTTGTCTATTAACATAATAAGTGGTTCTCTTTCTGCAGTTTTGAAAAGAAGCTTGTGGTTTTGGTGCATTAAAACGGTCTATAGTGTTTTATCCACGGGATTTTGCTTCTAGGCAAGCAAGTCCACCTTCAACTTAGTCTCGTGCTACCAGCATAATGTTTCCTGTGTACAGATACTCAGATTGGTACCCTCAGCCTTATAGTCAGTATCAACTGGCCTTTGGGGGCATGTCACCATGCAACAAAGGCGAACTTGTGAAGCCTTCTGTTGGGTACGAACCATGGCAACGTTCACCACAGTGCTATGGCTGTCACGGTCATATGTACCCACCTGGTCATGTGTACCCACCTGGATACTATCTTGGACCACCGCCTCAGTTACTCACTTCTCCACCTTTATATTGCTATGGACCTTATCCTCCTCATCCCCAACCACAGCCTACTAACTTTGTTATCCCCCCTCATTATACAGTGGACCACGGTCATTATGAATACGACAAAAGTAATATGAACCACTGCTGTGGATGCACGAATCATACCTGTTGCTTGAAGGATAAAAACAATGTGAAAGTCGAGGAGCGAAAGGAAGAACCTGAAGAAAACAGGCTTTACAATTTTCCTGATCTGTGTAGTTGCCCTTATCCTTTTGTGCGGATTCCTGCTGGCTGGCTGAACAATGAGGATGGCCAGGCATCTGAAAAAGATTCAAAGACGTGGATGGGCCGGTTGCCTGTGGAAGCAAAGGACAATGTCCAATTTGGAAATGGTGGTGTAGAGAAGAAGACACAGCAGCAACTTCCTGTCATCTGGATGCCTGGTTACAAGCATGAGGATGTTGAGAAGAAAGAACCAGAAAAGGTTAAAGCGAACTCTGGAGTTGCAGCAGAACCTATGAAACTGAAGGTCATTCCTGTGAAGGTTCTCGAGGACACGAGTTTCCCAGATAAACAGGCAGCTACTGAACTACATTGTGAAAATGGTGCACCAGCAGGGGTTGCATCGGAGGAAGCAAAACTGAAAGATGGGATTGCTAAACAGAATGAAGAAACCAGAGGGGACGAATCTCCCAAGTCAAAGAATCCTCCGTCTTCGGGGAACAGTTCTAAACTGCCACCTATTTGCTTGAGGATAGACCCTTTACCCAACAAAAGAAGGAAAAATGGCAGTTCGAGGTCTCCTAGTCCACCTGGTGAGAAGGTGGAGATTGGGTCACAATTACAGAACTCTTCTGGGAGATCCCAGGTTGTAGAAGATAAGATGTCAGATGTGGCTCATAAAAAGAAGGAAATAAAGGTTTTTCCTGTGGAGGAGAAGAATGCCAAACAAGAACCAGAAAATGTAATAGTGGAGAAAGTAATATACGAAAACAAAAAACCGGCCACTGACAATAATGACAAATCAGAGAATGATGCAATACATCCCGCAGAAAAGAAGGTTGTGGCTACGGAGAAAAGGATTTCTAATGCAGAATCAAATACTGTAGCAAACCTGGCTGTAGTACAGAAGCTAGTGGAGGTTTGGAAGAAACTGGAGGAAGATGCTGCTCTTCTTATTCAGTCTGTTTATCGTGGATTTGTGGTGCGGAAATGGGAGCCTCTTAAGAAACTCAGGCATATTAAGAAAATCCAACAGCAGGCTAATGAAATCAGAGTGAAGATTCATAATCTGGATGCCTCCTGGAAGCTTCAAGCTAATGGCAGGGAAAAATCAGTGATTGGAGAGACCATTATGAGTTTGCTTCTGCAACTGGACGCCATACAGGTAAAATTTTAATGTCTTCTTGTTTGATTATATTGAATTGCTATTTGTTGAAATTGTTCCTTTTACTTTGCTTTTATAGTTACTGGTGATGTGTTTCTTTTGTGAGCTGAATCTTTGGTTCTTCTGTCTCAGGGACCTCATCCAACTGTTCGTGAGATCAGAAAGTCGGTTGCAAGGGAATTGGTCTCCCTGCAGGAGAAGCTGGACACGGTGACTACTGATCCTGTTGATAATTCAAAAGAGGTAGTGACTGAGCAGAACTGCACGGTAGAAGGTCCTGGTTATCAAATTCCGATGGATGTATCCAAGGAGCGAGAGGCAGTTAATCAACCTAACAATGATAATTGCAGACCTGAAGTAGGTATAAAAGAAGCTGAGGAGCGGAAATGCATGGATGCATCTGCAAATGGAGGCTACTCTATGGAAATGCTGCAGGAAGTGAGACAAGTTTCTGAAGATGCTAAGCTTTCAGCTCCTGAGACACGTATGCCTGATTCTCATAGTCAGGATGACCAAGGTCTGGCATCTGAATTTAGTGTAGGCGAAGGGGCTTCATTAGAGGGTGATGTGTCTAGTGATCTGACGAGAGAACATCTTCAACCTTTGTTCACACATTCTGAAACAGTGAAACTTGCAGATGTGACTGTGGATGGTGAGGAGCACCATGAGCTTGTGAACACTGAAAGTCATCTGCAACAAGCTTTTGTCACATCAGGGGCTGATGCAGAAGTGTCTGCACCATCTAATGGTGATACTGCCGAGGAGTCCATTCAGGATGGAACAGAAAGGATCATTGAAGAAGAAATGTTCATTCAGGTTGGAACCGATGTTGGAGAAACTTCTAGTGGATTTGCATTGAGTAATGAGATTGAGAAACCTGAAGTTGGACTTGAGAGCATGTCTGATACTGTGTTGGAATCTGTTGAAGGACCCGTTGAGAAAGAAGTCAAAATGGTAGTTGGTGGAGGCGAGTCACCTGCTGTAAAAGATAGATGTGTGGTGCTTATTGAGGTGCGTGATGGAGGTGATATGGTTTCTGTCAGCAAAGCTCCAGTTGTGTGTGCAAGCGAGAAGAAGCCCTCAGCCAATGAGATTGACGGCGTTTCGGAGAAATGGAATGTGGATAAGTTCTGTAAGGATGCTGGTGAGGGTGGATGTGAGCATCATGACGAAGCTGCGGATGGTTTAGAACATCAAAATGGAGATGATGTTTGTGTGGTGAGGGAACAGTCAGTTACCAATGAAGAGGGCACCGTTGATACTCCTGGTGTAGTTGTGGAAGATAATTCTGGTTCAATTCTGGATTCAGAACCTTCAGTTGTGGTTGAGATGCGTCTGAGAGAAGAGATCAAAAGCATTGGCTCTGAAGGTCGTCTGGTAGCTACAAAAGGTGAGGGAAAAACTGGTGATAACGATGGTTCTCACACCAATCCAGTGGTTGAAGAGGAGGTCCCTGGTTTATCTGATGCTCATTACATTCCAAGCGAAGAGAACACAGTGGTAAGTATTAAGGAAGCCACGGATAGTGTGGAAGAGATCGTGAAGCATCGCAAAGGAAGAAGGGAGGATGAGAACGAGATGCTGAAAGAGATGGTGGACAAGTTGATGGAAGCAAGCAAGAAACAGCTATCCGTGATCCAAGAGCTAAACGGAAAGGTAAGGGATCTGGAAGGCAGATTGAAGAGGAAGAACCTCAAGGTAAGGATCCCGAGACGTGCTTCAGGGTCTTGTTTGAAGCTTAAGAACTCTGTACCCGTGGATACATCAGTATACTGAAAATCTTCAGGGTCTTGTTTGAAGCTCAAGCACTCTGTACCCGTGGATACATCTGTATACTGAAAATTGTAGCATAGATAACCATGTCTCTTCGAGTAAAGAAAAGTGTAGCATAGAAAACCATAGTGGTCATCGGTGTATGATATGTCTTGTTTGTTGTGGTAATAAAATGGTCCCTCCTACTTTTGCTCTATCGATTTCATGGTTCTTTTCCTGTGACAAACGTTTTGCGTTTTCTGTATTTTCTAGTTTGTGAAGTGCCTTATGTGATGTATGGTTAAGACTCCCATGGTAGTAGATGTCACTTGGGCAAAAGTGGTTACATATTGAATATTTTGATGCAGAACCATCGAGCCATGAGAACGCGAAAATAATGTGCCACTACAGATTAGAGAGTAAAATTCAAGCAATGAGGCCAGATTGGCACCCATTGGGTCACGACTTTCAGGGTAACTATTTTCTGTTTCCCCATCTTGCCTATCGAAAAAACAAAGCAATGAGGAAGAAAACTCCCCATCTTGCCTATCGAAAAAAAAGCAATGAGGGAGAAAACATCAGTTTTTAGCAGTTTTGGAATTTTGAGCACCGACCAAAATAACTCTGATCAGTTTGGCTGGATATTGACTGGCTGATTACTGTTTTAGTTGGACTCAAGAGGTGTTTGTTTCATACCTTTTCTAGAGGTTCTTTTTCTTAAGAAATAGGGTCTCTTTCTTATAAAGGATGAAACAAACACGCCCATGAGAAAATATGTGGTAGGACTCATATAACAAATAAAAAAAAAGCTTTGCTGTCAAAATAGGTTCATACCTCCCTTCCTTGCATGGATAAGCCAGTTACCCTTCAAAGTGGCTCTTTGAAGGAAAGAGACTTCCCTTGAATGGGAGTGTAACAACAGCCCCTCAGCATTTGCTGATTTGATGAAAGGAATACTTTATAGGTGCTGCCTACTCAATAAGATGTTTACAAAGAACCACTCCCATTGTCACGAGCTGAAAATGATGGCCCCCGTGATGTACCCCGATGTACCTCAACACCGGCCTTGCAAGCGCACAGTAAAAATCGAACTAAACATCATTTGTCAAGCGCACAAGTGCAATAACACAAAGCATGTAGGCACACAATCACATATCACATAAAGAAAGCGGGGAGGCAAGAGAGCATAGAAGAAAGTAAGAAAGTAAAGACTTCTATAGCAAATTAACAAATACTGAGGGACCATGAAATCACCTTGAAACCGAAGGTTCTAAGTCCAAAGCCTTTACATGCAATACAATAAATTCAAAGAGGTAATTACATCAAACAACGAAAGCAAAAGGCTTTGGAATACTCTCTCCTGCCTAAGTTAGTGCCGTCCTCGATGACAATCGTGAGTGGTACTCCTCTACAAGTTGATGTTGCTGCTTTCACATACTGACTATTTTCTCCCAATTAGCTTCACTCTTTGGTAGACCTTTTCACTGCATTAGGTACTTCTTTACCTTGCCAAGATAATTGTTGGAGTGGTTGAGGACGACTTCTGGTTCTCCACCTGGGATGTTGGCTGTTAAAAGCGTGCACTGCAGGATCGAAGCACATTAAGATGTGCTCTGATGTGGATCTCCTTGATCTTCATGGAACGACTTTGGATTGGACACATGAAAGACTGAATGAACCTGAAATTTTGCTAGCAAATCCAACTTATAAGCCAAGTTCCCAACGCGCCTCATGATGGTGAAGGGGCCATTATATTTACAGATGAGGACTCGATGGTGACCCCAAAAGATAGCAGTGTGCTCAAGGTAGAGCTTCAACAACACCTTATCTCCAACGCTGAATTCTACTGGTTGATACTTCTCATCAGCTCATTTATCCATGCATTTTGCAGCCTTATTCTGATAAACCTTCACCAACTCTGACTCATTTTGCCAGTTTCTGACAAACCGGTATGTTTATGGTGCTTTCCCATGTCCATGTGCAACAAGAGAGGGGGAGTTTGCAGTTGTTGTCCCGTTACAACTTCAAACAAACTATGGCCGGATGACTCTATTTTCTGAAGGTTATAGCAAATTTGGGCAACATCAAGCAAGTCATACCCAATTTCTCTAGTTAGTACTCACAATGTGTCGAAGATACTCCTCCAGGATGCCATTGATTCGCTCTGGCTGCCCATCAGTCTAGGGATAAAAGCTGGTGTTAAAATGCAAATCTATCCCAAGTAATTAGAGTACCTCATGCCAGAAATAACAATGAGGTAGAAAACATGAGTCTTTAGGGATAAACTGGTAGGGATCTACCAAACCCCATCTTGCCTATCGAAAAAAAATCAATGAGGGAGAAAACTCTCCATCTTGCCTATCGGAAAAACAAACAACGAGAGAGAAAACATGAGTCTTTAGCAGTTTTGGAATTTTGAACATTGACCAAAATAACTCTGATAAGTTTGGCATGGATATTGACTGGTTGATTACCGTTTTAGTTGGACTTAAGGGGTATTTGTTTCATACCCTTTTCTAGAGGTTCTCTTTCTTAAGAAATAGGGTCTCTTTCTTATAAAGGATGAAACAAACATGCCCATGAGAAAATATGTGGTAAGACTCACATAACAAATGAAAAAAAAATAGCTTTTCTGTCAAAATAGGTTCATACCTCCCTTCCTGGCATGGATAAGCCAATTACCCTTCAAAGTGGCTCTTTGAAGGAAAGAGACTTCCCTTGAGTGGGGGTGTAACAAATGCCCCTTAGCATTTGCTGATTTGATGAAAGGAATACTGTATAGGTGCTTCCTAGTCAATAAGATATTTACAAAGAACCACCCCCATTGTCACGGGCTAAATACGAAGGCCCCCGTGATGTGCCCCGGTGTACCTCAACACTGGCTTTTCAAGCACACAGTAAAAATTGAACTAAACATCGCTTGTCAAGCGTGCAAATGAAATAGCATAAGCATGTACGCATACCATCACATAAAGAGAAAGAGGAGGCAAGAGTGTAGAGAAGAAAGTAAGAAAGTAAAGACTTATATAGCATGTTAACGAGTACAAAGGGACCGTGAAATCACCTTGTACCTGAAGGTTCTTAGACCAAAGGCCTTTACATGCAATACAATAAATTCAAAGAGGTAATTACATCAAACAACAAAAGCAAAAGGCTTTGGAACACTCTCTCCTGCCTAAGTTGGTGCTGTCCTTGGCGGCAATCATGAGTGGTACTCCTCCACAAGTTGATGGTGCTTTCACATAATGACTGCTTTCTCCCAATTAGCTTTACTCTTTGGTAGACATTTTCACTGCACCAGATACTTCTTTACCTCGCCAAGATAATTGGAGTGGTTGATGACGACTTCTGGTTCTCTACCTGGGGTGTTAGTTGTTAAAGGCGTGCATTGTAGGATCGAAGCACGCTAAGATGTGCTCCGTTGTAGATCTCCTTCATCTTCATGGAGCGACTTTAGGTTGAACACTTGAAAGACTGAATGAACCTGAATGTTTGCTGGCAAATCCAACTTATAAGCTAAGTTCCCAACATGACTCATGATAGTGAAGGGGCCGTTATATTTACAGATGCAGACTCGATGATGACCCCAAAAGATAGCAGTGAGTTCAAGGTAGAGCTTCACCAACACCTTGTCTCCAATGCTGAATTCTACTGGTCGACACTTCTCATCCGCTCATTTCTTCATTTGTTTTGCAGCCTTGTTTAGATAAACCTTCGCCAACTCCGCTTGGTTTTGCCAGTTTCTGACAAACTAGCATGTGTATGATGCTTTCCCATGTCTACGTGCAGCAAGAGAGTGAGGAGTTTGTGGTTGTTGTCCCGTTACAACTTCAAATGGATTATGGCCGAATGACTCTCTCTTCTGAAGGTTGTAGCAAAATTGGGTGACATCAAGCAAGTCATACCCAATTTCTCTAGTTAGCACTCACAAAGTGTCAAAGATACTCTTTCAGGATGCCATTGATTCACTTTGTCTGCTCATCAGTCTGGGAATGAAAGTTGTTGCTGAAATGCAAATCTGTCATAAGTAATCGAAGTACCTCATGCCAGAACTTCTCAATGAAGCGAGCATCTCAATCACTTATAATGCTCTCTTGGATTCCCCAATATTTCACCACATTCTGCATGAACAACTTTACAATGTCGGCAATTGAGCAGGTGATAGGGGTAGGCATGAAGATAACATAATTTGAGAACATATCTACAACCACAAGAATTGAACTGCAACCATATGCTTTTGATAAACTAACAATGAAGTCCATGGTGATGAAATCCCACGGATGACTCGACACATGCAATGGCTCCAACAATCCTCCTGATCTCTGGTTCACAACTTTATCCTACTAGCAAATCATACAGGTCCACACATAGACATCTACGTCATCCCACATATGCAGACAATAATACACATGCTCCAACAATGCCAACATCCTCTGCTGCCCTGGGTGACCAACCCAGTGTGTGTTATGGCACTCCTGCATCAAGCGCCTTCGTAGAGTTTTTTATTGCAGGATATACAGATGATCCTTAATGGTGCAAAGCAGATCATCCTCAAACCAGAATCTTTGGGTCTTCTCTTCCTTTGCCAACATTATAATTTGTTAGGCCATTAGATCATTCTTCAATCATTCTTGAACTTGCTCGAGAAGATCAATTGTCGGTTGGTTGGTGCTACCTTCCTCTTCGTGTAATGCTGCAAGTTTCGCTTTTCGACTTAGGGCATCAGCTATGACATTGGTCATGTTAGGTTTATACTCAAGGACCATGTCAAATTCCATAAGGAATTTCTGCCAACGAGCTCGCTTCACACTAAACTTCTTCAAAATCTGGAAATAATTTATCATCACCTTGTTAGTGCGTACAATGAATTGCGACCCCAGAAAATAGTGCCTCCACACTCGAAGGCAATGCATGTTAGCAACATTTTTTGTTCATGCACTATGTAGCATCGCTCGACATCCTTCAACTTATGATTCTCAAAGGCAATGGAATGTCCTTGTAGTAACACCCCTTCAATCGCGAAGTAAGATGCATCGGTTTGCACTTTTAATGGCTTATGATAGTCAGGTAACTTCAGCACAGACTCCTCAATCAACACGCGCTTTAACTTCTCAAAAGCTTTTTGACATGACTCAGACCACACCCACAGCCTATCCTTCTTCAGCAGATTAGTGAGTAGAGCGACGATCAAAGAATATCCCTGAATGAATCACTGATAATAATTGGCAAGCCCTAAGAAAGAATGAAACATTGAGACCTTGGCAGGTGGCTCCCATTCTTAAATTGCCTTGACCTTCTGATGATCCATCCTCTGCATGCCTCCTCCCAAAATATGGCCAAGAAAATGCACTTCCTTTTGACTGAATGAGCATTTTTTTTTGCTTCACGTACAACTCATTATCCTTCAGAGTCTAAAACACAATCTGAAGGTGCTGAACATTTTCTTCCATAGAATTGATGTACACCACTATGTCGTCTAGGTAAACCACGATGAACTTGTCAAGGTGGTATAGAGAAGGTTGTGGGTGCATTCATCAAGACGAATGACATAACAAGAAACTCGAATTCCCAATACTGTGCCACGTAGATGGTCTTGGCTTCATCCCCTTCGGCAATTCTAACTTGCCAATAGCCTGATCGCAGATCCAACTTCGAGAAAATATGAGCTTTACGCAACTGATCAAACAAGTCCGCAATCAAAGGAAGCAGATACTTGTTTTTCATAGTCGATTTGTTCAATGCTCAGTAATCCACACATTAGTGCTTTGACTTATCATGCTTCACCTGGAATAGCACAAGCACTCTACATCGCCTATGTTTTCAATGTCGAGCATCAGTGATATGAATGCTTTGACATACTCATAAATTAACTTAGTCTGCTTTAGGGCTAACATCTTATTGTGGACAATTCTACTATCATTCTTAGGCAAAAAGAAGTCACACAATTCCTTCTTAAGGTTCGCCCACGAATTTACAATAAGACGCCCACACTCAACATAGCCTTTGCGGCGTTTCCACAAAAGCATAACATCATTCGTAAGGTACATTGTTGTAGTACGCAATGAATCTACACCTTTCGTCATACCTCCATCCTTGCGGTACTAGTCCATCAAGTAAATAAAGTTCTCAAGATCTCTCGAGTTCTGAGTGCATTTGTACTTTGCACGCTCAGGCAATTTAATATGCAGCCCCACATGTGCCACTGCTCCACCAGCTGAGGCATCCCTCAACTATCGCTTCAACTGATCATTCTTTCATCGGACAACATCCAGTTCAATAATCAAGATGTTGAACCTTTTTAGCAGATCATCAAACTTAGTGTTAAGACTCCCAGTAGAGTCTTCATATCTAGTGGCAAGATTGTCCATAGAATCTTTTACTCCCTCTACTATAGTCTTGCTCTCTTGATCAAGCACCCCAAAAGTAATATTAGTATCATTAACCAACCTTTTCACATTGGTCACAATCTCTGTCAACTCGACAACATCGCGCACAAGAACTGTCACACAGTCATCAACCATAAACTTGTCTTTGGGAGGGAACCTAACTACTTGAAGGAATGTCCTTATGCTTTTTTAGTGGCATTCTCAACGAAGAATGTCAAATCCTTGTCCCAAACTTCAACAGGGCTCTAGTACCAACTTGTCACGGGCTAAAAGCGAAGGCCCCTGTGACGTGCTCCGGTGTACCCCAACACTGAAATGACCTTTCAAGCACACAACAAAAATTGAGCTAAACGTCGCTCATCAAGTGCGCAGACGCAATAGCACAAGCACGTGCACACATAATCACATAATGAGAGTAGGAAGGAAAAAGAGCATAGAAGAAGGCAAGAAAGTAGAGACTTCTATAGCAAGTTAGTGAGTACAAAGGGACACCAAAATTACCTTATACCTGGGGTTTCTTAGGCCATAGGCATTTACATGCACTACAAGAAAGCAAAAGAGATAATTACATCAAGCAACAAAACAGAAAGTTTGGTGGTCCAGAACACCCAAAATATTGGTGTTTATTATATTTGTTTGCCTGCTTTTAAGGATACATAAGGAGGTTCGACCCATTTAAGCTTGGCTCGAACTCATTCAAAAAAATAAATGAGTTGAGCTTGAACAATGGTTCAGGCTCAGTACATGTAAACAAGTCGAGCTTGAAAAATGGTTCAGGCTCAATACATGTAAATGAGCCGAGCTTGAATAGATAGTCCAGCTTGAATAATCTCGATAAGCCCAATTAAGCTCGGCTCACATAGTTATAAAAAGATAGATTTATATATGTATGTATTTTGTTCATAATGTTAGCATAAAGAAGGATCTTACCTTAATGGATAAGGCTGTGATTGTCTATGAAAGTGACATGGGTTCAAATCTCATCATTTTCCTCTTTAAAAAAACATTTTACACAATTTTCAAAAAGTTTAAAAACATTTTTAAAATAAAGGTTTTCAGCTCAAGCCAAGACGAGCCGTGCTTGATTTGTGTTGATCCTTAGCCATGGTTGTTCAAGCTCATCTTGAGCTTGAACAACCAATTTGTCTTCAAGAGCCAGGCCAAACTTGCCTCATGTTCATCCCTACCTGCTTTATCTGTGCACGCTTTAATATTTTCTTGAGTTGAGGTATAAATTTATTAAATAACTCATCTTATGTTTTTTTTTGGAAAGGCAATCTAGGGTTTTAATTACACCCTTATTAGTTATACAACAACACCATTGGGATTCAAACTTATAGCATTCCAACACAAGGTGACGTTCTCTCCCTGCTCCTACTAGACAAGAGAAGCCCTTGTTGGTACCATCTTATGGTTATTTGTTAGACAAATCAATAACGAGGGCCATGCCACTAGTGGTTTGGTCTACGATTTCACAACCATTAACTTGGGGTGGCCTTGGTGTTTGATCTATGCCTACAAAATGATGCATTGTTGGCAAAGTGATGGTGCATCATTTGGTCTATGGACATGGTGGATTATCTTTGCACTAAAAATAACATGTAGGGCCCACCTCATGGATAGACTCCTTTGACAAACAATTGTAGCAGATCGAGTGTTTTGTTATGTTGGTGTTAGGTATGGTTGTTGTTGTTTTTTATATGATGAGGAACCCTCGTCGAAGCGAGAAAAACCTGGATAGGGACCCATGACCACCCTACCTTACGTGACCCACCTCTGAAAGCTATGGAACGCCCGTGGGGTTTGATCTGCTGCCTTCGTCTTAGCACCCTCACAACCACCTCATTGGCCATGTGAGTGATCTCGCGGTGGTGGTATGGTTGTTGTTCCTTTAGCACCTTTTACCAACTGAAGACCCCTCACATGAATGCAAGTGAAGCTGTAGTGCTATGGGTTAGTTCACTCTTCAATATATTTTTTGCTTCTTGATCTTGGTATGGATGTACTTCTTGTCCAATGAATTTGGAGTTCGGGACCTACCGTGTGTTCGAGATGCTTTGCTTTGTTAATGTTGAAAAATAAAATAGAGACCACATACAAGTAAAATCAAAATATAAGGAGAAAGGGATAAACACACCAAATATACGCAGTTCAGCCAAAGGCCTACAATCACAAAAAAAACTCACACCCTCTTTCTTTCTCATTTATCTACAAGTACATGATCCAGATAAATAATCTTTGTCTATAACTAATAAGAAAAATAATCAAGATGGGATAAAGATAGGTGATACTCTTGGGGACTACAATTGCTCTCCAAGATAAACGATGATCTTGAAAACTCTCATCTGTAAATGAGAATATTCTTCCATATTGTTATAAATTTCAACACACCCCGTCAAGTTGGAGGGTGAACAAAGAGAACTCTCAACTTAAAAATATGAATATATATGTTGGAATTGATGAAGATGATTGAGCACATCAATGTTTCAACGATGATAATACAACAATGAAGCATTTGAGAAAATATAATTTGAACCAAAGTCATTGGAAGATGCACAATATGAAGATTATAGTATGAACTTGCTGATGGAAAGAAGACTGCATACTTCAAGTTTGTGAAGGTAAATCTAATCCTGCTCTGATATCATGTTGAAAAATTAAATAAAGATTGAATACAAATAAAATTAAAATATGGAAAAGAGAAAGTGATACACACCAAATATGTGTGGTTCGGCCAAAGGCCTACATCCATGAGAAAAAGTTTTCACACCCTCTTTCTTTCTCATTTATTCAATCTGTCAAGTTGATCTAGATAAATAATCTTTATCTACAACTAATATGAAAAATAATCAAGATAAGATAAAGATAGGTAATAATCTTGGAGACTGCAACTACCTTCCGAAATAAACAATAATCTTGAAAATTGTCTTCAGTGATTGAAAATATTCTTTCATATTGTTATAGTTTCCAACATTTAGTCTTAGTTAACAAAAGTACCAGCACATAGCCTATGTAAAATAGGCTTTCAAATTTGTAGTTATTGTTGTATTTGTCAATAGGATGATGAAACCGCATCACACCTCTTTTGGTCATGCTCATTTTTAAGATTGCCAGATTTGGTTGTTTGTGAGGCCTCTTTTGCCAAAGATTTGTTGCTTGATTGTTTTATATTCAACTCTCATCCGCGATGGTATTTTGTATGGAGATGTTGGCTACTATCTGTCTGATGGGTTATTTGGAAGGAGTTGAATGCTAGAATTATAAGAGAGCATTCTACCTGTTTCGGACCGCCATGTTTTTCACCTTTTTGCTCTGATGTATATACCTCTTTGGCACTCTAGAGTGCCCCACAAGGCCTTATGGCCTAAGAACCCCGTGTATTCGGACCCTTTCTTCCCCTCTTGATGTACTTTGCTTTCAAGTATCTATAAAGAAGCTTTTTGCATCTCTCTCTCTCTTTGTGCTTGTGCATACGCGTACTCTTGCTTCCGCTCGTGCGCGTGTGTTGTGCGTTGCTTGTGCGCTTAAAAGGTCTACCTTCGGTGTGTGTGATTGCCCGAAGCTACATCACGGGGGCCTTCGCTTCTCAGCCCGTGACACTACCCTTCAATCTTCAAGTAAATGTGCCCTTTCCGATGTCTTTGGCCTAGTGGGGATTAAATGGCTACACTCTTGTACAGAATGTCTTCGGGTGCTGTTTGGGGTTGTCCTGATTTGATCTCTCTTTTGCTTGTCGATGCCTAATCAGGAGAGGAGATCCATGGCTATTTGACATAGCCAATCACATAACAACGTTTCATGTGGGGCATGCATTTTGTAGTTGTGGGCCCATGCAATGTTGTCATGTGATTGGCTATGTCACATAGCCATGGCACTTAGTCGCTCCTTTGATCTAAACTCCCTAATCAGCCTATACATGTATTCTAATATCTGATATTATTAATAAAATTGTTTTCCCCTTCTTTAAAATAAAAAATAAAAAATGAGGGCCTAGTGCTCTTTTCTTTTGCCTTTTTGGACTAAGCAAAGGTCGTGGCTGATTTGAGAGCATGCCTTTGGAATATGACTTCAAAAAGCCGCTAAACCTAATAATGGAAACCTTTGGTGGCTTTCCATAAATAGTTGATATGTTGGGCTCCTTTTTTTAATTACTCAGACTGAACAAGTCAAGTTCTGTTTTTTCTTAGATTTACATCGAGTGCCGGTTCACCTCAAAATTTGTTTGATGCAACACGTAAATGTGTATTTCCTTTTTTTTTTTCTGAGAAAAGCATAAAGGAAATTTATTTTCACACGTAAAAGTTTCACTAGCTTAAATGGGTTTATACACCCAACATGTTCTCTCTCTCAATGTTGTGAGTATTGGCCGATACGTATCATATCGCAAAATCGATACGAGATACTAACCTGAATCGGCTATTTTTTAATAAATGTAAAAAAATGCTTAAAACTATTGCTTTAACAGTAAATTCTTTTGTCTGTGGAGATTTGAGCAGTGAATGAGAGAAAGGAAAGAAAGAACGAAAGAGGATAAGAGGAGAAGCTATTCCATTAAAGGGAGATTCTATTTTTTGTGACTGTATTTTTTCTGTGCATAGGCTGGGATCTTATAGCCTCGTGTTGTCGTTTCATCCCAGACTTGAATGCCTAATTTACTCAAACGTTTTGGTTCTCCTGAAAATTAAAAACCAAAATCTGATTTCTTTTGGAAAACTGTTTTGAAATCAATTTGTTAAGAACGTTTTGGATATGCCCATGATACTGAGAGTGGATCCTTCTCTCTCTCCTTTATCGCATGCATTGAGGCTACATGGCCACCTTAGTTGCCATTTCAGGCCAACAGAGGCATCATTTGTCTCAAAAGGGTATTAAATTCACTCTTGTTCATATTCGAGTCTCGTTTTTGTGAGTACGGATCCTATCAATTAACATAGGATGGACGTCTAGCTGTCCAATCAATGGCTGTGATTGGTTCACACTTTCACCTGAATGTGAACTAATCCAGATGCTTCAGCTGGACGGCTAGGATCGACATAGGATGAAACCCATTCTATGTCAAAGAATTGGATGCTTTTGCATTTTTGTGGATAGTCAGAAAAAGCTGCAAATTTTCTGTTCACTAGAAGTAAATTTGGTTGACTAGTGCATTGTTTACAGCATTCATCAATGTGAGGTTTTCCTTGCTCATCAGATTCAGTCTTGCAGCCAGAGGCTCACATTGCAGGTTTTGAACTTGTGACATCCCTTCAACTTGGTCATGTTATGAGTCGCCCGAGCCAGATGAGTGGTGCCCTGGTGGGATTTAGCATCTTAGTCTCATGCTAACATGTGCCCATTTGCACATATTCATCTCGTAGGAGCTGCAATGACCATTTATTTGGTGTAGACAGCCACATCCAATGGAATATGAGCTCATGCTTATCTGCTTTATGGAGAAGAAAACACAGTTTCATGTTTATTTAAACATGATATTTTTGGTCTTGTGCCTTCCTTTTGGCCTCCATCAAAACTTATTTTAAAGTGTAAAGAGTGCAGTATTGAGGATAACATGGAAAACATGAATGTGGCATGGCCAGATCATGGTGGTGGTGTTAATTGGATAGATGCATGGATGTGTAGGACCAAAACAAAAATTTGTACTGCTTAAATGTGCTCTTAATCATGTATAAAATTGCATCTTGATGTTATTTTTTTTAGATAATCAAGGGAAACCACTTTGCTCTTTCACAAGTTCAGTGGTACGAAAACCCTAAATCTCCCTTGTTCACTAGGGAGTGTACCTAGCTGAGAGCGAAGCAGGTTATATGTTCCCACCCGAACATGGCAGTTAGCTACATCTCATGATCGGGGGTCCCAAAGAGCACCACGTATGTAAGCATGTGCGTCTCGTATCCCCATGTTTGTCAGCATTAATTAGCGTTGGAGTTTGATGCGATTGCAAAGACTTAAGTACCCTCTTCTCCATTGGTGCAAAAAAATGACGGTTCTTGAAAAGGAGTGGTTGTAAAGACTTAAGTGCCCCGAAGATGATTATTTAAGACCCAGTCTCTGCACTGCAGGATTATCCGAGAAAGAAATCTCCCCTGGAGGAGGCCATGAACATCAACCCTCTTACTCTCTCTCTCTCTCTTCTATTTCTGCTTCTGTGCACATCCATTAGAAGATCATACATTGCTCCATCAAGCACCGACTGACCTGCACATTGACTGTTGTGGAGCCTGATTCAAAGTTTTTACCCTTACAGGAGGAGGGTTTGGGGGCTCATCCCAGCGTGGGTAGCATCATTCAACTCTCACTCTCTCTCCCTTCTATTTCTGCTTCTGTGCACATCCATTAGGAGATCATACATTGCTCCATCAAGCACCGATTGACCTGCACATTTACTGTTGTGGAGCCTGATTCAGAGTTTTTACCCTTACAGGAGGAGGGTCTGGGGGCTCCTCCCAGCGTGGGTAGCATCACCAGTGTGGGTAGCATCATTCAACTTGAAGAGTTATGGAGTCTGATTCAGAGCTTTTACCCTTACAGAAGGGGGGTCTGAGGGCTCCTCCCAGCGTGTTCATGGTCTTTTGCCCTTACAGGAGGGGGGATTTACATTTCGTAGAACACTCATCACCGGAACGAGATGAACACCCGTCACTGGAACGACGGCTCCGCTGAGACCTCCTCGCTAGGGAGAGGAAGACGACGTGGTGGAGCTTCTGCTGGCCATCCTCAGCGCGACTGCACCGACTGAGTTGCTGTCGAGGAGGAGGGCGAGAACAGTGACTCTTAGCTTGGGCAATCTTTCTTTTGATGATTGTGGTTGTAATGTATCGTTGAAGTTAAAATGGAGAATGAAATGACAATAGAAATTGCTGAAAATTTACAGAAATAAACTAGACTCAATAATGAAGACACCACTTTTTACGGATTTGGAATATGACCTCCGGTTAGGAAGATATGGCCCTGACAAGTTGGTCCTAATTCAGGTAGCGATTTACAGTGATTTGCTTACTGAATAACACTACAAATCGCTATAGCGATTTGCGGAAAATACTACAAATCGCTATAGCGATTCACGAAAGACACTACAAATCGCTATAGCGATTTGCGATTTGTAGTGTCTTCCGCAAATCGCTATAGCGATTTGTAGTGTCTTCTGCAAATCGCTATAGCGATAATACTACAAATCATTGTTGGAAGGCCCAAAAATTTTTTGGTCCGGAGGGCGCTGCCCCCCGAGCCCGCGCCGGGGGGGAGCCCCCGGACCCCCCTCCTGTAAGGGCACATAAGTAGAGAGAGAAGGGAGAGAGAGTGAGAGGGTTGGTGTTCATGGCCTTCTCCAGGAGGAACTCTTTACCTCCCTTGATTTCTTCTGTAGAGAGAGAGAGGGTTTTACAGTGTTTTACGAAGAATGAAGAAGAAGAAGATGACGATGGAGCAATGTAGGATCGTCTGTTGGATGTGCACAGAAGTAGAGAGAGAAGGAAGAGAGAGTGAGAGGGTTGATGTTCATGGCCTTCTCCAGGAAGAACTCTTTGTTTCCCTTGATTTCTTCTCTAGAGAGAGAGAGGGTTTTACAGTGTTTTACGGAGAAAGAAGAAGAAGACATGTTTGTCCTTTTTTTGAACAGAAAAAGAAGAAGACTTTGAAGAGTCAACATCATCCTCGACTTTCTGGATGGAGGACATGTTTGTCTTTTTTTTGAACTATTTTTTTTTTTTGAATGAAGGGCATTTTTGTTATTTTCTTAAACCATCACTTTATGAGAAGAATAGCAAGAAAGGGTACTTAAGTCTTTGCAACAACTGTATATGACGTTATATTCCATCAGCACCGCACATCTGACTTGACAAGGTGCGTGCGGGCCCCACTGTTTACATGTTTCAAGGTTTCCCAAGTGAGATATGTGGTGGGGATTGAATATAACCAGTGATCTGTTATGCAGAATATGACCGTAACTGCACTCCACCCAGTTTCAGCCTCGTAGCAAAGGTTGCGCGCCAATGGGTTTCGAACTTGTGATCTCTTTCAACTTAAGCCCTGTTTGGAAACTACCAGCTAAGGATGCAAATACGAAATCCCCCCAAATTGTGGTTTTAGCAAATCTATATTGTTGTTTGGGATAAGTTAAACGGTTCAGCTGGAGATTTACAACTTCCATTTGTACAGCTGTTTGGGATGCAGAAACTGGAAGAGATTGTGAAGGTTGTCGGAGCAGTCACCTATGTGGAAACTGGTGTAGTACTTTGTAACTACCACCTCGTCCAGGTGAAAAAGTGAAACGTGAAATTGGAGTTGTTAAATACTACTACAGTTCTATTATTTCCTACAACACTCATCTCAAACGACTTTGGTGTTGGGTATTCCCCACTTTCCACTCAGGTTACCTCAACTTCTAGTTTTCAAACAGAGCCTTAGTGACATTCACAAATCATGCCACTAAAATGAATGAATCCCAGCCCCAAGGGGGGTTGGCCAAGTGGGGTGAGGCCTTGGTTGCTAAACTAGCAGTCAAGCTTTGATTCCCATGAGCGATGCCTCTCTGCACAAGCCAATGCGTTGCATAGGCCCTGGGGTCAGGGGTCCTAGCCTCCGAGTTTTATGCTGTTAGCACGACGAACGTTGGTATGGCAGGTTGAGCCAGTGCAACCAGGTCTTTGTGCCGGGTGCAATTTTTTCGGGTTATAAATCCAAGAAATGAATAAATCCCTCAGGACATCAATGCATTGCACTGCAAGAAAAATGCTACTTAGCGATGGAAATTTAAGACGGATTTTTTCCATCGCCAATTTGCGACGGATTAGCGAGCGAAAACTATTTGTCGCTAACGTTTGAAATATTTGCAAAATTAGCGACGGAAATATCTTTGTCGCTAAAACCGTCGCTAATTAGCGAGGGATTAGCGACAACATTTTTTCGTCGCCAAAACACTAAAAAAAATGCTAATTAACGACGAAATTAGCGAGGGATTTTTTTCGTTGCTAATTAGTGACGGATTAACGACGGAAAAAATCCCTCGCTAATTCCGTCGCTAATTTTTGTCTCACCTGAGGCGCAAAATTTTCCCTCCCTCCATTCAAAAATTTTCCTCCCTTTGTTTTTCCCTCCCGTTCGATTTAAACCATCCCCACTTGAGGCGCTTCTCAGGACGTTAGAAGCCCCGCTGACGACACACACAAAGAGTCGATCCCCACCTATGGAGAAGTCACAGATGGAGCCGCCGTGGCTTTGCCGGAGCTGAGACGTCAAGGGGGCGACGAAGAGGAGGCTGCTGTTGGGGAGCCATTGGAGCCTGTCGGAGTCGAAGAGAGTGGCGACGAAGAGGAGGATGTTGTTGGGGAGCCACTGGAGCCTGTCGGAGTCGCCGACGCCGGAACGCGCCGGTTCAACAACATAGGCGTTGTAGCGCATTATGAATGCCAAGCACAACACCACCCACTCCAAGCAAAATATGAGCACGCAGAGACCCCCCGCGAGCTTGAGTATCACCTCCCCGTCGTCTTCCCTGACGTACGACTTGAGGGACTGCAGGAAGTCTCTCGTCCGCGTGAAGATGAGCACCGACACCGACCCCTCGAATATGGCCGTCATCACAGTGGGAGGATTGAGAATGGCTGCTACTGATGGGGGTGATTGCTACCGATGACAGACCCATTTTTCGCCTGATTCCTGTTGCTGTGAAATATTCCGATGGTGAGTAAGAAGGAAAAAAAGGTGAGTACGCAACGCAGAGTGCTCAGAATGAATGATCGGAGATGTGTTTTCTTTTTCCAAAGCAATGGGGAGGAATTTGCTTACAATTGTTAGGGGAAGAGCGTCCCAACGCCGGAACGCACCGGTTCTGTGAAAAAAAATTGCTCCTTGTCGGAGAACGCGCCGACAACGAGCAATTTTTTTTTAGTTTTTTTTTTAAAATTTAACGATGGATTAGCGACGGATATTATCCATCGCTAATTTAAAATAGCGAAGGACTCACGATGGATCATATTCGTCGCAAATTAGCGACGAATAAGTTCTGGCACTACTTAGCGTCGAAAACACTGCGATGAAAGTTTTTCGTCGCTAATCCGTCGTTAAACTGTTTAGCGACAGATTAGCGTCGGATTAACGACGAATTTAGGTCATCGCTAATCCACATGTTTCTTGTAGTGTTGGATCTCATCAAAACTTCAAAGTAAAAAGCATTGGAATGAGCGTGCATTGATGCTAAATGCTCATGCAGCCCAATAATTCGAGAATAATGTAGCAAAAGCACGATGCTCTTTTTTTCTGTGGCATTCCATTGTTGATAATTTCCTTTTAGTTTGTTGTTTGGTAGTTCAAAATGTGTCAACTCTTGTCATTTGGCTTGCTAACTTTCCTCGAATCGGCCGACAATATTGGCTGAGTAAATCATTAGATCTTCACTGATATTCAAACTCATGTGAATGCCACTTTTGTAGGGATCCATGAGTGGGATTTACCGAACTAGCAATCTGCCATTGGCACCAATGGCGTGAAATCCATCATTATCATGGTCCGTACAATTTTAAAAAAAAATCTCAAAACTTTTGGGAAATGATTTGATGGCCATACGTTTCACTTTTAAAATTATTGCCTCCCTCGAAAAAAAAAAAGTTTCACTTTTAAATTTGTAATCCAACAACCAACTACAGTGTGGTCACTGTTTTCCTACCCAATTTTAGTCCATCTATGCATGAGAGAGAGAGAGAGAGAGAGAGAGAGAGAGAGAGAGAGAGAGAGATTGATTTTGGTAGATCATGAGTTACGAGTATCAGTGATATATCTAAAATATCGTAAAAATATGTGACATTTTGGTAGGGATGTTAATGGAAACCACATCTGCTTATAATTGGATGATTTTGATTTTTCGAATCAGACAGATATCGATAGATATTCGAATCTGATTAAATGTAAAAAGAAACAAATTTAGTGTAAACTTTTCACCATTGGAATCCCAGCCCATTTAGGCAACACCTGATGAGTCGGATCTGGTCTTGGCCACATCCAACCCGAATTCAAACTGTTTACATTCTTATATTTTAATCATTGATTTAAACGGTCAAAATATTAGAATCAGGTGATACATATTCTTAACTCTAACATAAAACTCTTTCTTGAATTTCTCCTCTATCCTTCCTCTATCGAGCTGCACGAGCTCCCATTTCTCTCATTTTCTTTCTCTCCTTCTAACGACAGAAGGCGACATTGATAGAAGAATTGAAGAAATAAAACCCCACCCCACCTCACCCCGTTTGGACTGAGGATGGAGGGCATGAAACAAAAAATGAGAAGGTGGAAATGGAGGGCAAAATTTTGAGACAGGGCGGGGTTGAAAGCCTTGTCCCCCACCCCCATCCCGGTCCCAGTCCCCGTCTATTGCCATCCCTACACTCAAGCAAAGCCATGGCCTTGATGCTAAGCTAACAAGTTCAGGTAAGAGCCTGGATAAGGTGATGTGTTGTATCACCAAGTGGGCCACACCTCTCCTGTGAGACCCACTTGTCAAGTACACCATGCAACATTTCTAAACCTCTCTCAACGAAGAGTATGTTTGTCTTTTCTCATGGGACCCACATGCAATATCACGATTTTTTTGCTATATTTGTTTTTATTTTTACTTTTTACTCGAAGAAACCACCTCAAGCGCTTATGGACGATGTCCTATCAGTGTAAAACTCTGATAGCTTACCCCTCTACCCCAGAGAGTCAACAAGCTTCGGCTTACTCAAAGAAGTGACACCCAAGGGATTTGAACTTAGGCTGCCTGTCAAATGGCCTAGGCCCCATCCCACTACGCCAAACCCTTGGGTGGATTGGGGATGGGAAAGAGTAAGTCCATTCCCGCACGGGCTTCGATTTTAACCTCTGTATATCCCCCATTTCATGTCCTCTATCCCAGTCCAAATGGGGCGAGGCGGGGTGGCCTGTGTTTTCCCTTGATCCACTGCCATCCCTACTTGAGTGCCTCAATTTAGTGATGTACAACCAGGTTTACTCCATTATGTGGGGCCAAAGGTGCTTTAAATATGCATTATCAGCCTCAGTAAGGAACCTAATGGTGGCTCTTGTACCATGGTCGGTCACTAAATAAATCACGGTGGATTTCGTCTGCCTTGTCATGCCTATGGTTGCTATTGGTAAGCTACTTTATGCACACTATCCCACAAACTTACAAAATAGTGCATGCAATTGAGTGGGAGAGCCTTTTTAACATGAAAGCATATCCATCAGTTGCAAAAGATAGTTAGGATTATATTACACATATTTATTGATCATAATCTATAGAACAAGAATTCAGTTAAAAAACTGCACTCCTTCAATTTGTGCTCAAAACCTATTATATCCTGATAAATCTTTCACAATTTGCTAAGAATATTTCACATCCTTTGGTGATAACTTATTTCATAAATGTCACTAGCTCATATGCATACTTGGTGACCCCACCTCTCTCTCTCTCTCTCTCTCTCTCTCTATATATATATATATATATATATATATATATATATATATATATATATATATATATATATATATATATATATATATATATATATATATAGAAAAAGTGGTAGTTGTGCAACCCTTAGGTAAGCAGCTACCAGTGCAAACACAGTGACCCTCCATCGCGGCTTTGATGGACAAAAAAAACACAAAAAAAGATGCTAAAACATGATTTTTGCATGTTAAACCTTTTAGCGATGATTTTAACCGTCGCTAAAGATCTCAGGGGAAACTGAGATCTTCAGCTGTGGTCAAAATACTGTCACTATAGGCCCCACCAGAAAACTGGGTCTTTAATGATAGTATTTTGACCATTGCTAAAGGTCTTATTTTTTTTTACCTCTAAATTGCATTTTAGTGTCTTTTTTGCAAATTTTTTTTGCCGTCTATCAAGGCTGCGATGGATGGCCAGCAGAGTCCCGTAAATAGCTGCGCACTTAGGTTGGGCCTCTCTCTCTCTCTCTCTCTCTCTCTCTCTCTCTATATATATATATATATATATATATATATATATATATATATATATATATATATATCATGGATCCCATATTTAATTCTACAGTAATGAAAATCCCATATTTAATTAGGTTGCAGTACGTCTTTTATAAACTAATAGAAGTGAAATGTGTAAGTGGCACTAGGCTGGAAAGTGGTTAATAGTGCTGCCGTCACTATCTTGAGTAGCACTCTTGGGGTCACTCCCATTCTAATATTGATAAACTAAGCTGCGGCCTAGATTTCGTTGTACATGATTAATCAATATACAAGATTTGTTTAAGACAGGTGTGTCGGCATAATTGTGAACACAAGGATTTTTTGCAAAATCCCTCAAATATGCAAATCAGTAAAAATGTGTAAACTGGTATGTACCGAGATTTTTATAGGTTTTTTTTTTAAGAAGGACCTTTTAAGGCTTGAAAATTAACAGCTCAAAATTTTCTTAAATATTCAAGCATACAAAATCATATTTCTTGATCTGATATGGTGATCCAATAGTCAATTTCAAGCAAATAGACTACGCTGAATGCATCTGTTGGGTTAGATTTGCAAAAAACCCTATGAAAGTTTCCATTCATATTAGTTTTACATATTTTGCTAGTTTATATATATATATATATATGTGTGTGTGTGGAGAGAGAGAGAGAGAGAGTCTCCACGGATGCTCCTACCCATCCAAACAGCTAGGTCAAGTGGTGCATGAGTCATGCTTGGACTCAAACGATCAACCTAACATTCATATAGATATTGAGTAATGCTATGGTGCTCCGATGATGCTCCAGGGGTACCTACTCCCACATACTAGAAATCATGGTTGTAGGTCTTATCTTCTCGATCAAATCTTATGGATGTAGTCAACATAGTTTATTTTATAGGAATCATGATTTGGATCATGTTTTTGGACATAAAAATATTATATTTTAACTCATAAGATTTTGATATATTGTGAGCCATGGGATATGTATGCTATAATCACATGTTCCAAAACTTATTTTCAACTAAATAAAGTTTATAGATCATATCTATAGGGTCTGATCAACAAAAAAAGCTCAGAAAATTTGAAAATGTGAACACCCTATCATTACCAATAGATATTTAGGTCTTAAAAAACTAGCAATTTGATTAACTGGTGCAGTCAAAGTTGGTCAAAGTTAATGTTTGACCGAGTTGGCCAGCGTACCAAATTGTTAGGCTACTAAACCCTTTAATTAAGATGGTCGAAACCTTTCAAGAGGACAAAAAATCAAACAAAAGTGAGACTATCTAAATCAAAGTCAAAACCAAATCCAAATCTAACGCAAAGTCTAAATCTAAAACTAATGCAAAGTTACTCCGACTTGCCCCAAGAGGGCAGTGCCCTCTAAAGTGAGCCCCATTAGGTTATGCTCAATGATCAATATAGAACTGTTTTCTAAACTAAAGAGTTTTTCTTTCAAAATGTGTCATTTTGAAAACTTAGGGTAAGTTTAGTTGCATCTCAAATGTAGAAAACATAGACCAAAAACAAACTTCATAAAAAGTGAATTGACACGTAACCTTAAAGTGAGAGTGAGAAGAGATTCACTTTCTCATGAAGTCTCGTGAGATTTGAAATCTCATGAGATTTTAAAAGTAAATCTCTTTTGAAAAGTACTTTTCAAAAATACAACCAAATGCACCCTTAGAAAAAATGTGGATATGACCAACGTTGAGACAAAAAGACCACCAAAACATATGCTGCTCCCTTGTCTCTATTAAAATGTTAAAAATGGTACTATAATTTCAACTATTTCTTTTTTATCTTTGTTTTACTTGTCTACTTTGTTTGTTTTTTACTCATTTACTTTTAAAATGTTGAATGCTGCAACTAGCCCGGTAATCCACCCCAAGGGGGTTGGGGTAGTGGGGGTGGGGCCTTGGCTGCTAGAGGGGCCGTCATTGGTAGGCTGAGCTAGCGCGATCAAGTCTTTGTGCTGGGTGTGGTTTATTCTGGATATAAATTAAAAATATATTCTGGCAGTCCATTTATAATTGGTGTTGTTGTATATCATAAGACCTTGTTGAGAACGAGGAGCTCCGTAGCTAGTCTTATTCAAGCATAAAAATAACACATAGACATGCACTTATGTGAAAAGTGAGCAAAGAACTATGACCCACATGCATGGCTATAAGAATTTAAGAATATATATATATATATATATATATATGTGTGTGTGTGTGTGTGTGTGTTCCTTAGGCTCCCTTTTTCGTTAGGTCAGGTCTCGATAGGCCTCTTCAAAAATCATAGTTTATGGTATTTTTTTCTCACGTCTAACACAGTAGATGTGATTTATATGTTTTGATTAGTGGGAACCAGTTTTTGGATTCATCGGAATCTGACCGGTATAGAGTTTTTTTTTAGTAATCCAAAATCAATGTCTATAAAGGTACCAGTTTTTTTCAGCTCATAAAATCATGTTTTTTCGTCAAAAAAACATGATCCGAGGGTCAATTCTCAATAAATCAATCATTCTAAACATATCTAATGGTTTTGAATCTATCATAAAACACTTAAAACTTGTAGGGCAGAATGGGGCATATATATATATATATATATATATATATATATATATATATATATATATGGTAATGATAGGATGATCTTGGAGTATCTACTCCCACTTAATTGAAGTTTTAGATTTTCAAGTTTCTTGAACTTTTTTTTTTTTTGAGTTTGGATTGTGTGATTATATAGCTTTACATGTATATTTTTTAAGACCCTTAAAATCAATGACTCACAATGTATCAAAATTTAATGACTTAAAAAATCTTATTTTTATGTTCAAAAAACATGATCCAAAGCATGATTCTTATCAAATAAACTATGTTGAGTATATCCATAAGGTTTAATTGACTGAGAAGATACAACCTACAACCATGATTTCTAGTATGTTGGACCAGATAGGGGTGGGCAACTGGCCCCGCAGTCCGATGGGCCAAGCTAACGCAGTCTGCCATAGGCCAAGTTTGGGCCATGATTTTAAGCTCGAGCCCATTAGGTACCAGGCCGAAATCTGGCCCGTTATATATGTGGGCTGACCTGATGGGCCTGAGTTATTTATTAATTGTTTTAATAATATAAATTTTTTAAAAATTAATTATTACATAGTAACTTGGATAACTATTATTATTTATCTAATTAGTATCATGAAAACTTATTATTTGTTAATTATTACTATTTACCTAATTAGTAACACTAATTAAGAATTAGTTGCCTGGGAACTTGCTATTCCCTCATTAACCCATCATTTTTGTCAAGCATTTATACATTTTAAGATTGGGTCAGGCCAGACTCGGCTAGCTTCATATTGGCCCAACAGGTCAGTGGGCCGGGCCATGGGCTTCTCTGCAAACCTAAGTCCATTAAGAACTGAGCCAAAACCCAGCCTGTTAGTAAAAGGGTCGGGCCATTGATCCGGCTTGATCAGCCTGGTCCAATGCCCACCCCTACTCACGAAACACCGTACCATGCCTTTATATATATATATATATATATATATATATATATATATATATATATATATATATATATAGAGAGAGAGAGAGAGAGAGAGAGAGAGAGAGAGAGAGAGAGAGAGAGAGAGAGCTAAACATATTAGAACCACTTTTCTCGTTCTGCCCTGTTAGGCCCAATAGTTTGAAGTGTTTTATGATAGATATGAACTGTTAGATTTGTTTAACATACTCGATTTACTGGGAATCAACTCTTGGATCATATTTTTTTAACCAGAAAATATGATTTTATGAGCTGAAAAAACTGATGCATCATAACCATTGATTTTGAATCACCCAAAAAACTTGTATACAGGTCAGATTACAGTGATCCAAAAGCCGGTTCTTACTAAAACACAACCTATAGATCACATTTAGGGTGTTATATGTGAGAAAAATCACAAAAAAATATGATTTTGAAAGGTCCCAACAGGGCATAACGAGAAAAGGAGCAGCACTAGTGCATTGCTTTATATATATATATATATATATATATATATATATATATATATATATATATATATATATATATATATATATATATATATATATATATATATAACTGTTAGGTCAAGAAAAGCCTCTCATGGCCTCAGGTAAGGGCCACTTGTGAATATCACTAAGTTGACAGAACATCAGGAGTTCAAAATTGACTGGTGCGTGCCTCACCTTTCCTACAGGACCAAAGCTGAGTGCACTCTTTGGCAGGCAAGAAGATCTTGAGGTTTTATGTCAATGAACTCTGAACATGACAATCTTTTCTTGGAGTATCAAAAATAAAAGATGAGGCCAAGAAAAACCCCATCAGATCTGATGACACCAATTTACAAAATGTCAATGTGGATATTAAAGCCTACATCATCCACATCCCTTAACATGTGTAACTTGCAAGTAAACAAGTCAATTGTGCTTCCCAGTCAAGAAAGTAATGCATATCCTGCCTTGTTCTTTCCAAGAATTCACGAGACCAGAAAAATCTTCACATGCTTATTGTGCTTGGAAACAGAAGCATCATACTTTCTCTAGATTTTCTTCTTCTTTTTTTTACTTGTGGTGATAAAAAAAACCTTGTTTGCATTGGGGACACTGGGTCATGGGAAAATCCACAACTCTTTTATAAAAGAAATAAGAAAAGAGAATTAAGAAGGATGGGGAGAGAGAAAGCATTAACTTCTCCCATGAATCCAAATCTACGGCAAGATTTGGCAGCGCAAAACAAAGAAAAAAAACAATGTTATTCATGACAAAGATAAATTAAAACTATTATATTATTATAAAAATATGAAATCATACTAAAATAATTAAACAAATCACACACCGCACCACCCCGAAGGCTACAAATACCCTCTTATTGAGAGCGGGAGGGGGAGAGAGAGGGGGGGAGAGAGCGACAGAGAGAGCGACAGAGAGAGAAAAAAAACGCCTTCCATCCATTCGTTCGTTTCATGCCTGTCTCTCTTGCTTTTATTTTTTGTGGGTTGTCCTCTGCTTGACCCCCAAAACATTCTGTACCTCGTGAGAAATCTGGGTTTTTTTTCTGATAGATTTAGAGGTACCCATCTGCTCGGATGCTGTGAAGACGACGAGAGTTCTTCTAGAAACTCTTTGGTTATGTCTCTAGCCCATTCTGGGTATTTCTTTCCATCGGTTTCCCTTCTTTTCTTCTTTTCTCTTGTTATATTGTTTTGTTTCTGTTGGATCTGATGCGTGAATCTCACCTGCATTCCTTCCTATTGCGTACATATATTCGGAATATGTTGCGTTTGATTGTTCTCTAGCGTGCTACATGCTCGTTTCTTGTTTTTTATGGGGAAAGCAGGCGTGGGTTTTATTGGCATCTTATTAACGTCCAATCTCCCCCATTTGGTCTGCACCTTATCAACGTTTATCTCACCCATTTTTGGCTCTTTGCTCCTATGCTTCACTTTCTCTCTGATCTTTTTTCCTTTTTGGGAGTAGTGGTGGGTGGTGTTGTGTTTGGTTTGCTTTTTCAATGAAAGAAAATAGATGATGTGTGGTTTGAGTTTCTTCGGTTTGCTGTAATCTGATCAGTATTGAATCTTACCTTTTTGTTTTTATCCTTCTTTCCTTTTTGTGACCTGGGTTTTTTACTCTTGGACTTTTTATAGGGGGTTTATTTATTGGGGTTTTGTGATGGAGGGTGACACGTCTTGGATGACTAGCCGTTTTGAGGGATTAGGAAGAGAAATGCAGGGGATTGAAGCATTTTCAGAAAGCAATGATGATGGCTCGGATAATGGTTCTATGGTATCTCTTGATTTTGTTTTGCCAGATGACTTAGTAGAGCGGATCCTGGCTTGCTTGCCCATAGCTAGCATTTTTAGGGCAAGTTCTGTCTGTAAAAGTTGGCATCAGATTGTCAATTCAGGCAGGTTCCTATGGCATTTCTCAAACATTATGTCACAAAAGCCTTGGTATTTTACGTTCACAAGCAATGATGGTCCGTCAGGATTCGCCTATGATCCAATTCTTAGGAAATGGTACAACATAGAGCTTCCTTGTACACCCAGCTGGTTCACTGCATCTTCATGTGGTTTAGTCTGTTTCATGGACAATAGCAGTAGGAACCGGCTCTATGTCTGTAATCCTATTACCAAGGTTTATAAGCAGATAGATCATGTTCCTCCTGAGCTGACACTGTCAGACTATAGCGCTCTTTCTATGTCTGTGGACCTTAAATCTAATGCGTATACCGTTGCAGTTGCGAAATCTAATCCTGTTCCTGATGATTTCCTTCAGTGGGATTTGTCAATCCAAGTTTATGATTCTGAGACAAAATCTTGGGTTACCTCTGTAAAGGAAGTGTTGAGGGGATGGAGGGGAGGAGACGAAAGTGTGATCTGCAATGGTATTTTATATTTTTTGATTTTTTCGACTGGTGTCATGGGTACTTCTGGGAACCGGCATGGATTAGTCATGTATGATCTTGCAAGTAGGTCTTCCCACGTGTCTCTGATACAGAATTCAATTCCTGTACCATTTTCTCTAACTTGTGGACGGCTGATGAATCTCAAGGATAAATTGGTGATGGTTGGTGGAATTGGTAAACAAGACAGACCTGATATAATCAAGGGGATTGGGATCTGGGTACTGAACAAGACTGAGTGGCAGGAGGTGGCTCGCATGCCCCATAAGTACTTTCAAGGATTTGGAGAGTTAGATGATGTCTTCTCTAGCAGTGGAACTGATGACCTCATATATATTCAGAGCTACGGGGCACCTGCTCTGCTTGTTTTTGACATGAGCCAGAAGCAGTGGAAGTGGTCATAGAAGTGTCCAGTGAGTAAGCGCTTCCCGTTGCAGCTTTTCACAGGTTTCTGCTTTGAACCCAGGCTTGAAGTTATCCCCTGATCATGCTCTTTGTTTTAATGGGGTTGTAATTTGGTTTTTGGCTATTCGTATCAATGACTAAAGTGGAAGAAGTTTGAGAGTATTGCCCTACATATAGAGTCTTATTCAGAATTTTGAGAATGGTGAGACATCATTTCTTGCTATGCTTTGTCTCGGGGCTGATTGGCATAGATTTGTGCGATCGCATGTCAATCTGCAAAAATGCTGGTATCCTTTTAGCTTTTTTTTTTTTTTGGGGGAGGGGGGAGTGGGGAGTGTTTCTGATTTTTGGTATCAATTTTTTTTTTGTTCTTTTCCAAACTTCCGTATTTTTCTCATTTACTTTATATTAGTATACGCTGCAGTATCAAAGTTGTTTCTGTCATTGGTTGCTTCTTGTGCCTGCTGAAGAGAAATCTTAAAGCTTCTTGTCTGTGACCATAGTTGCTATGAAAACAGACTTCTGTTGTTTCATGAGGGGATAGAACTTATATGCTTTTGTGGCTTTGCTTACTTGTGCTAGAAGACTGATTGTAGGGAGATATTGCTAAAGCTTTATGCCTTACCACACATAGAACTTGATTTTTGGAGCTTCATGCTTTTGCTGTATTTTCTATGAGCTTTTTTAAACGCAACAAGTGGTTGTCCGCTGGAGAAATGTATTCTAGTGCTCAGCATTGTTTAGGGAACTTCCACCATTGGTCCAATTATCCATTCAATATTTCAGGATTGCCTGACCTAGGAATACTTAAAAACCATGAAATAATTTGTGTCCAGCTGTATTAGCCAAACACATTTTAGTCCAACTAGCTCTTAAGGCGGTCATACCCAAGATGAGCTTCTGGTGCATTTGTTTTAATTCAATTAACCGGACATCATTTATAAGTTATTGAGGCTTAAGTCAAGCATCAATAAGGTTTAGGTAGGACATCCACAAACTTGAAAGCCGTATACCACAACACACACATGGAGAGAGAGAGGTTATTGTCTTTTGTTTTCCTTGCTTCTATAAGGGTATGTTCATGTGGCGCATATTGACCTGGGAAACAGGCGGGCCTGAACATCACCCACTACCACCACACCCCCCACTGCGCGTTCGCACACAAACACACACGTACATACTTTACTGGAAATATGCACACTCACCGATACATGGTGAATATTGTTCTCCACACTCACCGATACATGGTGAAGCCGGGGCCTTGGCCTATGATAGTGACACGAGCTATATACTAGATATTATTGGAACTTATAATAATATGATTATGGCTAATAATATAATATGACTGTGACTATACAGCTATAAGTTGTCAAGTTGAGTCTTCTTTGCTGACAGTAACATGGTGAGAGAGACTTTATTTTATCTTCGGCTCTCATGCATTTGGAAAAATGGTAGTTGTCAAATCTTAGATTTTTTGGTACCTCCTCTAAAAAAGTTGATAGTTATCAATTTCATTGTTTAGTGCAAATATAAGGGAGTGAAGGCCTCACTTTTTTTTAAGGGCAAGCTGGGTTTAGGCAGACCCACATCAGTTATACAACGATACCGTTGGGATTTGAACTTGCAACGTCCCACCACAAGGTGGCCTGCACTAGCTGCTCCTACCAGACAAGCTGAGCCCTCGTTGGCCTTCTTCCTTTCCTAAATGCATAACTCCCATCCCAACTACAAGTTTTCAAACACAGACCATCCACCAAGGTAGTTTGACCATGTATCTATCAAATGCATAAACTCTCATCCAGGCTGCCAGTTTTCAAACATAGCCTTAATCTTTTTAATCAGAAATATGTCATGTTTGATCTGCATGTACATATGTAAAATAGTGAACTTATGAGCTTCTTTTTAGCTGGGATTTTGGCATGAGAAAATGGATGTCGGTTTCATGGCGTGGATCAATAGAATTTCCTGTTTGGAAGTGACGATCTCATAATGACAAACTTCCAATCGAAAAATAACTACTGTCAAATTCTTGGGAGAGTCCTAAAATTTTCGTTTTTCTGGTGTCTTTACAGCAAAATACGGGTGCCATTTAATTATTTAGAAAAAAAGAAAATTGTGATATTTGGCTGTTCCAATTGGTAGCGAAAATATAATATTTTCGCTATACCTTCAAGTTATCACCGATATTTGTCACTACGGATGCGAGCTTTTGCGGCATGATAAGTTCAAGGTTAAAGACATCGCAACCTCCTGAATGAGAAATTTTAACTCTCTCTCTCTCTCTCTCTCTCTCTCTATATATATATATATATATATATATATATATATATATATATATATACAATCTAATAAGAAATACCATTTTTTCAATTTTTTTTGCAAATTTTTGTGTGGATCTAACCATATAGATGTGATCTATAAACTTAGTTTGTTTTGTGGAAAATAGGTTCTAGTTCATGTATTTGCAACGTGGAAGTGGTTTTTTCAAGGGCTTTTAAAAATCAGCGGCCCACAATATGACAAATTTTCAAGAATCAAAGATCATATTTTTACATGGAAAAAATATGATTCAAGCTGTGCATCTTAGCAAACAAAACATGCTGAGCACATCTGTAAGTTCAGATTGAATAGACAATTTTTTTTCGAGAAGAAAGCTCTAAGGGATTTAGTGCCCCTTCTATATTATTAATATTGAAGAAATATGATACAATTTAAACTCGAAGGAAATCGCTCCACCAGAGATTTTCCTCCCCTATGTGTTTCACATGATTCAGCAAAGAACAAACAAACACGAATTATAGACAACTAAGACAATGCAGAAATAAAATTGTATCATATTCTGCTTGCAGCCTTCGCCTACCTTCAACAACAGCTTTCAGCCAAGCTACCCAGGACTGCTTATTACCTATGGACAACTCTACATGCATAGGAGAGACCTTCCTCAACACATACACAAATCAGTCTCTGGATATAACTTGTCCAACCTCTTCTTCCAGGTCCCAGCAACTATAACACTGCCCGTACCTTCCCTGAGAACAAAAGCCAACTGAGCATAAGAAACCATTCTCAAAGAGACCACCTGTAGATCCAAAGTACCCACTCCAAGAGGAGGCCACTCGTGAGGAATAAAACCCACTCTAAGCCAAGTATCCACCACCATAAGTTTACTTTGTTTCCAACCCAGTTTCAAAATATCTTCTTTACCGGAACCCCATATTTCTTGACAGACTGCTTTAAAGTTAGGGGTCCAGTTATCATGAACAAACCTTATTTCGTAAAACCCAAACTTTTCAAATAATGATATGCATAACATGCCTCCAACATTGCGTCAACCACGCAAACTTGCAATTATGATTATACCACCATTACACTTCCTGTTTCAGAGGTCTAGTTAACAGCGACAACCAAACTTCTTGAGAATGAAGGACCAAATTTCTTTTACAAAACTGCAACCAACAAAGAGATGAAACCCATCCTCCTCCTGTCTACCGCAGAGGTACATATTCCATGCAGCTCTAGGAAGAAAACCTTTAAGCCATAAGAAACCCCTCCATCTTTCAACAGAAAAGCTAACCCTTATAGGGTCCCATATATATTTCCTACCAGTTGACAAGAAAGGTTTATTCTCCCACATCAAACAGTCAGCTTCCTCATTAACTGTCAAAGAGCTCCACACCTGCGCAGGAACAGGCAACAATTCATGGTCATTCCTGTGTAACAACAACACTTCCACAAATGATTTAGGTAGCTCACTTCTAATAGAGAAATACTCTTCACCAACCAGCTCAAGGCTAAGAATTCTGTCAGACCATTTCTCAGTCCAGAATTTACAAACACACCCATTCCCAATCTTCCACCAAAAGAATTTCTCAGCTACTTGCCATCCCCATCTAATACCTTTCCAAGCCCAAGATCTGTGGGCACTTGCATTGCAGGTCCACAAACTTTGAAGCTTCAAGTATTTGTCCCTCATGTATTCAGTCCAAAGGGATTTTTTACTCAAGATGATACCCCCCAAATAGGCCAAATATGCCCTATTGATATCAGAGATTCTCCTCAACCAAATCCCACCCTCCAATCTCGGGCGACACAACAGGTCCCATTTTCTATCACAACTATTCCATAAAAAATCACAAAAACTTTTCTCAATAAGACCTATTACAGACCGAGGAATCTTGAATGCAAGTAACCAATACACAGGAACACTACCAAGAACATGTCTAATTAAGCAAACTCTCCCAGCATAAGATTAAAATATAGATTTCCACCATTCAATCTTCCAATTTTTCACAAGAATTTCTTGACACAATTCAGCCTTCAACTTCCCATCAGAGGAAGACCCAAATGTTTAAGGGGCAGACTATTCAAAGGTCAACCCAAGATAGAGCTCAAATTCCCAGCCAAAATAGAAGAAATATTAAAAGGTACAATGAAAGACTTAGAACAGTTTATCCTCATTCAACACCTCTCAAAATCATTCAGCACATCTTTCAAATTCAAAATTGAGTGGGCATGTGCATCACAAAACAAAATTGCATCGTCTGCAAAGAAAATAGATCCTATAGGAACGTTGCAATAAGGAATCCTCGGAGTATGAATGCCCCCTCATTTATCTCAAAAACGAGTCGTCTAGTTAGACACTAACAATGATAAAAACATATGGTGATCATGGATCACCTTGTCTCAATCCCCTTGTGTTGTGAAGCCATTTACCTTGAACACCATTAATGAGCATGACAAAAGATGGGATTTAACACACAACATGATACAAAATATCCAATCATCATGAAAACCAACACACTTTAGAGCATGCTGTAAAAAATCTCAGTCTACTCTATCATACGCCTTAAACATATCCATTTTCAAACATAAAGAGGGCACCTTGAAATGAACAATGGAATCTATTACCTCGTGAGAAAGTGCACTTTCTTGAATGCTTCTACCCGAAATAAAAGCCCCTTGATTCATCACATTTATCATAATCTTGGTTATAAACTTGTAAATGACATTACATTAGAGATAAAGGCCTAAAGTCCTCAAGAGCCCTCGCACCACTAACCTTAGGGATTATAACCGAATGGGTAGAGTTGATTCTTCTATAAAGCTTCTCTTTAAGGAAGAAATCCTTAATAGCCCTAGTAATATCCTTACAACATCAGGGCTAGGGGCCTTGTCCCCATCACTACTAAACACAGCAGTCCTAATTTCATCATCAAGCATAGGGGGAAGAAGTCTAGCATGATCATCATCACTCACTTTCGGGTCAACAACTATGTGAGAGAAAGAACCCCCACCATTCAAGTCCTTAGACAGTAAATCATGAAGGAACATGGATGAGTTAGAAAGAACCTGATCGAACGCCTAATAAACAATCTTGTCCTGCTTTATCGTATGGATGAAATTCTTTTGTATTCTCTCTTTAACTGCCGCCTGAAAATTTGCAGAATTGTTGTCACCTTCTCACAACCATTGGATGCGAGATTTCTGCCGCCAATAAGATTTGGTGATCTCCTCCCTTAGCTCAAATTCTCTGTTAACTGCTTTCTCATCATTATCAATACTTGGCTGAAGTCCCTCCAATTCCTCATAAATCTGAGATTCTACTGCAAATTTTCCTAAAAGTACTTTAACTCCAACTTCTCAAGTTGCGCTGAACCTCCAACAGTTTATACACCACTTTCTCCATAGGACAGCCTGGAACCTTTATATTCCAACTACGAACAATAATATCCCCGCCCTCTTCGTAAGAAGTCCAAAACTTGTAGAACCTAAACAGACGAAATGAACATGAACAATAGGACTATGATCCGAGGTCTTAGGTAGAATTTTTAAGAAAGAATCCCCAAAAACTGATAACCATTCAATATTAACAAAACACCAATCTACACAATCCTAATCTCTTTGATTATTAGTCCGGTCGAATCATCCGCAATTTAAGTAAGACCAGAATTGTTAATAAAAGTGCAAAAATCACAAGAAGAGAAAGGAGGACTTTTCTATTGAGTAGACACTTTTGTACCTATGATTTTCCAACTAGACTGTATGTACCGTAGACAGTAGCATATATATATATATATATATATATATATATATAGAGAGAGAGAGAGAGAGAGAGAGAGAGAGAGAGAGAGAGAGAGACGAAAACATTACTGAGGCAGGAGATCAACAAAAAGTTGAGCCCGCAAAAACAAAAACAACAACATCAAACCCAAAACAAAAGGCCGAAAGCAAAACATAAAAATAGAAGAACACAGAGATCAGCCGGGTCTTGAGGAAGAAAAGGTGGCTAAAGGGGGTGGATAACATGGGAAGAGAAGCACAAAATTGCGTACACATCAAAATGCAATGGACGAGCTTATTGAAGACAACCAGAATTTAACGAAAGATCGCATTGTTGCGAGTCATCCACACAGCCCACTAGGAAGTAAGAAGCCAAGTTCTTCAGATCAGCCTCCATCACTTGCAACTGCGAACCTACGGCGGACCCCACAGAAGGTCGAGCGCAAAGAATTCATGTCTCACGATGACTTCAGGCTTATTCCACATACTTTTAAAGAGATCCACAAAGATTGAGCAGGCCCAAAATAGATGGTAGGTGGATTCTTCCGCTGCTTGGCAAAGGATGTACTTACTCAGATACTGAAAACCCACATTCTTAAGGAAGTTGTCTGTCTGTACCCTATCATGTAAAATTAACCAGGCTAAGAACCGAAGGCGGAGAGTTGGGTCATTAGCCCATAAAAGACGCTTAGGAAGCTAGTCAGCCCTAGGCGAAAGAAGAAACCAATACAGAGTTTTGGTGCAAAAAACGCCGCTAGGCGTAATTGCACATTGCAAAAACTGTGCATCAGGACCAGGATCACCATCTTGCATGAGAAGGAAAGACATAGCCTTAAGCCACATGTGACGCAAGTGCGAGATATGAAGTCTGCGAGGACGACGATTATAATAGATCGCCTCAAGGGAATCGTAGAGGAGCACACGGATTGCCTGAATGGTGCGCCATCCAGCATTGCTTCACAACGAGAGCAATATTCCTTAGTCTGAGAGTGAAGATCCCTAGACCAACCATACACCTTGGTAACACCAACGAGCTCCATCCAACCAGGTGGCGCTTAGTCCGAAATTAGCAACCAGACCAAAGAAAAACCACCATCAAACTGGAGAACTTCTTCTCCACACCCTTGGGCATAAAAAATACGGACATAAAAAATTCTGGGATAGAGGACAAGACATGCCTAATAAGGGTAAGTCGACCTGCGATGAAAATGTAGGAAGCCTGCCAGAAAGAAATTTTGGTCTGAACTTTTTGGATAGTGAAAGTCCAAGCGGTAGAGGGGATGCACTTTATTTGTAAAGGGAGACCCAGATAGAAAATAGGTAAATATGAAGTTGTGTAGCTAAAAATCTACTGACCGACGGCCAACAAGGAAGGTGGGGCCTTGAAAATGGACAGACAACATTTAGTGTCATTAAGTGATAAACCCGAAAGAGAGGAAAAATTAAAGGATGAGCTTGAATCTCAGCATCTGTTGCACAGAAGCGTAGACGAAAAGGATCATGTCGTCAGCATAGGTGAGAGTATGATGGGGGAATTCTTGGATGACGATGGGATCAATTATGCCTTTATTTGTTGTCCTCTTGAACAACACCACGAGACCCTCGGTGATGACATTAATTAACAAAGGGGAGAGAGGGCAACCTTGTTGAATACCGCGTCCAAGCTTGAACTGCCTACCTCTTGCTCTGTTAAGCTTAATCAAAGAGTGAGCATTTGATACCAGCTCATGCACCCATAGAGAGAAACGACGATCGATACCGAAGTTCGCAAGGATGTGGAATAAGAAAGGCCAATGGACCGAGTTGAAGGCTTTATGAAAGTCGAGCTTGAGAGAGAAAAAAGGCTAGCCGCTGATATGCAAAGAGTGAAGAACTTTTGATGCCAAGATAAAGGAGTGATGGATCTACTTGTGGGGGATAAAAGCGAACTGGGAGTCTGAGAAGATTTGAGCAATGACGACTTTGAGCCTATTGGCCAAAACCTTAGCAATAATGCAGTAGAGCGCACTCATAACCAAAATCAGACGGAACCTCGAGATATCATAGGTCGCCACATCCTTCGGGATGAGAGAGACAATGGCTAAGTGTGTATGAACCGGCAGCCGACAGTTATAATGAAACTCAGCAAATACATTGATAACGTCATGTTGAATGCAAGACCAAAAGATACGAAAGAAATCCATGGGAAAGTCATCGTAGCCAGGAGCTTTTCATCCTGAAAGACCGTTGATAGCCGAAATGATTTCAGCGTCAGTGAAATTAGATTGCATAGTTTTGGCTTGAGATTGATCAATAGCATGTACTAGAAGAGGGTCAATAGTGTTATCGACAGATGTCTGAGCAACATAAATGGTCTTGAAATAGTGAGAAACCGCGAGAAGGACATTGTCGATGGAGTAGCTGACTCCCCCAATGGAAATAGAGGAAATAATGTTTCTCCTGTGGTGATGCGAAGCATAAGAGTGGAAAAAGCTAGTATTGCCATCACCAGCCGCAAGTCAATGCACCATCGCCCGTTGTTTCCATCGGATTTCATCCTTGATCCGCCATGTTTGCAGAAGCAAAGAAAACTGAGTGGACCTGGCCTTTAAGCTTTAAAGAGTCGAATCAGAAAGGGAGTTTGGAAAATACATAAAATGATGAATGGTTGATAGCTCTTGCTCCTAGACATCCATTTGCTGGAATTGACTAATATTATGATTCAAAAGTCAATCTTTGATGTTGTGGTTGAGGCGAAAACTTCTCATGGCACCAAACGGCGGCCCTGACCGTAGTAGAAGGCTTGCTCCACGAACGGTAGACCACAGATTTTAAGTCCAGCTCCTTCAGCCACCACTTTTTAAAGACGAAAGTCCTTGTATAGGTAAAACCTTTCCCCCAATGAGTGACGACTTGGCTATGGTTCGAAACAGAAGGAAGAAGCAGGAAGCATATGATGTCGAGGAGGATCTTCAGCAGATCAGGAGAGACAGGCACTCGATCGAGCAGCCTGTAGCACAGGTGAAACCTTCTACTTGACCATGAGAAAGGCTCACTAGTAGGAGGAATAGGGTAAAGCTGTTGTTGTTGGACAAAATCCTGGAAACCCCGCATAGAGGCAGTCGGAGAAACGGGAGAGTTTGAGTCATAAATAGACAACAAGCAGTTAAAGTCCCCAAAAGAAGGTGCTGCTCTCCAAAAGAACCGATAATCCTACTCAAATAGGACCATAACGCTGGTCGAAGGGGAGGATAGTTTGGGTCATAGACAATAGTGAACAGCATGGGAGGAGCCCCTGCTTTCAAGGAAAGGGCAATCGAAAGAGAGAACAGGTCATCGTCGACTTGGGAGATACCCAAAGAAGGCTTTCCGAGAATAAGAATACCACCAGCGTAGTGGACTGCGAGCTTAAAGAAGAAGTTTGTCCCTCTCCAAAATTCAGAAACGATAGAGTGCGAGACGTCTTCCATTTTTGTTTCGCATAGGGCAATGAGATCTGGCTTTTCCTGGCGAATCCAGTTTGCCAGGAACAGACACTTTTTGAGAGAGTTCAGTCCTCTGATATTCCAGCATAGAGCCTTCATAGTTGAAAGTCAGCAAAACTTCGAGGGGTACGAGCTCTGGTTGAACGTCGAGGAGAACCACCAGTATGGGAGGCCGAGGGGTGCGGGTTGCAATGATGCCCTCGACGGGCAGAGAAGGCCCCAACACCTGATTGAGGGAACGAGGAGGGAGTCAGCATATGAAGAACGACCACAGATTGGGGTGCCGCAGAGGAAGGGAGATGGTCGAAGACCGCAACAACAGATGTGAGCATGACGCCTGAGATATGAAGCAGCTGTTGTGAGGAAAGAGAAACATCGAGAATCCGAGCAACTTCATCAACTTCGATACCCAACATAGAAAAGAGATGGATTTGCCCTATTGTAGGATCAACACCCGCGACAGATGAGTCTTCAGAGGTAAAGGTAACCAGCTCCCAAGATGAATTGTGGCCGACTGCCAGATACGGAGAAGGGTGACGAAACACGAAGTCCGTGGGAGATAGGAGGAAAGGAGCCTGCAAACGAATCATCATGTAGTTGATAGCTCGATAGGATAGGGCATTGAAAACCATAACGTGAGCCGCCAGGCCATCAAAACGCTTGCATGGGAAAAGGATGTAGTGCGAGTTTCCAAAAAATGGATGCTTATGAGACCCACACATGTCTCCAAAAGCCGTCATAAAATCATGCAAAGCAGGAGCACGGGGGGAGCTGCAAGCTGATAATGGCACAACGGCCTTGACATGAGAGGTATTGGAAATGTGAGCATGTGGAAACAGAATGGTGGCAGGCTGCTAGGCAAGAGTGCCATCATCATAGGTCGGATTCCCAAAAGCCTCGATAGTGCCAAATAAAGAGGCTCTTGGTGGCTGAAGGGATCGAGAACCGAGAAGCCACCTATGTGGGGAATAGGAAGGAGGGCGAATTCCCAAATAAAGGGTTTCCGAGAAGAGCACCAACATCACCATGCATCGTCAAAGCACCTCAGAAAGGGATGCCTAGAGATAAAGGCTCAGCGAAACCTTGCAAACCAAGAGCATGGAGAAACGAAAGGATGGAGGACAGCTTGCCAGAACAATCATCAGAGGTAGGATTTTCAGTGTCCTTGGGAGCACCTACCAAAGACAATGATGGCTGCAGAGAGGAGCGGGAAACAATTGGAGCATCGAGCAAGCTTGAGCGTCCACCAAAAACAGGAGATGACAAAGATGGTGCCACCGCAGACTGCATGTAGGCTTTTTCGGTGAACAACATGGGCAATGCAGTCGACTGGCTGATCGGAACCCGGATAGATCCGATAGAGAGAGAGAAAGAAAGAACCTTTGGCTAGAATCAACACAAGAGCATGATCACGGGACAACTTCGACCCTCGATTTAACACAGAAAAATGTGAAGAGCTGCAATGGGAAAACTTATGTGATCACTTCCATTTCTTCTAGCTCATGTAATAATGGAGCAGAGCAAATGTTCCAAGGGGGTTGTCGTAGTGGGGTGGGGGCGGCTGCTAGACGTGCAGTTAAGGTTCGATTCTCATGGGCGTCATCTTTCTGCGCAAGGCAATGTGTAGCATAGGTCCGAGGGGCAGGGGTCCTAGTTTAGGAGTTTTAAGCTGCCAGCACGATGACCATAGGTCTTCGGGTGCGGTTTCTTGGGGTTATAAAAAAAAGTGCTCCATGATTCTGAATGTATATGAGGTCATCTGTTCCTGATTTATTTTTCTTGGATTTCTGCTTTAGCACAGTTTAGTATACAATAGCCTAGTTTTCAGATATCGCTTTGGAAACCTTGCATCAAATAACTCATCAAACTGTTCAAAACCTTCTAAGTCTCGTGAGGCATCCAAACCACCTTCTGCCACTCAGTCTTGTTTGGAGAATCGTTTTCTTTTTTGTTTCATTCCCTCATGCAATCATAGGGAAAACATTTTATCACGTTTGCAACTACATGAGATTTTGAAGAAAATGATTCTCACAGGGGTCCATGCAAACATGCAATTTCTTTAAGTTGGTAACACCTAAGATTTCATCTCGAAATCATAAACTTGGAGCCCTCATTATTTCGAATAGCTAAATTGTTATATCTGGTTTTTGGTTGTTCGTACCTGTATACAAATTTTGAACTTTTCACATTAAGGGCATTTTTGAATCTGAACCTGACTAGCTAAACCTGGTTCGGTCCAAAACCAAATTGTTTACATCTATGCCATTCCATTTGTTGTCATATCCTCCCAAGGGAAGGAAATATGGATAAATTACACTAGCATGTCTCCCTCAGATTCACATTTGTTGCAAAATGCCTATTCCATTCACTCATAGTATGGGATCACATAGGACCACCTCTCATTTTATACATTTATATTCAAGATAGCCAATATGTAATTCATTAGCCCCAAGGGGTTTGGTACAGTGGAGGGGGCCTTGGCCACTAGACCGAGTCAGGGTTCCATCCCATGAGCATCAGCCCCTTGCATTAATGAGTGCAAACGATAATTCCTTACTCAACCGAAGGTTGATGATTTCTTGGGAGGGAGGGTGTGCCATGGGTTTACACCGTTGAGACAGCGGCCTAAGTACAACATGCATATCCTTCATAAAAAAAACATGTAATTTATTTTAGTACTAGTATTATTGCATACAAAATCTCGGAGAGCCTTGCAACGTGCCATAGGTATGAGACTTGGTGTGGTGCATGGGGTTGAAGAGATGTATGCATGCCACTGATAGTGCCCTGTGCCTGAGCTTGGCACTGGGTTGTGCAAAGGGGTGTGGCATGTGCACGGATTGGTGCAACGCAAGTGCTGAAAAGGTGTGTGCATGTCACTGATTGCGTCATGTGCCTGAGCTTGGCACTGGACAGTGGTAGGAGTGTGTGACATGTGCACTAGCAGGATGCAATGCACATTCATAAGAGGTGCGTGCATGCCACAGATTGTGTCCTGTGCTGGAGTATGGCACAGGGTTGTGCAAGAAGTGTGACATGTGCACTGGTGTGGTGTTGTGCAGATGCGGCAACAGATGCACGGATGTGTGTAAAGTGTGATGGAAGTGCCCCAAGAGTGATGGATTGGTTGGTTGCAGGGTGCACAAGGCAGTCAGGCTAGCCCCGTGGCAAACAGGCCTAGCCCCGTGGCAAACAGGCCTAGCCCATGTGTGCAGAGTTTAGTGCACATGCATAACAGTGGTGTCGCGTGTTGCACAGACCATTGTCATGTGTGATGCATGTGGCGTGCGAAGCACAGTATGCGGTGGGCACGTGGTTGCAGTGAGCTTGCTAAGGGCTTGGCATGTACAGCAATGTGGGCACAATTGTGTGCATAATCTTTGAGGCAAAAATCCAACGAGCATTTGAAGTTGTTTGGGGCCATGATCGAAGATTCACTGTATAAATAGACTATGGGGAACACGTGGGTGAAGGCGGATTTGAAGAATTCTAAAGTTGAGAAATTTATGGTTCCCCAACTGTTATTCGGGTTCCTCTTGCTAGCAGGGGCTTGGCTCCTAAAACATCTATACATGGGACCTCCTGTTTGAGCTGTCTCGCACATGTTGCAGCAGCTTGGCATAGGCACCCCCTATATCGCACGGGCAACACTAGGAGTGCATGGGGGTGTCTGTGTGTAGTGCAAATCCCCCATGGGACGTAGGCAAAGGCCTTGGGTGCGCGGGTAGGCGACTCTTGGTGCGGCGGTGCGGTCCCAACCGTGCATGGTGGTACGGGGTTGTGCAAGTGAGTGCACAGCGCCAGCGAATGAGTTTGGCTGGTGCTTTTTGCTATGGCATGGAATCATCAACTGGTCTTCAGACTGGGGGTTGAAAGACCTTGTCCCTTCGGTGGTGAGGTTATGGTTGGGGCGTGCCCATGGTGCCGCTATTTGCTCCATGGCACGTGAGGCTAAGGCATCCGTGCATTATTGGCTCGGATGACTGAAATTGAAGAAAGGTGGCTTGCAATGATGGTTGCAGGCATGACATGTATCGGTAAATGCTTTGAGATGTGTTATGCTCCTCATGACCCGTGTTGGATGTTGGTTAAGTCGGTAGTGCTGCGAAGGCATGTTACAACTCTTGTCAACGTGTGCTTGCTTGTGGGAGTAGTAAGGCACGTTTGGCTCGACGGTTGAAGGTGCTAGCCGATATGAGACGACTATGCACGTAAGTGGCGATCAGATGCACGATGGACCATGTTCAGAAGGATTTTTTGAAAAGAAGGGTTTGCTAAGTTGACATTCCGCTCGGTAAGAAGTTTATGTGTGGGAAACACGTGCTGTGAGGCCTAGTGTCGCACGGGCGTTTCTTGGCTTGAAAGGCGAAAAAATTAGCCTTGAAAAATTAGCCCATGACAACTGGTATCAGAGCAGAAGCATACGAGTGCCTAAGTGGTGAATGTGTTGGAGAGCCTTTGGTCGGGTTTCTCTTCATGTTGCCAAAGCATTTTCAGAATACCAAAGCCGGAGTGCGATGCTTCGTGGTGGAGTTAACATAAAGACTGGTTTGTTGGAGTGGGATTGGCTATGTGAAAGGCCAACTATATAGTCAGCTCAAGACAACAATGTGCAGTTTTTGTGTGGGCGAGAAAGATCATTGTTTTCCTTCATACCTCGAAAGCTTTGTGAGGCACAGTGGCATACAAAAGGTGTGTTTAAAAAGAGAATGAATCCTTTGGGTCAAGGCGACACTGAAAGGGCAGTGTTTGCTTATTACGAGCTCACCAACCACCAAGAAAGTGCCCTATGAATGAGGGCTTATGCGTGACGGAAGGTCGCAGTGGAATGCGGTGGATCGTTGTTGGAGTTGCTAGAGGCACGCTAAGGTATGGGACTTAGTGTGTTTGAAAGTTGCGACAATTGCAGGTTGAAGCCAGAGTGTAGGCACACATTTGGGTTCGAGGGTGCCTTGTTTGGCGAGGGCAGTGCGAGGAGAAGCTCGACTGTTGCTCGATGTTGAGGGCAGCGCGGGAAGGATTGCCTCGGTTGTCGCTCTGTGTTGAGGGCAACGCGAGAGGGAGTGTCTTGATTGTCGCTCGTGTGTGCCAGCATACTCTCCACAGACCACAGTCAGGATGACAGGTGGTGTGCAGACCGAGTATGGCCGAAGTGATGCAACCTGAAGTGACTGAGCCAACAAGTGGGCAATGAGGGCTTACAGAGGAGTCAAGTGAGTTGGTTGAGGGAAACGCGAGAGGGAGTGCCTCGGTTGTTGCTCGTGTGTGCCGACATACTCTCCACGGACCACAGTCAGGATGACAGGTGGTGTGCAGACCGAAGTGGCGCAACCTGAAGTGACCGAGCCAACGAACGGGCAATGAGGGCTTACGAGGGAGCCAAGTGAGTGGAACCTCCAGAATGGGCTTTATCTTGTTTTGGCAGTCTGTGCATGAGCCACATGGTCGAGTAGTGAAGTTGGGGCGAAGGGGGGCATCCGAGTGTGAAATTGGTGGTGTGCAATGAGGGCACACGTGTGAAGCGAGCTGAGACGGCAAGATGTTGTGCGGGCATGGGAGACCCGCTTGAGAATGGGGACTACGCTGGGGTCCTGTGATTATGAAAAAGAGAAAATGAACTGAATGGGAAGGTGCACATCATCCGGATGGATTGCGTTGTCGAAGGGAACTCCTTAGATGTTAAGCGAAGAGATCGTCGAAGACGACGATGGCTTGAGCGGGGGAGAATGTTGCACACGAAATCTTGGAGAGTCTTGCAACGTGCCATAGGTATGGGACTTGGTGCGGTGCATGGGGTTGAAGAGACGTATGCATGCCACTGATAGTGCTCTGTGCCTGAGCTTGAAACTGAGCTGTGCAAAGGGGTGTGGCATGTGCACGGGTTGGTGCAACGCAGGTGTTGAAAAGGTGTGTGCATGTCACTGATTGCGTCATGTGCCTGAGCTTGGCACTGGACAGTGGTAGGAGTGTGTGACATGTGCACTGGCAGGATGCAGTGGACATTCAGAAGAGGTGCGTGCATGCCACAGATTGTGTCCTGTGCTGAAGTGTGGCACAGGGTTGTGCAGGGAGTGTGGCATGTGCACATGTGTGGTGATGTGCAGATGCGACAACAGATGCACGGATGTGTGTGAAGTGCGCTGGAAGTGCCCCAAGAGTGATGGATTGGTTGGTTGCGGCGTGCACGAGACAGTCGGGCCAGCCCCATGGCAAACAGGTCTAGCCCATGTGTGCAGAGGTTAGTGCACATGCATAACAGTGGTGTCGCATGTTGCACAGACCATTGTCGTGCGTGATGCATGTGGCGTGCGAAGCACAGTATGCGGTGGGCACGTGGTTGCAGTGAGCTTGCTAAGGGCTTGGCATGTACAACAATGTGGGCACAATTGCGTGCATAATCTTTGAGGCAAAAATCCAACGAGCATTTGAAGTTGTTTGGGGCCATGATCGAAGATTCACCGTATAAATAGACTATGGGGAACACGTGGGTGAAGGCGGATTTGAAGAATTCTAAAGTTGATAAATTTATAGTTCCCCAATTGTTATTCGGGTTCCTCTTGCTGGCAGGGGTCTGGCTCCTAAAACATCTATATAGGGGACCTCCTATTTGAGTTGTCTGGCATAGGCACCCCCTATATCGCACGGGCAACACTGGGAGTGCATGGAGGTGTTCGTGTGTAGTGCAAATCCCCCATGGGACGTAGGCAAAGGCCTTGTGTTAGACCCTTAATAAATTAGGCGCGGCATGCACGACGTGCAGCGTATGAGGCATGCGCGGCATGCACGGCGCGTGCGGCATGCGCAACATGTGCGGCGGGCGCAGCGGGCGTGGTGTGCATAACGCAGACTACGAGGCAGCATTGTAAACACCCCAAATTTTCCTCACTCATTCTCAAACAATCTTCCTCAGGCAATGCCAACTCTGTCAGGTCAGTGTAGGAGTCAAACCCCGAGTCAGTTTCAGAAAATCACCATTTTACCCATTTTCATTAGGAAAATTACCATTTTGCCCTTAGGTCATCCCAGACCCCAGTCAGTCGGAGTCAACCAAGCTCATTGGTCAGTTCAGGTCAGTTAAAATATCAGTCATCTCAAGCTCATCTGAGCTCACAATGAACAGACCATTTTCATTTCTGACCATTCTTGCCAAAATGGGATTATTTCTTCAAAAATGAGCTCATTTCTCACTCGAATCCAAGCCAATTGTCTCCAAGTCAGTCATTCCCAGTCAGTCATGTTCCCCAGAGTCTAACTTGAGCTCACCAGGAGTTCAAGTGCTCCAATTTCAGTTCAAAACCATTTCTAAGTGTTCAGGAGCCCATTTTAGTCCATTTCAGCTCTTTCAGCTGAAATTGAGCTGAGTTCAGCCAATTGAGCTAGTGTTCGAGCTTCGATTTTAGTTCATGTCAGTATTATTGACCTTTTTTTTTAGCTCAAAGTCAGCTCAAGTTCGTAATTCACTTCACTCCAGTGACCATTCCGTACCATTTCTCTAAAAATGACAGCTTTTCTTGAAAATTCAGTCAGAAAGGTCAGTTGAGTCAGTGCCTGGTCAGTTCATTTGAGTTCTGAAACTCTAAAACTCAGCTCAATCCAGCTCATTTCAGTTCAATCCAGCTCGAACCTCAATTTTTAGTGTCACTCTGATCCAGTAGAGTCCCGAAAACCATTTCTTGAGCTATTTTGCAAATTTTATCAATTTTAATGCTTTTTAAACTGGTACAGCTGCCAATCGGGGTCTAACATCTAAAATTCTCCATTCAGGGTCTGCATTTCGCATGTCATTTCTCATCATTTCATATCATTTCTTAGCATTTCATAACATTTCATCACATTTCATTTCATTTTCGAAGTCCAGAACTCCAGTTTTATAAATTTCAATCCAGATTGAGTTTTAAAAGTTTTCAGAAATCAATTTCAAACCTCGGGTTTCCAAAATTGACATTTTCACCCCGAGAGTCTAAATTTGGAAATATTTTCTCAAGAAAAATAATCTGGATTTCTTTCAAAATCAAATTTTCAAGTTTTACACTGGATTTGCTTCGCAATGAGCTATTGAACTTCAAAATCCGAGCTCGTTTCAAAAACTGCCAAAAATAGCTCATTTCGGTTGGAAGCATTTTCTCGAGAAAAACAATATGGATTTCTTTCAAAAATATATTTTTAAATTCTACATTGGATTTGCTTCGCAATGGGATATTGAAATTCAAAATCCGAGCTCGTTTCAAAAACTGCCAAAAATAGCTCGTTTTGTTGGAAGTATTTTCTCGAGAAAAACAATTTGGATTTCTTTCAAAATTACATTTTCAAATTCTACATTGGATTTGCTTCGCAACGGGGTATTGAACTTCAAAATCCGAGCTCGTTTCAAAAACTGCCAAAAATAGCTCGTTTCGTCTAAAATTTTTCTAAAAAGACTATTTTACCCCTTTAATCGTCAAAATGAATTTCAAAATCAAAATTTGGACGCGCTCTGAGATGGCCCATCCATTTGCATTCTCTTGTTTTAATTTATAAGAAAAGAAAAAAAATTTTATCTTTTTCTTTATTTTTTTTTTGTTGTTTATTTTATTTTATTTTATTTATTTATTTTATTATTATATTCTTCCTAAGGTGGGACCCACAAAGTGGTCACCCAAACCTCCAGCCCCCTCTCTTTTTCTTCCTTTCCTTTTTCTTTTTTCTCTTTCTCTTTCCCTTTCTTCTTCCTTTCTTTCCTTTTTTTTTTCTTTTTCTTCCTTTTCTTTTTCTTCTTTCCTTCCCTTTCTTTCCTTCTTCCCTTCCTTCCTTTCCCTTCTCCAGCCCATTCACGTACACTCTTTCCCTCTCTTTTCATTAACCCCTAAAAACCCTAAGTTGAGGCTGATTAAGGACCTAAGTTGGGTTTGTTTAAAGAAAAAAGGAAAAAGAAGAAGCCACTTACGGCTCTTCTCCCATCTCACGCCTCTCTCTCTCTCCCCCTTTAGCTCTCTCCTTCCCTTCTCTTGGCTGCTGCAGCCACAACAGCCACAGCTTACACTTCCCACCAGCACCTCCGGTCATCTCCAGCTGCAGCCTCCACGCCTAGCCGGTTCAAGCCACCATCTGCTTCAACAAACAGCTGCAGCCTCCACCTTGCTTCAGCCGGTCTCCCCTTGGAAGCATCACCTTCAAGCTCCCAGCCAACAGCCACACCTCCATCCTTGGCAGCACCACAGGGACACCTCCCTCACGCCTGGCAGCAGCTGCTCCACATCCAAGCCATCCCCATCTTCCAGCCCTCTCTCAAGGTAAAGTGTTGCTTTACCCTTTGGCTTTCATTTTTTTTTAAGATATTTATTACATGGTTTATTTAAACACAACGTGAGACCAGACCAAAGCTGGTTTCATATTGTTGAAAACTCTCATTTAATCTCTCTCTCTCTCTATATATATATACATATATATATATATAGATAAATACAAAACTTGTGCTTTATGTGTAGGCTAAAAAATGAAAAGATCCGTCCACTCAATGGATCGAATCTCTCATTTTGGAGAGCCAATATTAAATTGATCATATCCTCCTCGATTTAGGTTTTAGTTTTATGATTCATGTCATCTTATGTTTGCATGCACTTAGATTAATTCGTTTTGCTAGTTATTTCGTTTCATATATGAACCATGCTTTACTTAGTTTAAAATTTGTAAAATTTTAGTTTTTAGACAAAGTCCATACAGCAATTTATGTGATTTTATGCATTTAAAAATTTTGTAAATTTTAGAGTAGTTAGGTTTACATGTCTTTGTTGTACTGTCAAAACTTTGATTCAATTCGGGTTTCGGAACCTTTCTAAACCAACCAAACTCTAAATCGGGTTTTCTGTCATCCAGAAATTTCAATTCCTGCTTTAGCAGACAAAAACCTTCGGATTCACCCTTATGTGGGATTCGAATCATTCTATAAAAATCACAGTGGATTCAGGATTGAATCTACTAATGATCTGGGAATTTTGAGCTTTTTCCAGTAAGTTTTGACCTCTGTCAAAAATCGGATTTCCCAGACCCCTGGGAAAATTTTGATTTTCCTGTGTCAGGGTACAGACATACCCTAATACATCGAGTCTGTTCAATCTATAGCCTGTCTGCAAAAACTTTCAACATGAAAGTTTTTCCTAACATAATGTTCTGCAATTTCCCAAAATTTGGGAATTTTTGGATCTGTTTAATTATTTTTCCCGGATTTTCTCTTTCTGTCTAACAGATTCCAATGTCCAGAAATTCCAGAGATTTAGGTCTCTGATAATAGTGTGGTCTTTTCCAAACCGTAACCCGAATTTCAATAGTGTTAAAAGATAAAATCTTCCTATGTTTGTCATGGACATTTTCCCACAATTTCAGCCATTTTACCATCTGTCTGCCATTTTTACCACATTTTCTACCGAAACCTGTCTGTTTCCTTCATTTCCTAGAGTCGTCGGATTCCGATCCGACTTGCCGGAGTGGCACAGCTCCGACCATAGGTCAAAAACAGAAAGTGTAAAAGGCAAAAATCATTGCCTTACTGTCATCTGTCATCCCATAAAATTTGGGAAATTTTTATGGAAGTTTGATATCCTAAATCCCCTTTAGAATCAATATTTTAGGAAAAAATCATGAAATTTAGGGTTTTTATTTGAATTTCCATATTTAAAAATACAAAAAAATTAGATTTTCGAGCTTCATTCTGTTTTTAGGGTTATTTTAGGTGTCCATGCCAAATTTTGTTTAATTCCAAGTTCATTTGCTCCATGTGTTAGTTTATCTCTAAATTCAGAAGCGAAAATCAAGCGAAAATCAGGTTAAATTCGATATTTTATGATATTTTCGCCATTTTAGGTTTTTTATCATGTACATAAGCATGTAGAATCATATTAGGGTTAATTTAAATCTCCTTTGCATTTCATATTTTTCAATTTTGCAAAATTTATTTCAGAAAACCCTAGTTTCAAGGCCATAGTCTTGTTATCGGGGGTATTTTGGTCATTTTGACCTAAATTTCGAAATTTCAATTTCTAATTCTCCAAAATTTCATGCATATCATCATATTTTATCATATTATGTTTGATTTATTTCATTTGATTTTCAAATTTTCAAAATTTACAAAAATTCTTTCAGAAAACCCTGATTTCAAGGTCGTTAGGGGTATTTTGGTCATTTTGACCCCAACTTCGAATTTTCAAGTTTTTTTTCGAAATTTATTCATTATTTATCATGTTTATATCAAAGGGGGTATGAATTTGGGTTTATATCTGAATAATATCCGATAATTTCCCATATTTTTGAATAAATTCAGAAAACCTACATTTTTGTGCTAACCTTGTTTTCTAGTTTTGCAGGAACATTCAAGAAAGAAGACTTAGATTTTATTTTCTTTATTTCAATTTAATATAATCTCAAATGTAATAATTTGGAATAAGAGTTACTTTTCTGCTTAGAATAGGGCTGCATTGCATGTAGTTTAATTTATGCAAATTTTGATATTTGATGTATGATTCATGTGCATTTATTTCAATTCCACTATGGTTTACACGAATAGCACGTGCACAAGCTTTATGGAGTTTATAAACTCGGTGGGATTCGTATTTATGGCCATAGTCAGAATACGAAGAAAACCAAGATTTATGATCTTCGTATTAGCCACATTCAGCCTACACACTTAGGCTAACTTCAAAATGCACTGCATTTTTCGAAGTTTTAAAAGGATTTTTCAATTCCTTAATTGAAATTCCCTTTTCAAATTCATATTCATTCATTCATATCATTCAAATTGCATTATTTTCAAACTCATTTTCCAATTTCAATTTCAGAAAATTCAATTTTCTCAAGAATTTCCAAGTCTTTCTCAGAATCTGATTTTCTCAAAATCCTAAGTTTTCAAATGACATTTCAAAGCATTTCCCAAGTTCAAATCAAGATTTTCCTATGTTTTCAAATTCTCAAATTTCAAAATCCCAAGTTTTCAGAAATCGATTTTCTCATATTTTCCAGTTTTCCTCAGAATTCATTTTCCATTTCAAAAGTCATTTTCCAATAAATTTCTTAAATTTTCTCAAGATTCTCAAATCCATTTTCTCAAAAAAGCAATTCCAAATTTCAAAATCGATTTTCCAAAGTTAAAATTTTCCTAAGAATTCATTTTCAATCCAATTTCTGATTTCCAATGAAATTCAATGATTTTCCCAAGGATTCAATTTCAAGTACTTTTCCAATCATTTTCCAGCATATTTCAATTTTCCAAAGCAAACATCATATTTTTTTCAAACTTGCATTTTTTTAAAAATTCCATAGCACAAGCCTGATTCTTTGTGCATTCTAGGAAAAATAGAGCATCATTTAGATATTTGAGTCAAGTTAAAGCACATAATTGATCCTTGGTTCAATTACCCCTGGTAAAGGCGCCAGGAACGGTTGAACCTCGTACCGACAGGCGGATCCCATTCTACGGAATTTTCCCGCAAATTTTCAAAACGGAGGCGAGTAATTTTTAAAACCAATTTCAAAACTTTGGTCGAGTTTGACTCGCGAAATTCGTTTCTCTCTCGCAAGGGAGGGGAACAATTTTGCGATGATAACAGGTTTGGCGACCGTGATGGGACCTGTCCTCGCCTGATCAATTATGTGCTTTAACTTAGCCCAATTGTCAAAATTATGTTCTATGGAATGTCAACTTTAATTCCTGATATCATGTGAACCTAGGAGCCTAGACTTGAACTTAGCTGACATAGATTGCATGTAGACTAGGCATGGTTTGGTAGGACCATATTGAGGAGAATTATGCATGCTCACTTAGACTTAGGTCTGAAATACAACACTCCTCAATCTAGGACTTGTATGAAAACAATGTTTGCTTATTCAAAAGTTTTCAAAATTCTATCTCTTTTAGGACTTAGAGCCTTCTGTTTGCCTGCATGTGATCATATTTCAAAAACCACCCCACCTATGTCTACCCGGTCTTCACGTTGCTGGGCTCTCTTCCAGAACCATAGTTCGGGACAGAGCCTCACAACTGGGCCACTTATTTGGGCTAACGCCCCCCTGCCACGTACCAAGGGCCATAGTCCAACGTATATCGGCAGGCGCTCAAGGATGTTGGGAAAACACAAGCCTAGACCCGGAGATGAGTTTTATGCCACGTACATCGAGCCTCGGCTCGAGTATATCGGCATAGCATGATTGGACACAGTTGATCTAAGCCTAGAGTCAGGATTAGGGTCCTAAAGCTCTTTCAAAATCAATGCATTTAGAGTTGGCTTCCTAGGGATTGCTGTATGTGCATAATTGTTTGTAATTGAATATATGATATTCATTTTCGCCTTATTTTCTCATATTTTTCCCAAGTTTTCCAAAATACCAAACAATTTTCCAAAATACCTCATTTTTCATCTTTTATGAAATATCTCCTTTTTTCTCAAAAACCCTGGACGATTTTTCTAAATTATCCACCTTTTCCTTCAAAACTCCAGGAAATTTTCCATTCTTTCGTTCCTCTGGACTTCGAATTTCCAGCTTTCATTTTATCCTGCCTGCAATTTTCAAATTTCTCATATTTTTCCAAAGTCTAATTCCAGTCTTCTTGTCTTTCAGTCCAATGGCATCCAGTCAGCTCGATTCTGTTTTTCCTGAGGGTCACATCTCCTATGAGGTGCGACAAAGTCTTCCTGAGCATCGATCTCTTAGCACCGGACCCTTCTTCCCCCGGTGGTACTATGTCTGGTTCAAAAATTTCTCTCGTATGTTTCCGGACCACTTGAGCGATTGTGGGTTGGAATTAGCATCTGCAGTGGGAAAATTGACAGTCAACGGCAATCTGATTCATGCACTGGCGGAGCGGTGGAATCCGCGCACTTGCACGTTCTGGTTCCCGTGGGGCGAGATGACAATACTGATGGATGAATTCTCAGAGATTATGGGACTGCCTGAGCCAGCCGGTCAGTCTGGAGATCCGTTAGAGCAGCAGTTTCTGATCAATGTCAAGGGTCTGGACCCTAAAGATGCCGTAGCTCGCATGACAGGGCGCAAGTCTTGGCCACTGATTGAAGAAAATGGGAATGAATACGTGAGTCTGATCGAGATCTACCGACAGTATGGAGAATTCGCAGAAGTCAGCTTGTTGTCCAAGACAGCTCGAGAGAGAATTCAGCATGCGATGGTTTTGTGTACTGTGGGACTTGCTTTCTTTCCAGATGGACAAAATTATGTGGATGTCAGAATAGTTCAACTTTTGAGAAGATGGGGAAGTCGACAGACCAGCCGTCTCTCGATAGCCATGGCCGCGCTTGCTTTTCTATACAGAGGACTGACCCGCTTCACACTTGGAGAGTCCATCTTAGTCGAGGGATGTACTTATGCTCTTCAATCTTGGTTCCTTCAGCATGTACCAACCAGAGCTAGTTCTTTCAGATACAACGGTAAGGAGCTCCTTCCAGTTGCGCGGTACCGATTCCTGATCGACTATCTGCAGGAAGAAGAAGTGGTGTGGGACTATTTTGATCGAGAATTATCGCCTCTCAGATACACCTATGCATATGGCAAGAGATTCAAGTTGCTTGGTCCATTCTTCTGTGCTTACTATCATCCGGAGCGGTGTGTTCGACAGTTTTCTCAGAGACAGAAGCACATAGAGATGCGGCTGCTATCTGGAGTCGTGCCAGAGTTCGACCTTACATCAGCACAGTGGTCCAGAGCATACCATTCTGCCAGATATGGCTGGGACTCTTTTGTTACTCTTCCGCTTTTTCCCGGTCCTCGTGTCTCTGCTAGTTATAAAGAGTGGTGGCAAATTGTCTGTCCGCCCCCTCTTTCTCAAGTTTATTATTGATGCAATCATGTTTTCTTTCAATAAATAAAAATCTTGCAAATTCTTCAATTCTTGGTTTGACGACCTCGCCTAGGTAACAAGGCTTAAATTTTCAGTTGTTTATTTTCTTTGCAAAGGAATGACAACGCAATTGTCGTAATCCCCGCGACGACTCAATCCCTAGTAATGGGATATTCTTTCAAATTGTCTACCAAAATTCTCAGCGAATATTTTCTTCCAATCAAAATCTCTCTCAAAAAAGCCTAACCATCGATTTTGCCCTGCAGAGAGCATTCGTGACAGTCAATGGTTCAAACAAGGTCAGGGAAGAAGACTGCACCAGTCGAGGGAATCGCATATTCGACAGCTTCAGGCGAAGAAATGGATTCCCCGCGCTCAGGCAAAAATCAGGGGCAACAGGTTGAGGATGACATTGATCCTCAAATGTATGCCATGTTTAAGAAGATGATGACTAAGATGCTGGCAGAACAAGCTGAAGTCAGTACAGAGAAAGCACAGGTGAAGCAAAAGACAAAAGGTCAGGCAGTCAAGAAAGCCTTGAAGATATCCAAGAAGCCTGCCCAGCATGTTGATGCAACTGATGAAGAGGAATCAGTGGAAGATTCAGATGAAGAGTTTGAGACCCATCAGGCATTCCGCAAGTCTACCCAGGGGCAGGGGTCAGCCCACAAATTCAAAGAGCAATCTCTCAATGACTCTAACCAGCCGCAGTTCAAAGATGTGGTCAGAATGCTTCGAGACCTGCAGGCCCGCGACAAGGGCAAGAAAGTCTTCACCAGCGAAGACTTCTATGATGGTTTGGATGGGGACGACAATCTCGAGAATCTCCCCAGAAAGTTTATCAAATTCGATGGTTCTGGCGATCCTAAAGCTCATCTCGCCATGTTCTTCGCTGAATGCTCCAGATTCAAACGAGACAACCGTGCACTTTTCCTATGTTTCCCTCGCAGTCTGGAGGGAACCGCAGCTAAATGGTACTCGAAGCATGTAAATCCAATTGAGTTAAAGGAATTTGACAAAGTGGTAAATATGTTCATTGAGCGATTTCTCTTCAATGCTGAGGCACTTCCCACCCTCAGCCATCTTTGCGGCCTTAAACAGAGAGAAAATGAGAAGGCCAGAGATTTTATCCACCGATGGAGGTCAGCTTGCAACAAGATGAGGGACCCCATATCAGAGGGACATGCTTTGTCCCTAATTCTGAGTAACTTCTCACAGCCTCTAAGATGTCTCATCTCTACTGCACCATCAAGGACATTCATTGAACTGACAGAGCGAGCTGAATGGCTCGAGTTGAGCATGGAAAATGGTTTCTATGAAGGCTTCACCTTTACTAAGAACAACGACCAAACTGAGCAGAAGAAGAAGACTCACTTCACTCATTCTGTCAGAAATAATAATTGGAACCACTGTAAGGGGCAGAACAAAGATTTTTGTTATGGGGCAGGAAGTTCCAACAAGAACGATCAGAAAGGCAAGTCAGTGCCTCAATACAATAAGCCACTTCAATTAGAACAGGGACCGAAGCCCCGAGAAAAAGTAAAGCATGAAGGGTGGAGTTATGACAGGAAATTCACTCCACTAGACCAATCCCTTGAGACTGTGCTCGAGTATATGTTGACCAAGGAGATGGTCAAACTGCCTAGGTTGGTTGATCCTCCTATTCCCATGGGGAAATTCAAAGATCAATTTTGTAAATTTCACAGAACAGTGGGGCACAATACTGAGAACTGCTTCGTTCTCAAAAATATTGTTCAGGATCTCATCGACAAGAATCTTCTGGTAGAGGGTGCCGAAGATGAAAATATGGATATTCTAAAGAAACCCTTTCCCCATCATTCTACGGCGGTCGTCTCTGAACAGCCTTTTCAGCCGCAGGAGCATATTAGGCCATGCTCTAAAAGGGATATGCAAGTCCAACATCAGGTCCTGGTACTGTAGCAAACTGAGTCCAAAGCTCAGAAAATGGATCTCATTGCAGCTTTTGGTAAAATGAAAGTATCTGATAAACCCGCTGGGGTATCTCCTGAGGTGGCTAAAAGAATGCCATGGCTCCCCAAGCACTTTATTAAGCCCGCTCCGGAGAAAGGTGAGACATCGACACCAAAGCCGATTACTGCATTATCCCATGTCTCAATCTTGGATTTAGCCCAAGCTTCCGCCAAGCACCAGCAAGTGTTGAATGATCTGTTGCGGAAAATCAAAGTGAAACCGAGCATAACGCCTGAAGACATGGCCCAGATAGTCAATCAGGCCATGACAAATGCTCCAATCACTTTCTCAGATGAAGATCTTTCTAAGCCGCATGTGTTTCACAACAACGCTTTGTATGTTGTGATTCGAGCCAAAGGAATGATTGTTCCTCATGTGCTGATAGATGGAGGCAGCAGCCTCAATATATGCCCAGAAATGACAGCCAAAGCTTTGGGCATTAGAGAAGAGGAATATATCCCAGACCCGATCACCATCTACGGGTTTGATAATCATGGACAGACAGCTAAAGGGAAAGTTTTCTTGGAAATTTTCATTGACTACTCGGTCCACTCTGTCCTCTTTCATGTGGTCAATGTACCCCCAACGTATAATCTGTTGTTGGGACGACCGTGGATTCACAACACGAACGCGGTGCCGTCTACTTTGCATCAGTGTGTCAAGTGGTCAAAAGGTGGAATGATCACAACAGTCTTGGGCGAGGATCCGGAGAAGAGGCTTGCACAACCCATGGTTCCTAGGCCCACTTTCACTACTGATATCCCTAGCATTAGGGGCATTGATGAGGTCAGCTTTGAAGAAAATTCGGGAATACTGCAGACGGCTGAACAACCAACACATACAGTGGCCATGACTCGATGGAGAGGCCCACAGTTTTTCAAGATTGGAGGACGAATTGACTATAGTACATTCAAAGATCATCCACTATTCTCCCAATTTATGAAGGCCAAAAAGGGATTTGATCTGTTAGTAAAGCATGGTTATCAGCCTTTTCAAGGCCTGGGAAAAAATGGGAATGGTCGTCTCGAGCCAGTAATTCCTCAGCACTATCCTCAGAGGGCCGGATTGGGCTTTAGTGGCAGAAGATCTCAGAAGGGCACTATCTTTATCAAAGGGACGCACTAAGGGCATCTGCTTGTCTTTCATTTCTATTCTTTTGTTTTCACATTTAGGATGATATCCCGTTTCATTTCAATCATTGTCCTCAATTCAATCTTTCAATAAAGTTGAAAATTTCCTTTGTCTATCTGGATGCCATTTGTCTCTTTACTTCTCGTTATCAAATCTTTGAAAATTTGCCATTATTCTTCTCTTTTATCTTTCAAATTATTTTCTTAACAAAAGTAATTTGTTTTATGATAGGAGATTTTCCTGAATCGATTTATTCTCCAATTTTCAGAATGTCTTCCCGATCTATCAAGAAGCTCGTTCTTAATCCAGAGGCCTTTTCAAAGCCAACAGTGATTCATCAGGTTAAAATAAGAGCAGAATGTAGTCAGATTACAAAGCAGTCAGAAGAACTTGCAGAATTTGATTCAGCTCTTCAAGAATTACCAGAATTTGCAGCAATTCAGAAACAAGATGAGCCATCATCCTTAGTTCAGGATCCGACTGAGGATATCAATATTGGATCAGAAGACGATCCTAAAATTCTCAAGATTGGCAGCAGTTTGAGCCCGGAAGAGAAAGAAAGGCTCACCCGTTTTCTCAAGCAACATGAAGAAGTGTTCGCGTGGACGTATGAGGACATGCCAGGTCTAGATACCAAATTGGTTGAGCATCGTCTCATCCTAAAACCAAATGTCAAGCCGGTTAAGCAGAAATTGAGAAAGATGGATCCTCGAGTGGAACAACAAGTTAAGGAAGGTCTAGAAGACCTACTCAAAGCAGGGTTCATTCGAACCATTGACTATCCAGATTGGCTAGCAAATATTGTTGTTGTTCCCAAGAAAAATGGTAAAGTTCGAATTTGCATCGACTTCAGAGATCTCAATAAAGCGACTCCTAAGGATGATTATCCACTTCCTAATATTGATCTTTTGATTGATAGCACAGCAGGTCACGCTATGTTCTCTTTTATGGATGGATATTCCGGATATAATCAGATCAAGTTGGCCGCTCGTGATCAGTCCAAGACATCTTTCACTACTCATTGGGGCACTTTTTGTTATACAGTCATGCCATTTGGGCTTAAGAATGCTGGAGCCACTTATCAGCGTGCTATGGCCGTCATTTTCCATGATCAGATGCACAAAATCATGGATGCCTATGTCGATGATATTCTGGTAAAATCCAAAGAAGAAGAAGATCACATCGAAACTCTCAATCAAGTTTTCAAGCGGCTCATTCTTTACAAGCTAAGACTCAATCCACAAAAATGTGTGTTTGGAGTCGAATCTGGCAAATTGTTAGGCTTTCTAGTCAGCAAAAAGGGGATAGAAGTTGATCCCGCTAAGGCCAAAGCTATCATTGACATGTCTCCCCCGACTAATCTGAAAGAATTGCGTAGCCTTCAGGGACGCATGCAATCAATTCGGCGATTCATATCCAATTTGGCCATGAGATGTGAGCCTTTCAATCATTTGCTCAGGAAAGGAGTGAAATTCGAATGGGGACTAGAGTGTCAGCAATCGTTCGAACGCATCAAGAAATATTTGCTCAATCCTCCTGTGTTAAAGCCGCAAGAATTAGGGAAACCCCTACTGCTATACATTTCAGTTAATCAAGTGGCTTGTGGCGGATTTTTGGCGCAATACGAAGAAGGTAGTCTGGTAGAGCATGCCATTTATTATGTGAGCAAAACCTTCATTGATTATGAGAAGAAATACTCTCAGATAGAGAAGACATGTCTAGCTCTAGTTTGGATGTGTCAGAAATTGAGACAACTATTTGTTGACATCTGAAATCAAGATCCTATCCAAATTAAATCCTCTCAAGTATATTCTAGAGCAACCCTTCCTCAGTGGACGGATTGCCAAATGGCAGGTTTTATTGATGCAATACGATTTGGAATATGTCTCTCAGCAATCTATCAAGGGCCAAGCAATTGCAGATCAATTAGCAGATTTTTCTTTAGCAGAAGATGTTAAAGTCGAGGATGATTTCCCCGATGAGCGGATCTGCAATATTCAACAATCCCCAATTTAGAATTTATTCTTTGACGGTTCCAAGAATATGGCAGGCATAGGAATCGGGATTCTGTTGATCACACCTGAGAAGGAGATGATCCTCTTTTCTCTCAAATTAGATTTTCAGTGCACTCATAATATGGCCGAGTATGAAGCTTTGATACAAGGTCTGAAAATTCTATGAGACTTCAATGTCAAAAGAGTGCATGCTTATGGCGACTCTTTGCTCGTCGTCAATCAAGTCTTAGCTGAATGGCAAGTGAAGGATCAGAAGTTACTTCCTTATCAGAAGATCGTCTCAGCTCTTGTTAGCAATTTCGAAGAATTCCAACTTTTCCATGTCAAGAGAGACTTCAATCAAATTGCAGACAGTTTAGCCAATCTGGGATCCATCATGTCTTTCAGGAACGAAGAATCTTGTCGCTCCTTTGAAATTGGCAGACTTGATCAACCTGCTTTCGTCCCAGTAGAGCAGGTAAACCAGGCGGAGCAAAAGAAGAAGCCCTGGTATCATGACATCAAGAATTTCATTGAAACTGGCGAATTTCCTCCAGAACTCTCAAAGAAAGAGCGGCGAGCAATTCAGCGCATGTCTGCGCGATATTTTATTCTTGCCGACGTCCTTTATCGTCGTGGATTCAACTCTGAATATTCCAGATGTTTGGACGAAGAAGAAGCCAAAGAAGTTGTGGAAGAAGCACATGAAGGTATCTGCGGTGGTCATGTTGGCTACCAAACTCTTGTCAAACAAATCATCCGAGCAGGCTATTACTGGAGAACTATGCAACAAGATTGTTATCATTTTGTGAAGAAGTGCGTTCAATGCCAGATGCATGCACCTTCCATTCATGCGCCACCGACATATTTGCAATCTGTCGTCTCGCCATGGCCATTTTCTATGTGGGCTTTTGATGTTGTTGGTCCCATTACTCCTTCTGCTTCAAATGGCCATAAATATTTTCTTGCTGCAACAGAATATTTTACTAAATGGGTAGAAGCAGTCACTCTACGCACAGTAGAAGGTCGACATGTGGTCTTATTCATCCATAGGAATATCCTATGTCGTTTCGGCATACCACATGATATTGTGTCAGATAATGGCAGTCATTTCAAGAATGAGAGAATGAGGACTTTCTGTTTGAAGTTCAAAATTCATCATCATTTCTCCGCTCCTTATTATCCTCAAGGAAATGGCCAAGCAGAGGCCACCAATAAGATTTTGATTCGAATCCTGGAGCGAACTTTGGAAACAGGCCGTGACTGGCATGAGAAGATTCATGATGCATTGTGGGCATATCGAACCACCATTCGAACTCCAACTAATGCTACTCCGTCAGAACTTGTCTACAGAACCGAAGTAGTATTGCCTCTACATGTTCAGAAACCTGCTCTGAAATTTGCATCACTTCTCGAATTACCTCTTGATCAGTATCAGCAACAGTGGCTGGTACAGCTTGATTTGCTAGATGAAAGAAGACCCAGAGCAGCAGAGCACGCTCAATCATATCATCAGAGGATAGCCAGACAATATGCAAAATCAGTCATTGAAAGAAAATTTCGAGTCAATGATCTAGTGCTCAGATCAATGGCTTATCTCAAGCACCGCCCAGGTGGCAAGTGGTCACCAAATTGGGAAGGTCCCTATGTTGTCAAAGAGGCATTACCTCGTAATTCATATCGGCTCATAAATGCTGACGGAGTGGAATTACCAGATCCCATCAATGCTCGGCATTTAAAAAAATTCTATACTTAAACCATGTCTTATTCTTTGTAATTCCTCCAAATTTTGTTCAATAATGGTTAAATTCTCCTTTCCCAGTTATACTGGGGTATTTTTTTTTAAAAAATTTTGTTTTTATCTACAAATATCCTGTATGCAGGCAGGATAAACAAATCTCTCATTTTGCACGCATGTGCATTCATTTATATCATTTTCATATTTGCATACATCTGCATTCATTGGCATGCATTTGCATCAAGTTCGCTACCCATTCAGGATAAGGGATAATCCTGAGACCCCGACAATCATTCTCGTTACAATTCCCAAATACTTTAAGAGCATAAGTCTCTTTTAAAAATTCAAATTTCAAATTAAAAACAAGGTATATTTTCAAAACTCAGTGCTTGAACTGGTACAATTTTGAAAGCCAGTGCTCAAACTGGTACACTTCCAAAATCCAGTGCTCGAACTGATATATTTTTAAAATCCAATGTCTATGTTGACATATTTTCAAAACTCGATATTCATGTTGGTGTTCTTTCAAGATTGAGCGCTTGTGTTAGTGTCTCACTGGTGGGTCGTATCAGTCAACCTCTCGGGTTCAGTTTTTGTGCTGATCATTCATCAAAGTTCAAATTTCAATTACCAATTCGGCCCTCGAGCCACCCAATTTCCAAATTTCCAATTTCGACCTCCGGGTCAACCAATTTTCAAATTCGATCTTCGGGTCACTCAATTTCCCATTTTGACCTTCGGGCCAATCAATTTCCAAAATTTCCAATTTCGACCTTCGGGTCAATCAATTTCCCAATTTCCAATTTCCAATTTTTAAATTCCAAATTTCCAATTTCGACTTTTGGGTCAACCAATTTTGACCTTCGAGTCAATCAATTTCCAGTTTCCAAATATCAATTTCCAAATTTCCAAAATTTCAAATTTCAAATTTCAAATTTCAAAATTTCAAATTTTCCAAATTCCAATTTCATACCAATTCCAATCATTTCCTCTTGCGAGAGACCCTTTGTATAGGGAGAGTTCAAGGGAGCTCGTTCTTTTCGCATGCTATCCTTTGTTCACCTAGCCCCTTTTCAGGGAGAGTTTGAAGGGACTCGTGTCTATGTGAACCGTTTTGCAAAACAAATTTCCAATTTCATACAAGGAACCCTTAATTCAGGGAGAGCTTCGACGGAAGCTCACTTTCCTTGTGACCGCAATTTCAAACTAGGCCTTTTCATCATGAAGGACCCTCTTTTCAGGGAGAGTGTGATGGACTCGTTCCTTCATGACCAATTCACCGACCTCATCATTACCGGCCCCCTTTCCATAAGAGAAGCCTAATGTTAGGAAGTTTTGACGAAAGCTTAATTTCTCTTTGAAAGTTCGTTTTGCAAACACCTCCTCTTCAGGGAAGAGAGGAGTAATTCCTATTTCCAATTTCTGAATCTTCTCGTTTGGGGAAAGGAGAAGAATTTTTTTTGTCATGGGTGCGTTGCGTTGTGCTTCAGATGCTCGCTCTCACCGAGGATTTCAAGAACATTTTGCCAATTTGTCATTAAATATTTGTTGATTTCAAAATTTTTACTGTACAAAAACATTACCTCAGAATACCTTCAATATTATTTTCGAAAGGTCAAAGCTTTCGTGAAAAAGGATTCAAAATTCAAATTCTTTCTATTGGCCAACCAAAAGGATGAAGAATAAATCCTCGATATGGCCAGCAAAAGGAAATTCAATATTGTTGCAAAGCCATAAGTGATCGGTATTGATCGCAGTCAATGGCACATTTTTAAAGATCATTCTTGGAAAATAAAGCAGTCGAAATATCCTGGGTGATACAGAAAAATCCATTCAATCCTTATATCTCCTCAATCACCTAAAGCTACAATTAAATATCTGCAAAAGGGATCTCTCAACTGTCGTCAAGATGAAGGCGAATTAGGCGAGTAGACCCCCGGGGCCAAAGAAGATTCAAATCATCTCCAAGATGACGGAGTTTGTGACGGATCCTTCCAGGGAAAGTTCAGAGCACCGTCAAGATGAAGGCGATTGCGATGGGCCTCCCGACAAACCCTAAAAGATATTTAATTTCTGCTATCATCAACAGATTTCCAACCAAAGAGCCAATAACCGTCAATATAATCCCTGAGAGAAAAGAAGGATCGAAGCATCTCTGAGATGAAGGAGTTTGTGACGTACCCTTCTAAAAAAAAAAAAAAAGAGAGAGAAAAGTCAAGACATCTCCAAAATGAAGGATGATGTAATCTCCAAAAACCCAAGAGAGCTCTAATTCTGCCAAAAAAAAAATAGTAGGCAGAAAGATCGTCATGAGAAAGAATTCCAGGATATCAGACTGCCAAATCTGCCAAAGAATCCTCTTTAAATTTTGTGAAATTCTATTATCAATATTCTTTCACAAATTGCTTTCACAATATCAAGAATACTCTCTTTTCTGCTCATATCAGGGAAATTGATAGCTTCCTTGAAAGAAAGCCAATTGCAAGCAATTTGAATTCGAATCTTGATTTTACGAAGTTAAGCCCAATCAGAGATAATACTTCAGGTAGAAAAGAGGGAATATTTTCAAAGCAATGTGCATCACTTTCAATTATTTCGAATCAACAATAATTTTCAACATTTTGATAATATTTTCTAGCTATCCTGGCGTGAAGCGAGAGCTTGAGGTTCATCTTTGGCGCATCCTGACATAAGTTGTTATCCCTTTTAAGGACTTGATAATGGGAGTTTTCAAGATTCCTTCCCTTCTGTTGGTATAATCTGAGCGCATGGGCTCTCAGATTCGCACACTTCCCTGTGTCCCCACTGTCCCACCATAGACAGTCCAATTTCGGCTTGAGGTTAAGCCACCAATTCCAGCAAAAGGTCACCAATTTCAAAAGTTATTTAGTCTCAGCAATGAGGCGCCCAAAATCAAACCCCTTTTCAAGCTTTAGGGACCCCAATTTCATCCTTTTGCAAAATCCCTATCGGATTCATTGTGCGGAAATTCGAAGGTTCCATCATGGTTTCTTCCTTCGAGGATTCTATTCATTTTCTGCCCAATCAGGATAAGGGTACAAACCTGAGCCTCCTTTGATGAGGTATTTCATTTTCTGCCCAATCAGGATAAGGGTACAAACCTGAGCCTCCTTTGATGAGGTATTTCATTTTCCTACCCAATCAGGATAAGGGTACAAACCTGAGCCTCCTTTGATGAGGTATTTCATTTTCCGCCCAATCAGGATAAGGGTACAAACCTGAGCCTCCTTTGATGAGGTATTCATTTTCATTGCCCAATCAGGATAAGGGTACAAACCTGTGCCTCCTTTGATGAGGTATTCATTTTCTGCCCAATCAGGATAAGGGTACAAACCTGAGCCTCCTTTGATGAGGTATTTCATTTTCCGCCCAATCAGGATAAGGGTACAAACCTGAGCCTCCTTTGATGAGGTATTTCATTTTCCTTCCAATCAGGATAAGGGTACAAACCTGAGCCTCCTTTGATGAGGTATTTCATTCCCCGGTCAGGTTAAGGGTCAAACCTGAGCTTCGTTTCTACACGAGGTATTTCCCATCCCATCCAGGTTAAGGGCAAAACCTGAATCTCACTTCTTTTGAAGTAAAATTTTTCTTCTTTATTCTCCATTTTATATCTACCATTTTCATCAGGGCTAAATCTCTTCATATCCAGTCGGATCCTTCTAACTGGGGCATTTTTATAGCCCAAATTTGGTGTGTTTTTCTTTGCCACTAAGCTCGTCTTCAAGCCGGCTTAGTAGCAAAGAGGGGCATCTGTAAACACCCCAAATTTTCCTCACTCATTCTCAAACAATCTTCCTCAGGCAATGCCAACTCTGTCAAGTCAGTGTAGGAGTCAAACCCCGAGTCAGTTTCAGAAAATCACCATTTTACCCATTTTCATTAGGAAAATTACCATTTTGCCCCTAGGTCATCCCAGACCCCAGTCAGTCGGAGTCAACCAAGCTCATTGGTCAGTTCAGGTCAGTTAAAATATCAGTCATCTCAAGCTCATCTGAGCTCACAATGAACAGACCATTTTCATTTCTGACCATTCTTGCCAAAATGGGATTATTTCTTCAAAAATGAGCTCATTTCTCACTCGAATCCAAGCCAATTGTCTCCAAGTCAGTCATTCCCAGTCAGTCATGTTCTCCAGAGTCTAACTTGAGCTCACCAGGAGTTCAAGTGCTCCAATTTCAGTTCAAAACCATTTCTAAGTGTTCAGGAGCCCATTTTAGTCCATTTCAGCTCTTTCAGCTGAAATTGAGCTGAGTTCAGCCAATTGAGCTAGTGTTCGAGCTTCGATTTTAGTTCATGTCAGTATTATTGACCTTTTTTTTTAGCTCAAAGTCAGCTCAAGTTCGTAATTCACTTCACTCCAGTGACCATTCCGTACCATTTCTCTAAAAATGACAGCTTTTCTTGAAAATTCAGTCGGAAAGGTCAGTTGAGTCAGTGCCTGGTCAGTTCATTTGAGTTCTGAAACTCTAAAACTCAGCTCAATCCAGCTCATTTCAGTTCAATCCAGCTCGAACCTCAATTTTCAGTGTCACTCTGATCCAGTAGAGTTCCGAAAACCATTTCTTGAGCTATTTTGCAAATTTTATCAATTTTAATGCTTTTTAAACTGGTACAGCTGCCAATCGGGGTCTAACATCTAAAATTCTCCATTCAGGGTCTGCATTTCGCATGTCATTTCTCATCATTTCATATCATTTCTTAGCATTTCATAACATTTCATCACATTTCATTTCATTTTCGAAGTCCAGAACTCCAGTTTTATAAATTTCAATCCAGATTGAGTTTTAAAAGTTTTCAGAAATCAATTTCAAACCTCGGGTTTCCAAAATTGACATTTTCACCCCGAGAGTCTAAATTTAGAAATATTTTCTCAAGAAAAATAATCTGGATTTCTTTCAAAATCAAATTTTCAAGTTTTACACTGGATTTGCTTCGCAATGAGCTATTGAACTTCAAAATCCTAGCTCCTTTCAAAATCTGCCAAAAATAGCTCATTTCGGTTGGAAGCATTTTCTCGAGAAAAACAATATGGATTTCTTTCAAAAATATATTTTTAAATTCTACATTGGATTTGCTTCGCAATGGGATATTGAAATTCAAAATCCGAGCTCGTTTAAAAAACTGCCAAAAATAGCTCGTTTTGTTGAAAGTATTTTCTCGAGAAAAACAATTTGGATTTCTTTCAAAATTACATTTTCAAATTCTACATTGGATTTGCTTCGCAACGGGGTATTGAACTTCAAAATCCGAGCTCGTTTCAAAAACTGCCAAAAAGAGCTCGTTTCGTCTAAAATTTTTCTAAAAAGACTATTTTACCCCTTTAATCGTCAAAATAAATTTCAAAATCAAAATTTGGACCCGCTCTGAGATGGCCCATCCATTTGCATTCTCTTGTTTTAATTTATAAGAAAAGAAAAAAAAATTTATCTTTTTCTTTATTTTTTTTTTGTTGTTTATTTTATTTTATTTTATTTATTTATTTTATTATTATATTCTTCCTAAGGTGGGACCCACAAAGTGGTCACCCAAACCTCCAGCCCCCTCTCTTTTTCTTCCTTTCCTTTTTCTTTTTTCTCTTTCTCTTTCCCTTTCTTCTTCCTTTCTTTCCTTTTTTTTTTCTTTTTCTTCCTTTTCTTTTTCTTCTTTCCTTCCCTTTCTTTCCTTCTTCCCTTCCTTCCTTTCCCTTCTCCAGCCCATTCACGTACACTCTTTCCCTCTCTTTTCATTAACCCCTAAAAACCCTAAGTTGAGGCTGATTAAGGACCTAAGTTGGGTTTGTTTAAAGAAAAAAGGAAAAAGAAGAAGCCACTTACGGCTCTTCTCCCATCTCACGCCTCTCTCTCTCTCCCCCTTTAGCTCTCTCCTTCCCTTCTCTTGGCTGCTGCAGCCACAACAGCCACAACAGCCACAGCTTACACTTCCCACCAGCACCTCCGGTCAACTCCAGCTGCAGCCTCCACGCCTAGCCGGTTCAAGCCACCATCTGCTTCAACAAACAGCTGCAGCCTCCACCTTGCTTCAGCCGGTCTCCACTTGGAAGCATCACCTTCAAGCTCCCAGCCAACAGCCACACCTCCATCCTTGGCAGCACCACAGGGACACCTCCCTCACGCCTGGCAGCAGCTGCTCCACATCCAAGCCATCCCCATCTTCCAGCCCTCTCTCAAGGTAAAGTGTTGCTTTACCCTTTGGCTTTCATTTTTTTTTAAGATATTTATTACATGGTTTATTTAAACACAACGTGAGACCAGACCAAAGCTGGTTTCATATTGTTGAAAACTCTCATTTAATCTCTCTCTCTCTCTATATATATATACATATATATATATATATAGATAAATACAAAACTTGTGCTTTATGTGTAGGCTAAAAAATGAAAAGATCCGTCCACTCAATGGATCGAATCTCTCATTTTGGAGAGCCAATATTAAATTGATCATATCCTCCTCGATTTAGGTTTTAGTTTTATGATTCATGTCATCTTATGTTTGCATGCACTTAGATTAATTCGTTTTGCTAGTTATTTCGTTTCATATATGAACCATGCTTTACTTAGTTTAAAATTTGTAAAATTTTAGTTTTTAGACAAAGTCCATACAGCAATTTATGTGATTTTATGCATTTAAAAATTTTGTAAATTTTAGAGTAGTTAGGTTTACATGTCTTTGTTGTACTGTCAAAACTTTGATTCAATTCGGGTTTCGGAACCTTTCTAAACCAACCAAACTCTAAATCGGGTTTTCTGTCATCCAGAAATTTCAATTCCTGCTTTAGCAGACAAAAACCTTCGGATTCACCCTTATGTGGGATTCGAATCATTCTATAAAAATCACAGTGGATTCAGGATTGAATCTACTAATGATCTGGAAATTTTGAGCTTTTTCCAGTAAGTTTTGACCTCTGTCAAAAATCGGATTTCCCAGACCCCTGGGAAAATTTTGATTTTCCTGTGTCAGGGTACAGACATACCCTAATACATCGAGTCTGTTCAATCTATAGCCTGTCTGCAAAAACTTTCAACATGAAAGTTTTTCCTAACATAATGTTCTGCAATTTCCCAAAATTTGGGAATTTTTGGATCTGTTTAATTATTTTTCCTGGATTTTCTATTTCTGTCTAACAGATTCCAATGTCCAGAAATTCCAGAGATTTAGGTCTCTGATAATAGTGTGGTCTTTTCCAAACCGTAACCCGAATTTCAATAGTGTTAAAAGATAAAATCTTTCTATGTTTGTCAGGGACATTTTCCCACAATTTCAGCCATTTTACCATCTCTCTGCCATTTTTACCACATTTTCTACCAAAACCTGTCTGTTTCCTTCATTTCCTAGAGTCGTCGGATTCCGATCCGACTTGCCGGAGTGGCACAGCTCCGACCATAGGTCAAAAACAGAAAGTGTAAAAGGCAAAAATCATTGCCTTACTGTCATCTGTCATCCCATAAAATTTGGGAAATTTTTATGAAAGTTTGATATCCTAAATCCCCTTTAGAATCAATATTTTAGGCAAAAATCATGAAATTTAGGGTTTTTATTTGAATTTCCATATTTAAAAATACAAAAAAAATAGATTTTCGAGCTTCATTCTGTTTTTAGGGTTATTTTAGGTGTCCATGCCAAATTTTGTTTAATTCCAAGTTCATTTGCTCCATGTGTTAGTTTATCTCTAAATTCAGAAGCGAAAATCAAGCGAAAATCAGGTTAAATTCGATATTTTATGATATTTTCGCCATTTTAGGTTTTTTATCATGTACATAAGCATGTAGAATCATATTAGGGTTAATTTAAATCTCCTTTGCATTTCATATTTTTCAATTTTGCAAAATTTATTTCAGAAAACCCTAGTTTCAAGGCCATAGTCTTGTTATCGGGGGTATTTTGGTCATTTTGACCTAAATTTCGAAATTTCAATTTCTAATTCTCCAAAATTTCATGCATATCATCATATTTTATCATATTATGTTTGATTTATTTCATTTGATTTTCAAATTTTCAAAATTTACAAAAATTCTTTCAGAAAACCCTGATTTCAAGGTCATTAGGGGTATTTTGGTCATTTTGACCCCAACTTCGAATTTTCAAGTTTATTTTTGAAATTTATTCATTATTTATCATGTTTATATCAAAGGGGGTATGAAGTTGGGTTTATATCTGAATAATATCCGATAATTTCCCATATTTTTGGATAAATTCAGAAAAACCTACATTTTTGTGCTAACCTTGTTTTCTAGTTTTGCAGGAACATTCAAGAAAGAAGACTTAGATTTTATTTTCTTTATTTCAATTCAATGTAATCTCAAATGTAATAATTTGGAATAAGAGTTACTTTTCTGCTTAGAATAGGGCTGCATTGCATGTAGTTTAATTTATGCAAATTTTGATATTTGATGTATGATTCATGTGCATTTATTTCAAATCCACTATGGTTTACACGAATGGCACGTGCACAAGCTTTTATGGAGTTTATAAACTCGGTGGGATTCGTATTTATGGCCATAGTCAGAATACGAAGAAAACCAAGATTTATGATCTTCGTATTAGCCACATTCAGCCTACACACTTAGGCTAACTTCAAAATGCACTGCATTTTTCAAAGTTTTAAAAGGATTTCCAATTCCTTAATTGAAATTCCCTTTTCAAATTCATATTCATTCATTCATATCATTCAAATTGCATTATTTTCAAACTCATTTTCCAATTTCAATTTCAGAAAATTCAATTTTCTCAAGAATTTCCAAGTCTTTCTCAGAATCTGATTTTCTCAAAATCCTAAGTTTTCAAATGACATTTCAAAGCATTTCCCAAGTTCAAATCAAGATTTTCTTATGTTTTCAAATTCTCAAATTTCAAAATCCCAAGTTTTCAGAAATCGATTTTCTCATATTTTCCAGTTTTCCTGAGAATTCATTTTCCATTTCAAAAGTCATTTTCCAATAAATTTCTTAAATTTTCTCAAGATTCTCAAATCCATTTTCTCAAAAAAGCAATTCCAAATTTCAAAATCGATTTTCCAAAGTTAAAATTTTCCTAAGAATTCATTTTCAATCCAATTTCTGATTTCCAATGAAATTCAATGATTTTCCCAAGGATTCAATTTCAAGTACTTTTCCAATCATTTTCCAGCATATTTCAATTTTCCAAAGCAAACATCATATTTTTTTCAAACTTGCATTTTTTTTAAAATTCCATAGCACAAGCCTGATTCTTTGTGCATTCTAGGAAAAATAGAGCATCATTTAGATATTTGAGTCAAGTTAAAGCACATAATTGATCCTTGGTTCAATTACCCCTGGTAAAGGCGCCAGGAACGGTTGAACCTCGTACCGACAGGCGGATCCCATTCTACGGAATTTTCCCGCAAATTTTCAAAACGGAGGCGAGTAATTTTTAAAACCAATTTCAAAACTTTGGTCGAGTTTGACTCGCGAAATTCGTTTCTCTCTCGCAAGGGAGGGGAACAATTTTGCGATGATAACAAGCATACGAAATGAGGCACGACATTCGAACGGTTGGTGGCGTGCGGCGAGGAGGCGCCTGCGCTCGCCAAGGGGTGTGACCCAAGTGACAGTTGGTGGCAATGGGTGAGAAGACACCTGTGTTCGTAAAGGGGTGTGACCCAAAGGATGCGATGATTGGAGGCATGTCCCTTGTAAGTTATAAAGATGTAACGTCTGGGCATTGCAGGGCATACAAGCCAGACCAATGAGATTGTATTTTATGTGTGAATAATACAAGTGTTGGTATTCTTTGCATTCGGCTTGTGTCAAAGAAAGTCTTTCATTGTTGAGAGGCTGAACGAGGTCGTGGTGATCTCGTGCCGGCGCAAGGCAAATTTCGAAGGTGAAGTTTGAGCTTGTGACAATTAGACTAAGAGCCAGGTTTGCCTATCATGTCGAATAAGACTGTGAAAAAAATAGGAATCCTGGAGGAGTGACTGGATGCATGGGGCACTCTGTTGATGCTTTTGGAGACCCGAGTTACTGAACTTGATGTTTGCATGAGATCTTGGGAGGAAAGATTCGAGAAGTCTCACGGGGAGACTTCATTTCTTACCATGATTCTGAATGATGTCAAGTCTATGGGGGATGAAGTAGGCCTTTTAAAATTGGTGCTACTTAGTAATTCGACAGGCACTGAGATATGAAAGATCAAATTGCCAGAACCTAAGGCATTTACGGGTGTGCGTAATGCCAAGGAGTTGGAAAACTTCTTGTGGGATATGGACCATTACTTTAAGAATATTAAGATATTGGACGCTGAGAAGATTGCTATCACCAGCATGTACCTGACTGAGGATGCTAAACTTTGGTGGCGCACTCGATCTGGGGAAACTGGACGTCCAACCATTGCCTTTTAGGAGAACCTTGATCAGGAAATGAAAGAGCAGTTCCTGCCTAGCAATACAACAGCATGGGTGGCAAGGAATGCTTTGAGGAACTTGAAGCAGGTTGGTTCTGTTCGGGAATACGTCAAGCAATTCTCTTCGCTCATGCTTGATGTCAAGAATAAGTCCGAGGAGGACAAACTCTTCAACTTCATGTCTGGGCTGCAGGGTTGGGCTCAGACTGAATTGATGAGACAGGGAGTGAAAGATCTTTAGGCGACAGTAGCGGCAACTGATGCGCTCGTCGACTACAAGGTGGCATCATCTGGTTTGAATGACCAAGATGTCAAGGGCAAGTCCAAGGGAAATGGCAAAGGTAAGGGCAAGTTTGAAAAGAAGCCCAAAAAAGATGCGGTTTTAAAAAGACAGATAAAGGTGGGAAGAAGGCTTCTGTCTGCTACATCTGTGAAGGGCCTCATTTTACTCGGGATTGCCCAAAGAAAGAAAAACTAAATGCTTTGGTGGGTGAGGAAGGACCCACAAAGCAAGTCCATGTGAATCCTTTTCAACTTCTCAATACGTTGAGAAAAGAGATTGTGAGGAATGAGTTAATCTATGTGGAGGTAAAGATTAATGGAAAACCAGTAAAGACTATGGTTGATAATGGGGTGACCCATAACTTCATTTCTGCAGAAGAGGTGAAGGCGTTCGGCTTGCCGTTGTCTAAGGACGGAAGTCGAGTGAAGGCAGTTAACACCAAAGCATTGCAGATCAGTGGCATTGCCCATGTCCAACTGCAGGTTGGGGAATGGGTTGGCAGTTGCAGTCTGATGGCAACGCAACTGGACGACTTACAGGTTATATTGGGGATGGAATTCTTGGCAAGGAATGCGGTCATTGTTATGACGCATCTAAAGAGCATCCTCATCACAGGGACGGGGGTGCCTTGTTTCGTTCTGGGCTTGGAAGAAAAATCAGTTGTGGGCTTGGTGTCGGCTCTACAACTCAGGGATGGAATCCGAAAAGGGCTCCTACCTATGTTGCAACCTTGATAGAAGATGGTGGATCGAATAGTGCGGAACAATCAGGATAAGTGAACGATATTCTGCGGGACTATGCGAATGTGATGTCGGATGAGTTGTCAAAGAAACTCCCCAAGAAGTGAGATATTGATCACTCGATTGATCTGGTTCCAGGGGCACTTCCACCATCTCAGATGCCTTACAAGATGCCTCCTCCACATTTGGTTGAGTTGCGGCGGCAACTTGATCAATTGCTAGATTCTGGATTGCTAAGGCCAAGCGAGGCACCATATGAGGCGCCTGTGTTGTTCCAGAAAAAGCAAGATGGATCCCTTCGAATGTGCGTGGATTACCATGCTCTCAATAAGGTAACCATCAAAAACAAGTATCTGGTGCCTAACGTTGAAGATTTGTTTGATCGCTTGGGGAAGGCACAATACTTTTCAAAGATAGATTTGCGGTCAGGATATTATCAAGTCAGGATAGCCGGGGGTGATGAACCAAAGACTACCTGTGTGACTCGGTATGGGTCTTTTGAGTTCCTTGTAATGCCTTTTGGGCTAACAAATGCTCGTGCAACTTTCTGCACTCTAATGAACAATGTCTTTCGGGAGTACCTTGATTTGTTCGTAGTAGTGTATCTTGATGATATTGTGGTTTATAGCCAATCTCTTGAGAAGCATAAGATGCACTTGAAAATGGTTCTGACCAAACTGCGGAAGAATGAACTCTATCCCAAGCGAAAGAAATGTGAGTTCGCAAGGAAGGAAATTCACTTCCTTGGGCACATTATCGGAGAAGGCACAGTAAAGATGGATCCACGGAAGATTCAGGCCATTACGGACTGGTCAGAACCAAAGAAGGTCTCGGAGCTGCGGTCGTTCCTTGGCCTTATGAACTACTATCGTAAGTTCGTGAAGAGTTACTCTAAAAAGACGGTGGCGCCTACTGAGTTGCTCAAAAAAGACAAGACCTGAGATTGGTCTGCTGAATGCCAGGAGGCATTCACTAAGTTGAAGAGGGTGGTAACATCAGAACCCATCCTTCGTTTGCCAGATTTTGGGAAGGCATTTGAAGTCCATATCGATGCATTAGACTTTGCAATAGAAGGGGTGTTGGTCTAGGAGGGACACTCAGTTGCCTTTGAAAGTTGGAAACTCAATGATACAAAGATGAGGTACTCTCTTCATGAGAAGGAGATGACGGCGGTGGTACATTGCCTACGAACATTGAGGCACTACTTGTTGGGCTCCAAGTTCATAGTTCGGACAGACAATGTTGCTACAAGTTGCTTTGCGACTCAAAAGAAGTTGACGCCTAAACAGGCTAGATGGCAAGACTTCTTGGCAGAGTTCGACTTTGAGTTGCAGTATAAATCAGGGAAAGAAAACTTGGTTGTTGATGCCTTAAGCTGCAAGGAGGAACCTTAGGTGGTTGATGCTTCAATCACGCAAGTATCTGGAGATATCTTGCAGAGTTTAAAGGAAGAAACTCAAAAGGATCCAGTCACTATCCGCTTGTTGAAGCAAGTGGAAGAGGGGGTGACAAGGCGGTTTTGGATAAAGGATGGTGTTCTCTATGCTAAAGGAAGGTGACCCTATGTGCCTAACGGTGGCGGCTTGCGTAAGTTGTTATTAAAGGAGGCACATGATACCCCATGGGCGGGGCATCCTGAACAGGAGCGCAGGATGACTCTCCTATCATCCAGTTATTACTGGCCGAGGATGAAAGAAGACATTGACTTATATGTCAGAACTTGTCTTGTATGCCAGCAAGACAAGACAGAGAGGAAAAAGGTTGCTGGGTTGCTGGAGCCCCTACCAACGCCGACCAGACCATGGGAAAGCATATTGATGGATTTCATCTCTGGATTGCCCAAGGTGAAAGGGTTTACATCGATTATGGTTGTGGTGGACAGGTTTTCAAAGTATGCAACATTCATTCTTGCTCCAAAGGAATGCACAGCGGAGATTACTGCACAATTATTTTTGAAACAAATTGTGAAGTATTGGGGATTGCCGCTGAACATTGTGAGTGATCGTGATGTACGATTCACAGGAAAGTTTTGGACCACCTTGTTCGAGATGATGAGCTCTACACTTAACTTCTCGACAAGCAATCATCCACAAACAGATGGTCAGACGGAACACGTTAATGCTATGTTGGAGGAATATCTCAGGCATTACGTGTTGGCCAACCAACAAAACTGGGTGGATTTGCTGGATATTGTTCAATTCTGCTACAATCTGCAACAGACCTCGACGACGGGTCAGAGTCCCTTCGAGTTGGCAACGGGGCAACAACCCTTCACTCCTCATGAGGTAGTGAAGCAGAAGGACCAAGGTCGCTGTCTTGCGGCATACCGGTTTGCAAGAACGAGACATGAGAGGATAGAAGAGGCGCATGATTGTTTGGAAAGAGCCAAGAGGCAGATGAAAAAGTGTGCAGACGAGAGGCGTTGATCACTTGAGTTCCAAGTTGGGGAAAGAGTATGGCTGAAACTCACTCTCCAGATTTGGAAAAAGATCCTAAGGAAGATGGCACACAAGGGGCTCATTCCTCGGTATGACGGACCTTTTAAGGTAACCAAACAGATTGGACGCTCGGCTTACAGGCTGAAACTTTCAGAAAGGATTAAGGTACATCCAGTGTTCAACGTTAGTTTTCTCAAGGAGTACCATGAAGACTTGGAGAAACCCTCGCGGATGGTGCCACGGCGTGCTCCATCAAATATACGAACACAGTTTCAGAAGCAAGCTGAGTTCATCATGAACCGAAGGGTGGAGGGCCAAAGCAAGAAGAACCGGAGGACCTACTTTCTAGTCAAATGGAAAGGACTGCCAATAGAGGAAGCAACGTGGGAGGACACTACTTTATGGCAATTTGTGGATTTGATCCAAGCTTACTTAAAGAAGATGAACCCGACGAGGACGTTGGATTCATCTGGTGGGGAAGGCTTGTTAGACCCTCAATAAACTGGGTGCGGCATGCATGGCGTGCAGCGCACGCGGCATGCACGGCATGCGCGACGCGCGGGGCATGTGCGGCGCACACAGCATGCGCAGCGCACGTGGCGTGTGCGGTGCACGTGGCATGCGCAGTGCGCCCGGCATACGCAGCGTGAGGCGGGCGCAGCGGGCACGGCGTGCATAACACAGACTGCAAGGCGGCATGCGAAATGAGGCGCGTCATTCGAACGGTTGGTGGCGTGCGGAGAGGAGGCACCTGCGCTCGCCAAGGGGTGTGACCCAACTGACAGTTGGTGGCAATGGGTGAGAAGGCACCTGTGTTCGTAAAGGGGTGTGACCCAAAGGATGCGATGATTAGAGGCATGTCCCTTGTAAGTTATAAAAATGTAACGTCTGGGCATTGCAGGACATGCAAGCCAGACCAGTGAGATTGTATTTTATGTGTGAATAATATAAGTGTTGGTATTCTTTGCATTCGGCTTGTGTCAAAGAAACTCTTCCGTTGCTGAGAGGCTGAATGAGGTCGTGACGATCTCGTGCCGACGCAAGGCAAATTTCGAAGGTGAAGTTTAAGCTTGTGACACCTTGGGTACGCGGGTAGACAACTCTTGGTGCGACGGTGCGGTCCCAACCGTGCATGGTGGCACGGGGTTGTGCAAGTGAGTGCACAACGCCAGTGAATGAGTTTGGGTGGTGCTTTTCGCTATGGCATGAAATCATCAACTGGTCTTTGGACTGGGGGTCGAAAGACCTTGTCCCTTCGGTGGTGAGGTTATGGTTGGGGCGTGCCCATGGGGCCGCTATTTGCTCCATGGCACGTGAGGCTAAGGCATCCGTGCATTGTTGGCTCGGATGGCTGGAATTGAGGAAAGGTGGCTTGCAATGATGGTTGGAGGCATGACATGCATCGGTAAAGACTTTGGGATGTGTTATGCTCCTCATAACCCGTGTTGGATGTTGGTTAAGTCGGTAGTGCTGCGAAGGCATGTTTCAGCTCTTGTCAATATGCGCTTGCTTGTGGGAGTAGTAAGACACGTTTGGCTCAACGGTTGAAGGTGCTAGCCGATATGGGACGGCTATGCACGTAAGTGGCAATCAGATACACCATGGACCATGTTCAGAAGGATTTCTTGAAAAAAAGGGTTTGCTAAGTTGACGTTCCATTGGATAAGAAATTTACGTGTGGGAAACACGTGTTGTAAGGCTGACTAGGTTGTGAGGCCTAGTGCCGCACGGGCGTTCCTTGGCTTGAAAGGCGAAAAAATTGACCTTGGAAAATTAGCCCGTGACAAGTATGAAGTCTTTTTTATTTAGTGCATAGAAACCGCCCGCCGCTATTGTTTGAAAATTTTGTGATAGACTGAAAAGTGTTAAGTTGACCATGGAACTGAGTTGGTATATATGGTGTAAAACTCCATGAGTACTCTTCCCTGCCTACTGGGGATAGTTTTTCATTTAGCTTAGACCTTGCATCAAATGATGCACACTAGGTTAGGATCATAGTATGTTGATTCCCTTTTTTTTGGTCAGATAAGCTCTTGATCAGTTCACCGTTGATAATGGTTTGACTTAGCTTGATTTTGATTTGACTTGATGACTCATGGACTTTTTATCTAAGAGTAATTTACTAAAAGCTGTCCAAATTTTGGGTTCTTATGTTCGACTGCCTGCCTTTAATGCATTTTAAATGTGAAAAGATAAGGTGCAATATGATTGGACAAATATTTGTGATCACCCTTCATCTTGAGGACAGGGCCTGTCAGTTGGGGGGCGTAAGGCTTGATGGAGGGCAATCAGGTGCTTAATGCACAAATATTTGTGCAATCATATTGCACCCTATGTTGACCCAATTTAAATAATGTCATTTTTTGCTTTTTTTGGTGTTAAGTAGAATCATCTTTTATCATCTAATAATCTTTTGTTGGACATGTCAGCAAATGAGGATGTTTTAGTCGCTTTGTTTGACTAAAAATAAGCCAACTAGATGATTTAAGTTAATTTGTATCAATGCACCTTCATTAAGATATTAGGAAATTTTTGAAAAGGCATCTAAAGTTTAGGCATTAATAAAAAAGGCAACTAAGTTTTGAAAAAAAAATGCATTAAGAAGAAGGCCCAAGAGTTTACTACAGTCAAGTTTGCTGTTAAATGTGATGTGGAATCACCATTTTACCCTTAACATCATATTTTCAAAAAACGCACCTAAAAAAGAGGAAAAAACTCTTTGAAGAGTTAACTAGTAAATTAACTCTCTTAACTCATCTTAGTTAAAAGATAACCTAGGTTAAATGGATGGAAGTTTGTTTTTTATTATCGCTGCAAAAGTTTTGGTGTTTTTTTTTTAATTCAAAACTTATGTTTTTTTATTAATGCCCAAACTTTAGATGTGTTTTTTGAAAATTTCCCGAGATATTAATATGTTAAAAAAAAAAAACAAGTTACCCAAGTTGACTTAGTTAACTTTCCTAGTTGTGGGTTGGGCTTCAAATGCAAACAGTAAATCCGATCCCATTCATATATGATGAGGCAGGGTCGAATCCTGACCAAAAAATGGTTGTGGTGATACTGGATCTAATAAAACAAGACTAGAAATCGGGTACAGGTTAATTCATGCAAGATTCAGATCCTAAATTGAAACTCAAATAGTAGATACAAATTCTGATCAGGGACTGAAATATATGTGGTAATATTGGATCTGGTAGAAAAAGATTAAAGACAAACTCTTTACACGTAAAAAAAGAAAAGAGCAATATGGGATCTGATTATTATTGAAATCCCAATTGGATGCAGCCAAAGCACTAATCCAAATCCAAAATTACGTTTTAGCAAATTTGAATGCACAAATCTTAGTATAAGGATATAGAAATTAGAAAAATTGCATTAGATTTGAACATGAGTTATTATATATATATATATATATATATATATATATATATATATATATATATATATATATATATATATATAACAAATAACAAAATTTTGAACATGAGTTATTTTATGATTTATCAACAAAGAACAAAATTTTGAACTTATGGGGATGGCAGTTCAATGCAATAATATAAAGAGTAATGCTTTTCTCAGGCCTCCTTTTTCATTAGGTCCTTTCAAAAATCGTTGCTTTAAGTGTCTTTTTTCATGTCTAACACCGTAGATGTCATCTATAGGTTTTGTTTAATGGGAACCGGCTGAATCGCCTGAATCTGATTTGTATACAGGTTTTTTGGTTGATCTAAAATCAATGGCTATGAGTTTTTTTGTCATAAAAAATATGTTTTTTCTTTGAAAAAACAAGATCCAAAAGTCGATTCCCACTACATTGAGCATGCTAAACACATCTAATTGTTCAGGTTTATGATAAAACCCTTAAAAACCTATGGGGGTAGAACGCGGCATAACAAGAAATGGGGCCTAATATGTTGAGTTCTCTAATATAAAAGCTGGTGTTTTCTAAAGATAGATCATAAGTTGGAAAATCTTTTTTTTTTTCAATTTACACACTTGAGTTTGTACTTGGCAGAACAAGCGAAGCGGACCTAGTCAACTAATAATTTAGTTTGCCCATTTTGATTTCCATCAATCGCCTCATGTCCTATTCTGACTACCTCCACATTATAGGTACTAAAGCACCGGTCAAAGACTCATAAATTCTTAGTCATTATGAATTCTACCAACTCCCATCAATCAAAGCCTTGATTGACACTGATTGACTCTATAAACTAGCTACTAATGAGGCACAATGAAACTTGGATCGGTGATGTGGGTGCTCACCCCCCCGAAGCAGGTTATATGTTCCCCCGGATGATTCACTGAATCCCACGTCTGTGTTCGGGGCTTTGAATGAGCACCACGTATACAAGCACATGGGGCTCGTATTCCCGTGTATGTTGACATAACTTTGCATCGGACTCTGGTGATGTTGCAAAGACTTAATCACCCTTACTTGCTTTTCTTGCCCTGAAATGACGGTTCGAGGAAATGACAAAAATATCCTCCATTCAAAAGTTGTGAAACGACCGGTGGGGAAAAGGACAAAAAAGCAAAAATTCTAGAAAGTTTGATGTTAACCATTTAAAGTGGAGACGTTCGCCTGCGCCATCTGCTGTAACGGTGCTCCCATTATCAACGTTCCAGTGTTACAAAACATTCCAGTGTCTTCTCTTCATTACTGCTGTCGTTAGGCATCATGGAAGAAAGCAATGATTCACAAACATTCCAACTAGTGCCATCAACCCTCTCACTCTCTCTCTCTCCCTTCTATTTCTGCTTCTGTGCACATCCATTAGAAGATCATACATTGCTCCATCAAGCACCGACTGACCTGCACATTGACTGTTGTGGAGCCTGATTCAAAGTTTTTACCCTTACAGGAGGAGGGTTTGGGGGCTCATCCCAGCGTGGGTAGCATCATTCAACTCTCACTCTCTCTCTCTCCCTTCTATTTCTGCTTTTGTGCACATCCATTAGAAGATCATACATTGCTCCATCAAGCACCGACTGACCTGCACATTTACTGTTGTGGAGCCTGATTCAGAGTTTTTACCCTTACAGGATGAGGGTCTGGGGGCTCCTCTCAGCGTGGGTAGCATCATTCAACTTGAAGAGTTGTGGAGTCTGATTTAGAGTTTTTACCCTTACAGAAAGGGGGGTCTGAGAGCTCCTCCCAGTGTGGGTAGCATCATTCAACTTGAAGAGTTATGGAGTCTGATTCAGAGCTTTTACCCTTACAGAAGGGGGGTCTGAGGGCTCCTCCCAGCGTGTTCATGGCCTTTTGCCCTTACAGGAGGGGGGTCCGGGGGCTCATCAACCCTCTCTCGCTCTCTCTCCCTTCTATTTATGCTTTTGTGCACATCCATCAGAAGATCCTACATTGCTCCATCAAGCACCGACTGACCTGCACATTGACTGTTGTGGGTCCTTACTGATGAGCTGCCTCTAAATTTATTCGACTCTGGGTCCTTACTGCACTTGAAGTTGAGTTGTTGTATTTTTTGTTATTCGGTGGGTGGTGAGGCCCTCCACTACTCTCTCAAGACTCTTAGCTTGGGCAATCTTTCTTTTGATGATTGTGGATACATTACAACCACAATCATCAAAAGAAAGATTGCCCAAGCTAAGAGTCTTGAGAGAGTAGAGGAGGGCCTCACCACCCACCAAATAACAAAAAATACAACGACTCAACTTCAAGTGCAGTAAGGACCCAAAGTCGAATAAATTTAGAGGCAGCTCATCAGTAAGGACCTAAAACAGTCAATGTGCAGGTCAGTCGGTGCTTGATGGAGCAATGTAGGATCTTCTGATGGATGTGCACAGAAGCATAAATAGAAGGGAGAGAGAGCGAGTTAGAGGGTTGAGATTCCACCAGTAAGATCCGTAGTCCTTCTTGTTGCTAACTCTTTACATTTGCAAGTTGTTTCTTCAAATGATTATAATAATGACAAATATGCGAAGGAGTTCAGTATCAGTGTTTCTAATGCGCTTGCTACTTGTCCTGCTCGGGTTTTGCCAACTCCTCGTGTGAGTTGATCAGAATAATGAACAAAACAATAAATTACATATGATCAACTCACACGAGGAGTTGGCAAAACCCGAGCAGGACAAGTAGCAAGCGCATTAGAAACACTAATACTGAACTCCTTCGCATATTTGTTATTATTATAATCATTTGAAGAAACAACCTACAAATGTAAAGAGTTAGCAGCAAGAAGGACTACGGATCTTACTGGTGGAATCTCAGTAATCCAATCGAGATGAGCATGAGGGCCAGATTCTGCTTATTGAGAAGCACTTAAGCAGCAAGCAACAAACACAAACAATCAAAGCAAGAAAGAGATGCTTCAAACATTGCAATCAAAACAGATTCAACTAAAGCTGGCATTATGATAAATAACCTTTGAAATGTTGTTTTGCCTATCAGTGGGACGTTGACATGTTGCTCTGAGCATAGCTGTTTGGAAGGGTGAAGCCCAACTGTTGCAGCCAATCGTTGAAGAGGTGGAAGAAGAAGAGGAGGTTGCGGCGTTTGAGACGTCGATGGAAATGCCACCCCTCAAAGCCGAAATCAAGTCCGGCAGGGCAGATTGGTCCGGAAATTGCAGGTTAGAAGGTTCAATGAGGCCGTTGCCTGGGCTGTCCGACTGGTTCCGGCGACTGGAACCCAAGTTCGGAGGAGGTTGGAACAAGGTTGGGATCTACGGGGCTTTGAAGGCATCCTTAGGGAACATAAAGTGCCAGGCCAACGTGATAAGGGCTCTGTTTGAAGCATGGTGCTGGGAGACCAACACCTTTGTGTTTCCGTGGGGAGAGATGACGATCACCTTGGAAGATTTGGCGATGATGGGACTCCCATTGCTTGGAGAGCTCGCTCGAGAGGACCCCAACAATTTCTAAAGCAACAGTGCAGAATCCGGCAATGCTTGGGCAATCTTTCTTTTGATGATTGTGGTTGTAATGTATCATTGAAGTTAAAATGGGGAATGAACTGACAATAGAAATCGCTGAAAATTTACAGAAATAAACTAGACTCAATAACGAAGATACCACTTTTTATGAATTTGGAATATGACCTCCGGTTAGGGAGATATGGCCCTGACAAGTTGGTCCTAATTCGGGTCGGGATTTACAGCGATTTGCTTACTGAATAACACTACAAATCGCTATAGCGATTTGCGGAAGACACTACAAATCGCTATAGCGATTTGCGGAATTATTTACAGAGCCGGTACTGAGATCTCATGTTCGGGGGTTCCAAACCGGGCCACGTATAAGATGCAGACCGGCATGTATCCCCATGTGGGTCGCCATCATATTGCATCGTAATTTGGTGCCGCAGCAAAGACTCAAGTAACCTTTACCGCCATTCGCTTCCTCTTCCTCGGGCGGACATAAATGCCCTCCCTCTAGAAAACTGAATCGTCGGTTCATGAAAATGACAAAACTGCCCTCCATCGATATCGCGGGAAAACGTTCCACGGGTGGTTGTAATGTATCGTTGAAGTTAAAATGGGGAATGAAATTACAATAGATATCGCTGAAAATTTACAGAAATAAATGCCCTCCTTCTAGAAAACTGAATCGTCGGTTCCTTTTCCTCGGACGGACATAAATGCCCTCCTTCTAGAAAACTGAATCGTCGGTTCGTGAAAATGACAAAACTGCCCTCCATCGATATCGCGGGAAAACGTTCCGCAGGTGGTTGTAATGTATCGTTGAAGTTAAAATGGAGAATGAAATTACAATAGATATCGCTGAAAATTTACAGAAATAAATGCCCTCCTTCTAGAAAACTAAATCGTTGGTTCCTCTTCCTCAGACGGACATAAATGCCCTCCTTCTAGAAAACTGAATCGTCGGTTCGTGAAAATGACAAAACTGCCGTCCATCGATATCGCGGGAAAACGTTCCGCAGAGTTTGCGTATGTAGCAAGCGTTATGTTGTATGATACAAATAGTTCAAAAAAATCCTTTTCCGCTCTAAGCACTCTACCGGAGATTCTTTGCTTTCATCTCGAGTTGCCGGAGCATCCTTTCCTTTTTACCAGAGCATCTGTTTCCGTCTTACGCGCAGTCGCAGCATCGTTGCCACCTTCTGTTGCGTATTAGTTGTTACTGTTGCTTACTCTACAGTTGGAATATCCAAATTCTCATCGTTTCGGTGAGTTTCGTGTAAGTTTTCTTTCTTCAATCTGAAGATTGGTTCTTATACAAGGATTTGTATTATGAACCCAAATATTCCGACGATTTCTAATGATGATGATCGTGTATTGTGTTGTGCAGGTTAGCAATGTCTGCGCCTCATCAGATTAGAGATACCCCGTCGTTCTATGGGTTGTCTATTAGAGAAGTGATCCGCCAGTCCCATCTATCTAAAGTTTTTGAAAGATACCAAAATATACTTAAGATTGAGAACGATGAAGACAGGGAAAAAGCCTTGGAATCGTATTTTGCGGAGGATTATCCATCAGATATCGAGGTTACGGACTAAAGGAAGAACTCTGAAGAACGAAAGATGCAGAACAAGGATGACGAAGAGAAGGCAAAGGCAAGAAATATTGCTGAGAATTTGAGAAGAAGGCTGAGTATTGACGCACATGCGAGGGAAAAGAGGAAGAAGAATGCGGAGGAGTGGGAAAGGGATGTTAGCAATATGATGGCGGAGGCTCATAGGAGAAACTTGGAGAGTAGAGCAATGCGACAGAAGGAGGCGGAGGAGAGGCAAAGGAAAATGAATAAGGAGGAAGAGAAGGAACAGAATATTCCTCAGTTTGAGGAAGAAAAGGAAAGGCGAAGGAGGGAGTTGGAGTTCGAGGAAGCTAAGGAAATGCAAAGGCAGCAGAAGGAGAATGAGGAAAAGAAGGAAAGGCAACGGAAGGAGATGGAGGAGGAGGTAGAGAAGGAAAGAGAAAGGAAGAAGCAGGAGGAAGAATTGCAGGAAAGAAGGAAACAACAACTGCAAGAGAAAGAAAGGCGGTGGAAGGAGAAGGAGGAAGAAAAGGAAAGGGAAAGGAAGAAGCAGGTGGAAGAACTGCTGCAAAGAAGGAAACAAAAAATCGAGGAGAAAGAAAGGCGGTTGAAGGAGAAGGAGGAGGAAGAAAAGGAAAGGGAAAGGAAGAAGCAGGAGGAAGAGGCGAAAAGGGAGAGACAAAGGAAGCAGAAGGAGGAGGAGAAAAGGCAGAGAGAAAGGAAGGAGGAGATAAAGAAGAGAGAAAGGAAGGAGAAGGAGGAGGATGCGAAAAAGGAGAGAGAAAGGATACAGGAGGAGAAAAGGAAGAGAGAAAGGAAGGAGAAGGAGGAGGATGCGAAAAAGGAGAGAGAAAGGATACAGGAGGAGAAAAGGGAGAGAGAAAGGAAGGAGAAGGAGGAGGAGAAAAGGCAGAGAGAAAGGAAGCAGAAGGAGGAGGAGGAGAAAAGGGAGAGAGAAAGGAAGGAGGAGGAGGAGGAGAAAAGGGAGAGAGAAAGGAAGCAGAAGGAGGAGGAGATAAAGGAGAGAGAAAGGAAGGATAAGGAGGAGTGTGCAAAAAAGGAGAGAGAAAGGATGCAGGAAGAGAAAAGGGAGAGAGATAGGAAGGAGAAGGAGGAGGAGAAAAGGCAGAGAGAAAGGAAGCAAAAGGAGGAGGAGGAGAAAAGGCAGAGAGAAAGGAAGGAGAAGGAGGACAAAAGGGAGAGAGAAAGGAAGCAAAAGGAGGAGAAGGACAAAAGGGAGAGAGAAATGAAGGAGGAGGAGGAGAAAAGGGAGAGAGAAAGGAAGGAGAAGGAGGAGGAGAAATGCGAGAGAGAAAGGAATCAGAAGGAGCAGGCGGAAAAGGAGAGAGAAAGGAAGCAAAAGGAGGAGGAAGAGAATAGGGACAGAGAAAGGAAGCAGAAGGAGGATGAGAAAAGGAAGGCGAGAGAAAGGAAGGCGACGGTGGATCCGGTAGAGATGGAGATTGAAAGCCAGTTCGAGGCAGTGGACCCACCAGAAAGTCCCAGGTTGGAGCGAGAACAGCAGAAAATAGCGACCAAGGTAAATATATCTGTCCTGTCTGCGAAGATTTAATAATATGTTTAGCGATTTTGGTATAGCGATTACTGTGTTAGGTATTGATATTTATAGCGATTACTGCGATAGTATGTCTGCAACCGATATTATTTATAGTGGTTAGTAGAATAGTATTTATAAGTACAAATGGAAGTAATTTATAATTTGTAGGAATAATATGTTATTTTGTGTTACAGGGAGGTCACAGGAGAAGTAGAGCACCAGGTGAAAAGCTCAGAGGTCGCTGTCAATGGCCTGTAGTTCTGTCTTGGTATGGTCAACTAAGTGCATATCAGAAGGACCGACTACGAAATATGCACTTCGGTGGCCTTTTGGACCAGCAATATTTTGAAACTTGCTGGAATACCATGACTCACCTGGTAAATAAGTGGAATGATAAGACTAACACATTCCAGTTTGATTCTTTTGAGATCACCATGACTCTAGAAGATGTGGCGAGGATCACTGGCCTTAAGTGCGCTGGCAGTGCTGTCCTATTACGGCATTCAAACTATAACGCAAGGGAAAACTGCACTGCCCTTCTAGGAATGTCGATGGACGAATGGAGTCAATGTATTTCTGGTGGAAGCAATTCCACATCAATGAAGGTCTCAGTTTCCGTAATAAATGGGAAGGTCACTCCGCTACTTGTGCATCTGAAACAGCTGACCAAGAGTTGCGCGGCTTCCTTCTATATTTTTTTGCTCTTACATTATTTTCCGATTGTTCTGGTTCGAGAATAAGTTCCATGTGGCTGCAGTACCTGGCAGACTTAGACGAAGTCGACAACTATGCCTGGGGTGCCGCTATGCTCGCACACCTGTACAGTCAACTCCACCGTGCGAGTAATGGTACGAAAACAGTTGGCGGATTTTGGCCATTTGTTCAGGTATTTGTTGATTACATAGTATTTGTAGACAAATCTCATTGCAGTCTGTGGCGTTGCTAATAATATTTTTTTTTGTTAGGCCTGGGCGTTGGAACATATTATCCCATTGCGTCCACGGTGTGGCCCTCCGATTTGTGGTTTTCCAAAGATCGATCGTTGGGCCAGAATAAACGTCGCAGTTTATAATGCTAAGTCCATTTTGGATGGGCTGCAATTAAACGAGGTAAACGTTCTAAAATTGTTTACAATCGCGTCAGCATTTACCATTGAGTATTATAAGTCGTTGTAATGTTCAGCATTCTTAAATATACATCGCTGCAGGATTGTCTTCCGTAGTGCATATCGTTGTTTCCATATCATGCGTAAATAAATTTTAATATATTTGTCATTTGTTATTAAAAAGAATTACCAATGTACAGGTTTTGTGGAGACCTTATGGAGATGGGGAGGACGATGATGAAGACGTTGTTGCGGAGACTGCCAGATTGTCTGGCCGCGATTTGTGGCTATTCTGCAATTTTGAAGCCGAGATGCAGCAAGGTAGTCGAGTTCTCCTACAATCTGGCTTGGGGCATTCTATCACAAATAAGCCTTTGGAGGTGAGAAGGAAGATGAATAATGGTGGGGGCAGGCACGTGAATTGGAGCGATCGGTACAGGGACGAATTATTGAATTGGAACTCAGGTGGTGTCCGTGCCGTACCATATGATCATGAAGGACGACAATTTGATCCCTTCTATTTCAAAAGCTATTGGGAACCAATGCGGCGAAATCGGAAGATTGAGAAAATTGTCAACCCATGTCTCCCAATTGTCCCTTCTCATGTTGTAGCCCAGCCTCTACAACCAAAACATCGTCTCGCTCTGGTTAATACGACTAGTCCATCAGTAACAAATCACGAGGAAGACCGAACACTTGCTCCAAAAGAGAAGACTGTCTCTGCCGCAAGGTTCGAACTTATTGAGAGGGAGAATAAGAAATTAAGGACATAAGTAAGCACTATGGGCAATCAATTGAATGCAGTGGTGGACATGATGACCAGTCTTCTTAGGCAAGGTTTCGCAACGAAGAGGCCACCCAGGATAGACAGTCCACCAATAAAAATTGAGAGACAAGTCTATGAAATTTCATCAGATTCGTCCAGTGACTCAGAATAAATCCTAGATTTTATTTTTTATCACGCTATACATTTGTTGTAATTGTATAATCAGTTGCGGTAACATGAAATTCTTTTACTTTTTAATTCTTTATTATTACATCTTTCCGACTTTGGGTCTCGGTAATAAATAAACTTTCCTCTATGGGAGGATTAGTAGGTTGATAAGAAGGATGGTTGTCTTCATCTATATTTTCTTTTTTACTAAACTAATTGAGTTCATCATCAATAAAAATATCATCATTTCTAGATAGTAACTTAAACAAGAAAGAGTAATCCATATTCTCTTTATGGGATTCATCCTTCTCAAAACCACTAACGTTATCTAAGAAAGTCACATTTCTAGAAACGTATAGTTTGTCGTTCTTAACATCATAGCATCTAAATCTTTTTTGAGTTTCAGAATATCCAAGAAATGCATTAGGAATGACTTTTGGTGAGAGTTTGTCATTTTTGTCGGTAAGGACAAAACATTTACATTCAAAGATTCTTAACCTATTTTAGTCGGGTTCCTTTTGGTATAAAATTTTAAAAGCTGAAGTTTTGTTTAGATTTTTTGAAGAAATGTGATTTATAAGATAAACGGATGTAAGAGCCGCCTCGGCCCAAAAACTTTTTGGAATGTTTTGAGAAATGAGTAAAGTTCTAGTTGTTTCAATAATATACCTGTGTTTTCTTTCAGTAGACTGTTTTGTTGTGATGTTTTTGGACAAGATCTATGATGAACTATTCTATGGTTTTCAAGATAGTTTTTAAAATCATTTGAAAGATACTCTCCTCCGGAATCAACTCTAAAGATTTTTAAATTATCATTAAATTGATTTTTAATCATCATATGATATGTCTTAAACGATGCAAAGACTTCATGCTTATGTTTAAGGTAGTATATCCAACAAAATCTTGAATAATCATAAAAAAAATAACATAGTAAGCTAATCCTCCCTTAGATACTACGGGTGTCTTCGCCTCGAAAGAATAGCGCGCAAAGTATTGGCGAAGACAAATACAACGATTGTTTGCCATCGCTGACTACAGCGATGCAAATAATCAATAGATAAGGAAAGGATTTGTTGTCATCGCTGGATACTTCGTGCTTCGAGTCGGACAGCGATCTGTGGCATCGCAGCATAAATCCGAGTGCACAAGTTGAAAAGATTTGTTTGTAAACGTAGATCTTTGTTCGGAAGTCAAGCTTCTCATTTTTTCAAAAATGCAATGATTACAATTGAAATTACTATTACAGAGATCTTTGTCTTCGCAATCGCTGTATTTGTCTTCGCCTCAAAAGAATAGCGCGCAAAGTATTGGCGAAGACAAATACAACGATTGTTTGCCATCGCTGACTACAGCGATGCAAATAATCAATAGATAAGGAAAGGATTTGTTGTCATCGCTGGATACTTCGTGCTTTGAGTCGGAGAGCGATCTATGGCATCGCAGCATAAATCCGAGTGCACAAGTTGAAAAGATTTGTTTGTAAACGTAGATCTTTGTTCGGAAGTCAAGCTTCTCATTTTTTCAAAAATGCAATGATTACAATTGAAATTACTATTACAGAGATCTTTGTCTTCGCAATCGCTGTATTTGTCTTCTCCTCGAAAGAATAGCGCGCAAAGTATTGGCGAAGACAAATACAGCGATTGTTTGCCATCGCTGACTACAGCGATGCAAATAATCAATAGATAAGGAAAGGATTTGTTGTCATCGCTGGATACTTCGTGCTTTGAGTCGGAGAGCGATCTGTGGCATCGCAGCATAAATCCGAGTGCACAAGTTGAAAAGATTTGTTTATAAACGTAGATCTTTGTTCGGCAGTCAAGCTTCTCATTTTTCCAAAAATGCAATGATTACAATTGAAATTACTATTACAGAGATCTTTGTCTTCGCAATCGTTGTATTTGTCTTCGCCTCGAAAGAATAGCGCGCAAAGTATTGGCGAAGACAAATACAGCGATTGTTTGCCATCGCTGATTATAGCGATGCAAATAATCAATAGATAAGGAAAGGATTTGTTGCCATCGCTGGATACTTCGTGTTTGAGTCGGAGAGCGATCTGTGGCATCGCAGCATAAATCCGAGTGCACAAGTTGAAAAGATTTGTTTGTAAACGTAGATCTTTGTTCGGAAGTCAAGCTTCTCATATTTCCAAAAATGCAATGATTACAATTGAAATTACTATTACAGAGATCTTTGTCTTCGCAATCGATGTATTTGTCTTCGCCTCGAAAAAATAGCGCGCAAAGTATTGGCGAAGACAAATACAGCGATTGTTTGCCATCGCTGATTACAGCGATGCAAATAATCAATAGATAAGGAAAGGATTTGTTGCCATCGCTGGATACTTCGTGCTTTGAGTCGGAGAGCGATCTGTGGCATCGCAGAATAAATCCGAGTGCACAAGTTGAAAAGATTTGTTTGTAAACGTAGATCTTTGTTCGGAAGTCAAGCTTCTTATTTTTCCAAAAATGCAATGATTACAATTGAAATTACTATTACAGAGATCTTTGTCTTCGCAATAGCTGTATTTGTCTTCGCCTCGAAAGAATAGCGCGCAAAGTATTGGCGAAGACAAATACAACGATTGTTTGCCATCGCTGACAACATTAGAACAAATATATGCAAGATTGAATCACTAGAATTTTTTTGACAACCGTAGAACACATATATGCATGATTCAATCACTATAATTTTTTTTTACAAACTTAGAACACATATATGCATAATTAAATCACTATAGCATTTTTCTACAGCGGTAAAACACATATATGCATGATTGAATCACTATAATTTTTTTTCTTCAAAAGCTTAGAACATATTTATGCATGATTGAATCACTATTAAAATTTTTTTTTTATAACCTCAGAACACATATATTCAATATTGAACCACTATGATATTTTTTTGACAGCCTTATAACACTTTTTTGCGTGATTGAATCACTATGATTTTTTTTTATGAGAGCCTTAGAATACATATATGCAAGATTGAGTCACTATGAAATTTTTTTTGTTAGCCTTAGAACACATATATGCATGATTGAATCACTATGATTTTTTTTCACAACCTTAAAACACATATATTTAATCACAAATATATGCATGATTCAATGTCTAAGATATTTTTTTTGACAGCAATAGAGCACATATATGCATGAGTGAATCACTATAATGTTTTTTGACAAGCTTAGAACACATATATTCATGATTGAATCAATATAAAAAAATATTGACAGCGTTAGAACACATATATGCATGATTGAGTCACTATAAAATTATTTGGCAACATTACAACCCATATATGCATGATTGAATCAACATAATTTTTTTTTGACCGACTTACAACACATATATGCATGATTGAATCACTATGAGTTTTTTTTTACAACCTACGAACATATATATGCAAGATTGAATCACTATGATTTTTTTTAGGGCCTTAGAATACATATGTGCAAGTTTGAAAATTTTTTGAAAGCCTTGGAACACATATATGCATGATCGAATCACTAAAAAAAATTTTAACAGCCTTAGAACACATATATGCATGATTAAATCACTATGAAATTTTTTTGTCAAACTTAGAACACATATGTGCATGATTGATTCTAAATGAACTTTTCTTTACAGCCTTAGAGCACATATGCATGATTGAATCACTATGAATTTTGTGTCAAACTTAGAACACATATATGCATGATTGCTTCTAAATGAACTTTTTTTTACAGCCTTAGAACACATATGCATGATTGAATCACTATGAATTTTTGTCAAACTTAGAACACATATATGCATGATTGATTCTAAATGAACTTTTTTTACAGCCTTAGAGCACATATGCATGATTGAATCACTATGAATTTTGTGTCAAACTTAGAACACATATATGCATGATTGCTTCTAAATGAACTTTTTGTTACAGCCTTAGAACACATATGCATGATTGAATCACTATGAATTTTTTGTCAAACTTAGAACACATATATGCATGATTGCTTCTAAATGAACTTTTTTTTACAGCCTTAGAACACATATGCATGATTGAATCACTATGAATTTTGTGTCAAACTTAGAACACATATATGCATGATTGCTTCTAAATGAACTTTTTTTTACAGCCTTAGAACACATATGCATGATTGAATCACTAATTAGCCACATCGATTTATCATACTCAGGTTACAATTTACCGAATAGAACATACCCATCAGGCTATGTTTTACAAAAATGAAACAGTCGAAATCGGCTAATGGAAATTAACATAATCAGGTTATATTTTTCAGAAGAAAACACATGTTATTGGCCAACATAGATTTATCATACTCAGGTTACAATTTACCGAATAGAACATACCCATCAGGCTATGTTTTACAAAAATGAAACAGTCGAAATAGGCTAATGGAAATTAACATAATCATGTTATATTTTTCAGAAGAAAACACATGTTATTGGCCAACATAGATTTATCATACTCAGGTTACAATTTACCGAATAGAACATACAGGTTACATGTTATCGGCCAAAAGCCGTATTTATATTTTTTTTAAACGCAATCAATTAATTAGCTTCGTGCTTTGAGTCGGAGAGCGATCTGTGGCATCGCAGCTTAGTGATTTGTGGGTATTGTTCGAATGTCAAATCACACGTGGAAAACGTATTTTTGAATATTTAAAACCTAATGAGCGGCATGGAAAGACGTATTTTTGAATACTTCGAACGAAAGCATTTAATTTGGCGCGGTTATCAAAAAAAGGCGGCATGCGAAAAGCCGTATTTATATTTTTTTTAAACGCAATCAATTAATTAGCGGGCTGTTTTCAACAAATGGTTGCACGTTAAAGGACTTTACCTTTGGACGGCGTTTCAGTATCTCCGTTGCAAAGGTGCCATCGATATCTCCGTCCAGGCATGGCGCCGAAGAAGGGGACAATCGGAGCAGTACGACCAGCCATGGCGGACAAGAAGAGGACTAGTGGAGCAATACGACCCGACACGACGCCAAAGACGATGGGAGCCCTATGACCGGGCACGGCGCCAACGGAGAGGACGATGGTAGCAAAACGACCAGGCACAGCGCCAGAGGAGTGGACGAGGGGAGAAAAACGACCAGGCACAGAGCAAACGGATAGGAGGATGGGAGCTAAACGACCAGGCACGTTGCCAATGGAGTGGACGATGGCAGCAAAACGGCCACGCACGGCTCTGAACAAGAAGACAACCACATCCACAGTCTCGGGTGGGCGGCAATGCTCTGACGAGTTCGTAGATGACATCGAGCAGATGCAAGATGAATTTGCAGATGGGAACACTATCAGTAATTTTTTAAGTATTTGTCCACTATCAATTTCTAGGTCATCGGTTTGCATGTTCTGAAGTTCGTAACTTTGTGCAACCAGACAATGTATGATTTTGTCAATTACATTCAGAGCAACCCAACGAGCAATACAGTACGCATCCTCAGCCTGTATTTCATGGTATGTCTGTGTCGCTGTTGTTCTATTTGCTTTCATGACGTACTCACGTTTCTTGGTGGTTAAACCTTGTTATTTCGTGCAACAGATGTACGTCCGGTGAAAGCCATACGACATAGGATTCGACGATGCACTACCTTGTTGGAACAGCGATGATGAGTGCATAGACATTTCAAAATTTGGAAAGGTAAGTGAACAAACCTCTTATCCAAGGTTTATTCGTAACATCTCCATCACGATAAGTCTCTGGAACGAAAAATGATTTTATCGATTCGCAGATTTTACTCTCTACACTCTGGCAACATCCAGACCATTGGGTCCTATACGAGATGAATTTTCAGCTAAAACAACTATGGTGCTACAACTCATTGGACTGCCATAGTGGCGTTGAATGCGATGCTATGCATTTGGTAAGCTTGTACCCAAAGGTGAAGTAGCTATTCGCGGTGGACCAGACTGTAATATATTATCCCTTTTTCACAGGCGGGATTCCTTAATGGGTAAATGGGTGTCGACATTGGTGAGTGGATGTTGCTCTGTGCTGACGATGCTCCGTTACAAAGTAATGGGGTCGATTGTGGCATATTCGTAATGGAGCATATTTAAGCAATATACAATGGAGAACAACCTTGTTTCCACGCTGTATGAGCTTCGTATCCGATGTTATTGGGTATTCCTGTTATATATTGGATTTCACATTACCTATTTTGTTGCAGGAACATATTCCGGTAATACGCGACGAAATATGCGGAAAATTGATTGAGTTTAAAACGAACGGCAGACAGAATAGTATAAAGTGAAACCTATCGATTGCTCTGTCTGTACAACCTAACGAGGCCCTCCATCACCGTTCTCGCCGTCCTCCTCGACAGTAACCCAGTGGTGCAGTCGCGCTGAGGGTGGCCAGCAGGAGCTCCACCAAGTCATGTAGTGTATAACTGTAATGTTTCAAGGTGTTAGTGGGTATCTAAATTTTTGTCATGTAGTGTAAAAGAGGGTCGACCGCTATATGTTGTAACCTTTTCAGGGTTTTGCGCTAATGAAGCTTAAGTTGTCTTCCCTCTCTATTCTCCTCTCTTCTCCTTTTGTTCTTGCTGGTTTCCCGATTTCAATATGGTATTAGAGCTCTATTGAAAATGAAAGGGTGCTTTGTTGAAGATCGGTGAGAGGAAGAAGCTTCATCTGCATCGGTCGTGCTGGGACCCACCTCAGCTTGTGTTCTCCACAGCTGACGTCCGTACCAACCTTGAAGTCTTAAACTTTTGGCCGATTGATGTTGGATTCCATTAGCTCTTGATTTTTGTGATTGAATGAATCAAGAATTTTAATGGTCGGATGAAATCTCAATTTTTAGTGGATTTAATTGTATTTTCTGAAAAAACTGATGAACAATACCCTGAATGCAAAAAGTTTGTGATTGTGATGCTATCGGTGGGTTTTGTTTGCCCAAATCAATTGTAATCTGGTCATTTTTTGGTGTGATAGATTGGGACTGATTTGAAGGGCTATTTGGGTGTTTGGGTGCAATTTTGATAATAGATTTGGGTTCCTAGTTCAGGCGGTAACCCATTTTCTGTAGTTTTTCTCTGTTTCGACCAGCATATTGTGTTGGGTTGCTGGTGCTTTCGACCAGCACAAGTACGACCAGTATATTTTTCTCTGGCAAAAGATATTTCTAAATATCGCATTACGTGAACTTATCAATAAGAAAGGTTTGTTCTTAGAAATCGCTGTATTGATGAACCGACGGTAATGTACACCTAAGGCGATTTCTTTAGACGTACTTGTGGATTTATTTGAGACCCAAAGATTCGGTCCAATCGCATTGACTACCATTCAGAATAGGCCTCTGGCATGACATTGTTTTCTTTAATGCAGAGTGCTTTTTTATTTAAGATTTGCTTTTGGTTTAATGAAACTGACGTATATACTGGAAAACTGACGGATGGTGATAGGACGTTTCATTAATATTTGAATGACACAACACACAGTTCCACTTTGCTTCGCGAATAAGGAATCGACATAATCGACAATTCCTGCATACACTACTTATTCTTCAATCGAGTGCATAGGCGGCTTCGACGCAGTTGTCGTATCTGTCTATACCTTTTTCATAGGTCTGTAAGATCATAATTGAAGAAACCGTCGTTTAAAATTCAAGCAATTTTCAAATGCTGGCACAGGTTTTCATGGTCGTAGCAGTATAGTTTGACCACCAAGCGTATCGCTTTGTACTATTCGTAAAATAAGAACGCGACATTGAAGCGATGTTTAAGCATACAACATTTCATAGCGATGTTGAATATTATCATTTCGAACATTAGAAGTCTTTGTTCATTGCACACATCGCAGTCTCACCCTGTGACTGTCAATCACGCGGGTTGAGCGCACATCTTTTATCAATTACAAGCCTTTTAGACCTCGCCTCTGTCAGTTTCTCCTCCGAAATGAGAAACGACGTCAACTTTTTGCAGAGTTCTTCGCGGAATCCGGGTATATCAACCTGCATAAACATATTGTAAACTAGAAGCAATAGACATGCCCTTAATTGCCAATAACAAAGGCCAAGGAATGGCATACAACGTTGAAACAGGGTTCTGCACCATTGTATATCGCTTCAATGTACTTCATTACAAATACGCCGCAATCAACGCCATTATCTTGTAAAGGAGCATGGTATGCCGTGCGAAAGATCCACTCGCTGACATCGACTCCCAAAATGGCTATGAGGAAACCGATCTGAGAATAATGCGACCGAAAGTAAATTCATGACCCCAGTACACTACACGATACTCATATAGATGGAATCTTACGAGATGGGAAATGTCAAGCCGTAAACCACTGTCAACTTCCAACGAATTATAACACCATAGTTGTTTTTCGCGTAAATCCATCACGTATAAGACCCAATGCTTTTCAGACTGCCAGAGTGTAGGAATCAGTATCTGCAAATAGATCGAAAAAATGTTGTTACCACTCTCAAGTTGTAATATTGCACTGTAGGTTTGTTTGCTTACCTTTTCACTTGTCATAAGGTCTCTGCAGTGATTACCGTTAACCCAATAAGGTTTTCCGTCTTGAAATCCACTGGAGTATGGCAAACGGCGTAATATAGTCTGCAAACCGAAAGAAACATTGCTAACACCAACGTTAACATACAAATCAATTGGACTAAATCAATAATGAAAAGCAACATAAAATACAACCGATATACCATGAAATATGGGCTGACGACGCTCACAGTCTGGCTTGGTGCGTTGCTTTTAATATAATTTACAAAATTGGATATAGTCTGTTTGCAGCAAATATGGTGTTGTATTGATCATACGTACACATGGCTTACGTTTATAGACAACTACTACTAGTTTAATACTAACAAAATTACTGATCATGTTGCATTATGCGAATTCACTGCGCATTCGGTTGATGTCCTCCAGGAGTGATTGACTAAGTTTTCGCCCAACTTCGTCGGTGGATGTTCGACTGAAATGAATGCGGGCATTGCAACGACCGATATTTAAATTACATTATATAGTACACAAAAACAAATCGCAAAAAACGCATGAAAGAGACGGATTTTGCTGAACATGTAGACTATGTGTAGACAATATACCCATGATTCGCCATTGTTGGTCGTGTAGCTGTCTTCGTCTGCCTCACCGACTATAATTTTCTATGTTCAAGGGCGGATCTCCAGGTTTATGAAGGAACCGTCGGTTTGGTTGTTGCTGGTTCATGAAGTAGAAGAAAAACACACCTTCCAGTGCTTGTGCGACTATTTATGACCTAAAAGATGTACTGCTCAACCAACATGATCAATGGCTATTGTACGACAACTCAAACATTTATGGGTATCCGTTGGAAAATACACATTGAGTAGCCTTTTATTTATAATATATGGATACAACTTTTCACAAGAGAACTGACAATAATGATTTCAAAAGGCAAGTGGAGGTGTCGGGAACGCGAAAGATTTGTTGGAGAAGAAGTTCACTGGAGGTGTATGGCGATTTGTGGTTATCGTTGAATAGCGATTTGTGGCATCGCAACACAGTGATTGACAGTCCTACGCTGCGATGCCACACATCGCAGCACACTTGAACAATCCTTCGCATCACGCTAAGATTGACAGTCCAACAATAATCAACAACGTTCTACGCTGCGATGCCACATATCGCTATCCACGTGTGATTAGACATTCGAACAATACCCAAAAATTACCATGCTGCGATGCCACAGATCGCTCTCCGACTCAAAGCATGAAGCTAATTAATTGATTGCGTTTAAAAAAAATATAAATACGGCTTTTCGCATGCCGCCTTTTTTTTATAACCGCCGCCAAATTAAATGCTTGCGTTCGAAGCATTCAAAAATACGTCTTTCCATGCCGCTCATTAAGTTTTAAATATTCAAAAATACGTTTTTCACGTGTGATTTGACATTCGAACAATACCCACAAATCACTGTGCTGCGATGCCATAGATCGCTCTCTGACTCAAAGCACGAAGTATCCAACGATGGCAACAAATCCTTTCCTTATCTATTGATTATTTGCATCGCTGTAATCAGCGATGGCAAACAATCGTTGTATTTGTCTTCGCCAATACTTTGCGCGCTATTCTTTCGAGGCGAAGACAAATACAGCGATTGCGAAGACAAAGATCTCTGTAATAGTAATTTCAATTGTAATCATTGCATTTTTGGAAAAATGAGAAGCTTGACTTTCAAACAAAGATCTACGTTTACAAACAAATCTTTTCAACTTGTGCACTCAGATTTATGCTGCGATGCCACAGATCGCTCTCCGACTCAAAGCACGAAGTATCCAGCGATGGCAACAAATCCTTTCCTTATCTATTGATTATTTGCATCGCTGTAATCAGCGATGGCAAACAATCGCTGTATTTATCTTCGCCAATACTTTGCGCGCTATTCTTTCGAGGCGAAGACAAATACAGCGATTGCGAAGACAAATATCTCTGTAATAATAATTTCAATTGTAATCATTGCATTTTTGGAAAAATGAGAAGCTTGACTACCGAACAAAGATCTACGTTTACAAACAAATCTTTTCAACTTGTGCACTCGGATTTATGCTGCGATGCCACAGATCGCTGTCCGACTCAAAGCACGAAGTATCCAGCGATGGCAACAAATCCTTTCCTTATCTATTGAT